>NC_091050.1:25056318-25682791 GCF_963966145.1 Tenebrio molitor | reverse complement strand
ATCACGAAAAACTAAGTGCGAATCGGAATTTCGTCGTGGAACTTGTACATTTCGAAGTAAAACGACGCAAGAATTACAGAATTCCAGGTTCCAAGACGCTAACATTCTTCTAAATACGTTTTTTCGCTCGCAACTCTGTAGGATCACGAAAAACTAAGTGCGAATCGGAATTTCGTCGTGGAACTTGTACATTTCGAAGTAAAACGACGCAAGAACTACAGAATTCCAGGTTCCAAGACGCTAACTTTCCTCTAAATACGTTTTTTCGCTCGCAACTGTGTAGGATCACGAAAAACTAAGTGCGAATCGGAATTTCGTCGTGGAACTTGTACATTTCCAAGTAAAACGACGCAAGAATTACAGAATTCCAGGTTCCAAGACGCTAATTTTCCTCTAAATACGTTTTATCGCTCGCAAGTATGTAGTATCACGAAAAACTAAGTGCGAATCGGAATTTCGTCGTGGAACTTGTACGTTTCGAAGTAAAGCGACGCAAGAATTACAGAATTCCAGGTTCCAAAACGCTAACTTTCCTCTAAATAGGTTTTTTCGCTCACAGCTGTGTAGGATCACGAAAAACTAAGTGCGAATCGGAATTTCGTCTTGGAACATATACATTTCGAAGTAAAACGACGCAAGAATTACAGAATTCCAGGTTCCAAGACGCTAACTTTCCTCTAAATACGTTTTTTCGCTCGCAACTGTGTAGGATCACGAAAAACTAAGTGCGAATCAGAATTGCGTCGTGGAACTTGTACATTTCGAAGTAAAACTAGGCAAGAATTACAGAATTCCAGGTTCCAAGATGCTAACTTTCCTCTAAATACGTTTTTTCGCTCGCGAGTGTGTAGGATCACGAAAAACTAAGTGCAAATCGGAATTTCGTCGTGGAACTTGTACATTTCGAAGTAAAACGACGCAAGAATTACAGAATTCCAGGTTCCAAGACGCTAACTTTCCTCTAAATAGGTTTTTTCGCTCGCAACTGTGTAGGATCACGAAAAACTAAGTGCGAATCGGAATTTCGTCGTGGAACTTGTACGTTTCGAAGTAAAACGACGCAAGAATTACAGAATTCCAGGTTCCAAAACGCTAACTTTCCTCTAAATAGGTTTATTCGCTCACAGCTGTGTAGGATCACGAAAAACTAAGTGCGAATCGTAATTTCGTCGTGGAACTTGTACATTTCGAAGTAAAACGACGCAAGAATTACAGAATTCCATGTTCCAAAACGCTATCTTTCCTCTAAATAAGTTTTTTCGCTCGCAAGTGTGTAGGATCACGAAAAACTAAGTGCGAATCGGAATTTCGTCGTGGAACTTGAACATTTCGAAGTAAAACGACGCAAGAATTACAGGATGCCAGGTTCCAAGACGCTAACTTTCCTCTAAATAGGTTTTTTCGCTCGCAGCTGTGTAGGATCACGAAAAACTAAGTGCGAATCGGAATTTCGTCGTGGAACTTGTACGTTTCGAAGTAAAACGACGCAAGAATTACAGAATTCCAGGTTCCAAAACGCTAACTTTCCTCTAAATAAGTTTTTTCGCTCGCAACTCTGTAGGATCACGAAAAACTAAGTGCGAATCGGAATTTCGGCGTGGAACTTGTACATTTCGAAGTAAAACGACGCAACAATTACAGAATTCCAGGTTCCAAGACGCTAACTTTCCTCTAAATACGTTTTTTCTCTCGCAAGTGTGTAGGATCACGAAAAACTAAGTGCGAATCGGAATTTCGTCGTGGAACTTGTACATTTCGAAGTTAAACGACGCAAGAGTTACAGAATTCCAGGTTCCAAGACGCTAACTTTCCTCTAAATACGTTTTTTCTCTCGCAAATATGTAGGATCACGAAAAACTAAGTGCGAATCGGAATTTCGTCGTGGAACTTGTACATTTCGAAGTAAAACGACGCAAGAATTACAGAATTCCAGGTTTCAAGACGCTAACTTTCCTCTAAATACGTTTTTTCGCTCGCCAGTGTGTAGGATCACGAAAAACTAAGTGCGAATCGGAATTTAGTCGTGGAACTTGTACATTTCGAAGTAAAACGACGCCAGAATTACCGAATTCCAGGTTCCAAGACGCTAACTTTCCTCTAAATAGGTTTTTTCGCTCGCAACTCTGTAGGATCACGAAAAACTAAGTGCGAATCGGAATTTCGTCGTGGAACTTATACGTTTCGAAGTTAAACGACGCAAGAATTACAGAATTCCAGGTTCCAAAACGCTAACTTTCCTCTAAATACGTTTTTTCGCTCGCAAGTGTGTAGGATCACGAAAAACTAAGTGCGAATCGGAATTTCGTCGTGGAACTTGTACATTTCGAAGTAAAACGACGCAAGAATTACAGAATTCCAGGTTCCAAGACGCTAACTTTCCTCTAAATACGTTTTTTCGCTCGCAACTGTGTAGGATCACGAAAATCTAAGTGCGAATCAGAATTTCGTCGTGGAACTTGTACATTTCGAAGTAAAACGACGCAAGAATTACAGAATTCCAGGTTCCAAGACGCTAACTTTCCTCTAAATACGTTTTATCGCTCTCAAGTATATAGGATGACGAAAAACTAAGTGCGAATCGGAATTTCGTCGTGGAACTTGTACATTTCGAAGTAAAACGACGCAATAATTACAGAATTCCAGGTTCCAAGACGATAACTTTCCTCTAAATACGTTTTATCGCTCGCAAGTTTGTAGGATCACGAAAAACTAAGTGCGAATCAGAATTTCGTCATGGAACTTGAACATTTCGAAGTAAAACGACGCAAGAATTACAGAATTCCAGGTTCCAAGACGCTAACTTTCCTCTAAATACGTTTTTTCGCTCGCAAGTGTGTAGGATCACGAAAAACTAAGTGCAAGTCGGAATTTCGTCGTGGAACTTGTACATTTCGAAGTAAAAGGACGCAAGAATTACAGAATTCCAGGTTCCAAGACTCTAACTTTCCTCTAAATACGTTTTTTTGCTCGCAACTCTGTAGGATCACGAAAAACTAAGTGCGAATCGGAATTTCGTCGTGGAACTTGTACATTTCGAAGTAAAACGACGCCAGAATTACAGAATTCCAGGTTCCAAGACGCTAGCTTTCCTCTAAATACGTTTAGAAGATAATACACAACAAACTCAAAATGCGGAGGCGAGACGCCGGTAATTATGTTGATAAGCACTGCACTATTACTTGATAGTAATATCCGTAATAGTGTATGTACTCCGGCAAAATTGCCGTGCCGCCGGGTGGAGGTGGGATACGAGAATTAATTAGTGTGGTGCAACTGGGCATGAAACTCTCACAGGTTATGGGCCCAGCGCAAACAGGTTCACGATTAACTGAAATTTGAAGACTGCTATCCCGCAAAATCTCGAAAAATTGATCTAACGCAATTTAGTGGAAATGAGTTTCACAAATTCAACAAGATTTGAAATCTTAAATAAAAGCAATCATGATACATGGAAGATCCAGGTAGAAGTCCTCCTTATCAAGAATGATACTTGGCCGTATGTATCCGGCCTAAAACCCCAAGTTACCGATGAAGGTAAAGCTCGTGCTGTCACAAAAGAGGAGCAAAAGAAATGGATCGCCGCCGATCGCAAGGCGAAATCAGACTTAATCCTCGCCATGAATGCATCGGAACTTAGGCAGATTCACCACAGTTGTGAGACTTCGCGGGAGATATGGATGAAACTAGAATCCATATATGAATCCAAAGGACGCAAGGCAACATTAAAAACAATCGATACAACACAAGATGCGAGTAGTTAAGTGAGGCCGATCCTGGCTCACTCAAGCGCGCGAAAATTTGAAATGTGAGTAGACCTGTAAAAGTGGTGGCCGATCCAGGCTCACTTCCCGAGCCGGTAAAATGAAGGGTCGTTCGCGGCGCAAAGTTTTTATCATTCTTTATTCTTTAGTGTGGTGGGAAATATTTTCCTTCTGGACTTTTAATTAAATCATGCACACTGCAAGCAATACATCGAGCTCCTTCTATATCTGTATCTGCATGAAAATGGAGTCTTTTGAAAACTACCCCTACTGGAGGCCGCCTTACGCCGTCACCGTTGAAATTTTACTGAAACAACTTCCGTTGCTATTCGATAGAATAAAGCGATTTTTAAACGACCCTCAAAACCACGACTATGTCGCAGGCTTTGTGGAAATTTATCGAAGTCACTACATCACTGAGTGCAACAGGGGTGAAAATACAGGGACTCAAACATTCGAAGAGACTGAAATTGCGTTAACAACATCTCTAGAACATGGCGATTATAAAAAAAATCTAAATTTCTCGTCGGCGATTTCCCACATCCTCCAGGATAGTCTCGTGGTGGAGCAACTCCAACATCAATTCACCCCCACTTTGGCGAAAAAAATCGATGTATTAATAGGCAACGGAGTGTTTTGCAATGCCGGTTGTTACAGAACAACAGACGCAAAACCGTCAGGATATGATTATTTTTATTTCCCGCCGACAGAAATAGAATCTGAGATGGATAAGTTGTTCAGGACGGTATGTGAAAAGATGAGGGATAAGAATGCGAAATGGTACAACGTTGCTTCGAGATTTTTCATTCGGTTTTTGTATATACACCCGTTCTCAAATGGCAATGGAAGGACCGCGAGGATTTTGTTGTCTGCGTTGCTCGTTAAACACGCGATAATTCCTCTTTCGCTCTTTAATGTTTTAGATGGTAATCAGTTGTATGTATTTAGGTTGTATAGATTAAGCTTAATCTTTCGGAAATTTTAAGCTGTTTAATTCGTGTCTCATCGAAAGTGTGTTCAATAATTTGTATCGTTTTGTAAGTTCATTAGATATATGTGAGAGTGATCTTTAGTTCAATAAATACTGTGCATTAACGGTAGAGCTTCATTCCTTTCCATTTTAAAAATCTATTCAACTAAATAAATAGATTTTCGATGGCCTGAGAAAATGGATGATCATTGATCACTCATAGTAGTATAAGCGTTCGGGATACCTCATGAAGGTTTTTCGGAAAGGTGAGAGTGGGGAGAGAAGTGTTATATATTTGAGGTTTTGTTATGAGTTCATTTAGTATATCGTGGTCTCACAATCGTTTCATTTTAAACAGTAATATAAATTGCAAAATATAAAATGATTTCTTTCTTTTCACAGTTGAACGAATCATCGTATCTGGTTTCTTATGTTAGTGTTAAAACTTTGACAGTGAACGAAAAAAATAAGATAACAAATAATAAAAAATTTGGTGAAAAAGTGGTTGTGGAGTGTGACAATTTTAAAACTCTTCTTCCGGAACGGTATACAGAGAAATTTTCTGAAGCGCACATCGAGGACATCAACCAGCAACTTACGATTGGGAAACTTGTCTATCTGGTGAGCCGAGGAGCTGTGGGAAAAACAACAAATTTAGAATTTCTGGAAGAATGAAGCGTAAAGAAAAGTTAAATGCGGTGCATAAACACAAACTATCTTTATATTTAAATTCATTGAGAGAATTGTCTGGTTTGATAAATATGTATGAAATGAGAAAAACCATGGAAAATTTAAAATTGAACTGATGAATAAATGTTTAAGATATGTAAGATGTTCTTCCTTTATGTATCATTTTGTGTATGAATAAAAGTATAAAATGTGATTTAAGTGTTTTAATAGTGATAGGTTTGTCATCGAAACAACATGCCTGTGATTGTGAAATTTACATGTCGGAAGTGTAGAGGAGAAGCTGACATAGAGGGAGTTCGATGCATTGCTTGTAGCATGCATGATTTAATCAAAAGTCAAGGAGGAAAATATTTTCCATCACTCTATAACATAAAGAATAAAGAATGTTCAAGAAAAAAAAATTTAAAATGTCACATAAAAGTGACTTTAAAAATTGTTATATAATATATTGTTATATTGTTATATATATATTGTTTATAATATTATAAATCGTTCGGTTGGGAGCAATCAATTTTCATATTGAAAAGAACTAATGTGTGAGTATGCGCATTCAAATTGGGTGTACAATAAATCGCTACGTCCATTGAGAAGGTAATGAAGAAACAAGTGCGATTTAACAAGGTTGTTACCATATATTGTTTAAACGATAATGATGAATGTTGTAAATCTGATTAGGGAATTTATGCAAACAATCGAATGTGGTTTGGAAAAAGAACTGCAAGAATAGAAGTGATTTTAAAACCAGTGTTTGAAAAAAAAATTGTTTGAGATAAAAATGAAAACTCTATAGATGCACTTGCTGCAATAATATTAAATTGTGAAGTATTTTTGTGCACGATACCAAAAGACATCGATTCATGTTATGTAAAACTTGCTGAAAATAGAAATCAAACCATGTAAGTTTGGAATATTTGGTTTTATTTACATAAAACAAAACATAATATGTAATAATAAAAATAATACAAAATTAAAATACTATGCTATCTTATTTTAATTTAAATTAAAGCACTACACAAATTTAAAAGAAAAGATACAAACTTATGGCCGGTTGCACCGCATTTTCGTTAATCATCTATTAACTAAAACGAGATTAAAACTTAATGGTGTATTAAAATTTGTTTCGTTGCGCCGCATATTTTAAAGTCTGTTTAAGTAAACATGATTAATTAATTAATTTAAACAAAAATAATCGAATTGTAAGCAAGCCCTTGACAACGGAAGAAGAATTCCGTTAGAGGCGCTGCTATTCACAAGTTCACAACTTCAAGAAAAAGTGGAAAAAGTCAGAATAAATTGTGAACAATTTGTGAGAAGTTCGAAAAGTGACGATTTCCATTTTGTAAAATGATGAAAAAAGAAGAGAAAACGCTGTCCGAATTATTTCCCGGAGGAAAAAACGCTCCTTTTGAGAATTGTACATAAGAACATAAGTAAGTACAAGAGTATCATAGCGAATCAAAAAACACACGTGGTTAGTTCGGAGGAAAAAAGTCAGTGTTGGCCGAAAATTGCCAAGGATTTTAATAGTCAAAACCCGGGAAGTCGCTACACAGATTTTTTAAAAAGTGTGTCCAACAAACAAGAAAAACGGCTCCTAAAGGAAAAAGGAAACACACAAAACTGGTGGAGGATCCAAAAAGAACAATAAAGGGAATTCAAGTAGTGAATTGATTTTGAGCATCGTTAACAAAAAAACTGTACAAGAACTTACAAATGAGTTTGATTGTGATGCTACATTGGAACTAGCGGAATTAGATGTAAATAAAATTAAAGTAAAATGTGCTTTTGTTAAACAATTGCGAAATATCTTACAACAACTTACGTATCAGCAGGAATAGTATATTGTTATATAATTGAGGAAAGGGATGCATTGCTAAACGAGAATGACAATTGGATCACGAGGGATAGCGAGTTGATCTAATCATTCAAGTTTAGCAATGGACCTTTCCTCACGTATATAACATACTATTTTTTCCAACGTCAAGAGCTTTCGGTTTATCTTGCATAGGTATTATCAATTTATTATTTTATACAAATCAACATAGAAGTAAAATTTGAAAATCACGTTTCCATGCTCACAGTAAACAATAAAATTTAATTAATGAATGTCAAGTCGTGTTTTTACCAAAACTTGAAAATTAATCAGAATTTACTAAACAAATAGTGATGGAAGTAGAAGATAGTGTTGTAAATTTACCAAATACAGAAATTAAAGAAGCAGCGAACTAGGTATCTTTGGAATTATTACCTATAAAATCTCGACCACGCTACGGAAAGGAATACAATGCGTTACTGAGGTGGAGACAAGTAGTAAGAATCGCTAGTTTGGCGTCAACGTCAAGCTCTGTACCGACACGTTATTTAGGAAAAAAAATCAGGAACATTTGGAGTTTTAATTCGTGTAAAAAATTGTACATTTAGTTTCTATAATACTGATAAAAAAGTTAAGTATCTTTGTAAGTGCTATTTGTTAATAAAGAATTCTTACAAATGTATATGTATGTATATTTGAACGTTATTTTAAAGAAAGTATGTACATACCTAAATGGGGATCAATTTTTTTTTTTACTTTCCCCACTAGTGAGGGAAGTGATTCACTTTCCTCACATGTGATGCAAACGCCAACTTTCATCTCTAAATTGAGTGATGAAAATGTCATTTTCAGACTTGACGTTGGAAAAATTCTATTTCCCCTTCAATTAAAATCAAAAAATTTAAAACACTTGCTTTTGTGAGATTGAACCTCGAATAAAATCTAAATTTATCCAGTTCATGAAAACAGTCAGACATTGTAAACTGAAACAAACAAACTTTTTACAAATCTGGTTCGCGGCGTCTGTTACGCGTTTCTGGAGTTGGCCTCCTGTATTTATTTCAACTTCGTATACCAAATCTTTCGTGTGGTCCCAAAAATTAAAATCCAGAGGGGTTAAATGGAGGATCGGGGACGCCATCGTATTGGAATCAGTCAGAACCAACCTCACATAAATGCGGATGTAGCTCCACAAAAGTACAACGGGACGGAAGGACTCCTTCAGGAAAACGCTCGCCGTATGGTCGCCTTGCCGGTCTTGAATTACCACGTGTTTCGCCATAGAGTAAATGCAAATCGGCGTATTCTTGTTTTGTGTATTTCATAACCTTTTGAAGAATTCGAAAATTTAAAATTAAACTTGACAAATGTCATAGGTGTTGCAGGTACCGTTGCTAAAGAAATTGCAGCCAAGTAACCAGAATTACCTTTTTAAAACCGATTAACTCATTAGCGTACAGCAAATTTTGACCAAATTTTCAATTATTTTTATCTCGAAAACGAAAAGACTTTTATTAGAAACTTTTTGTGTGTATGAGTTCTACTCATCGTCACCTATTACTGGATGTCTTTTGGCAGGTTATATCGGGACCACCCTGTATGCCGCCCCTTATGGGAAAAAAATTGGTCTTCTTACAATGTGACTCTTGTTGAACCGAAAAATAAATCTAGATAATTATGTCAATAAGATAGTTGATATATGCGTGTTAGGAGTGTAACCCTTTTGTCTGCTGTGTTTTTGCGATCGAATTGGACGCTTTGTGATGGACGTCTTTATTCGACAGAAAAAATAACTGTCACCTTTGTTGAGGACTTTATTCGTCTCTGGTTTCTAGTTATTCTCTATCTAGTATTTACAAAATTTTACCTTATATACGACCTACTTCTAAAAAAATGAGGGTGGGGGTGTAAGCACCCGTCCAGACCTTCGTGGGTACAGTTGGAGGTAACAGAAATGCAACATGCGGCCCACCATTGAAATAAAAATGAGAATGTGTACTGTTACGTTATTAAATACTCTTTTTACACAAATTTTCCAACTTCCACTGGGGAAAATTTAAATAACGCTTTTTTTTGGTGACTAACTGTCTCCTCGGTCTTATACACTCACACCAACGTCTCGAGAGCGAGAAGAGTGATGAAAAATATACCACGTCTAACAGGCACGGTAAAATTCCAGGAGTTGGATGGAAACTCAAATTCAAGTTATAAGAGTTTAATTCCCCACGTTAGGAATTACAGAGTGATTACCAACAATTATTTAAAAAGACAACCTAGATGCCTCTTCGGACGATACAAATGTAACCTAAATTATGTTGAAGACTGAACCCTGATTCTAAATGATATAATAAATTAAAGTAGATGCTGTAACTCCAAAAGTACTATGAGGGATGAATAACAATGATCTTAAACAGTAGAGGTAATGTTATGCAATGATTTAAAAATTGAAAAATGAAATGCGATGGTTAAATTGAAAAATGAAGGTGCTGACCGCAAAATAAACTTCTTACACCGGGTCTAGGGCGTGAAAGTCAATCCAGAAGATTCCCGGGAAGAGCAAGCTGAAAGGAAGGTCCTCCGAGTCCTTCTTTCGCCGCTAGTCCACTACGCCGTCCGTATCCACGGAAGGTCCTCGGGGTCCTTCCTCCCCTCGACCCTTCCTAGGGATGAAACGTAAGAAAGTAAGAAAATAGCCCCGATGTAAAAAGTGACAAACAGTAAAAAAAAATTGACGAGAACCAGTCGACTCGTCTCTTCTGGCGAGGTCACTTCAGGTCCGATAACGCAAACTGTGTTAAAGAAATTTGCCAAAATGGCGGATGAAGGTAAAATGACTCTGAGTGACCTTGCCAGATAGTTACGGTTCCTGGATTTCGGGATTCCCGGCCGAGGGCTGTCCGGTGTGAGGCCTGGCTCTCCGGTAGGATCCTGGGGGATGACTGCGGCCCAACAGGGTGGTGAAATTTGATCCGCCGAAGCGTAGGGTCGTTGACCCTCGTGGACGAAGCCTTGATCCGCCGCAGCGTACGGTTGGAGTACCCTATCGACGTCTCCTCCAGCCGATACGGACTTCCTCCACGGGTTCGCCAACACCTGTTGCACTGGGAAAACACCGCCTAATCTCCCCCCTTTGAACGCAAACACACACACACACACGGAGCTACGGTCGTGAACCTCCCGAAAATTGCGTCGGTTCCACCTTTTATACCTTTTGCCCCTTCTCTCGCAATTTCGTCTCGACCGGTACCGGAAGTCGGGGTCCGAGAGCCCGTTCTGGAACGTTCGCGAACCTTCTAGAAATTACGATTTACCGCGAAATTTAAATCGTAACAGTACATACATATTTTTGTTTCAATAATACCTTACTACTATGAATATACAGGCTGTCCCGAAAATGGAGCACTCACAACTTACTACCTTATCAAGGATGTTTAAATGTACGGTCGGTGGACAAATAAAACTGGGACACTCAAAATTTAATCTATGTAAATCAGACCATTAAATTGTCAATATATCTGTCAGTGTCTATATAATATGTCATACCAAAGTTAACCTATTTGTCATAAAGCCGTAATTAAACAATGCAAATTTGTAAATGTTGACTTATGTGATTGTCATTTTTGTCCCAGTTTTATTTGTCCATAGACTGTACATGAAAAAAATATGGAAAAAAATTTTCAGACAAAAAAATCAATTATTGCAAAAATGATAGTACAATGTAAACAAAGATATACTCGTACTATGGCGGCCAAAAAATTTTGGCCGTCACTTTCTTGACATTCAAGTAAAGTGTAAATAAACCTTTAGGAATCGTAACCCCACTTTCGATTCTTGTCATCTTGACAATCAATTTAAACTGTTTGAAGCTCAGATATTCCAAAAATTCGACATGAATGAACAAAATTAGAGCAATCGTACATAGATAACCTGAGGTAAACGTTCTGTGTAGTAGAAATGATAAAATAATTTTGAGTTTTGAAATTTACCACCCAAAAAATAACGTTCATAATCAAGACGGTAATCATGATGTCAATAAAGTACGGATTACAATTTTTTTTTTTTTGAATTGACAAGACAATGACGGCCAAAATTTTACCTTGCAGTGTTGCCTTAGTGAATTTAAGATAATTTTTACGATTTCCTAAACTTCTAAATTCTCTATAATGCAGGATCGGATATTGATAGTGAGTGATCTTGTACTTTGTGATAATATATACGATTAGAGATAGTTTTCAAGACAATTTAATACATTATTTCGAAATAATTGACCTGTTAAGTGCCACTTTCAAAGACCGCCAAATCAGCAAATAAGTCCAATAGAATTTTTTTAACATTTTTCTCACGTTTACGGTAATCTCTTCTACACCGTAGTACATCGGAAGTGCGCCTTTTCGGGAGAGCCTGTATATAAAGGTGTCCCAGAGTAGCGAAGAAGCTTCATAACTTGTTTGCTATTAAAGATATCAACTTTTTCTTTTTTCTAGATGATAGCTACGCTTCTACTGCATATTCGGAAAATATTGCGGTATATATACAGGTGTCCCAATAATATAAAAACACTAAACTTATGTTTTTTTAAATGGAACCTACTCAGTTTGATTTCATTTTTGGATTCTATGCTAAATTGTGAATCAAATCCACACAGGTCCTTTTTACTTATCTGCCATTGTTTTTGATCAGAGGCGCTTTATTTACCAGAATGCCGAATTCGAACCTTCCAAATAGTTGCACGTAAATTAAAATAATGGACGCTGTCTGATTCCTGAATGTTTGCCGCATCTGTTAAGTGTTTACTCAATAACGTGCTTAGTCGCATATGCCCACTGCGATTTTTTAAATATAACAAATTTTCCAACAGTATACAGTTTGTATAGACGAATGTGAAAATTTAGGGTGCTATCTTAAAATCACTAAAAATCACTAAAATAATTAAATGTTTTGTTTTGTTGGTTGATTCATCTTTATGGAGTGACCATCTTGTGTGATTATCTTTTGTTAGGCCTACTAGATTTTTGTATTGTCTTTTTAACAGAAAAATTGCACCAAATTTAGCGATTTTAGGATAGCACCCTAGATTTTCAGATTCGACTATACAAACCTTATATTGTTCAAAAGCTTGTCAAAAAAGCTCTCGACCAGTGTAATAATAAATACGGGGTGACATTTGAAAAAAATGAGTTTTTGACATTTTTAGTTCGTTATGTTTAAGGCTGTTGCACAGTAATAAAACTTTTGGGCGAGGTGTAGTTCAAGTTGCAGAAGTATTCAGAATTCTTGGACCGGTCAAACACTGCAGCAGGTACCCTCTCGAGACCCGTCAGTCATAAAATTAGCATTTTACAAGAGCATTAAATCTTCGTATTGTGAACAAATTTGTTGGCAAATTTTAGATTTTCTTATTTCTTGTAATTTGGATTTATTTATCTGTGCACTTTAGTGGTTGAATCTCTTACTTGCAGAAAATTCTTTTGAAGAAAATAGTGGACAATGATTAATACAAATGTAAAGGCTATGACTTTGACAGTGTCAGATTTTTCGTATCTCTGCTATCTTTATATAGCTAATAAACGTCAAACAACTGACACTATTAATCAAATTTTAACGCAAAAATAGTTATTAGAGTCCAATTTTTACCCATTTGCGATGATGTCATTACGAGTATACACTCCTGGACAAAAAAACCCGGACACTAGAATTTTTTAATTTATTAATTAATTTAAGATATAAGAAAGTGAACAATGATAATAAATGGTAACAAAATACTTTTATTTATAACAAGACAGAAGTGAAAATGAACTAAAACAGATAACAAACAAGGAAAGTAACATTAAAAAAAAAATTAAACAACAAATAAATTTTGTAACAAAAAAATTGTCTTTTTTTTAAATTTCAACCTAATGTTATTACTTCCCGGACACCTGTTTCGATACTCCTGCGCATGATTTCAATAACATACTGAATCTCTTCTGCCGGCATCTGGTCCCATTCTTCATACAACGCTATTCGCAGCTCTTAGATGGTTTCTGGCAATGGTTGTCTTTTTTCATTCCGTCCTAACGTGTCCCATACATGTTCTATTGGGTTCATATCAGGACTTCGAGCGGGCCACTCCAAACGAGGAATTTCAACAGTCTCTAGCTAATTTGTAACAATTCCTGCAGTATGCGAGCAGGCATTTTCGTGCATAAATATGAAATTCTCCCCAACAAATGGGCCATAAGGGACAACGTGGGCCTCCAAATACTGGCGTATGTATCTGTCTGATGTTAGGGTTCCATGTTAAATGAAAATTAATTTTGTGCGCCCGAAAAAAAATACCCGCTCACACCATTACACCACCACCACCGAAAGATCTTCCGGGTGAAATGCAGCAAGGTGTAAATCATTCTCCAGTTCTCCTCCATACACGCTCGGCGTGTATGGAGATCGTATGCAAAAATGGGACTCGTCAGAAAACATTACTGAGCTCCAGTGCTGAATAGTCCAATTAATGGAATGTTCCTCAAATCTCCTTCTGCTACCTCTATGATCTGCTGTTAATTTTGAGCATGCTACCGGCTTATAAGAACTCAAATCACTTTCGTGTAGGACCCTTCGTACAGTGAGTGCAGAAATTTGAGTTCCTCGAGCTTCTACCAAATGACTAGCGAGAACAATTGAGGTTAAAGAGCGGTTCCGAAATACAGATAATGTCAAAAAACTTTCATCGCACTCATTTCTAGATCGTTTTCCGCTTGATCCTGGTCTTCTAATGTATTGTCCAGCTGATGGTACCTTGCAAGGGCGTTATGAACGTTACTTTTACCAATATTCAACAAATTTGCAATGTACCGTACACTGCGACCATCTTCATTCAATGCCATCACTTTTGCAGTTTTTGGATCTCATTTCCGCACAATTTAAACAAAATGTCTACAGTAATCTGAATTTCATCAAAATAAACCTGAAAACTGTGATAAACGCAAAAAAAACGCAAAAAATCTATTGCTGCAAAACAATGCCGAGTGTCATTTTCTGCAAAACTCACCATTGTTTCTGTTCAAAAGCACCTAGATACATTTAAAAACAATCAACTTGTGTAAAGCTGATTAGAGAATTGGAAGAAATGTGTATCTCACTTTTATTGTAATGTAAATAAAAATAAATCACATTTTTTCAAGTGTCCGGGTTTTTTTGTCCAGGAGTGTATATTAACTTCACGTATGTTTGAACTATAGTCCAATTTTTGACCCTGAGGTGACGTCACGATTTCCTTCCTCGCTTTCTCTTTATTGAAACAACAGAAACAGTAAAAAACAAAATAGCGGTGCAATGGCGGACAAAAAATTTCGTCCACTGTCATTCCACTCACATATGCTATAAAGCGACCTTTAGGAACGAATAACCTCGCTTCTCATGTTGACATGTGTCAATCAAATTGTGTCTATAATTTATGTTTTTATGGGTGACAGTAATAAATTTCAAATTTTAATTTGCAAACGTCAATCATAATGACAATAAAGCTTAAACTACACCAAATTTTTGTGAAATGATAGGAAAAAGGTGGATATTTTTTGTCCGGAATATGTAGTATGTTTATTTATTGCTGGTTATTTTGTAGTTATTTTATGTTCCTGTCAATTTGACAATTTTTAATTTCTTTCACTTATTACATTGATTACAAACATAACCTTTCGAAGCAATTGTCAGAAAATTTCATAACATGGGTATGGCTTGCTTCGACTACAATCGTTTTAATACCTAACCTTATAGTTATTTATGATCAATTCAAATTAGTTTCTGATCCTAGCTTAAACATACGTGAAGTTACTAAATAATGACGTCATCGCAAATGGGTAATAATTGGACTCTAGGATCAGAAATAAATTTGGATTTATCAAAAATAACTATCAAATTTCAATTTTGTTGACAATTGCTTCGAAAGTTTACGATTGTAATCAATGTAATAACTAATAAGTGAAAAATAAAAAAAATGTCAAATTGACAGGAGCATAAAATAACCACAAGTAATCAATAATAAATAAACGCATCGCATTTTTTTGTTTGATCCTGTTGTTTCAATAAAGAGAAAGCGAAAAAGGAAATAGTTACGTCATCCCAAAAGGGTAAAAATTGGACCATAACTTCAGAGTTCAGAGATTGAATCTTATTTTCGTAATCCTAGGGATTATTTAGCGTAAGAAAGGTAGGATTGCAAAAGCGCCCGTTTTCATTACCTGTGTGTACAAATCATTTCCATTAAAAAAAAACTGTTATCGGATAATACTTATATTATAACTTTTCTCCAATTGCAGAAAAATACTTAGAACTCTGTCAGAATCGTTTAGACATTTATTGGAAAAAATTATAGTTTCTGTATAAATGAGTAGGGGTTTTAATATTCTATATTCAATCATTACTGAGAACAACTAATTACCTACAGCTTGGCCGTTTACTCGACGTTACTAGACGCAGGTAGTTTGGCCGAAACGACCGATACCGGGTTCGATATTGGAATGGATGGGAACAGAAAAGTTTATGAATGTATAATTGGGATAAATATTTTCCGTTTTGTGATTGCATTTTGAGTGTCACATTCTGAGATTATATAGTTTTTAGGTTAATAATAATTAGATGATATACCTATTTTAACTTAGGTTTCTTAATTTAATTTTTTTCATAACGTGTACCAAATTTGAACTGCATCGAACAAAATTTAATTTTTAAAGTGATAGTTTTTTGACTGCTGTACCTAGGTAATTAATTTTAACAAAAAAGTAATACCCAATTTTTATGGCGGTGAACAGTATTTATGCATCTATAATACAGAGCGCCCAGAAATGTGGTAACAACTTTTACACAAAGTGTCACAAGATGGCACTTTCGAAAAGCCAAATTTGTTCAATCTTGCAACATTCAATTTTTGAATTTTTTCAAAAGAATATGTTAAGGAGGTTTTCCGAACAATTTTTACCCCCGATTTGTGCACTAAAATTTGTCGAGATGTTGCTCGAAGGGTTCAGTTATGCATTGACCATAATGGTGGTCAATTTGAACATTTTCAATAAAATTTAAATTTGAATGTTTTACGTTTGACAATTCTTGACATTTATTTATCTCAATTTAGATAGCGGCGTTGCCATACATAAAAAAGGTCCCTGTAAAAAAGTGTCATCTTGCGGGATCAATCGAAAAACTTGCTACCACATTTCTGGGCGCTCTGTACTTTCATATAAATATAATTTAGTTTTAAAGTCATTTTCGCGCTTGTCATAAGTGATGGGACACCCGGTACCTACATAGTTTAAATTTTTATTTCATACTATCCGGTAGATGTTCAATTACATCATCAATTTGAGTCCTGTAAGCGAGTTATAATAACAATATTAGAGCCGGAAAGTGTCACTAAGCAACACCTAACTTGCTGTTTTATTTTTATACATCAAATCTGATATTGAAAAGTGAAAAAGACAAAAAATATTTGACAGTTTAACCTTGAAGTCGTTGGGGCTTTACGTGAATTTAGTAGACCATTTTGTAGCATACTCACAACAAATTAATTTGGTGTATAGATAATTAAAATCGTCCGATAAATAAGGGAGCTATGAACTCGTCTTTTTTTTTGAAACACCTGTATAATTGGTGCTCGATCAAAAAAAATGTTATATGTAGGTATGTATTAGGTATTTTAATTACTCTCTATTATTAGAATTAGTGATTGGTTTACTTTGTTAAAAACATAAAAAGGTTATGATACCACACCGCGGCCATCATTCATAAGTTGACCATGGCGGCACGCCGAGCCTGCCCCGAGGGTGTTCCCGTGAACCCAGTGCAAGTATCTTCCCAACAAAAGTTGCATTGCGGGCGTTAAGTAGTGATCATGTCAACCCGAGTTTACGATCTCCAGGGGCTGCAGGTAGTTGAGAAGTATAGTGGACTGCCTAATAACCGAATTTTACGCGTTTTGTTGAGGCTTTTGTTTATTTTTTTGCTTCCAATCTAATTTGTTTTTCCAAAAACTGAGACAGTAGCCCCATGAGATACGTTTTTCTGAATCTAATACACTTTTTAAATAGTCTCTAAATGAAAAATTGAGCAAAAATAAGGAAAATTACTGAAAAACGTTATTAATTTTTTTTAAAAGAATGAAGCGATTTTTCAAAAAACTGAGCCAGTAGCCCCGTGAGATACGTTAATGTTTAACAAAAAATATAGTCACCATAGCTTCAAACATAAAACTGTGGAAAAATAATTAGAATCCGTTTAGCGCGCTTTACCATTGCTTGGCCAACCACTAGGCAACAGCCTTAAAAAATCGCAGTAGACATATGCGACTGAGCAGGTTGTTGAGTAAACACTCAGCCGATGCGGCAAACATTCAGAAATCAAACAGCGTCAATCATTTTAATTTACGTGCAACGATTTGGAAGGTACGAATTTTCGAAGGGACCCCTGCAATTCGAAATTCTGCTAAAAAAAAAGCGCCACTGATCAAAAACGATGGCAGATAAGTAAAGACAACCTGTATAAATTTGATTCATAATTTAGCATACAATTCAAAAATGAAATCAAACTGGCTAGGTTCCGTTGAAAAAAACACAACATTAATGTTTTTATAATAGTGAGACACACTGTCTATATACTGCAATATTTTCCGAATGTGTAGTAGAAGCGTAGCTATCATCTAGAAAAAACTAAAAGTTGATGCCTTTAATAACAAACAAGTTATGGAGCTTTTTCGCAACTCTGGGACACCTGTATATACATATAATTAACAAAAAAAATTCAAATAAAAAATGCTCGATTGTTAACCGCATAACCGAAAATTCATTAGTCTATGGGCAACGGACACAAATAGTTTATCGAACGTTTGAATTCACTTGAATTGCACTTCACTGACACTACACGCACCACCTTGTCTGGTCCGGGATGCAGCTGAGTGATGCGGACAATTTTCCACTGCAGTGGAGGTGCATTGGTTTCCTTAATTAGCACTAATGAACCCACATGCGGCACCTTGTCCTTGGATGTGATCCACCGGGTCCGTTGTTGTAGCGTCGTAAGGTACTCGTTGGACCAACGCTTCCAAAAGTGTTGTCGAATTCGCTCGACGTGTTGCCACCCTGAAAGTCGATGGATGTTGACATCTGTGAGGTCGAACTCCGCTGGTGCATTGAGAGGCTCGCCGACGAGAAAGTGGCCGGGAGTTAAATAGGATAAGTCATTGGGGTCGTTGGAAAGAGGACACAGAGGATGTGAGTTCAGGATTGCTTCAATAGAGGTTAAAACAGTGTACAGTTTCTCAAATGTCAAATTCGCGTTCCCAATTAGCCTTTTTAAATGATTTTTGACACATTTAATATTTGCTTCCCACAAACCTCCTATGTGGGAACTACGTGGTGGAATGAAATGCCATTCTATATTGTGATCAGATTGTATTCTTTTTTGTAAATCGTTTTTTGATCCAATAAAATTCGTGGCGTTGTCAGTGTAAAGTTTTGAAACCATATCCCTTCGCGATATCAAACGTTTAAGAGCATTTAGAAATGACTCGGTTGTCAAATCACCAACCAATTCAACATGTACTGTAGTTTCAATTTGGTTGTAGGTCGTAAAATTTTATTGATATTATGAGCGATTAACGGGCACAATGGTTGGGTTTGAAAAGGTTGGGAAGCGGCGCGTGCCGTTTGCCGTACAATGCAAATATACCAAATGTACAATACAACCCTGCTTAAAATATTACCTGCTAGTGGTAAACTAGGATTTATAAGCCCCGCAAGATCTTTAACTTAAAGTACCATAAAATTTTACGACCTACAACCAAATTGAAACTACAGTACTGCCTTTGTTGTCATACATATAAATAACGCAATATAGGCCTTTACTATTCGCTTACCGCGACCTCTACCTTCCTTGAGGAAAATTGGACCGGCAAAATCCACACCACTAATTAGAAAAGGACGATTTTGAGGTACCCTATCGGATGGTAAATCATCCATGATTTGATTGAATGTGGTAGGATTTGTTTTGAAACACCTGATACATCGATGTATGACTTGTCGTACAGCATCACGTCCCGCAATTGGCCAATATTTTTGTCTTATATAGGCTAATGTGCCTTGATGACCTGCATGTAATTGACATTCGTGAGCATGTCTGATAAATTAATGTCGTGAAAAAATGTCCTTTTGGAAGCAAAATAGGAAATTTTTTATATAGTCCAATCAATAGGAAGTTTTACCTTGCAAAAGTTACAGAAAAGTTTATACTTGGCAGGTATCTTCTATCAGGCATATTATTAATATTGTTGAGTGTGCGACCTTGGGGGGTTGCCGCTCGCCCCGCCATACTGAAGAATAGGGGTGCAAAATCACATTTTTGCGATTATTTCATTATCCGTGGGAGATACCTCTATCTAAGTTATTATAGAAAATGTAGAGCATGCAATTCTCTACATTTTTTCTTCTTTATTCCATATTTTCTATAATAACTTAGATAGACGTATCTCGCCCGGATAATAAAATAATCGCAGAAATGTGATTTTCCACCCCTATTTTCCAGTATGGCGGAGCGAGCGGCAACCCCCCCAAGGTCACAAACTCGGCAATATTAATAATATGCCTAATAGAAGATACCTGCCAAGTATAAACTTTTCTGTACCTTTTGCAAGGTGGAGCCATTTTTATGTCTCTAATGACTGGACTAATATGCACTTATTGAACGTGAGTTACGCAATCTTCCGCCCACCTTAATCAATCCGTCTGTCTGGTCGATAAAGGGGTTAAGAAATTTGATTTTACTCTTGTTAGAAACTAAATTGTTATTTCTTAAAAGAGACAATTCTTGGTGAAATGATTCCAATTGGACCAGTTTTAATATTGTATTGGTTGACGCACTTATTTCCTGTGGAGATAATATGTTACCTGCGATGCGCTCGGTCTTTACTTTACGGGTGCACCGAAACTGCCGTCATGGTTGTGATCGTTCACCGAAACTGCCGTCACGGTCATACTGACCCTATCAAGGGTTCTTTAATCCTAAGGTTCTTAATCCCTTCAATCAGGTAAAGGTCGCTGTGGTAGTAAGTAAGTAATTAGCACTTTTCTGGAAATTGGCTTTATCTCTAAAATGTAGGTAGGTGGGTAGGTATTTTGGGCGCACTCGAATTCCCGTCTGACTTATTTCTTGTCATAAAGTAATGCAAGAATTCCCGTCAGGTAATTATCAACTGATCTAATCCATAACTCGAGTTCCCGTCAAGGGTAAAAGAGCGCTTCAATCCCTTACTTACCTACCCCTCTGGCCGTTGCCAGATACCATTGTTGTTTACCATTAGGTACGTGGACCAAAAAAAAATTTTTTAAATTTTAAAAAGTTACAAATACTCTTTGATCAACAATTATATACTTAGATAAGGGGCGGCTGTGACTTTGACAGTGTCAGATTTTTCGTATCTGTGCTAAGTCAGCTAATAAACGTCAAACAACTGTCACTATTAACCAAATTTTAACGCAAAAATGGTTCTTACTTCAGAACATAGAAGATTCATCATTGAATCTTACTTTCGTAATTCGTAACAGTGCTTTCAATAACCAAGATTTTTTTCTGACGGGAATTCGAGTCTAGAATTTGTGGTGCATTTTTGCCTTGACGGGAATTCGTGTGCAGGATTAAAGGGCCTATGTCCAAGCCCAGGTATAAAATATTATGCTGACGGGAACTCGTGTGCACCGGGTATTTTAGTTAGTTTTATTTTAACTTTCGCTGTAGCAACACCTCAACATAAAATTAATGTGTATGTTTAGTGAACGAGACAATCCCTTAGTTATTTTTGACAATTACAAAATTACAAAAATAAGTTGTATTCAACTCGTTCGTGTGTAAATTTAATTTTTTTGGCACTCGTAGCCCTAAACTGACCCATTCATTCCAAAAAAAGCCCAATTTACACAGGAATTCGTTAAATAAACTACATACTAATAATTTTACATTTAAGAAGCGTTATTTAAGTTTTTACCGAAATTAAAAGTAATCCTGCAGGGGTAATGAGTGTTTTTGAAGAAGGGTTGTTTGCAAGAGTTATCCCTGCACACGGGCACAGGTAAACATTTTTCTGACGGCAGTTTCGGTATGGGATTAACTATCCCTTTGACCGCGACGGCAATATGGATGCGCCCTACTTTACGACAGTTGAAGAGAAATCTTTTACAGTAACCGATCACGGGCTGTAATTTAGGAAATGTTGAAAAACGTCTCAAAATCTCTAGGTTCAATTCACATTGCGTTTCGAAAGCGTTTGTTTTGACTTCTGGTATGTTTTCTGACCGCGCCTAGTTAGATATATGATTGCAGCGCCATATTTCAGGGTGTGGATGTAACCAACTTGGACCATGAAACCATAATTTTGAATTACGTAATTGACTAGGTAATAAGCCCCTCCACATTATATTGGTGGGATTTTCTTCACCTTTTACATGATACCAACGGTCGCTATCCGTTTGTGATTGAATCTCTGACACTCGATTAGCAACAAAAACCTTCCATGGTGTGGGCTCACCCGAAAGCCAAGACAATACGATTGTACTATCCGTCCAAAAATAATGATCCTCAATTTTGTGAGAAATGATTGAATACACTTTGTTGAATAATTTAGCTAATAACATCGCCGCTGACAATTCTAATTTTGGTAATGATATTGTTTTGAAAGGTGCAACTCTGGATTTAGCGCAGAGAATGTTAACATAACAATTTTGTTTATGATCTATGAACTTAATATACAAAACTGCTTGAAAAGCATCACAGAAATCGTGGAGCTTTGTGCGCTTAATTTTCTGTTTTCCCAAAACAAAACAATAAATCGAAATGTCCCTATGAACAGGGTCAATGAATATTTGTCGGTACATTTTTGTAATATCGCTGCATAAAACAATGCGATGTAGGCAAATTTATAAGAATATGAAATAGGTCGTTTTGTAGAGTAGGACCCCCCATCAAGTTATCATTTAACCCTTTAACGCGCAAAATTTTTGTGACTAGTTTTTGCATTTTTTTTTTAATTAAACGTGTAAATTAGCTAATAAATTAATTAATAATTAACCACTGAACGTTTGAGGAAAAATTTATTTCAAGAGTGGTGGTCACAATAATGACCACATATATATTTTTAGGAAAAAATTGTCCAACAAAATAAAATTAATTCAAAAACATCAACAATATAAAAACAAATGATAAAGACAATAATAAACTATTCGATAAACATAAACAAATACATATTTTATCAACTCTGTAGAACTATATAAAGCAAAATAGGAAATATTATACTGGTAATGAACATTTTTACACTTGTGTGATTTTTATACTTGTGTGATGCTGATGACATCTGCAAAAACAAGTAAAAATAACAAACTACCTGGGATGATAAATAATATTGAAAATATGCACAACTCTTATAATCCACAATTTTGTTTTTTACAATAAATGAAATAACATCTTTGTGCAAAAACATTACAGCGAGATTGCATTTCTAGTTTTTCATAGACAAAATTGTGAAAAAAATGATATGTAATAACATGCGAAAATGTTATTTAGAAGATTAAAAAAATAATAAATCAATTATACTTACTTCGAAAATTTTGTGCACCAACTTGTTATTAAATTCACGATAAGCGTTAAATCTAAGCTTTTTTTACGTTGGCACCCTCAAATTGTTCCTTGAAGTGTGCACTTTCGAGTGATATACTTAACACTAACCAGTTTGCAACTGATTCAAAACGGTGACAAGAAATTGTCAAGACAGTCAGAAACTTGCAAAAAATGCAGTACGCGGGTGGGTAGTGGTGCATATAGAATACCACTTTTTGTTTGAGCGCAGCTAAGATATCAGAAGTGAGCTCCAAGTTAGCCACAACGCATGCTGCAGTACTATTAAATGCATTTAGGTTCACTTTCGCCTATTTATCCTTATCAAACATGTATCAGCTGGAACTTATGAGTGTGGTTACTAAAGTGACCACAACGCGTTAAAGGGAAGCTCATATTGTGCGATGATTTGACTGAATCATCAAAAACAACTCGCAATTTTGTCGTTAAACTGTCGATTTTGAACACCGCATGATGTGGTAGATAAAAATGTTTATTATTTGAGACATCGATATCCTTGGACGGAACTACCTCCATATTGCCTAAATGCCCTAAATCATCATATTCATTAATAAATTCTGTATATGCGCCTTTAATCTGAGATCACGTGACAATTTTCGTTCTAGTGATTGAAATCTTTTTAATGTTTGGTCAAATGAGAGACCAATATTCGGACTTTCACTTTTGAACATCAATGGTACCTGAAATTTACCGTTAGCAAGCCCTTTGTGACATTCTAGGAATTGTTTCTCGCACCTTTCATGTTCTCTGGACAGAATTGGTTTATGGTCTATTTCCTCAATTTACCAAAACTTGACCATCTGTTTTTCCAAGTTCTTGCTGGAGAAAGTGCAGGTCGTCTTTGTGTTTTCTTTGTTAATGTCCCAAGAACCACCCAAAATCCACCCCAGCTGGGTATTTTGAGCTATCAACCGTTTGGCGGGGCCTAATAATTGACCTTTCCGACGCACAGTACGACCTCCAGAACAGCTCGTTTCCGAGAAGAAGATCAATCGGACCGGTTTTATTGAACGTCGGGTCCGCCAATTTTATATTACTAGGGATTTTGTAAGTGTCGTAAACTAACGGACTCGCTGGGATGTTTTAAGTGATTGTTGGCAACACTAAACATTTTACTGAAGCTTGGAATGTATTGAAATTTGATTTGAAAATCAGCGTGGTACTTTTATTTACCTTGCTGTGACTGTGACTTGTTTTGTTCGTTATAAAAATTTGTTTTTGTTCGTTATAAAATTTATTTTTTCCAACGTCAAGTCTGAAAATGACATTTCCATCACTCAATTTAGAGATGAAAGTAAGCGTTTGCATCACATGTGAGGAAAGTAAATCACTTCCCTCACTAGTGGGGAAAGTAAAAAAAAAATTTGATCCCCATTTAGGTACTTACTTTAAAATAACGTTCATACATACATATACATTTGTAAGAATTCTTTATTAACAATTAGCACATACAAAGATACTTAACTTTTTTATCAGTATTATAGAAATTAAATGTACAATTTTTTACACGAATTAAAACTCCAAATGTTCCTGATTTTTTTTCTTCTAAATAACGTGTCGGTACAGAGCTTGACGTTGACGCCTTCTTACTACTTGTCTCCATCTCAGTAACGGATTGTATTCCTTTCCGTAGCGTGCTCGAGATTTTATAGGTAATAATTCCAAAGATACCTAGTTCGCTGCTTCTTTAATTTCTGTATTTGGTAAATTTACAACACTATCTTCTACTTCCATCACTATTTGTTTAGTAAATTCTGATTAGTTTTCACGTTTTGGTAAAAACACGACTTGACATTCATTAATTAAATTTTATTGTTTACTGTGAGCATGGAAACGTGATTTTCAAATTTTACTTCTATGTTGATTTGTATAAAATAATAAATAATACCTATGCAAGATAAACCGAAAGCTCTTGACGTTGGAAAAAATAGTATGTTATATACGTGAGGAAAGGTCCATTGCTAAACTTGAATGATTAGATCAACTCGCTATCGCTCGTGATCCAATTGTCATTCTCGTTTAGCAATGCATCCTTTTCCTCACTTATATAACAATATACTATTTTCCAAATTTATTATTTTTTTTCTCAAAAATTTCCTTATGTAAGGTAACAAAATTTTTATACTGACATTTAGACAATTAAAAGGGATATCAGAATCAAGAAAAAAAATATAGGGTTTCCATTTAAAAAAACTATCGATGACGTCATAACTCGAAAACAAATGACTGCTTGGAATTTTGTTTTGTATTAAAATATGTATTTTTATAAACTAAAATTGACCTGTCCAAAGATTTTTTTGAAAAAAATTTTGTTTAATTTTTAATGAATTTATTCTATACTTTTGCCGCTCACTGTATATTTGCCTCCGTTATGAGTTTTATTGAAAACGATACCCATCACATCAATCTAATGGATTCTTCTGAGATGCAGTCTCACCGTTATCACTTCTTCTCTAAAATTGACTAAATTTCCATCCCGATCTGTTATTTTAATGGTAATTTCATCAAGTTGCTTTGTGTTGATTGGTAGATAAATTACTTTCGATGGTGATTCTATTATTTTGTAACCTGACGGCACAGAGAGAAAAAATTCGTGAATCACATGTACTTGTTCACCATTTTTGTATGCTCCAGAAACAATGTTGCATTCCACACATAATCCATTTATTTTAGAAATTTTGCATGGAAAGTGTGTGAAGTTAATTTTTTAGGTTTAAAGTCTAACAAATTACCGATTGAATCCTTCTTAGTGAAATCTATATCCAATGTACATTTAATTTCTGATTTAAGGGTGTTATTATTTCCCTTTAAAACCAAAATGGTAGTGTTGCAGTCTGTTTAGTTTTCTTATTTTCACGTTCAACAAATTTTGCAAGTTCCTCACTCAAATAACTACTAATATCATCGATTTCAGGAATTGTGATGTGAGATTTTTTACCATTTGCAATGTGAAATAAAATTTATTTGACGGTAGGGTGATGGAAGGAAGAAAGACACTCTTCCGACCACCACCCCGAGATCGGCAGGGTTCACGATACCAGGGTTGAAATCCTGGCCGGATGGGCCACCCATGGATGTCGTGTTGTGTTCGTATTGTGTCGTCCAGAAAGGAGAAAGGAGAGGGTGGGCGTGGGTGGCCGGTGAAAGTACCCTGGAGCCCCGCCGCACCACCTAAGGAAAAACGAGAGGAGAAGAAGGAAAAAACAATTAGCCGACGGCAAGGTACCCGATAGGCCAGGAGTGGTGAAAAGGGAAGGCTACAAAAAAAATCTACATTTGCAAATGAATTACATGTTCCAAAATTTATCAATCTTCGGGATGTTGGTGAATATCCTCCCATTGTAATTTGTTTTGTGTATTGGATCCATGGATGTTAGGTGTAGGTAAGTGGCGTGGCGTGGGATTACTGATGCAACGGTCAGTTTAACTTAATGGCGTTTACTCGCTTTAAACACATGAAATAACTGAACTGATTACACTTCTGGATTAAACGAAACGTGAACTATAAGATTAACGTATGTACAATGTAGATGAGTTTACTTGGAGGAGATAATGTGAAATAGAGAAATGGTGGACAAAGGTGTGTGCCACCCACGTGTGAGTCGACCGTTTGGAGCGGTAGGTGTTAATTGACTGGTTAATGGCGGTCGCGAATCTCTCATCGAGAAGGGACTGCGCGCGTTGATTTGCATGGTGCCTTATGGGCCAGAACAGCGACCTCACTCGTAGGAGTCTTACAACAATCGTGGGGCCGAACCAAATGGGTTCAAATCCCAGAACATACTGCCCACCTGCGAATGGAGATGAGCAAACTAAATTCAAAATGATCTGAAATTCCTCTACTAAGTGAACAATTCTAGTGCGATCGGGCATACAAGACGCGACCGCGGAAGAACGCTAAAACTATGTACAAAAACTGGTGCGGTCGGACAATTACTGACGCGACCGCGAATGAAAGCTTCGTCGGAAACTCCTTGGGGGGCCGGAAGTGGTTGCTGCCCACCGTCAGGAGCTGTGTCCAGAGGATGACACGAAGAGGACTATGTAGGCCTGGTACGACTTATAACCTCGTCCGGCTGTCGTACGGCACGTTACAGGGCCAGCATGGATGTGGCCTGTTCATGAGGAAGGTCGAGCTGGTGTGACTCGAGCTGGGGGGTGTTTGACCCATCAACTGCCCACCATGACGCGGTAGGAGGCGGAAGCAAGGAACGCAGTGCCTGATGGACGTCTCCACCGTTGACAAGGTCCCGGGAATCCACACCTGAAGCAGTAGTAACGATGTGGTCACGGTGGCGCTAGCATGCAGTATAGCAGCCTGGGCGTTTCGTGGGAAGAGCTCTGCTGTCGGCGGAGTCTTCCTCAGGATCGGGAAATGACGCTCTGGGGCAGAACGTATGGGTGGACCAGATGTCCTCCAGCAAGCATGGTTCCTGCTGGGTCCGGAAGTGGTACAGCTTCAGTAGAGAAGATCTCCTAGAAACTGAACCTTTATTAGCAAGGAGGAAAGTTCATCGGGGTTACAACGTCGCTGTTTGCAGTGAAACAGGCGGAGTTTCACGTCCCGAATCTCGACTACGTGCGAGAAGTCTGGCGCGTCACACGAACGACAGCGTCTATCAAATCGCACGCACTGCGCGGCAGTGGCGGCTCCTCCGAGGAGGCAACGGAGGCAGTGCCTCCCCAAATAAAATTAAATAAAAAGAAAATAAAAAATATAATACTTAATTAAATATTATATTAAATCATATTATTTATGAAGATATTTGCTTATAAATGATAATTATTCTCTTAAAAATGAGTTACAAGAAGATTTTAGCGGTTAGCATTTGTTGCTTTTGTCGGCCGGAGGCAGAGTTTAATTTAGCGCAGCATTCTTCGCCGCTAAGCGGACGAAAATGCATGGAAATGCGCCTAACTAGCATCGAGGCTCTCGGAATAAATCGTTTTGTGCCCGAGAAATGACTTCGGCCGGAGGCTTGCCTTGTTTACAGACGTCACGATTCATGTACATATGACCATCGCGGGAACGAACGCTGTTGGCTCTCGAACTGTAGCCGAGCTCTAACGAGTCTTGACTCTTGACCACGCACCGGTGTGCGTTTACAAGTGTAGATTCTAGGTGCTCGTTTGTTTTTGTTTTTGATTTGGAATGGTGTTATTGGTCCCTGGTCAAAAGTCCGTGTTTTAATTTATTTTTATATTGTTTAATAAAATGAAGAAAGATATGGAAATTAAAGAAATTGCGAAGATGTTATTGATTAATTGTTAAATCATCCATTTAATTCATTGTCTTACGACAAACTGTAAAAAGTCCAGATCAGCCACAACCAAATTTAACCGGCCTTATATGCGTAAGTGGAAAGCAGAAATGGTAATTTAACACTACGTGGTTACGTGGTATCAGGGGGGTTCGCGTCCCGAATCTCGGCTACGTGCGAGAAGTCTGTCGCGGCACGCGAACGAGTAGGTCTGTAGAACCGCACGCACAACACGATCACTCGAGGAAGGTTGTCGCGCGCGAGGCTGTGTCTGCAGGTTGTCATGATCGGTACATATCTCTATCTGAGAGACGGTAACGAAGTCTGTTTGTAGGATACACGGTTCGGCGCGAAAGTCTTCACCGATTTGGATGCCCGTGTATCCAAGCTATCGCGACCTGGTTATGAGACCAGGCGGTACTCGGACACTTGGAGAACGATTCTCCTTCAGTACGTGAAGTAACAAGCGGACTCCGAATTGCGCGGCGCACACTCGAGTCGCGGCACTGTCACAGTCTGAAGTGGGGAGACCCTCTTGCCTTTCGAGGTCAACAAGGTGTGTTTGACAGTCATTCGATACTTGGAAACGAACTGGTTCAGCGGCGCACGCTTTCGTGGTAGCGTCGCTGAATACATGGAGCTCTACCCCTGTAGTATCTGCGGACAGGGAGGTCCCCTTGGGGATTCGTAGCACGGGTAGAGTTCAAGAGCGTCGACATACTCTCGCCAGCAACGGAGCATCGAACGGCTGATGTGTTCATCCCATCCGGTGTGGGATAACCACATATCTTGGAGATTCCTGAACATCTTCACGACGTCGCTCGTGAAGACAGCAATCGTTTCGCCATCGTGGTACAACAAGGAGGAAATCGCCCAGACGAGAAGGGCCTGGTAGAAGTGATGCATTCCGTGCGCATCCTGATGTGTTGCTTGCGCGTGGCATCGAAGACAACTCGAAGCTTGGTACTACGCGGACCTTGTTGTTGCACGTCATGGGGACGAAGGTACCAACAAGGTTGGTCTGTAACGGTGAGGTGGAACAATCGACGTGTCCCAGCTTCTTGTACTCGCGGATATTATTCGGATTGGCGAGCTTGTTCGAATCGATCGGGAACGGGTCAACCGGCGCGATCTGTTGTCGCGGTGAACGACCGGTCAACTTAGGCAGTAACATTGCGCGTGATGTATCGCGAGAATGTCAGTTGGAGACTGGCTATCGCGGCGGCAGTCTCTCCGATCTCGGAAATGTTCAATGGCTAGCTCATTCGCGGCAACTGTTCCGCGATGAGGTTGGTCTCAGGCCCAGAATCGAGCAGGGCTCGCGTCTGCGTCTGATTCTCGGCAGGAGAGCACACGTTACCTGTGTTGTCGCTGGCAACATGACACGGGTCGGATGGAGAAGACGAATCGTGCTTACACTTGTGGACAGTCGGGCGCTGGGGCCTTCCTTGTCGGGTTCGGACAGTAGCAGTCATGGAGCAGCGTATGATGTCTCGGGGCACAGGTATGACAGGCGACGGTCGATTTGCAGCTCAGTGCCCGATGGTTCCCTAAACAGTTGAGACATAGTTGGAAACGAAATACCTGCTCTCTGCGTTCCATAGGGGTGTGTCCCTTGAATGTCTCACAACGATAGATCGTGTGATCTTCCTTGCATAGTGGGCACGTTCTCTTGTCTGGCTTGGGGGCTGGTCGCGATCGAAGAGCTTCGAGTCTGCCAGCTCCCCTCACATGGGCTAGGTTGGCGACATCGTAGTCGTCGTTGACATAATACGTTGTGGATTCGATACCTGGATCGTCCTCCAGGTGGCGGTGATTGGTTCGAAAGTCTTCCCAATCGTTCACTAGAGTTTCGAGCCCTCTGTCTATGATCTCGTTGACTTCCCGTGGATTGTCGTAATTCAGGCTTTCTGCTACGGTCTGAGGCCAATTCGTCAAGCGAGTGATGAGCTTGGCCTGCTTCGCTAGAAGACGCGCAGCCATCTTGATTGTATGGAACGAAACCCGGAAGATGTCACTCAATGTGAATTTCTGAAGAAGGCAGCGGGAAGTGCTGCGCTGCTAGAAAAGATGACCACCGCAGGTGAATTCACTGTGAAGAAGGTGACCACCAGGTGTGATCCTCTGAAGATGATGACCACACGAGCAGCCCTATTAGAAAGGATGATCGTCGCAGGTGAACCTTGAAGAAGATGACCACCAGGTGCGGTCTTCTAAGGCGAAGATGTCCACTTGGATGTGAACCACTAAGAAGAAGATGTCCACCTGGATGTGAACCGCTGAGAAGATGACCACTTGGATGTGATCCACTAGGGAGCAGATGACCACCAGGTGTCTGTTGCGGGGATAACCACCAGGTGTGATCTACTACGGAGATGACCACCAGGTGTCTGTTGCGGGGATATCCACCAGGTGTGATCTACTACGGAGATGACCACCAGGTGTCTGTTGCGGGGATATCCACCAGGTGTGATCTACTACAGAGATGACCACCAGGTGTCTGTTGCGGGGATGATGACCACTTGGATGTGATCGCTGAGGAGCAGTTGACCACTTGGATGCAATCGCTTGAAGAGGTTGACCACTTGGATGTGATCGCTTGAAGAGAAGTTGACCACCAGGTATGTGGCCCCCTATGGCGAAGTTGACCACCAGGAATGTGGCCCCCTATGGCGAAGTTGACCACCAGGTATATGGCCCCCTATGGCGAAGTTGACCACCAGGTATGTGGCCCCCTATGGCGAAGTTGCTCCCGTCTACCGTGTACGCTCTGTCTCTTGATTGCTGGTCCAGCTGCCATGAGCGCTCGTGGATATATTCGGCCAGTCGATGTGGACGCCTATATCTGAACTGCTAGTCTAGCTACCATGAACGCTGTATAGATATATTCGGCCAGTTGAAGTGGACGCCCTATATCTGAACTGCTAGTCTAGCTCCTGTGAACGCTCTATAGATCTGTTCGCCCCGTTGAAGTGGACGCCCTATATCTGAATTGCTACGACCAACTACTCTGAACGCTGTATAGATTTTTCGGCCAGTCGATGTGGACGTACTATATCTATATTACTGATATTGCGGTTCTCAAATACCTGGATTGTGCACCTGTAGAGCGCTTTACCTCCTGGTGCAAGACGATGAAGCCAGTATCTCTACGGGCCGTTTCGACGCCGTGCTATCGGTTACCTGGATCTCTGGCCCCATGTACCTTGACTAGAGGAGATCTTCCCTCGAGACTTGATACTTGGTACCGGTACTGGCGGACAAGATGGCGGCCGATGACGCGTCGCTCACGTTGCACAATGTTTAGCAAACGACACTCAGAAACTAACTATTAGCAAAGGTCACTCACGACACGATATTAAGCTGGAATCCGGCTCGAAGGACCATTATGTTTTGTGTATTGGATCCATGGATGTTAGGTGTAGGTAAGTGGCGTGGCGTGGGATTACTGATGCAACGGTCAGTTTAACTTAATGGCGTTTACTCGCTTTAAACACATGAAATAACTGAACTGATTACACTTCTGGATTAAACGAAACGTGAACTATAAGATTAACATATGTACAATGGTAGATGAGTTTACTTGAAGGAGATAATGTGAAATAGAGAAATGGTGGACAAAGGTGTGTGCCACCCACGTGTGAGTCGACCGTTTGGAGCGGTAGGTGTTAATTGACTGGTTAATGGCGGTCGCGAATCTGTCATCGAGAAGGGACTGCGCGCGTTGATTTGCATGGTGCCTTATGGGCCAGAACAGCGACCTCACTCGTAGGAGTCTTACAACAATCGTGCGGCCGAACCAAATGGGTTCAAATCCCAGAACATAATTACAATTACATGTTGACTGTTTAACTTTAACAGAAATAGAGAAAAAAGTTCTACCATCATTTGGTTCCAATAATATTAAAAATTTTTGTAATCGCTGCAATGTGACGATCTTTGCTGTTTCTGAGGTAAAAACCATGATTAACGACTTGAAACAATCATTTGATACCCGTTTAGAAAATTTAGAGTCTCTGATAAAATCTAATGCTCTTCAGACTTTAGATCAAAAAGAAGATACAATCAATGAATCGGTTGAAAGATCGATACGCTCTTGCAATGTGATTTTTTACAACGTTCCAGAATCTACCTCTGATGACGATTTCAATCTGACAAACGATATTTTGGAAGTTCTGGATCCATCTCTGGCTGTTATGCCAGATGATGTGTCCAGAATTGGAAGCTCAAAAAGTAATAAACCGCGATTATTAAAGATTAGATTCAAGAATGCTGACATGGCCAGATTATGTTTGAGAAAAAAATCAGTGCTCTTAGGTAACAAAATTTTTTATAAGATATACAGGGTGTTTCTGAAATACGTGTGTTAATTTTAACCAGTGGAAGAACGCAATACAAATTAATTTAAAATTTGGAATAAATTAACCATCAAAGTGTATATCCGCCTATGGGTAAGGGCGAAAATATTCTGTTGTGATAGAAACAGAGCTTTGTTAAAAAGTTCCATTGTTATAGAAAAAAATAAATAATCAAAATTTAGATTCTCATGGTTACAAAAAATAGAAACTAGTTACTCACAAAAAACGACTCGTTTGGTAAAAATTGTGGGGCAAAAAATCTTGGACTACTTTTACGAATTTTACAAAATGTTATAGAGAAAAGTTTCATAAATTGGCGAGTTCTTTCACTGGTTAAAATTAACACACGTATTTCAGAAACACTCTGTATATTAGCCATGATAAAACAAAGCAGCAACAATCTTACTTGAAGCAATTACGTGATGAGTTGGCAGACCGCGTTGGAAAGGGTGAAAATAATTTAACCATAAAATACGTGAATAAGACACCAAAAATAGTAGAAAAAAAAAACTAATCACTGGCAAACCTTTTACTTGTAAAATAATGTATACTAATATCGCTTCTCTCATGGCTAAGTTTAATGATTTTTCAATGGAAATAGCTAACTCTAAACCTAACATAATTGCTTTGACTGAAACTGAAAGCTTAATTCTGATGTAAGTAATAATATGATTGGATTAAACAACTATAAACTTTTTCGAAAAGATAGAATAAATGGCAGGGGAGGAGGCGTATGTATATACGTAAATAAAAATCTCATAAAAAAATAAGTTTCAGATAACTGTTTTAGATATATTAGTTGAACCGTATGATACGCTCTGGATTAAATTTTCCAGTAATTTATTTTCTTTTGTAATAGCATGCGTTTACAGACCTTCAACGTTATAGAAGATCAATTTAAAAACCTCTCAAATTTAATAATTGTAGGAGATTTTAATTATCTCAATATCAAATGGAAAGCAGACTGTTACTCCTCTAGCTCTTTTTCTGATCCACTTTTTACTGATATGTTAAATGACAACAATATTTCTCAAGCTGTTTCAGACTTTACACGATTTAGACATAACCAAAAATTCTCTCTCTTAGATCTTGTCTTAATATCAGATTGTAATCTTATTTCTAATCTTAGCATCTCTGATCGCATCGGTTTATCTGATCATTGCACAATTGAAATATATTTGCAGGTTATTCTTTACTCTAAATGTAATAACAGTTTAACCACCAAAAACACAAAAACAGTAGTAAGTAAACGTTTATTTATGAAACCATGGATTACAAACGACCTGCTTAACAAAGTAAATTTAAAGAAAAAACTCTGGAATAAATGTAAACAAAGTAAGAATAACCATGATTATAATATCCACCAAAAATTTTCAAACAATTTGAGCTTTGAAATAAGAAATGCAAGAAGTAAATACGAAGCTAAACTACTTAAAAAACCTCAATCATTCTACTCGTATGTTCGAAAGCATACCTCCTCAAAAGTAGCTGGCTCAAAATCACCAAGGTGGCAAATTTGCTTCGCTAGCAAATAAATTACAAAAATTACCATTTTATTGCACAAGTGAACATTAGTAAATACTAAAATTCATTTGTTTTAACTGTACATCATACAATATACTTCAAAAGTAAATAATATTTAATATTATCTCAAGATATATGTATGGAAAATCATTTCGAGAACGCGTCCCAAGGATCGATCCTTAGAAATATACACCACGAATTCCCATGAAATAAATGATATTTAACAGTTTCCACTACTTATCAGCGGCCAATTTTATTTAACATGTAATTTTTTTAACTATTATTCAATTAATTAATTTAAATAGAAATATGCTTAAATATTTTGTCCGACAAAGTATGCATCATTTCAGTGAACGCAGTTGTAACTAGCTGAAAAGAATTTATAATGAACACAGCTTTTAAGTGCTAGCCGCAGTTTGTGGTAGGAGATGATATTATAACCGGCCGTCATAAGTGTTTTTCGCCAAATTAATTATAATTAAGTGAGAAGTACCTACCTTTCAATTCACTATTTACAGAGCGTACATCAATAGGTCATCATTCCGGGAATGCGTTTATAAGTTTGGAATATTGAAAAAAATCCTTTTAGATTACAACATTAAAACAATAACCTGAAATATTTTACACTAACCATGTCAGACCGCGTCGAAAATGGCTGCCGTCAAAAAAAAACAGCGTTTAGTTGAAAACGTCATTTCGTGAACGGTCATTTCGGGAACGTTCCCGGACATGATGGCATGTTCTCAAAATAATAATGATGTTCCCAGGATGACTGTTTCATTCCTGGAGTGATATCCGCTATTGCAAATTCTCAATAAATTTATTGTTTATGTTGTGTTTACACAATTTTCAACAAGATATTATACACAGCGATCAACAAGGACTGAAGCTGTTGGCAACAATGACAACATGATAAAAATTTCAGTGAAGTTGGTAGCATTACATTTTCAGTTGTCAATTTTGACGGGCAAATTCAGACTTCAAAATCAAGTGTCATTTTGGTATCAATTTATTAATTAAAATGGTTTTTACAACTAGAGCAAGACATTTTTATTGGTATGGCGTACTTTCGGACTGGAAATTTTGATGCTGCTAACGGTTGGCAGTATTCCACGGAGCACGGATGATGCATTTCACCAATTTCAACAAATGTTTCCCGAGCCAGTTGTTATAGTCTATTTTTTAATCAAAGAACCACGACCTGTTGATTTAGGTTTGTAAATATAAAATTTTACTAAATGTAGGGAATTTAATGATATCTATTGGCTATACCAGCCAACGTCTGTCATTTTTAATGTCCTTGAAAGTACGCAAACTCGCAGCTAAAATTTGAACATGTTATTAAAAATGCCTCGCAAAGTAAGACATTTATTAAACTCTCAAATTAGTTGTTGTTAGTTATTATTAACTTTATTAACATGCTGCCCTACTAATATCTCTAATAACCTTAATTTTTATATGATGAGATTTTTCACCCTATGTCAAAAGTGTACAATGTTGTCAGCTCTATTTTGGGTGTAAATTGCGGTGTTGTGGTTCTTTGATTAAAAAATGGACTATATATACCTTAGTTGCGTTTAGGCAGCATTGCACGAGATTGGTGCAACGTTACCTTCAAACAGGTGATGTGAAAAAGGCAAAACCTACAGGTAGAACATCTACACTCACAGAAGATGTAGTCGAGAACGTTCGAGGTAGAATGGAACAAAGCGAAAACTTTCACTCCAAAAGGGTGTGATTCTTATTTAAAACACACGCATCCAAAGTTCTTTGTTGGGCACGTTTAATGCAGGGCCTAATAATTCTTACCATTAAAAATCCCGTCATTCCTTTTCCTTACTTTACAGGCTTGTCATATGGAAGTTGCCTAACCATTTTAAAGAAGAAATTAAAGTTCCACCCTTACAAATTTTCCCGGATCCAATCCCTGCATCCCGCAGACTTTCAGTTCGAAAATAATAACGCATAAAACATGTTTCTGTTTCTCAGGAGAGGCATGCGGGCACGGCCTGTCGCTTTTATAAATATCGAAACAGTGGGCCATTTAATTAAGTATGGCTAATTACTTTTTATACTGTTTTTGGTCGTTTTGTACGTATCGTGTTTTAAAACTACCAACCCGTAACATAACCTAAATTTTTTGACATTCACAACTTGCAGCGGGTGCCAACACTGACGCACAAAAAATTCTCATACTTTGGGAATATTTTGCTGTCATTTGCTGCCAACAGCTTCAGTCCTTGTTGATCACGCTGTACTTGTTGTTTTTATCATAGCAATATAAAATAAAAAAATAAAGACTGTGCGGGTGTTTTTCACTTGGCATGTGTCCGAGTTTCAAAGGCTTTATTTGCAGTTATGAAAACTGAGGACAAAGTTCGCAGTTGGGTATGTGTAGGTTGCTCTTCAGACGTAACCTCACCTATTCCTAATATAGAGCAGTCTGTTGACAATATGTTTAACCTTACTTCTACCGTTTTGTCTGATACTGCTGGTAATACAATAAAAACCGACGTCTTACTACCACCTTTCCTGCCTGACAGTAACACTTTAAACAATGTTCCTGACGCCTTCAAAAATGTTTTCAGTGAATTCTCTGGAACTATTTATAAATATTTTGAAATTTTCGGTGCATCTATGAGGAATCATTTTAATTCTCTAAACGGACAACTTGCGGATCTAAGAAAAGAGAATTCTCTACTACGAACTGAAATTCAGAAACTAACTGATAAATTATCCCAGAAGGAATTGCTGCAGAATAAATCTCAAGATTTACCCTTATCCAACGTATTATCTTATGCTGACACTATTAAGCGATGTGCATCTGTGGTTGTCATGCCAAAAGAATCTTCTCAAGCAGTCTCTAAAACCAAATCTGACATAATTAACAAAATTGATCCTTCTAAATCAAATGTTGATATATCGGGTGTACGTTCAACGAAAAATGGCGGTCTTATTCTGAAATGCCATGATCCTTCCGAGTTCAAAAAATTTGCTTTGGATAATAAATTAGTGGACTCGTACGAAATTAAAGACTTAAAAAACATTTCGCCTAGATTACGCATTTCACGGGTTTCTAGTGATTTAGGAAAAGAACATATTATATCATTTTTGGTAAAGCAGAATAGCTCTGTATTTAGTAATCCTTCTCAGCTGAAAATCCTTAAATATTTTCCCACTAAGAAGAAACCTGATGTTTTTCAGTTCATCTTGCAAGTTGACGTCAATACTTATATTAAAGCTTTAAATTCGAAACACTGTTTGATTGGATTAGACAACTGTTATATATTTGATGCTATTGATGTAATTCGCTGTTATCGCTGCAACGGCTATCACCACTCTCATACTTTTTGCAAACGTAATCTTAGTTGTCCTAGATGTGGTGAATCCCATGAGGTAAAGGAGTGCAAATCTACTGTTTTGAGATGCATAAACTGTGTATCCCTCAATTCAAAGACCAATCTGACTAGTGTAAACGCTGCTCATGCATGTTGGGACACTAACGAATGTCAGTATTATTTAAATCTAATAGCTAATATAAAGAAAGATTTATTTGGTGATGCTACTTTACCTTCATAGCAACTAAATTCGGATTCACTATTATATCAAGAGGCAGTTAATATTGAATCGTTGTCTTTGTTTGTTGATAGTAATATCACCCTAACTGGAGGTGACCGTCTGATAAGTCCTTTAGACCTTGGCTCCTCTGTTGCGTCTGCCTCCAATAGTGTACGTAAGCCTGAGCAGATCTCATTCTTGGTTCAGTACCTAAATGCCGGTGGTATGAATACTAAGATATCTGATTTTTTTGAATCAACTGGTGGTTCTCAGAGTGACGTCATTGCCATGTCCGAGACTTGGCTATCTGATAATGTTTCATCCTTGGAAATTGCTGATAACAGCATTTACGACATCTACAGAAAGGACAGAAACTTTACTGATCTTGGCCTCGTGCGTGGTGGTGGCGTTTTGCTGCTAATTCACAAATCTTATCGGGTCTTTCAACTGAATCTTGACCATATTATTGCCCATTTGCCTATTATTGACATAATAGGTTGTAAAGTTGTATTGAATTCCCAATCTTTTGTGTTCGTTTTTGTTATTTATATACCACCTCAAACCTCTGTTGATGACTTTGCCACCCTGATGGAGTTTTTGGAGGTCTTGGATTACTTGTATGAACACGATGTACTGTTTATAGGTGATTTTAATGTGCCTAATTATATCAATAATAATGGTTGCAGAATAGACTCTAAAAACGAACTTTTACTTAATTTTTGTAGTATTTTAAATCTTAAACAATTCAATTATATTACGAATTGCGATAATCGTTGTTTAGATCTGATACTATCAAATTTTGATTGCAGTGTTATGCTCGATTCCGCTCCCCTGTTAATTGGGAGTGCGCTTCATCCTCCTTTATTTTGTATTTGTTCCCTGAAGTCGCCTTGTCGCAAGTTTTTCAAAAGTTCCAAAAGTTGCCGCGGGGAAGAACGATTTAATTTCCGTAAAGCTAACCTGTTGGGTCTCTACGATTGTATTGCGAATTGTGACTGGAGTTTTCTGCATGCTGTGAACGATGTGAATGTGGCAGTCGGTTTATTTTATGAAAAGTTCTATGACATGTTTCGGCAGTTTGTACCGCTGAACAGAGCGAATTCTTCACATTATCCGGTCTGGTATACAACCGACATTATCAGGAAATTAAAACACAAGTTTAAGGTTTTTAAAAGATACAAAAAAACTAAGTCACGCTCTACATTAATTGAATTTAGGACCTTGAGACGTGATCTTAAGATCAGCATTAATGCAGCATACCATGGGTATATTTCTACGGTTGAACAGCAACTAACTCACGACCCTCGTTGTTTTTGGTCATTTGTGAACCATAAAAGAAAATCTAGTACTATTCCTTCAGTTATGCAATTAGATGAGGTCGAGTACTCCACCCCGCATACTATCGCTAACGCCTTTCTATCCTACTTCGAAAAGAATTTTTCGTCACCATCAATGACGGATTTTCAGTTTAATAATCCTTGTAACAACAATTATATTCATTTGCGAAGTATTTCTACTGATGATATCCTAAGGCATCTTTTAAAACTGAAGCCGTCTTCTGCCAGCGGTGATGATGCCCTTCCTGGTTTTATCCTTAAGGATTGTGCTCAAATACTGGTTACGCCTTTGAATTTTTTATACAATTTAATTTTAACAACCTCAGTTTATCCTTGCTTATGGAAGGTTGGTAAGATATGTCCTATATTCAAGTCGGGTAAAAAGAATATTATCTCAAATTATAGACCTGTCACCACTCTACCGCATATTTCCAAGGTATTTGAGTCTATTATTTACTCTTATATATATACTAATGTACAAAATGTTATCTCTGAACATCAGCATGGATTTTTTAGGGGTAGGTCTACGTCCACCAATTTATCTTGCATCTCGCATTTCATTTCAGCTGCGTTGGATAAAAATACTCAGGTTGATGTCATCTACACCGACTTTTCAAAAGCATTTGATCGCATCGATCATAACATCTTATTAAATAAACTCAGACACTTCGGATTCAGTGACTCTCTTTTAAATCTATTCGAGTCTTATTTATCGGATCGTTTTTGTTACGTAAATGTTTTAGGTTTCTATTCTGCTCGGTGTTCCCCAAGGGTCTAATTTAGGTCCCTTGCTTTTCCTTTTGTTTATTAACGATATCGTTGAAATATTTAATTTAAATGTGCTTTTGTTTGCTGATGATGTTAAGCTGTATTCTACTATTAGAGATATTTCTGACTGTATGCGTTTGCAATCAAATGTTGATGTGCTTTATGGTTGGTGTCGCAGTAATGGTCTCCCCTTGAATCGTGACAAATGCTACATTCTCTCGTTCTCTCGTAAGACCAAGCCGCTTATGTTCGATTATAGAATTGGGAATGCTTTATTGACTAAGTGTTTCACTTTCAAGGATTTACTGTTCAATTGTATGGTCGCCGATCTATCGAAGAGGTGTTGATGCTTTGGACTCGGTTCAGAGGAAGTTTGCCAAGTATCTTCTGTTAAAGTTAATTGCGGAATTTCCTCCAAGAGGTACTCCTAATTCTGTTCTTTATGATATGGCAAATCTGCGTTCTCTCAATATGAGACGTAATGATAGCTTTCTGATATTTCTATATAAGATCATACACGGCATTATTAATTCTCCCTTCTTGTTATCCCAAATTTATTTCAATGTGCCTCGGGCAAATCTTAGATCTGGTCGTTTTTTTATGTTCCGCGAGCAGTTACTAATATACTGCATCGTTCCCCTCTTTATACTGCCTGCACATTATTCAATAGCAACTGTAGTGAGTGCGATATTTTTGTGATTAGTCTTGGACAATTTAAGAGATTCATTACCTGCATTTCAGAGGTTTAATTGAGCGTTTCCCGCAACGGGTACACAGTCGCTTTTTGAGCTGTTGCATTGTATAACGCTGTTTACTGTTGGTTTTTGTTTGGGTGTACAACCTGTTAACCAACATACCAAATAATAATAATAATAATAATAATAATAATAATAATAATAATATTGAGAGAGTGCCGTGACAACTGTCTAAATGTCAATAAATTCGCTCTCTAATAAAAACGCGCCAAATGTTGTTGCAAGTGCTTCACTGCAATCCAATGGTGCAACGCAAAAAATGGACTATGGAAATGAATATTTTCATTATACGGGAATATTTTCGGATCACGAAACTACAGGATGTTGTGAGTACTTACAGGCTTGATTTATTTAAAGCATTCCAAAGTAAGTACCCCCAGTTTCCTGTTACTATTCAAAATTTAGCTGACCAGAGGAGAGCCATTATGAAGAAAAACTATATCCCTTCGGCAATTTTAGAAAAGATCAAAAATGATGTAAAGTTAGAATTGTCAATTAATTATTCTGACAATAATGAAGTTTCTAATAATTTAGTTGAAAATTCTGTTGAACCGCAAAGTTTACAAAGTTTACCAAATCATAATGACTCTTTCTGTTATCAAAGTAATTCAACACCAAACAACACGATACAAAACGACATAAATAATTTAGACTTGAGTTATAATGATATACATGTTATTAATCAAAATTTTTACTACCATCAAAATTTTAAAGAACAAATTGAAGATGAATTTAATAGAACTCTGAACGAATTTGAACATATAGAACCATTTAATAGACCACTATTACCTAAACAACAAAGCTCCAAAAAATTCTTTGCAATGATTGAAATTTTAAATCAATTCATTTTACCTAAATTTGTAAATAACACGACAAGTTTTAGAAAATTACACAGTATCATATATAGTGGAGCTTTAACAATTATCAGATTAAATGGTTCAACAGAAATTGACCAGACAAATAATATAAAAGCTAAAGAATTACCAAAATGGGAACGAAGACTAAATAAACGCATTAACAATATCAGACGAGATTTAGGTAGAATAACTCAATATTTAAAGGGTATAAATTCTAATCATCTAAATAACTGTATTAAATCGATTTTAAATAAAAACAGAATACATTGTTTAAAATATAACGAATATAATGAAACATTAATAGAAATTAAAGACACTTTATTACAAAAATTGAATATTTATTCTAAACGATTAAAAAGATATAAAAATAATAAACAACGGAAATTTGAAAATAAATTATTTAGAAATAATGAGAAGTTGTTTTACAAAAATTTAGCAGATAATAAAACTCAAAATAATAATGGTCTACCAAATATAATAGTTATTTACACAATTAGTGGGATAAAAGCAATATTACAGGATTCGAGTGTGAAGATTGCAGATGACGAGGGCGTTAGCCCGAGTTCATCTGTAATCACACGAGTTTCCTGTAATATGCTTTAGCCCACGTGTTATGTACAAAATTTTATCTAAGACCGCCCCGAATTAAAAAAAAAAAGTATAAATCTAATTTATTTCCGCCAGTTTCATTACACCACTCAGTGGAATAATGACTTACTTATCCCACTGAGTGGGGTAATGAAGCTCACTTATCCCACTGAGTGGAGTAATGCAATGCGTCCGGTAATGAAGTTCCTTATTCCACTCAAATGAGTGGGATAAGTGTCATTTATCCCACGGGATTAGATAAATGAAATTAAAGAATTCTGGTCAAACATATGGTCAAATGAAGTTCAATTTAATAATCAGGCAGAATGGATTCCTAATTTAGAAAATGAGATACCAGATAGTAATAATCCACATCATATTCAAATTAGCCTTGAAATTTTAGTTAAAAATATTAATAGTTCACATAATTGGAAATCCCCTGGAGGTGACCAAATTCATAACTTTTGGTTAAAAAAATTTACTTGCATTCATAAATGCTTACTTGATCACTTTAACGGATTTATTAGTGAACCTAACACATTTCCAGAGTTTTTGGCCCATGGTATAACATATCTGAAACCAAAAGATTCCGATACTAAAAATCCATCAAAATATAGGCCAATCACATGTCTGCCTACAATTTATAAAATTATGACATCTTGCATTAAAGTAATAATTTACGATCATTGTCAAAAATTAAATATACTTAATGAAGAACAAAAAGGTTGTGTTAAGGAGTGTTTTGGTTGTAAAGAACAACTCATAATAGATACGGTAATAATGGAACAAGCTAGAAAAAATAATAGAAATATTTGTACCGCATTCATAGACTACAAAAAAGCCTATGATTCAGTACCACATTCATGGTTAATTAAAATTCTTAAAATTTATAAAATTAATTTGGATTTGATTAACTTTTTATCACATGTTATGACATTTTGGAAAACTACTTTAAATTTATCAATAAACAATACTAAATTAAAATCCGAGCCTATTCAAATTAAACGGGGAATTTATCAAGGAGATTCTTTAAGTCCTTTATGGTTTTGTCTAGCCATCAATCCTTTGACAAATCTATTAAATAGCACTGGATATGGTTTCAATATTAGAGTTAGTAATACCTCACTATCCAAATTAAATCACCTTCTTTATATGGATGACATAAAACTTTATGCATCTAAAAAGAATCACATTTTATCTTTACTAACAATAACTGAAAATTTCTCAAATGATATTGGCATGAGTTTTGGTATTGATAAGTGTAAAACGCAATCAATATGTCGTGGTCATTACGAAAATTTAGAATATATAACTAAAGAAGGAGAAATCATTAAAAATTTAAATAAAGGAGAATTTTATAAATATTTAGGTATTAATCAATCAAATCATATTCAACATTCAATAATAAAAGAAAATTTAGAAAAACAATTTTATTTAAGAACTAAATCTATTCTAAAATCAAAATTAAACGGTAATAATTTAATTAAAGCAGTTAATACATATGCTGTTCCATTGTTGACCTATTCTTTTGGTGTTATAAAATGGTCCAAAACTAATTTACAGAATATAAATATTCAAACTAGAGTTCTCTTTACAAAATTTTGTAAACATCACCCCAAATCTGCTGTTGAAAGACTTAATTTACCACGCGAAAATGGTGGTAGGGGTTTTTCAAATCTAGAAATTCTACAACACAATCAAATTGCTTCACTAAAAAATTATTTTCTCAATAGAGCTCGTGATAACACTTTTTTTAATGCTTTGGTTTCAGCGGATAAAGGTTACACACCTTTAAATTTAAGTGATAATGTAATTTCAGATATTGTTGAGCCAAATATACCTGACACTATAGCAAATATAAAACAAAAGTCTTTACATGGGAGATATTTTAAAGAGCTAGAACAGCCAGAAATTAATATTCAAGCATCTCATGCATGGCTTAAAAAATCAAATATTCATCCTGAGACTGAGGGTTTTATATTTGCAATACAAGATCGTGTTATAAATACAAGAAATTATAAAAAACACATATGCGGTTTACAATCGATCATTGATAAATGTAGGATTTGCGGAACCGAAGGGGAAACCATTGAACACATCCTTTCTTCTTGCACCGTTTTGGCTCAAAGCGAATATAAAAAACGTCATGATATATTCGCAAAAATTATACACATGAATTTAGCAGTTAAATTCAATTTATTAAAGGATACACAACCACATTACATTTATAAACCAGAAAGTTGTTTAGAAAATGACAATTACAAATTATATTTTGATCGGACAGTTTTAACTGACATTCACATTCAGCATAACAGACCAGACATTATTATTTTAAATAAACAACAAAAGCAAGCATATCTTTTGATATAGCTGTTCCAAATTCACACAATATAACACAGACATATAATACAAAAATTAATAAATATTTAGAACTCTCCGTTGCTATGAGAAATCTTTGGTGTTTAGAAAAAATTTCGATTTTACCATTTATAATTTCAGCAACAGGAATAGTACCCCAATTTCTTTTTAAAAATTTAAAAATTTTGGACTTAGAGAACACATTGGTGGTTGAAATTCAAAAAGGTATATTATTATACTCATGTCACATCGTGAGGAAATTCCTTAACATTGACACAGAACATAAAACACAAAAAAGTCAAAATGCGGAGGCGAGACGCCGGTAATTATGTTGATAAGCACTGCACTATTACTTGATAGTATTATCCGTAATAGTGTATGTACTCCGGCAAAATTGCCGTGCCGCCGGGTGGAGGTGGGATACGAAAAAAAATAATATGGCACCACGAGGCTGAAAATACCAAAACAAGGCCGAAAAAGTTACTAAAAAATGATAGTTCGTCTTATTTGCGCTAATTTGCGCCGAAGAAAAAAAGCTAATGCTAAAAAAAGAAAGTTCTCGAAATGACGATTTTTTGCGATGGCTTTTTTGAAAAACAAATTAGAAAAAAAATAATGTGTTTTGTGCTTGCCCAATTTAAATATTATTTATACACAAGTTTAGTGACGATTTAAGCTAATTTTCATAATCATAGCTTCCAAGTTTTTTCACCATAAACCCAAACTTGTAATTTGCCACCTTGGTGATTTTTACCCAGCTATACCTATCATTCGAAACAAAGACAACGTGTTGTGCTCTAATTTTTCAGAAACAATAAATGCATTTGCAGATTTTTTCGCATTTGTGTACTCATCAGACTCAACTTTATTGCTGCCTAATATCAGTAGTTTCAAATATAAGAATTTATTAACTGACATAAGTATAACTAAAGAGATGGTTAGACAACAAATAAACAACTTGTCTGAAAATGTAGCTCCTGGCCCGGATAAATTGATTTTTAAAGTTTTAAAAACAAATTGCGACCAAATTTTGGAACCATTAACAAAAATAGTGCAAACGTCATTTCCTACTGGTAGACTTCCCAAGCTGTGGCAACAAGCTATAGTTACTCCAATTTTCAAAAAAGCTGACAAACTCGATGTCAGTAACTATCGACCCATTGCTTGACTTGCCTTGTTTGTAAGTTACTGGAAAGAATAATAACTCATTATTTGCTTCAGCATTTTCATGATAACAGTCATATTCCAACTTACCAGCACGGATTCCTGTCTAATCGATCCGTTATCACTAATCTTGTACCTTCACTTAATAGTTGGACTAAGATCTTGGATCAAAAAGGCTCTCTTGATGTCGTATATTTGGACTTTAGCAAGGCGTTTGACAAAGTTTCCCACATCCTGTTGCTGCACAAATTGCAAGCTCTTTGTGTCGGTGAGAACATTTGTAGTTCGTGTTGGTAGTCATTTTCCTTTATAAAAGAGTGTTGCCAGCGGCGTTCCCCAAGGCTCAGTTTTAGGTCCAATATAATTCCTTACTTATACGTCTGATTTGTTACTGTCACAGCAAACTGGTTATTCAGCATATGCTGATGATCTTAAATTATTTGGTTGTCTAACAGACAAGGAGTGTGACCTACAGCATAAAGTGAATATACTTCACGAGTGGTGCATAAACTGGAAACTCCCACTTAATACAAACAAATGTACAGTGATGCATTTTGGCAAAAAAAAATCCAAAGATCACATATAACATAGACAACACTGATATTCCAATAGTAGCATCACAAGTTGATCTTGGAGTGACGGTAACGCAGGATATTTCTTGGACAGAGCAAACAAATAAAGCCGCTAGGAAAGCTGTTGGCACCTTGTACCTTTTGAAGAAAATTTTTCCTTCCCCTTCACACAGTTTAGGAGTAATTTATATAGCACCTATATACGACCTCAAATGGACTTTTCATGCCGCCGGCCGTTGTCGACGGTTTTGCATGATTCAAAATCCGCCGGGAACGTTAAATTTCCGGCCTAGTACTTACAAAAGTGACCTTGGTTAAAAATTCGCGAGAGAATGGGCTGGCAGCATTGATTCTTAAATGTCAATAAAGTTTGACATGGAAGTTACTAGTGGTTTGCTAGTGGTCGTGTGGCTCCGCCGCGGCTAGCGCCTTGGCTACGCAATACCATTCACACTCGCAAAATATCATTTTCTGGACTAGTTGTCCAAATAACTATTGCTATATCAGTCTGGCGTCCCCTTTACAAGAAAGACCAACTTTTATTAGGAAGAGTGCAACATGCAATAACTAGATGGTCGCCCAATTTATCACACCTCCCATACGAAGAACGTTTAAAAATATTAAAAATTCCGCAACTTGAAGAGAGATTCGATAGAGCTGATTTGATTCAAATGTTTCGATTAACGCATAATCTTTTTCCTGAAAATGTGGAAAACTTTTGTTTATTTAGTGAAGGAAGACGATTACGTGGGCATGAATTTAAAATTGCCAACGAATCATTTAAAACAACTAGCATCAGGCAACATTTCTTAACAAACCATGCTTTTGGAAATTGAAACGCTCTTCCAAGTTTGATTGTCAATGCTGAAAATGTTAGCCAGTTTAAAAAGCGTTATGACTAAAATTTGAATATACCGGCCTCCGCTTTAGTTCATCCGACAATACTAATTAATTAAATTTTACTTCTTAATTGCTTAAACAAAAATTGCGTAAAAGGTTTGCCTCCGCAAGTTAATTTAATTTAATAATAATAATAATATGTATTGCGCAGACATATCTGTTAAATCGTTTTGACTATGTCAGCTTTGCTACTTCTTGCAAAAAAGCGTTAGCAATATTTGCATTGGTGGATCTCGAGGTACGAAATCGCGGCATTATAGACTCTTTTATCTGCCAGCTCATACAACAGACGTAGGCAAATTTTCACCGTTGTGCAACATGTGCAGATTGGCAAATGGCCTGCATTGCCAATTGGACCTATTTTCTAGTACCTTGAACTGCGTCAAATCGAGAAACTTTAGCAGTATCCGATACATTTGCATATGCAACTGATGTCAATCTAGAGCATTCAGGCTATACAGATACTTTTCTATTCTCTTGATGTCATTAAATTTTAACCGAACCCTATAATTGGAATTCTTCTGTTGGGTAATAATAATAATAATAATAATAATAATAATAATTTTTAGGCAGAATATAGCCTAAGGGAGTCCGTTTTGGCTCAGGGTCGCGAGGGTCGCGGGTTCAATTCCGACCCAGGGCGAAATTAAAAAAAAAAGGCTATATTCTGTCTCGTGATTCGGAAGTCACGTTAAGCCATTGGTCCCGGTCTATTGAGTTGGTCATCATGCCCCTCATAGATTTGTACACCAGTCCTAGACTGTGTAACAAATTTTTATTCACTCTCGTCATCTAATACAATAGGCGGATACAATTTATGTGTAAGGACCGAATTCGTTCCTGTTAGTGTAAATGTTGTTGACATGATGCTGTCAAGAAGAAAGCCGCAAATATACTAAACAATTACAATGAGCGTGCTGGATATTACTATTGTTAATTATTATTGTTATATAAAAACTTTAAAGATAAATGTCCACAGTTCACCGCCCTAAATGATTGCAAATTTTGATGATTATAAACTATTTTACAAGAACCTCTGCTGTTTAAATATTCAGTTAATTCTAATGGAGGTTGCAAATTTCCGAAACTATCGAAATACACTGCACCATTTCCAACTTTTTTGTAAGCTGTCCAGTGTGTCCCGTCTCCTGTTTCATCATCTAAATTTATAATGCCATATTCATTCGCACTAACGTTCAATCTGGATAAAAAATCCTTCATAAACACTAACCTAAAATTATGAATTTTTAAAATCTTTGCATGTTTTTTCAAATCTATGTTAGTCAAGGCTCGTTTTGGCAACTCTATTGGAAGTCGTTTCTTGACTTCCAAGGTAATGACGTATTTGACAGTTCAATTTTTATTTGACAAGCTGCGCCCTACGTTTTTAATGCTTTTGTTTTGCAGGACCTACTTGACCAAAAATTTTTTGAAACATACGGTAGAATAAGAAGTGATAAATTAAGAAAAAAATATACAAAGATTTTTTTCTTGTGTTTTTGTTGCAACGAAAGGTTATTTGTTTCACCTGCATGTTATTTATTCTTTGTCTTTAAACTGCACCATTTCTGCCTTGTCCAGTTGAGGATCCCAGTTTTGAACATCAGCAGAGCTAAATACTAAATAAACAACAAAGCCCATAGCATTCACTCCGATCAAAACCCAAAAATACATCGCCACTGTTCAAAGTTCTGTTCTTTATCCGTAAAGTAAGAAACCAGTCCGGTTGCCAGATAACTTATCAGACTTCCACATCCAACTCCCATACCATAGATGGTAGCAGAATATGTTGGAGAAAGGTCCAGAACATTTGCTAATATACTCACTGATACCAATATTCGTAACAGCCTGCCACAAAGTGAAAACAAAAATGGAAACTACTGGGTCGTAACCCCAAAAGAATTTGACGGTGAGAAGTAGCATCGAAAGGAAGAAAGGGAGTCCCGAGAAGATCCTTCTGAAGAAGATTAGAGAAATTTCGGCATTTGTCTGCTATGCGGGCTACAACAACACCCATGGAGTACAAACCTGTAACATAATTTATGATCAGGGTCATCCAGATATGAAGGCAGAGCTCACCAATGTAGGGTAAACTTGACAACAACCCATTTTGTTTGATGTTAAAATGAAGAACTTGGTCCATGTACGAGGGGACGTGGTTGACGGAGGTATTCACGTTGAACAAGAGGCAGATTTGTGCCGAAACAATAGCCCTAACTGGACCCGACGTCAAGATTTTGGTCCAAGGAGTCTCTCCAACTGTCTTTTTAATTTCCTCCCGCTCCTTTTGGATTATTCAGGGATGTTGTCTGGGAGAGTCGTACACGAAATAAAACCAAGCTAGACCCCACACTAGTGTTAAGCCTCCAGTGACGTAGAAAATAGCAGACCAACCTAGATGGTCGACAACAACAACCCCACAAACCAACAGAGATAGTATCCCCAAAAGATGCAACCCAGGATTTTGTTCTTTTGGTATTCGGTCCAATGGAAGCGCACCGGTTCGGTGGTGTTGGTGTGGTTTGTGATTACCATGTCGACATGTTGGTTCTCAACATCTGCTGCAACAGGAACCTCATGATTACGAAGATAACGAGGATGCGTCGACAAGTCAAGAATTCTGCAAAGTTATATTGAGTGTAAAATATTTTTGAATGTAGAATATAGAAATACCTTGTTTATTTCTGATTAAGTATACAGTGCCACCACATGCAGGCGAGTAGGACAAGTACACCGGTTTCGAAATGTTTCTTTTTTTTAAATACCTAAATTATTACAAGTTTTGTTTCTTATCGTTAAAAATAATCCATAAAGAAACGTATAATTTAGTGCATGGTTGATAAAAAAGCAATTACGGTCTGTCTTTAATTTCATTGGATGATGTACCTACAAGGCTTGTCAATTTTTTCCATTTAAAAAAATGAAATGAGAAACTAGTAACTTTTAAAAACAGCGATACAAACTTTAGTCACTTTTGTGCTAAAAATCAGATCTTAAGTGTCCAGGGTGGTTGGTATATTTTTAATTAGGCGTTAACTGTAACTTGTTTGTTGTTGATTTTCAAAGTAGAAAGTAGAAAGCGAAAGAAAACTCTAAATTATCAAAATAGAACGAGCTGCAAGCTTGCAATGCAAACATACAACGTGTAACAGAAATAAGTACATTAATTTTAACTGGTAATAGAACTCGTCAAGAGGAACAACTTTTCTATCTAACATTTTGCTGAAAAACGATGTTTAATTCAAAAAAAAAATTGGAGAGATTTTTCACTAAAATAGTCCTACGCCACTAAATACTGCAATGGCTAATTGAGATCATTGCTAATATGAAAAAAACGTCCATTTTCATCCAGAAAACATGTTTTTTGTTCGACACTGTCAGAATTTGAGAATTTTCTCCTATGTGAACGGATTTTGATAAATGTCATAACTTGTCAAAACGAAACGTCAAGCTAATTTTAAAGGTTTTAAGCGATTTGGAACCTTTAAGGGGCTCGTCGAACAAAAAAACGTTGTATTCAACTCGTTCGTGTGTAAATTGGGTCTTTTTTGGCACTCGTGGGCCTTTAAAACGCTCGTTTCACTCGCATTTTAAAATGGCCCACGCGTGCCAAAAAAGGCCCAATTTACACACAAACTCGTCAAATAAACTACTATTTAACGCAGAAATCGAAATTCAAACAAATCCACCCGTATAGCAAAAAATCCACTTCGTAAGAATCTGGTTGTTTCACGTTTTTAGGTAGCTTAGTTTTGGAGATATGAACGGTTTTAGGAAAATCTTTCCTACTTTTTTAAGCCATTACGCAACATTTTTCGCCAAAATGGCAGAGAGAAAAGTTGTTCCTTTTGATGAGTTCTATTACCAGTTAAAATTAATGTAGGTACTTATTTCTCTTACACCCTGTATATGTAGCTGGAAGTACAATATTACTTTAGTCAAAAAAATCATTTCCTGGTAGTTTTTATGAAAATCTCAACTTTTTCGGTTTGACAATAACGTTTCTTACAGAAAAGTTTTCTAAAAAGGAAATGAAAACAGAGAAATTGTAATAGAAAATTTAAGCATTTATTCAATACGAAAACATAAACACATAATTTAATCGAACATAATAAGATTCTAACCTCACACTTAACAATTTCATTCTCTCAGTGGTACGTTTTGTTCCCGCTCTATTTCCTCAAATTGTTTACTGTCGCTAGAATTCCAGCTTTGTACCTCGCCAGAAACAAAATAATCAAAATGACTGGCGCCACCAAATTAACACCCACAGCGATCCAAAAAATGTATCTCTACTGTTGAAAGCTTTGCTCTTCTTTATTAATTAAACCGACTATTTTTGTGAATACATATCCACCAGCGCCAGCCAGAACTTGACTAATTCCGAGGATGGTTCCGGAATAAGCGGGAGCAATGCCAACGCAATTTGCTAGAACTCCAGGAGTACCAAAATTCATAAAAGCAAAAGCACTGGCGAAAACTACCACGGAGACGGTGTAGTTGTCACCCCAAATAGTCTGGACAGAGAAGAGTATGCTCGGTCCTCAAAATGATATGGTGGTACATACTTTTATGACGGTGGTCTTGGAAAACTTCTTGGCTTTCAAAGCTCTATCAGCAAGATACGACGAGATGACGGCTGCCGCATATTTTCCTAACGAAATATGAGATTAGATCAAAATTTATTGAATTCTTGCAGCAATTACCAAGATAGGGTAAACTAGACAACCATCCATTCTGTTTGACGTTCAAGTGTAAAACTTGACTGATGTAGCTGGGTAGTTGGTACAAAGCCAGATAAGTGGTAAAGCAAAACATTACATTACCCATGACAAAAGCCCATGCAGGCGCCGAAATAAAAATGTAAATCCAAGGAGTTTTAACGATTCTGGCATTTATGAGTTGTTCCTTTTCTTCTCGACTGATCCTTCGGTGTTGTTTCGGCGAGTTATAAACAAAGTAGAACCAAGCTATCGTCCAAAGTAGCATAATGCTACCAGAAATATAGAAGACACTTGGCCAACCTAAAGAAGCCATCAAGTATCCCCAGACTGGGTAAGTCAAAGCCCCTCCTTAAGCGCTTGCTGTCATGTGCGACATAAATTTTGAAGTGTCTGAAGAAGACACCCATTTGGCCGTCATCGGTGGTATGGAAGGTTATTGCACTCCCAGCGCCAGTCCAAGAGCAAATCTTGCGAACAATATCCAATAGTAGTGTATGTGGCAAGCAAGTGGTACCAAGATTGTTACAAGTGCTACACAGAGGAGACCCACTCGGACAACGATTCGTGTTCCGTACATTTCAGAAAGACGTCCTCCTGGAACTTGTGTTAAGATAAAGCCGCAGAAGAAGTAACTCGAGGTATCGTTTTTTTACTGTTTTACTCTTTTTGATCTCTTTGTAACGTAAACGGATCCAAATGATCTGGATTGATCGGTATTCTGAATTCATCAGAGTTTATGAATTCGAGAATTCCTCTTGAGAATTTTCCTCTTGTCCCTCAGGGTCATCATCATCATCATCAGGATCATTTGGCGTTTACCTGTTTCATTAGTATACAAGATCAAGACGAACAAATACCTGAAATCAATGAATTTCTATTTTGGCAAACGCCAGATGATCTTGATGATGATGATGATAACCCTGAGGAACAAGAGGAAAATTCTCAAGAGGAATTCCCGAATTCATAAACTCTGATGAATTCAGCTCATCTATACCGTTCGATCCAGATCATTCGGGTCCGTCTACGTTACAAAGAGATCAAAAAGTGTAAAACAGTAAACTTCTACTGCACCGTGGACTATGCCCACTGGGGACACCACGTAAAAAAAAAAACGAAAACGAAATTCTCGATTTCTACACGCTGTAACTACGAAACTATTGATCTGACAAAAAAACATAAAGAACAAAAATTGTAGAGAATTACATGCTCTACATTTTATACAGTGAGCGGCAAAAGTATGGAATAAATTCCTTAAAAATTAAACAAAAGTTTTTTCAAAAAAATCTTTGGACAAGTCAATTTTAGTTTATAAAAATACATGTTTTAGTACCAAAGAAAATTCCCAGCAGTCATTTGTTTTCGCTTGATGACGTCATCGATACTTTTTTTAAATGGAAACCCCCTACTTTTTTTCTTGATTCTAATAGCCCCTTTAATTGTCTAAATGACAATATAAAAGTTTTGTTACCTTACATAAGGAAATTTTTGAAAAAAAAAATAAATTTGGAAAAAGATTAATTTTATAACGAACAAAAACAAGTCAAAAAATCAAGTAGGTAAATCAAACAGTCAAATGTTACTGTCAATTTCATTCGTATGTGTTATTTGTTTTACAAAACGTTTTCGAAAAAGACTCATTTAACAAAAACACAACCTATAGAAATTTTAATTTTGATTGGGTGCTGGAATAAAAGTAAAACAGGGAGAATTTCTTCATAAACTTGCTTATTGTCAACAAGCTTTAAGTACTTACTAACACAGTTTTTGACTTGTTTTTGTTCCTTATAAAATTTATTTTTTCCAATTTTGTTATTTTTTTTTTCTCAATAATTTCCTTATGTAAGGTAACAAAATTTCTATACTGGCGTTTAGACAATTAAAAGGGCTATCAGAGTTAAGAAAAAAAATAGGTGGTTTCCATTTAAAAAAAGTATCGATGACGTCATAACTCGAAAACAAATGACTGCTTGAAATTTTATTTTGTATTAAAATATGTATTTTTATAAACTAAAATTGACCTGTCCAAAGATTTTTTTGAAAAAAATTTTGTTTAATTTTTAAGAAATTTATTCCATACTTTTGCCGCTCACTGTATAATAATTTAGATAGAGGTATCTCGCACGGATAATGAAATAATCGCAAAAATGTGATTTTGCACCCCTATTCTCCAGTATGGCGGGGCGAGCGGCAACCCCCCAAGGTCGCAAACTCAACAATATTAATAATATGCTTGATAGAAGATACCTGCCAAGTATAAACTTTTCTGTACCTTTTGCAAGGTAAAACTCCCTATTGATTGGACTAATAGGCAAAAATTGTTTCCTTTTTCAAAAATATTGAAATTTCTTCAATTATAGTATATTTTTAGAGTATTTTCAATAAATTTACACAATTTGACATTTCTAATAAAGCACACCCACTTTTGACAGATTTTAAGGGGTGTACAAAATATTGCTTGGCAATTTTTCATCAATTGTTTCAAAAGGTAACTGCTCAAATACCTTCAAAATTTAGATTACATTTTTAACAACTAAATCTAATCTTTTCGTTGAATCAGACGAATGATTTAGTTAACCGTGTGTGTAGACACCTATTTTTTAATGTTTAACAATCTAATAATAATTGCGCTTAATTTTCAATAAAGGAATAGTATATTGTATATCAAGAGTTGAAAATGAAATCGAATTTTCAACACGTGGTATACACGATATTTTTCCGACGACCACAAAAAAAACGCTAATATTCGGTATTCCTTCAAACTTCAAATATTATTCGACAGAGCTGCGGACAAAACATACATTGGTGGCCATGGTTACTACAACTGTGTGCAATGATTTCATTGCGCACAGGCTAGAAGGTATCTGATTGGTTAACCAGTTTCATTGCACACGGGTTCGCTATTTGCATGCAATAGCCAACTTTCAATAATAGTTATTTGTGCGAATTTACGCATTTTTCATAGTGGTCGTCGGAAAACATGTGTTAAAATTACAGTTTTTAACTTGAGGTAATTCTATTATTACTAATTGAACCTTCACCGTCTAAAATATCTGTATTTTAAATTTCATTCCGTTGGCAAATAACTGAGATATTAGGCTCGAAAGTCTTAGCTGAGACACCCTGTATAAGTGCTTTCTGTGTGAGCAATGAAATTATTTTTATTATTACCCCACACTTAAAAATTGTTATGAGTCAATACGACCTTTAGCTTCATTATATTGTTGACTTGTTAGCGCAATTGACTTAATTACACCGTATACTGGGTGCCCCAAAATTCGCGGAACAACTCAATGGGGCAATGTCAACTCATGTTAGAAAATAATGACAAAAATAATTAAAAAACTCAATACCTCTTAGATTTGAAGATATGGGGGCTCAAAAGCAGCTTTGATCTCATTTATTTTAAATGTTAATAGTTATTTACACTACGAGAGAGGAAGGTAAAGCTTTTGTTCACGCGAATTGCATGTTCGGCCACGACGCGCAGCGGAGTGGTCGATGCAATTCAACTCCTTAGAAAATGAGTCTGTAACTTTATAGTCAAAATTTTAAATAAAATTAAAATAAAATAAATAAGTCACATTTTCGGAGAGATCTGTTGCTATGGAAAAAAATAAAATACAAAATAAACAAAGTTTTGCAATGTCAATAAAGTGATTGTGCACACCACGTTGTGGAAATGGATGACGAAGAATTCTGTGTTCCTGATGACGTCCTGGAAGAGGCAAGTGCCGCGAAGTACCAAATGGTGCCTACGAAATCAAAATTACGATACCAGAAAGAATTGGAAATATTTACACAATGGCAGATCAAGGGAAAAGACGAAAGCAGCATCAGCGCGGTTATTCAATGTTGAAGAGTACACTGTTTGTATTTCAAAACGTTTATATCTCCAGGTATCCAGGTAAGAGGTTTTTTTCGAGGTTTTTTTAATAAGCTATTAGTTGTTTTAATATAATAAATTGTACAGGTTCAACAGTCTCACCTCCTTTTTGAAAACAAAATGTAGAAACTATCAGCCGAAAAAAGCTACAACTTCTTCAAGAAACGATGTTTGCAAGTTTTTACTGGAAGCGGCGGACCAAGAGTGGATCCTTCAGAAAGTTGTACTGATGATGGGCATATTCGGTGGCCGCCGTGATTAATTATGTAAAGTGATGAATTGTTATACAGTGCGTTTTTTTTAAGACTGGCCATAGGGTTTTACAAGCTACATTTTTCAACCCCCTGTTAACTTTTGTCCTCATGAAAATATTCAACCCAGTTTTGTAGTAAAGTTGTGGGATATGATAATGTATTGAAACAATTTCAATTTAATAACCAGAATCAAGGAATAAGTTATAGCAAAAAGACATTTTTTGAATTCCGTTTGCTCTAATTTTAAATTTTCAGTAGGCTAAAATTTCACCTGACATTTGTAATTTTGATATGTAATTGATTATGTGATTGCTTAACTGCCTCTGGAGGCCATTTTGAACATTTCATTTAATTTCTATTAAAGTAAAGAAACTTGTTATAACATAAATAATGAATCTATCGTTATAAAATGTAAAATATTAATGTTCACACTATTTTTTGCAAACAACATTTTATTTGTAAATTGTCTATTACAACCATTTAGGTATTACAAATACAAAATTAACAGGAGGTTGAAAAATTAGCATGTAAAACTCTCTGGCCAGTCTTAAAAAAACGCACTATATACGTTATTCACGTTGAATTGAACATTTCAAGGTCAAATAATTTAGCAAACAGTGACATGCAGGTAAATACCGTTCACGATGGATTGAGCATTGCTAAATTCGCATTATGTTGGTTAGCTGCATGTCACTATTTACAAAACATAATTACAGAGCCAAAAAATACAATTATTTGACCTTGAAATGTTCAACTCCATGTGAATAACGTTTAGTTATTTTCGTATCCCACCTCCACCCGGCGGCACGGCAATTTTGCCGGAGTACATACACTATTACGGATAATACTATCAAATAATAGTGCAGTGCTTATCAACATAATTACCGGCGTCTCGCCTCCGCATTTTGACTTTTTTGTGTTTTATGTTCTGTGTCAATGTTAAGGAATTTCCTAACGATGTGACATGAGTATAATAATATACCTTTTTGAATTTCAACCACCAATGTGTTCTCTAAGTCCAAAATTTTTAAATTTTTAAAAAGAGCTTGGGGTACTATTCCTGTTGCTGAAATTATAAATGGTAAAATCGAAATTTTTTCTAAACACCAAAGATTTCTCATAGCAACGGAGTGTTCTAAATATTTATTAATTTTTGTATTATATGTCTGTGTTATATTGTGTGAATTTGGAACAGCTATATCTAAAAGATATGCTTGCTTTTGTTGTTTATTTAAAATAATAATGTCTGGTCTGTTATGCTGAATGTGAATGTCAGTTAAAACTGTCCGATCAAAATATAATTTGTAATTGTCATTTTCTAAACAACTTTCTGGTTTATAAATGTAATGTGGTTGTGTATCCTTTAATAAATTGAATTTAACTGCTAAATTCATGTGTATAATTTTTGCGAATATATCATGACGTTTTTTATATTCGCTTTGAGCCAAAACGGTGCAAGAAGAAATGATATGTTCAATGGTTTCCCCTTCAGTTCCGCAAATCCTACATTTATCAATGATCGATTGTAAACCGCATATGTGTTTTTTATAATTTCTTGTATTTATAACACGATCTTGTATTGCAAATATAAAACCCTCAGTCTCAGGATGAATATTTGATTTTTTAAGCCATGCATGAGAAGCTTGAATATTAATTTCTGGCTGTTCTAGCTCTTTAAAATATCTCCCATGTAAAGACTTTTGTTTTATATTTGCTATAGTGTCAGATATATTTGGCTTAACAATATCTGAAATTATATTATCACTTAAATTTAAAGGTGTGTAACCTTTATCCGCTGAAACCAAAGCATTAAAAAAAGTGTTATCACGAGCTCTATTGAGAAAATAATTTTTTAGTGAAGCAATTTGATTATGTTGTAGAATTTCTAGATTTGAAAAACCCCTACCACCATTTTCGCGTGGTAAATTAAATCTTTCAATAGCAGATTTGGGGTGATGTTTACAAAATTTTGTAAAGAGAACTCTAGTTTGAATATTTATATTCTGTAAATTAGTTTTGGACCATTTTATAATACCAAAAGAATAGGTCAACAATGGAACAGCATATGTATTAACTGCTTTAATTAAATTATTACCGTTTAATTTTGATTTTATTATTGGTATGTAACTATTTTCAATATACAAATTCTTTTTCATAAAATAGAATTTCAATTATGCGTGAGCGAAAGTGCGTGAGCGAAAGTACGTGAGCGAAAGTGCGTGAGCGAAAGTGGAACCTTCACTCACTGGTAACCATGGATACAAACCCACTTTCTAGGGAGGTATCGAACAAAAAATATTTTCATTTTTGTCTTTTCCTAACCATTGGCATAATAATTCTGAACGATTGTGATCAGGTTTGCAATTATTTTCTTCATTGCATCCAGCATTTCCAAATAGTAATTTTATGTCCGTTTTACCTAAAATAACGTACGGCAACATGGCTTTGATTTTTCTCCCCTATTTCCATGGATACAACAAAAATGAAATATTTGCAGACAATTGGGGTACATAGAATGTTTTTAAATTTTGCCACATTTAGTGTAACGAATAGGTCCATATCTTCGATAAAAACGAAGATTGATTTTTAAACATTTTTACCTGATATTTTAATGACTACTTAACAACGTACTGCTAAGTTGTTCTGCGAATTTTGGGGCACCCAGTATACGTACCGGACACAATTGGCATATCTTTAATTAGACGTTGATCGTAGCTTGTCTGTTGTTGGTTTCCAATTTATATCATTTTTATTTTACCATAAGCGTGGAAAACACTTTTTATGACTAAAAAAAGTGTAGATAAAAGTAATACTGATACACATTATCAAATTAAAACAGGTCGAAAACTTTTAACGCACCAGTGGAAAATACAATGGGTATAACATGTTAGCTAAAATGCCATCGAGCCGGAAGGAATATACTCGTACAGTTGCGGAATTAAAATTTCGGGCACTATTTTTCTGTCACTTCAACAAAATCTCTGTAAAGCATCTTTTACTGTCATCATGACTGACATTCAAAAATTAAACTTTTCTGTGTCAGTCACCCAATCAATTTTGAATTTTGAGATTTCAGTTAGTTGCACTGAGTGTAATTAAATCATCGCGTTGATATGTTGCCTACCCATTATTATGCCACAAATGACAATTTTTGAATGCCAAAAAGACAAAAACATGACAAGAGTAAAAAATAAGTTTATTAACGTAAAGGTTGTTTTAGAGTTTATATCATGACATTGACAATAGTGTCCGAAATTTTAATTCCGCAACTGTACACATAATTGGCATAGCTCAATTTCTTTCTTCGAAAAACTTTATATAACCATAGAAATTTGACGATTTTCCTTGCAGTTTTTATAACAATATTTATATAGTTTGTCTCAATTCTAAATTTCCACCACCTGTTGAATTATGTTGGCAAAATAAAAATATTTCTAAATTGGGGATTCTTAATAACCAAAGTTGGCAATATAATTATTTCACAAACATAATTCGAAAACATTAAAATTAGTTCATAAGTTTATTTTGCTTTTAGAATTTGATTTTCTACCTACTTACTTACTGCATTTTAAAAAAGCTTTTCGTTCTTTTCCTTTATTCTAAAATTTTGAGTTGTAAAAACGGATATTGACAGATAACCTAACAAATACAATTTGACGCATTTTTCACCAAACAGTGTTGTCGGTTGTATGTCCAACGTAGAATGCAGTGTTGGTGTAAATTTAGAATTGAGACAGACTTTAGCTATACAGCCTGTGCATTCTCAAACTCGAACATAGGCAATTAACATTGTATTGAACGTTTTTGCTGATTCCTGCTCGCCAATTGAACTTACAGGTAAGGTAATGTTATCAATAGAAAGATAAATTTATTGCGCTTGAAATAATACTAATAATAAGATTAAAGGTGCTATTTTTATTTTAAAATACTAATTTAAAACTTGGCGATTTTTAAATATGACATGCCATGATTTTCAAATTGGAGAGCATTTGTCAAAAAATTTAGTAATTTGTTGGGTTAAGTCAACGAATTTCGGTAAATTACTGTCAAAATTATTTGCGGAAAAATGAATAGTTACTCCATACAGATTAAGACAAATTTCTCTTGAAGTAAGTTTATGTAAATCGCGAATACTGAATATCCTCAGGAAGTACAAATATCATCCCTACAAGACACAGTGTCATCAACAGATTTTTGCTGTTGGTGAAGAAACTAAGAGTGAAACCTGTTATGAAATACAGGGCGTGCTAATGATCGTCGCTTTCTGTCGACAATTTGCTTCACAGACGAATCTACTTTTACACTAAATAACGAACCAAATGTTCAAAACATGCGATATTGGGCTCAAGAAAACCCTCGAGTAAATATTCCTACTAGAACTCAGTATCCTCAAAAAATTCATATCTGGGCTGGGATTTTTAATAACATTTGAAATAAAAGGAAATTTAAATTCAGCAAATTATTTAGATTTATTATTACTAAGGTAGGAACTGCATTGTAATTTTTTCAAAGAATTTGTAATAAAAACTGCTTAAACTGTTAATTACTTTAATATTATAATTTAATTATTTATTTTATTGATGTATCGAAATAATGACATAATATCTATAAACTGAATGCATAGTGTTAATTACCTATGTTCGACTTTGAGAGTGGACACCCGGTATACATACCTACCAATGTTATGATATGACTATCATAACTACCGCAGATGTCGGTTTGAAATCCGAGCTCGTAGAACGAGAATTTTAAGACATCTAAGGTTGTTATGATTCATAACATCCGTGGTTTGTTCAATAGTTTACCGGTTTCAGAATAATTAGAGAGAATTTAAAACAATTAAATCCAAAAACTCGTTTTAAAATAGATTGAGTTGATCGCGTTTGCATGATATGTTTAGTCATGTATACATTTGGTTGTGTATACAAACAGACATTTCGCAAAATGAGTTTGAATGAGTGTTTTACTGGAAAACATTTAAGATAATTTCCGGTTTCTGCTTCATTAAGCAGAACAAGCTTTATAGTATATTAAGTATAAAGAACGGTAATGACAATGTACGGATCGAAGACAATTGTTTGGAGGAGGAGCTTGCGACGACTCCAATATTGTCTGAGATCCGTACATTGTCATTAACGTTCGTCATGCTTATGAGATTTTTTGCGCGATTGAATATTTATTACAAAACATTCCTAACTAGAATGCAATGCGATACGACGCCCTTCACATCGTGTTGCCACAATGTCGATTTTTGTATCGCGTTTCTAAGGCAATTTGCAAACAACTACCGCCATTGCAGTTTTTGTGCGCAAATATCGCCAGTTGTGTTGAAAAACAAGCAGTAAAATGAGTGATATTAGTGATTCCGAAAACGAAGTGGATATTGTAGAAGAAACTTTGAGTGTGGGGTGCGTCACAAATAAAGAATTTTTGAAACTAACGACCTCAACGTGTAATTATGAAGACACGGAAAATTTGGGGTATGAAAATTTTGATAATACTAATGTCGCGGCAAGTTCGCTAATATTATTTCATTACAGCGGCAAGGAATGCCGACCACAAGAGCCATGTGAGTTTCCAGAAAGTGCTAACATCTTGTCTTCAACTTCTGTCTACATAAATCAAGAATTTTCGAAACCAGCGAACTCAATATGTATTCAAGAAGACAAGGAAAATCCGGGGTATGAACATTTTGACAATTCTAATGTCGCGGCAAGTCTGTTAACAAAATTATTTCATTGCAGCGGCAAGGTAGGCCGACTACAAGAGCCGTGCGAGTTTCCAGATAGTGCTAACATCTTGTCTTCAACTTCCGTCTACATAAATGAAGAATTTTCGAAACCAACGATCTCAATGTGTAATCAAGAAGACAAGGAAAATGCGGGGTATGAAAATTTTGACAATGCCAATGTCGCGGCAAGTTTGCTAATGCTATTTCGTTGCAGCAGCAAGGAAAGCTGACTACAAGAGCCGTGTGAGTTTCCAGAAAGTGCTAACATCTTGTCTTCAACTTCTGTCTACATAAATGAAGAATTATTTTCGAAACCAACAACCTCAATGTGTACCTAATCAAGAAGACAAGGAAAATGCGGGGTATGAAAATTTTGACAATGCCAATGTCGCGGCAAGTTTGCTAATGCTTTTTCATTGCAGCGCCAAGGAAAGCCGACTACAAGAGCTTTATGAGTTTCCAGAAAGTGCCCCCACATCTTGGCTTCAACTTCTGTCTACATAAAAATTATTATAATAATCGATTAATTTTGAATAAACTTTACTTACCGTTCTAGAACACCAAAAATTACTTACCATCGAGTTTATCGTTAGCAACGAGTAAACAGAGCTTACCATCTTGGAAACAGACGTGGTAAACAACCAAATAGAGTACAATCGCGCAAAAAATAGCTTAATACCGTAAAAATTAAAAGGCAAGTAAAGTCCATTCACGTTGGATTTTCCTTCAAGGTCAAATAATTTAATTTTTTGGCCCTGTAATTTTGTTTTGTAAATACTGGCATGCATGTAAACACCGTTCACGTTAGATTGCTAAATCGCATTGTGTTGGTTAGCATGTCACTATTTACAAAACATAATTACAGAGCCAAAAAGTTAAATTATTTGACCTTGAAGGAAAATCCAAGTAAGTGCTCATAGTGTTAGTTCCGTAACGTATTTATCTTTTTGTTTATAGAGTCGAAGAAATATACAGGCTGTTTGATAAAAAACGCCTCAACCCATAACTTTTTTATTTATTATCCGATTTCAATAAACAAAAAAAACGAAGATATGGTTTTTCATGCGCTACGAAGCAGCCATAAAAATATTTTTTTTGGCGTTATTTTCAGTAACTAACGATAGTCAACTTTTTTTTTTTAAATGGACACATGTAGTTTTTTAGGCTCAGTCTGATAAAGTTTTTTTTCTGAATCTAACAATGTATTAAAAGTTATCGTTTGGTCCATAGCTGACTGAAAAAAAATAAAACAATTTTTAATTGTGGTTCAGTTTATTATGAAATTTTGCCGTGAAAAACAATTGGAATACAAATAGCAACAAATGTCAAGTGTGAGTTTGAAAATTTTCAGGTGCAATCTTGAAGAGTTTTATTATTATTTTCTTGGAAAACATAAATAATAATAATTATTATTATTATTTTTTCTATTAACTTTTTGTTTTTGACTAATTACGATTTTTATTACACTCGAACATAAAATAATAGTCAAATGACTGCTATCCTGCATGACTGACAATGTTATTTTATAGTTAAATAAAAAAAAGTTTAAAAAAGCAGAAGAAAACTTCTAAGCTAACGTTTAGATGACATTTATCGTACTTTGTATTCCGATTGTGTTTCACGGCACTTTTAAAATTTTATAATAAGCTGAACCACAAAAAAATGTTTTATTTTTTTTTCAGTTAGCTATGAACCAAATGATAACTTTCAATACATCATTAGATCCAGAGAAAAAAACCTTACCAGACCAAGCCTAAAAAAACTACATGTGTCCATCTAAAAAAAAAAAAAATTGACTATCGTTAGCTATTGAAGATAACGCCAAAAAAAAAACGTTTTATGACTGTTTTGTAGCGCTTGAAAAACCATATCTTTGATTTTTTTGTTCATTGAAATCGGGTAATAAATAACAAAGTTATGGGTTGAGGCGTTTTTCATCAAACAGCCTGTAGCCCCGCATCCCTCATCATTATGGACGCACTGGTACTACGCGAATACCCGAAGCCCGATGCTACGAAGTGCAGTTCATTTTTACTATGGCAGAGTTCCGTCTGTCTAAGTAATTATTGTTGTCTTTAGTTCCGTCTGTTTCAATTAATAATGAATAAAGTTATATATTGTCTTCATTTGTTGATTGTTGTTGACATGTCACTATGGCAATATTACCCTACAGCATAACTGTACTAGTACAGTTATGACTCACCTACCATCCGACTTTTGTGAATGTAAACCAAGGCTTACTATAATGAAACCGGTAAAAACTGTTTGCCCACTTGCATTTTTTCGACTGACATTAAATAGAAAAATAGTCGTCAAGCAAGTAATAATTAATCGGATGAAATCTTCTCATCAGAGACGTCACGTCCATTTAATGTGGGTTAGTTCAAATTTCCGTTTATGAAAAAAAAATTCGAATGAACTTAAATGACACTTTAACAATCTCCATTCCTCGTGCATGCTGCAATGGAGTGTATATTTTTGTAAAGTTGTTTGTTTGTCACACAGACACCATGTAAAACGAATTTTTAAATTATTTGGTGTTATAACATTTTAAGATGAACAATAGCAGTTTGAAGAAATCTGGAAACTGCGTTTCTCTTGTAACAACTTTAAAAATGTTCGTAAAGCAATTTAAAAACAATGAATGTGTCAAGAAATTTGGTTATAATCTTTGTGAAGTATGTTTCTGCACGATTATTAAAGAATTCTTACATTCTTGCATTCTTGTTGGATATTCAAGGAAAGAATGATATCAGTTCCACACCCAGTGATAGAAAATAGTACTCCTAAAACCTAGGTCTGTCGGCCAATCCATCCCTCGTATTCACCGGTAGATCGCCAATCGGATGCGTTTATAAACAATAAGTCGCCATCGCGTAGCAACCGCTAAACGAGGCACAATTTTAATTGTCAAATATTAAAAGTCAAAAACTCAAAGGTTGTTTTTTCTTGGTATAATCGTGGAGAAAGTATTATCTTCAACTCGCGTATAATGGCTATTACTCAATCGTACCATTCCACCACTCGTCTACGGCTCGTGTTGGAATGTTCGTTTTCTTGAATAATAGCCATCATTATTCGCTCGTTGAAGAATGTAGTATTCTTGGAAATAAATTATGCAACTTTTATTTGTCAATATTCTACTTTTAAATTATACAGTGCCTTTTTTTTAACGCTGGCCATAGGGATTTACATGACAAAAACTTTGGATCGTGTTAATAAGCTTTTTAGCAGGAATTTTTAATTGAAATTTTGCAGAATATTAGATTAGTATTTTATAAATCAATTTAAGTTTATTTTATACTACAGAATAAAATAATTACGGAATTAATTTAAAAAAAACTACTTTTAACTTTTACACGAGCTTTTACATTACATTACATTACATTATTTCTTGCCCAGAAGGTTTTATAATCGTTAGACAGTTACAGTCTTACAGCCTATGGAAGACAGTTTGAACAATTTATGTAATAAAAATTCAAAAATAATTAAAGTACATAGTTTAAAATTGTTGAAGTAGAATTTTATTTATTTTGATGTAATTATGATGTCCTATGTTTTATGTTTATGAAATAAAACTGCCCATTTTTCAAAATCTCTCCCATTCAATCATTTCTTGATTTGAAAAGGTGTCCATTGAAAATTATTACTCTTTGACGCTTGTTGAGTTTACATTAGCAAGCCACGTAGTAAATTTAATAAATTTATTTTTGCTCTAACTCCGTGATTATTTTGTTTTGTACGATGGACCGAACTGAAATTGATTTATAAAATACTAATCTAATATCCTACCCAATTTCACTTAAAAATTACTACTAAAAAGCTCATTAACAGACCCTAAACTTTTAAGCATGTAAATCCCTATGGCCAGCGTTAAAAAAAAGGCACTGTATAAAATAAATATTATGTCCCAGTTTGAATATTCGATATAAGTCTCCAATTCTCTATATTCAAGAACAATTTAAAGTTAGAATCAGGATAAGAAAGAAGGGTCATTGTATAACCAGTTTAACATTTATTCAAACAAGAGACAGTACAAACGCATGTAACTAAAATGTAATTTAAAATAATTACATTCTGTTTTTACAATTTTAACCTCTCAGGGGTAAGTTTTGTTCCCGGTCTGCTTCCTCAATTTGTTTACTGTCGGTGGAGTTCCAGCTTTGTACCTCGCCAGAAGCAAAAATAAGAAAAATCACTGACGCCACCATATTGACTCCCACAGCGATCCAAAAAATGTATCCCCACTGTCGAAAACTTTGCTCTTCTTTAGTAATTAAACCGACTACTTTCGTTGATACATATCCACTAGCTCCAGCCAGAGCTTGACTTATTCCGAGGATGGTTCCGGAATAAGCGGGAGCAATGTCAACACAATTTGCTAGAATTCCAGGAGTGGAAAAACTCATGAAAGCGAAAGCACTGGTAAAAACTACCACTGAGACCGTGTAGTTGTCACCCCAAATAGCCTGGATTGAGAACAGTATGCACGGTCCCCAAAATGATATGGTCGTGCACACTTTTCTGACGGTGGTTCTGGAAAATTTCGTGGCTTTCAACGCTCTATCAGCAAGATACGACGAGATGACGGCTGCTGCATATTTTCCTATCGAAATACGACATTAGGGCAACGTTGTTGAATTCTTACAGCAATTACCTAGATGGGGTAAACTAGACAACCACCCATTCTGTTTGATATTCAAGTGTAAAACTTGACTGATATAGCTGGGTACTTGGTGCAAAAGAAGATAAGTTGTAAAGCAAAAGATTAAATTACATACGACAAACGCCCATACAGGCGCCGAAGTAAGAATTTTAATCCAAGGAGTTTTAGACTTCTTTGCCGTACAATTAACGATTCTGGCATTTATAAGTTGTTCCTTTTCTTCTCGACTGATTCTTGGATGTTGTTCCGGTGAGTCATAAACCAAGTAGAACCAAGCCATCGTCCACAGTAGCGTAATGCCACCAGAAAAATAGAAGACGCTTGGCCAACCAAGAGAAGCTATCAAATATCCGCAAACCGGGTAAGTCAAAGCAGCTCCTAAAGCGCTTGCTTTCATGTGCGACATAAATTTTGAAGTGTCGGAAGGAGACACCCATTTGGCCGCCATCGGTGGTATGGATGGCCATTGCATTCCCAGCGCCATTCCAAGAACAAATCTTGCGAACAGTACCCAATAATAGTGCAAACGGCAAGCAAGTGGTATCAAGACTGTTATAAGTGCTGCACAGAGGAGACTCACTCCGAAAACGATTCGTGTTCCGTACATTTCAGAAAGACGTCCTCCTGGAACTGGGGTTACGAAAAAGCCGCAGAAGAAGTAACCCAAGATATCGTTTTTTTCTTCTTCATTCCAATTGTAACGAGGTCCATGGGACATCCGAGTAGCGTTAGACTTCTTGCTGGTGGCCATTTCGACGATGGTTATCGATATGTTCAATCGCAACATGTGGTGGATCATGAAGCCTAGGATTATCATGAGTGACAAGACCCGTTTGCATGTTATAAATTCTGGAAATGATGGAAGACATTTTACTTGTTTTTGGTGTTTTGTTAAAAGAATGTGAGTCAACTTCTTGATGTTCCCATTGAATAACTGTATCAATAATTTCCGCATAAATGAATGGTCTGCGTACACTTTGTATCACAAAAATAAAGTAAGAAGCAGATTTTGACAGTTTCCTTTAGCAAACGAACATTTGTTAGTTCTGTTTTATTATTTTTAAGTCTCCTGGACAGTTTAACAGTCACAATATAGTAGTCAAACTGGAGTAGGGTTTGGGTGTTTTCATAGACACATAATAATTTTCTGTTTTCCTAAAATTTTAATTATTTTTGTTTACAATTATACTACTTCACTCATCATTCGACGAGTGAAGTTAAGCCGTGTAACAGCAAAAAAATTAGTATGTAGTTACAAAATCAAAAAAAAATTAAAATTTTAAAAAGAGCTACAAAACTAGTAATTTTTAAAAACAGCAATACCAACTTTAGTAATTTTTGTGCTAAGTTAATCAGAGCTTACGTACCCAGTACTAGCGGCATATCTCCTTAGAAGTCAACTGCAACTTGTTTATTGTTAGTTTTACATGTATATTTTGTTGGTTTGTTTTAAATACCAAAAATATGTAAATCAACTAAAGCGTAGATAAACGCTAGGTTCACAAAGTAGAACAGGTCGCAAGCTAACAATGCACACATAAAGATAGTGGAAAGTAGAATAATACTTTAGTCAGGACTCTCCCGGACTCAGGACATCTGCTATTGTAAGCCACATCTGTCCCATTTCTTATTTTTACAAAACACTATTTTACTCGTAACAACGTTGTCATCTTTTAAATGCAATTTTAAAAACTATTTAATGCTCCTAATATACTTAACGCCTTGTTCGTTGTCAGCTGAACATTCATTTTTTGACGACTTATTTCCTAATTGTTCCATTTCCACTCTGCTGCTTCTGCCGTTCCGACTCTTTTCCTCTCCAGATCCGAAAACGACAAAATATGCCATAGCAAACAGATTTACTCCTACCAAGATCCAAAACATGTACGCCCATTGTTGAAAACTTTGATCTTCTTTGGTCAACAGTGCAACTAGTTTAGTTGCTACATAACCTGTCATGGCAACTAGAACTTGACTCATGCCGAAAATAGTTCCAGAATATGATGAGGCCAACTCGATAGAATTTACGTAGACACCAGAAGCAGCCAACCCATGTAGACCTATGGAGCTTGTAAAGATCACGACGGATAACATGCTACTTTGGCCCCAAAAAGCTTGTATGAGGAAGAACACACTTGTCCCTCCGAACAACGTTGAACATAAAAAAAATTTGATACAAGTGGTTGAAAGATTTCCAATTTTCTTTAGTTTGTCGGCAATGCACGAGGAAGTTAGGGCTGATATAGTATTTTACTATATACATAACCCTGATATTAGTTACCAGGAATAATTAAGAACCTACACACCTAAATGTGGTATACAGGACAACAACCCAGTTTGCTTGATGTTGAAATGAAGAATTTGGTGCATGTAAGTTGGTAACTGTATGAAACAAACGAAAAATGTAAATGACGAACACGCATTTGCCACGATGAAAGCCCAGACGGGACCAGAAGTCAAAATTTTTGCCCAAGGTGTACTAGTTCTGTTTTTCACCGAATCATCTCTCGTAACTTTTGTTTCTCGTCCTCAGTTATTCTAGGGTGTTAGTCTGGTGTGTCGTAAATTAAATACAACCAACATAATGTCCACGTCAATGCTATGGTACTAGCGGTATATCTTCTTAGACTGTAACTTGTCTATTATTGATTATCTATCAACATTTTTTTGTTTTACTTTAAGTACCAAAAACATGTAAAGAAACCAAAGAGTAGTGTTCATAAAAATGATCAAAATAGTCACAGTTTAACAACGCCCACAATAAGGTTGTGGATACTTTAGCCAAAAGAACTCCGTTCCGGAGAGTTTTAGTGTAAATCTAAAAAAAAATATTTTTTGTTCGACACTGTCAGAATTTGAGAATTTTCTCCTGAGTGAACGATTTTGATAAATGTCACAACTTGTCAAAACGAAACGTCAAGCTAATTGTAAAGGCTCGTCAAACAAAAAAACGTTGTATTCAACTCGTTCTTGTGTAAATTGAGCTTTTTTGGCACTCGTAGGCCCACTCATGCCAAAAAAAGTCCAATTTACACGCGAACTCGTTAAATAAACTAATATTAAAATTTATCCATGTGAGACCTTTCATCTTGCAAATAATACTTAATCGGATAAACTTTCTTCGTCAATCTCTACCAAGTGGACATTTGACTAAATGCCGTGCAACTTTTTGACAATAGTAGATTATACCTGCTCTCTATTTTATCTGCTGCACTTAATCTGGCATTTAACTGTGACTAGAATGGTTGAGGATTTGCCAGTCTGGGAGACGATTTTATTGAAATTATTTATTTATTAAAATTTAATTAGTTAATTACAATAAAATTTACATGTGCGACTTTAAAGGACAAAATTTGAATTTCACAATCATTTCGCAAGAAAATCTACAAAATGTAAGGCGTGGGTGAAAAAATACTAAGGTAAAAAATAAAGAATTAAAGATATACGGGGTGATCAACAATGACTGAGTCTGTTGGCAATGAAACAATTGAAAAATATTGGTGCTTTTTTGTCTCGTGATTGGCACTGAGAGGGAGTTTTAATTTGACAACACATTAAAAAAAATTAGGCACTGGTAGAATTTGTACTGCCAACCGTTATTGACATCATAAATTCCGGTACGAGATTACGCCACCCCAATAAAAATGTCTTGTTCCAGTCTAAAATAGTTATTTACATTACAAATGCGGTAGACTACATTTTACAGCGCGAGGTTTTTAGACTGAAACACGACCGCGCAGTGGGAGTGTTTTAACAAAAACCGAGCGATGTAAAATAGCTACCGCATTAGTAATGTACAATCGCAGCCATCCAAAAGTGAACGATAGCTTGCGAAATTTCCGTATTTTTCGTTAGATTAAATCAGGCTGTATTCATTGGCGTTCGTGCAGCAGGCGTTACTATTTTAATAATAAAAAGTTGTAATAAATAATTTTTAATAAAAATGAGGCTGAGAAGTAATTAATACATTATTAAAATGAAAGTAAACGTTAGTAAAGAAACCTTTCCAACACCTATTCGTATTGACCTCTCAAGCCTGTTTTCTTGCCAACGCCTCTTTATATTGAAGATGCAAGTCTTACTGCAATGTAATTCTCTCGCCACAGCCGCCAACGACCAATTTTCTTCTAGCTTTGCAATAGCCCTAGCTGTCTGAATCGGAGTGAGATGTGGCATTTTAAAAAAATAGTTTCAATAATTTTTTTAACGCTAGTGTCAAACTTTGACATTTTAGGACGCCTATGATTTAAAGTAAAAATCAAACTATTAAAAAAAACCGTTCACTTTTGGATGGCCGCGATAGTACATATTAATCTTTTTGGTCGACGACTCGTTTTCTCAAATTTGAAATTTGTTGTAACCAATAATTTTGCAAAACCTGTCACGGACATTTGATTAATGAAATACCAGAAAGTTATCTATTATAACGATAACTGACATGCTTACGATTTATACTACAAGATGGCACCATCAGATTTCACAATTTTTCAGAAGAGAATCGCCCTCAAATGTCACATGATTTATATTGACAAATCACAACTCCGAATTGTTTGAATAGCAACCAATCACAATTTAATTAAGCGGAAATTTTCCCTAGGGAAAATTTCCGATATAATTTATCTAGGGAAAAGTTTTTTCGGTCGATTCTCTTCCGAATATGCCTCGGGACAGATATATATCGCCAGAAATTTTTTCTTGCAGTCCAACACTCGTGTTGGTCGCTCAAAATTACCCTCGGGCTAGCGCCCTCGCGTAATTTTCTCGCTACAAACACTCGTATGTCAGGACTGCTCGAAAAAATTTCCGGCAATAAGGTACCTGATCCAAATAAGGCCCACCTAATTTTTGTTTTCAAATATCGGTTAGTAAAAACAAGTAAGAAATTTGGATGCGGGTTGTAAATGAAAGTTTATTCTTTTCTTAACATAACAGCATAAACATATAAATAAAAAAAATAATAACAAAGAAGTAATTCCTTTTTCAAAAAAATATTGCTTGTGGGCCTTATTGCGTACGATGTGCTTAATAAGGCCCACCCATTAAATTTTCGATAAAAGTTAATAAAACACCATTTTCTTCTAGAATACTTAAATAAAAACAACTTTCACTTGCATGAACCACACAAATAATCCAAATCATTATCTTTTATTAGGCCTATACAAGTTTCGTGGTACCAAACGGAACAATTCTTGCACATACGCATACTTATCATTTCACAGGTGTCACATCAGGGACGATACCAACTTCCTTTATTTGATTTTCTGTCAAAATAATAATTCAAGAATAAAGCCCACTATGGTGTTAATAAGGCCCACTCCTTTGCCGGGCCTTATTAAAACCAGCTCACATTAAAGGGTATAAGATATGATACGAAAAGAAGCTAAAAGCAGATTTGAAATAAATGCATGCAATGAAAAAGAACTTTTCAAGGAATACTGCAATGCCATTTTCAAACAGAAATTTGTGGTAAATACCTTAAAATCTTACATTTACTTTTCCCGCTTTTTAACAACACTGGTGGGTGAACTTTGCAATGTTATTTTACCGCGAAATTTGAACATATCTGGTACGGTTATTTGTACGAATTTTATGCACTCATGCTAAACGAAGCCCTTATGTTGTCGTATATTTGGAGATTTCTATAACTAAGTCAATATCATTAGTGGGCCTTATTTTCGAGCGGGCCTTATTTGGAACAGGTACCTTATATCTGTCCCTTGGTATATTATATATGAAAACAATTGAATTATGTTCATTTTCGATAACTGAACGGATTAATGGTAGCGGTATCTTGTCTCAGAATAACTGAACTTTATTTATGATAAACTAACATGTCATTTAGAGTTGAGGAAGCCAAAAACCATTTTAATAAATAAACTATCACAAAAATGAACCTTTGATGGTAAATTTCAAACTTCCCTGTCAAAGCTGACAACCGGAAATGCGTTTAGATTACAATGGTACCAAAATCATTCAAATTTTCATTGTGACCAACAGATTAATTCATTCTTGATCACGCTCTACATAGGTATTAATCATATTAAGTATAATTTAACTTTAACTTTAACGGCTGGCCTTCCTCATTTCTTATCTGGTCCATTTCTGCCTCTTTCACAATTTTCAGAAGCCGGCTCTGCACTTCACCAGATCCAAAAACGATAAAAAAAATATCGACGCAAACAAATGCATTCCCACAACGATCCAAAAAATATAAGACCACTGTTGAAAATTCTGCTCGTGTTTCGTAAAGAGACCTACTATTTTCATAGAAAAGTGTCCCAACACACACGCAGGTATGTGGTTTATTTCCAGGAGAGTCCCAGAGTAGACAGGAGCAATGTGGATGCAATTTGCTAAAATTCCGGGAGTTGTGAAACTCAACACAACCAAAGAACCAGTGAAAACAATGACTGACACGATCCAACTGTAGCCCCAGATTGCTTGAATCGTGAAGAACGAAGCTGATCCCAAAAATGCAATGGTGTTGCACGCTTTTCTAATGGTGGTTCTTGAAAATCGCTCCCTTTTTATCGCTTTGTCAGCCAAATACGACCAGATAACCGCAAACGTGTATCTTACTATTGAAAAATAAAATTACAAAGGAAAAAGGGGTACTACCTAGTTACGTGGAGTAGACCAGAAAGCCACCCGTTTACCATGATGTCCATGTGTAACACTTGACTGATGTAGCTGGGCATCTGCAATAGCGCAATGAACACAGTAAAAGACGAAAAAGTGTAGCCCACTATCAATGCCCAAACCGGTCTAGAAGTAAACATTTTTACCCAAGGTGTTTTTTTGGGCAGGGCCGGATTGCGGCGATGGTCACCTTTTAAATCTCCCGTTTAAAATGTACCTGGAAAGGTGATGGCCGGATTGCGACAGCGATAGCATTCGGGTAAAAAGGGGCAGGGCCGGATTGCGGCGATGGACTCTTCCGTTTAAAATGCACCTGAAAAAGTGATAAAACTTTTCGACTTGCGTTTACATAGATTTTGACATTGCAGCTCTTCAATCTGCAACATCAGTTCACATCTTGATTGGTAGTACTTTTTTCGGAGTATGTATTTAAAAGCCTCTAAAAGAAAGAACTCTTCACCACGTTTACTAAATATCACTTCCACCTTCACTTCCCCACTTGTGTGGTTAAATAATATCGTTTTTTTTTTCACCTCATAGTAGGCGTTGAAGAGTCGATTGTGAACGCACTCTACAGGTTACGGATCACGGATTAGCTGTTTAAATCTTACGTTTTACACGAGTGGTGCGTCCACTATCGACTCAACGCCTACTGTGAGGTGAAATTTAAAAAACACCCGATATAAAACCAACCATAGTTTTGAAAAGCTGGATATTTATAACAGGGCTTTTATGCTAAGTAATAGACGTTTTCGGATTAAATAAAAAGATGCATAGTAATTTCGCCGACCGGCCGCAATCCGGCCCCTACCTTTACAGCTACAATTCCGCCGCAATACGGCCCTCCATGTACAGGTAAAGTATGACCACGGCCGCAATCCGGCCACACCGGTTTTTTTATTTTTTCGACCTGGTTGTAATTTACTTCGACTTTCAAAGCTTCCCTTTCTTTGTCGCTAATCCTCGGGTGCTGTTCTGGTGAGTCATAGGCAAGGTAAAACCATGCTATTGTCCATACAACGGTAATAATCGAAATTTTACGAATAAATACGACGGAGTGTTTTGGCCAACTGCGTGCGGAGCAGCACCGTCGAAGCTATTCCAACGTTATTATATGGGATTGAAGTGTCTTACTATAGTTTAATTGTCTGTGATTTAAATTAATGGTGGAAAACGGAGACTGTAATTTCAAAAGTTCTAGAGATATCGAAAAGGCGTCGCGATCGGCGTAAAGTAGAACCGAGCTGATTGGTCATTTTGGTCAAGTAGGGTTTGCGAAAGTGGGGTGCGCCAGAAATGATAAAACCAATTGCGGAACGGGAAAGAGGGCTTTTTCGATTCACTCGGGGTTTGATCTCCAAAGTAGCCGGAGGTACGTTCAGTACTTCCAGCAGCCATTTTGTGACCACGTGCTTAACATTTACAAGGTAAATTATTTCTCTAATTCTGGTACATTATTTGTAGTCGTGATTTAATTAGTCAACCAGCATTTAGTTCTTTATCGTTCTAAAGTAAAGATTATATTATTTTCGTGAGTATCGGATGACCACGTGACTCTTTAGAATCTTGTATTAATTTCTTTATCGCGAAGTATGTGATCTTCTTGCATTTACCGATTGGGGAACCGTGCTTTCATCAAGGGGAACTAGTATAAATTCATTATAAAACATTTTTACTTATTATGTAAGTTTTGGAGTCTCGAGATCGGGAAGCTACCGCCAGTGTCCGTCGCACTCAATTAGCTGTGGTCCGGCATAAGTGCACAAACCGCCATGTCACCCGTAAACGGGACAGTGACCAAACTAGGCCAGCTGACACGTGAAGAGAGGTACCCTTTGGCCCTGTTAGAACCTTTTTTCCCTTTTATTTTCGACCACCGGAGTAGACCGGGGTGAGCTATGAGATTCCAGGGCATCGCGTCGGGTTAAATTTAATTGGGGAAATAATTGAAATCTAAATCGGATTCACATAGTTCGCATCTCAAACTCGTATAATGCTGTTCGCGCCACAAACTCATATATTTGCCCAGCTTAGTCATTTATTCATGAGTCAGATCTCAATTCGTGGGCCGAGAGTCAAATTTCATTGGGTCAAATTTCCACCAACTTCTGTTATTAAATTCATTTATTTATTTCTATAATTTGTTGGGACCAAACACCACCACACTCGATTATTTGTTAAATAAAATTTAAGTGAAGTGTGCTCAATCGTTTTAATTCTATTTGGAAAAACCTTCCAAAGGTACGGCCTCTCGTTAGAACCTAAGTAAACAAAATGAACAATAAAACACAACGTAGGATCCATAAATATTTCTTTTCTCATTATTTTTTGTTTCGTATTTTTCCGCAAAAATAACATCCGAGGGAATGCGGCAACCAACAATACAACAAATGAGGGAAAAAAATCATCGAGGAAAGGTCAAGGAAGTCGAAAAGTTACAGTACCGGTGACGTATAAGACGCTTGGCCAGGCGAACTGCGGTACCAAATGTCCGCACATCGGGAGGGCCAAAGCAGCACCTAAAAAACTTGCCATCATGTGCGCCATAAACTTGGAAGTATCCGTGGAAGAGACAGATTTGGCGGTCAATGGCGATACCGACGCCCACTGTACCCCCAACGACACTCCCAGGCCAAATCTCGCCAGTACCACCCAATAGAAGCCCCACTTGCAGGTCGCTGGTGTCAAGATGATCATCAGCGCTGCGATGAACAGACCAGTTCCTAAAACGATTCTGAAAGGCGTCCTTCGGGAATCTGTATGACGAAGTAGCCCCAGAAGAAGCTGCCCAGGATTTCGTTCTTTTTTCCTCGTTCCAGTGGTACCGAGGGCCTTGAACAGAGTTGTTGGAGTTGTTGTGGACGGTCATTTCCACGATGGCTATGGATATGTTCAAGCGCGGCATGTGGTGAATCATGAAGGCTAGGATGACGATGCATGACAGAATCCTCTTGCACGTAAAGTACTCTAGAAATCATTTTTCGAGAACCAAGTGAAAGATCCATACTCAAAGTGGTTAGTGTTTGGGTGGGTGAACGCCCCTCTCGATTCCTTAAGTTCAACTTTATTCGGTTTCTTCTGAATTAAAATTAATTTAATTCGGCCTGAATACTGTGCCACTGTATTTGTGATGGGTCAGAACAAAGTAATTATTTAATTAATATCATTGTAGTATAGCTTTTTCTGTGAACAATTCTTGCACGAAATATATTTCATTTATTTCTTGTGAAAGTTATTGGGTGTAGTCATAACCACAAGAGTTTTTGGTGTCCTATCAAATTTATTATTATTAGGTACAGGGAATTTTAATTAATTCTCTTGGCAGTGAATTGTACTGCATTATGCGAAATGGAACAAAACTCTATGGCCCATATGATAGTACTCGTACTAATGAACCAAAAGAAAAACTTTCCTACAATTGTATAAAAGGAACAACTTACCAGAAAAAGAGTTCCTGTTAGGCATTATGAAGTACAGCAAACTGTTTTAGAGTACTAGTATACATAAAACGTGTTCCATTTTAATTTATGCCGTTGCATCACACTATGCAATTAAAGTGAATAACAATAGTTTAGATAACAAATATTATAATAGTCCCAGCCATGAAATTATATGGGTGTTCTTGTACGTATAATACATATTTTTTTAAATGTTTCAAGAATGTGCCGCAAGTTGTAGAATGTTCACTTAAAACGTTGCAATTTTTTAAATGCAATTTTAAAAACTAATTACTGCTCATAATTTAATGCCTTGTTGGTCAATTCATTTTTTGACGTCTCATTTCGTAATTGTTCCATTTCCACTTTGCTACTTCTGCTGTTCCAATTCTGTTCCTCTCCAGATCCAAAAACGATAAAATACACCATAGCAAACAGATTTACTCCTACCAAAATCCAAAACATGTACACCCATTGTTGAAAACTTTGATCTTCTATGGTTAACAGAGCAACTAGTTTAGTTACTAGGTAACCTGTCATGGCAACTAGAACTTGACTCATGCCGAAAATAGTTCCAGAATATGATGATGCCAAATCGAGAGAATTTACGTAGACACCAGAAGTAGCCAAACCATGTAGACCCATGGAGCTTGTAAAGATCACAACGGAAACGACACTACTTTGGCCCCAAAAAGCTTGTATGACGAAGAGCACGCTTGTCCCTCCGAACAACGTTGAACATAAAAATTTTCTGATACAAGTGGTTGAAAGATTTCCAGTTTTCTTGAGTTTGTCGGCAATGCACGAGGAAGTTAGGGCTGATAAATATCTTGCTATATACACAATACTGATATTATTGAGTTAACAGGACTAATTATGAATCTACACACCTAAATGTGGTATACTAGACAACAACCCATTTTGCTTGATGTTGAAATGAAGAATTTGATCCATGTAAGTTGGTAACTGCATGAAACAAACGAAAAATGTAAATGACGAACACGCATTCGCCACAATGAAAGCCCAAACGGGACCGGAAGTCAAAATTTTTGCCCAAGGTGTCCTAGTTTTGCTCGGCAGATCTAGATCTCTCTGAATCATCTCTCGTAACTTTTGTTTCTCGTCCTCAGTTATTCTAGGGTGTTGGTCTGGTGTGTCGTAAACTAAATACAACCAACATAATGTCCACGTCAATACTATAGTACCCGTGACGTAGAAGACGCTCGGCCAACCATAACTGTCTATCAAATACCCGCACATAGGTAGAGTTATTACTACTCCCAAAGAAGCTGCTGCCATGTGTGATAAAAACCTTGAAGTATCTGTGGGGGGGATCCATCTGGTCGCTATTGGTGGTGTCGAGGGCCAGTGTATTCCCATCACAACACCAAGTACGACTCTGATGACCAACAGGCAGTAGTAGTTAGAATAGCTAGCCAGAGGTGTTAGAATGGTTAAAAGACTAGCGGTTAAGAGACCGCCTCCGATAATTCTCTTTGGTCCGAACAATTCCGACAGTCGTCCGCCTGGGATCTGAGTTAAAAGGTAGCCCCAGAAGAAGCAGCCCAGAATGTTGTTTTTCTGAGCTTCGTCCCAGTCGTAGCGAGGGGCAGTGGTCGCGGAAGTTGTGTTATTCTTTGCCACCATCTCGACTATAGCTATTGATATGTTGATGCGCAACATGTGGTGGATCATGAAGCTCAAGAAGACCATAAACGACAGTATTCGCTGACACGTCAAGGATTCTGAAAAATGTCTCTTGCATTTTGAATAAACGTTGGTTTTTATTTACCGAACATATCTGGTGCGTTCTGCTAGTGCAAATTTGGAAACTACTTGTTAAGAGTTTTGATAAAGGTAAGCAACTGTAAAATATACATCAGCAAGAATGCGCTAGTTACATAGATAACCACTATCAACTTGTTTTTTCCTTGCAAAATACAGGGTTATTATAAATGATTGTCCCATCGCAGGTAGCGTTGACTTTATGTAGTTCGGTTTTATGTTCAAGCGGAAATTTTTGGTAGTTGGATTTTATGTTCATGTTTCTACAATTTATTTTAATTGAATTAATTCACGGGCGAAAATATTTTTCAATCAATAAATAAATTTGCTCTACCAGCATTAGTCTTTTTATATTGCAATATGGTAGCTCGGTGGCCGCATGGCTGTCGGAGACAGTGTCCGAGGTCGCGATCCCGGCGCTAGTGGGTTCGAATCCCACCGAAGGGGGAGGATTTTTTCGAAGGAGTTTCCTCCGCCGGGCCATGGATTTGTGTGTATGTCTAGTAGGGACTGACGGTAGGGTGGTGGAAGGAAGAGCGACACTCTCCCGACACCACCGCGAGGTCAGCAGGGTTCAAATCCCAGGCCGGATGGGCCTCCGATGGATGTTTGTGCTGTATTTCATGTTGTGTTGTCCAGAAAGAAAAAAGGAGAAGAGAGGGTGGGTGTGGGTCGCCGGGGAAAGTACCCTGGAGCCCCGCCGTACATAAAAAGAAAAAAGAGGAAAAAAGCCGACCGCAAGGTACCTGATAGACCAGTACGGTGAAAAGGGAAAGGCTATAAAAAAATTGCAATATACTAAAACCTTTTTGGAAAAATAATAAAGATGATACCATTCAAGGTGTAACTTCAGGTCTTAAAGATATAGCGTCTACGTATGTAAAATCACCGCCGTTTTCTACATACATATAAAGAGGAAATTATAAATCCTATTCTAAACAAAATGGATGAAAAATCGTTGGATGAATATTTACGAGGCGACGGATTAGAAAAGAAAACTTTATCAAAGATTCACGAGTTGGTAAAGCCAAAGAATCGAATAAATATAAAATCAAAGAAAATTATTAAAAATTTGGCTGCTCCGCAGGCCATCTGAGGACCGAAGATCGAATCTTACTAACGTTTCTTTAAAGGTTTTTATAATAAATAAATGGAAATGGAAATCGTATATTAAGTATAAAGAACGGTAATGACGATAGACAACACAGTAAACCTATAGAACGCAAACTCCTATGCATTTTATCGTTTTTTTTTTTTGGAAACGCACCCACCACAAACCGTCAGGGGACGCTGCCGTTTTATAAAAATAAAAATCGCGGAAACTTATGCCAAAATTAAAAAAATATATATATTTTGACATATTAAGTCATAAATAATAAATCTACTGTTACGAAAATTTGCAGAGTGCAAAGGTATTTAAACCATGTGGAACTCGCCATAGATTTTCAAATCCAATTAAATATCCTGGGCATTTTATGGAATGGATAAAAAACAGTTATCAACTTTGTAGCCTATTAAAGTGTAGGTATAATACCGTGTGAGCAACAAGTACTGATTGAGTTGGCAATAAATTCTGGTGATTTTTGGTGACTTTTATGTCATGTTCCAACGAGAAAACCATTTTATTAATAAACGATTACAAAAACCAAGAGTTTTAAATTTGAAATGTATACCAGCTGTCAATAATGTCAATAAAACAAACCGAAATAGGTACAATTCACAGTCTTGAAAATTTTATGTAAATTTTTTTTTGCCAACTGAATCAGTTATTGTTGCTCACCCTGTAGCTAAACTGTGTGTGGACTTCATTTTACCAGCACGAACAATAGATTGCTGAATGTGGCCGTACCCTCGACTCAATACAACTTCCCTCATTTTCCAGTCCAGACTTACTTCCAGTAATAGTAAAAAAATATTGATAATTACGAGTATATTTTAACTGAAAACTATTTTTTATAGAATTTTCATCCGATCTACTGATCTACGATATTTCTACTGAAGACGCTATAAGTAAATCCTGTTTTATGTAGTAATAAAGATATAAATTCTTGTGAAAGTTTCAAAAAGAAAATAATAAAAGTTGAGCATAATCAAAATTATAAAAAGCCAGAATGTTAATCCAAAATTCGGGCTGCAACTACGGGCTGCAATGTACCGAAAACGTTACATGCAAAATTCGATGTCAAAATAAAGAGCAAAATTTTGAAGGTGAGGAAGCCATAATCTCTGTTTGTCGCAACTGAGGAAAAGAAACACCAAATCAAAATTTATAAAAATGCAATGGAAATGTATTGAAAAAAATTGAAAATAAAAACTTCAAAATAAATGTAGTCTTTCAATTTCATAAATAAATTATTTTGAAAATTAAAATAAATAAAAAAGCCAGGATATCCAGCTGGCTGTGTGTTATTTTGCACCTACCACAAGCCAGTAGATGGCGTCGGGACACAAAAAACTATGGGAGTTTGCGTTCTATAGGTTTAATCTGGCGCTATCCCTACCCCCACACTCAGTGACGATCAAGAGATGAGGGCGAATGAGAAAAATCTCTCTCTCTCGTCCTCCAATCGTCGAAGTAAGAAGCAGCTCGTGCTCGTAGTCATAAGGTGTGAACAAATGTAATATTCAACAGCAAAATACACATTGTATGTAAGTTAAATCGCCTCTGTGTATCCCCTACACGTCAGTTAACGCAATATTGGTGACCCCGACGTGATCACGCAGACATCGACCGCGAAACGAACGAGTAGTCGAGACAATGAAGGTTTTTACTTCTTAATCCTCAGAAACAGCTCCGATTTTGATGTTTTTTTTTTTAATGTGTGTACTTATATTTGAAATCAGAAACATTTTGTCTGGGGCACGTAAATACACTTCTGGACAAAATTAAGGGACCACCAATAAAAATTAAAATTACTTGCTGAAAGTCTCATTGATCTTAATAAAATTCACACATGTAATAGTTAAGTGTACTTTACGTTATTTAATTGGTATGAATGTCAAAAAAATATACAAATTCAACTTAATCTAGCTAAAAAACTAAAAATAGACAAAAATTCGAAAAACAATTAATTAAGAAATTAATGTAACTCTAAAAAATTATTAACGTAAACTAATAACTTGTGTTTCCGCCTCTGGCTGTTATGCACTCTTGTATCTTTCTTGGCATACTGCTAATGAGGCTTTGAATGATCTGTTGTGGTATCTGATGCCACTCTTGTATGAGCAAGTTGGACAGCTCTTCAAGATTTATTGGAGATGCATGAGCACTTCTAACTCGTCGGTTTAAGTGATCCCACAGGTGCTCAATAGGATTTAGATCAGGGCTTTTCGCTGGCCATTCTAGACAGTCAATATTTGCATCTCTCAAAGCAGTTGTTACAGTATGAGCAATGTGTGGTCTTGCGTTATAGTGCATAAAAATAAAGTTCGGACCAAAATTTTCAGCGTATGGCAGTACATGAGGTACAATAATATCGTCCCTATATCTTGCTGCCGTCATCTATAACTAATTGTGTACGACCATTGAAACTTATTCCGCCCCATACCATCAAACATCCTCCACCAAATTTATCAACTCCACGAATGTTACACTGTGCGTACCTTTCACCAGGTATGCGCAAAACGAGAACACGACGATCGTTATTGGAAATGTGAAATCTGGACTCATCAGTGAATAGAACTGAATCCCACTGTCTTTCATTCCATTCCTGGTGGTTTAAACAAAAAGACAAACGATTTATTTTATGTAAGGCTGTCAAAATTGGACCAGTTGCAGGTTTTCTGGCAATCAGATTGACTTCTTTCAGCCTCCTTCTTACAGTTTTTGTTGAAATTTCTTTTCCAGTAGCTAAACAAAGGTCATTTTTTAACTCCCGAGAGGTTACAAAACGCTTCCTTAAAGCTTGCAGTTCAATGTAGTGATCTTCCCTGGCGGTTGTTTTCCTGTTGGCCCCTTGTCCTCTTATTCTTTTTAAACTGCCAGTGGTTCTATGTGTTGCAGCAGCTCTTTGTACCACAGATTTGTTGGTATTCAAAATTTGAGCAACTTCTCTCTGCGAATATCCTTCGCGAAGAAGAATAATGATTTGAGATACTTCCTCAACTCTAAGATGCCGTCTAGGCATACTTTTGGTTTAATGTGTGACGGAAAACTGATTTTCTACTTTTATAATGATAAAATCAACGCTTTAATACAGTAATAACTCAAAATTGAATCTTTAACAAGTACAATTTTTTGTTGACATTTGTTATTTTGGAAAAAAGTGCATTACCTTTGTTCATTTCTTCATGGCATGCTATAAAAATAATGTAATATACACTTAACTATTACATGTGTGAATTTTATTAAGATCAATGACACTTTCATCAAGTAATTGTAATTTTTATTGGTGGTCCCTTAATTTTGTCCAGAAGTGTATTTATTTTGTTTAAACAATAATTTGCTATTTTTGGAAAAAATTCCGTTTTCCACGATATTTATTTCAAAGATTTTTTTTATATGGAAATTGACGTATAAAGAGTAGTTGTTAAGTTAAAATTTCTAGTAAAAAAACAGTTTTTACAACAAAAAACATAATTAAAATGCAACATAAAACCAAATTCAGAGAACATTTGTTACCCATTCGTGTCTTTCTGAACAGCTTAAACAATGACATAGTTGAATCAAACAGTGTAGTTGTTTTTAAAAATAAATTACAAAAATATCCTCTGGAAATTCATAGCCATAATTACAATTAAGTAGTGCTTACAGACGGCCCGGCCGCGACTCGAACGGAGCAAACAGTGAAATACATCTGTTGGAAATCCTTGTGGGAATAAAACAGGCTAATGCCTCTATTCCTCCAATTAATAATAAAAATAATAATAATTATTATTCCTCCAATTAATAATATGTAATTTCAGCAACGGGAATAGTACCGCAATCTCTTTTTAAAAATGTAAAAATTTTGGACTTAGAGAACACATTGGTGGTTGAAATTCAAAAAGGTATATTATAATACTTATGTCATATCGTGAGGAAATTCCTTAACATTGACCCAGAACATAAAACACAAAAAAGTCAAAATGTGGAGGCGAGACGCCGGTAATTATGTTGATAAGCACTGCACTATTAATAGTGTAATAGTGTATGTACTCCGGCAAAATTGCCGTGCCGCCGGGTGGTGGAGGGTTAAGATGTAATAATAATAATAATAATAATATCCAAAATGTTGTTACACAGTCTAGGACTGGTTTACAAATATGAGGGGCGTGATGACCAACTCAATAGACCGGGACCAATGGCTTAACGTGACTTCCGAATCACGAGATAGAATATAGCCTTTTTTTTTAATAATAATAATAATTATTATTAATTGGAGGAATAGAGGCATTAGCCTGTTTTATTCCCAGAAATTAACTTAGCAAGCTTTAGTGTAGGATTTCCAACAGATGTATTTCACTGTTTGCTCCGTTCGAATCGCGGCCGGGCCGCGGGCCGCCTATAAGCACTACTTACTTAATTGTAATTATGGCTATGAATTTCCCGAGGATATTTTTGTAATTTATTTTTAAAAACAACTACACTGTTTGATTCAACTATGTCATTGTTTAAGCTGTTCCATGACAGAAAGACACGAATGGGTAAGAAATGTTATTTGAATTTGGTTTTTTTGTTGTAAAAATTGTTTTTTTACTAGAAATTTTAACTTAACAACTACTCTTTATACTTCAGTTTCCATATAAAAAAAACCTTTGAAATAAATATCGTGGAAAACGGATTTTTTTCCATAAATAGCAAATTATTGTTTAAACAATATAAATATTTACGTGCCCCAAACAAAATGTTTCTGATTTCAAATAATACATAAATACACACATTTAAAAAAAAAAAATCATCAAAATCGGAGCTGTTTCTGAGGATTAAGAAGTTTCGGCGATTTTTCGGCTTTATTGACTCGACTAGAGAGAAGTCTAGCAACGCCAAAATGCCTGACGGAATCGACGCGAATGAGCCCCAAGTCGAAGCCTCGTAGCTCATGCTACCTCCGTGCTGGACACACAAACCGGAGCTTTGGTTCGCCATGGTGGAGGCCAAATTCAACCTGGCGACACCCAAGATCACCAGGGAAGAGACGAAGTTCAACCACGTGGTCGCCGCGCTCGGTCCCGACCTCGACAGGGAGGTAGCCGACCTCATACTCAAACCCGATGCAGACGCCCTGTACAGCAAGTTGAAGGCCGATATTCTGAGCCGGACGACGCTAACGGAGACCCAGAAACTGAAGCAACTCCTTTCAGGACAGGAGTTAGGCACCCGGAAACCCTCGCAACTTCTCAGGGACATGAGGACCCTGGTGACGGACACGCAGTACGTCAACGAATCCGTTTTGCGGGAGTTGTTCCTGCAACAGATGCCCAGCAGCATACAACCCATCCTCGTAGCGGTAATGGAGATCGATCGACCATGTAGCTATGGTGGCGGACAAAATCCTGGAAGCCACCCCAACGGCCGCCATTGCAGCCACCACACGCAACACATCGTCCACCCCGCAAGGCCAGTCCACATCAACGTCAGAGGGCGACACTCTAGGGGCGGTCATACGAAGGTTGGAGAAGATGGAGCAACAATTGAAGCAGCTAGGCAACCAACGTCACGAGCGGGAGCGAAGCAGAGGGCGCAGCCAAAGTCGCAGCCGAGAAACCCCCGACACGGACACGGGCAAATACTGTTCGTATCACTACAAATTCGGAGACCGAGCACGGCAATGCAATGACCCCTGCGCGTATCCAAAAAACGCCACGTCGGAGCAGGGATAATCAGTAAAGTCAGCTCCTGCCACACGATGTACAGCCCGTCGCCTCTATGTAAGTGGCAAACAGTCAAAGATACACTTTTTGGTGGATACGGGTGCGGACTTCAGCATTTTGCCCGCGAAGTTCAAAGACCAAAAACATTACGTTCCGCGGTTTAACTTGCAAACGGCAAACGGATCCGGTATTAAAGTGTTAGGTGAAAGAGTGCTTCATCTGAATATCGGGTTAAGACGAGAATTCACGTGGACGTTTTTAATCGCGGACGTGACAGACGCCATCATCGGGGCAGAGACTTTTTTGACAATTTCAAATTATTAGTGGACATCAGTGGTAAAAGGTTAATTGACTCGGAAACATGGCTAGCAGTGCAGTGTCCCCTGAAACAAACGAACCCACAGATAATACGGGCAGTGTTTACAAACGCAGCTGACACGTAGGTACCAAAAACTGCTACGGCAGTTCCCCCAACGTACTCAGGTCGTCGAACGTGCCAACCGAACCGCATCACACAGTCCTGCATTACATTGAAACAAAAGGTCCCCCAGCACACCACAGACCACGGAGGTTGCCCCCGGAGAAATATCATCTCGCCAAAAAAGAATTTGAAAACCTCCAACGACAGGGCATCATCAAACCTTCCTCATCGCCGTAGGCAAGCCCACTCCACTTGGTACAGAAAGCTGACAAAACTTGGAGAGCATGTGGAGATTTCCGGACGCTCAACGCCCAAACTGTACCTGATCGGTACCCGATCCCGCACATACAAGACTTCAGCCAACACCTCCGAGGGAGAACCATTTTCTCCACCATCGATCTGGTAAGAGCCCATTACCAGATTCCGGTTAACCCAGCCGACCAACCAAAAACAGCAGTAACTGCACCATTTGGGTTATTTGGTCTCCGGAACGCAGCCCAGACGTTCCAAAGATTTATGATTGAACTGTTTCAGGGATTGGATTTTGTGTACGTCTACTTAGACGACATTTTAGTAGCGTCCCACACAGAAGAGAAACACTTCCGTCATCTACAACAAGTACTAGAAAAACTTCATCTCCATTACGTTGTAATAAATAATGTAATAATGCACTTTCGGAGCATCAGAGATCAACTTCTTGGGGGTAAAGGTCACGCCAGAAGGAATAGAACCCTTACCAGACAAGGTCGAGGCCATCTGCAACTTGACGTTCCCAACGACATCGAAACAATTGCAACGTTTCTTGGGCATGGTGAATTACTATCGGAGGTGGATCCCACAAGCAGCAAAAACCCAAGCACCCTTAAACCCCCTCCTGAACGGCTGCACACGACGAGAGGTCCCTATCGAACCAACTGAAGAGACAAAACAGCTTTTGAGAAATGCAAAGAGGACCTGATGCAAGCAACCAGGTTAACATACCCCAGCCACAGCAACCCTCTCAGCATCGCGACAGACGCAACAGTTCGAAGATGGACAGCAAAAGCCAATAGCATTCTTCTCAAGGAAGCTCACCAGTACCGAAAAGACGTACAACGCCTACGATCGAGAACTTTTGTCGATTTATCAAACCATATTACACTTTCGACACTTCCTAGACACTTCTTGTCTTCAACTTCTGTCTACATAAAAATTATTATAATAATTGATTAATTTTGAATAAATTTACTTAGGTACCGTTCTAAAACACCAAAAATTACTTACCGTCGAGTTTATCGTTAGCAACGGGTAAACATAGCTTACCGTCTTGGAAACAGACGTGGTAAACAACCAAATAAAGTACAATCGCGCAAAAAAAATTATACTTAGGTACAATGAAATAAGAGAAAGTAATATCAATGTGAAAGAACTTGAACAGTATACAGGGTGTTTCTGAAATAGATACATTAATTTTAACTGGATAGAACTCGTCAAAAGGAACAACTTTTCTATCTACCATTTTGCCGAAAAACGATGTTTAATTCCAAAAAAAAATTGGAGAGATTTTTCACTAAAATAGCCCTAGGCTACTAACTACTGCAATGGCTAATTGAGATCAGCGCTAATATGAAAAAAACGTCCATTTTCATCCAGAAAACGTGTTTTAACGCAGAAATCGAAATTCAAAGGAATCTACCCGTATAGCAAAAAATCCACTTCGTAAGAATCTGGTTGTTTCAGGTTTTTAGGTAGCTTAGTTTTGGAGATATGAACGGTTTTAGGAAAATCTTTCCTATTTTTTAAGCCATTACGCAACGTTTTTCGCCAAAATGGCAGAGAGGAAAGTTGTCTCTTTTGATGAGTTCTATTACCAGTTAAAATTAATATACTTATTTCTGTTACACGTTGTATAGTAAATTCAAAAAACTCCTGGATTATCAAAATTAAATTTTAAATAAAATGCTTGTTTTGACCGTACTTGGGTATAAAAATGTTTCACTAGAGTGTACCCACGTCAAAATCTAGTTACAAAATATATTTAGGTTATCTTTTCCTTTTTAATCATTGAATAAAAAATGTTTTGAATACTTGAAACGAAATGAAGCAACTAAAAGAACTGGAGCAATTTAATCAAGACAAACTGAAAACAGGTAAAAACTAAACAATAACCAAAATTGAAAATCGCTTCCCATACCTGTCTGAGTCAGATTCCGCTAAGGATATATTAGGTGGAACATCTCTAATACCCACATAGTTAACCAATCAGCTTTAATTAGGTTTTTATTTTCACAATGCAAAATGCTGTTTCTCCACAGTTGGTTTAAAATAAAAAAACGTTTTTTTTGTTGAAGGTATGGCTTTATAATTTAATAATTTGTTATGGCCCTCTTCTTCGCGCCACCATAGTTCGTTTTGAATTTCCCATTTTGACCTTTTTACAAAATATACTTAAATAATTTTGTAATTTATTTGACAATGTCAATTTAAACAGATGATTAGTTTGAAAAATCAAAAAATCATAGATACCGACCAGATAATAACTAGTGATTTAACCAACACAACAACTCCAATTTTGATTTTGACAGTCCAGATGTTTTTTGAATAGACTTTACGCTTGAAACTAACATCAGTGGATGGAAACATTTATGTATCAGGTGCTTATATTTTTGTTAAATTTAAAATTAAAAACAATCCAAATAATTATGCAACTATATCAAAAAATGGGATAAATGATTTTGACTATGTGAGGTTATTCTATGAAGAGGTATAGAAGAAACAAATTATGTAGGTGTTGCTACTTTAATTTCAAATTTGCTTGAATTTTCAGGTGATGTGTCTGATACTTGAGCATCTAGACACAGCAGATTCATCTCAATATAAATCTGAAAAATTTAAAGATTTAGACGTTGATATAAAAACCGTTTCAAAAATTACCAATAATTCTGAATTCAATAAAGCATAGAGGTGGTTGTTAGCAAAAGATGGAAAAACTGTTACAAAATTTATTCCTTTATCTAAAATTTTTCGATTTCTACGAGACTGTAACATAGTTTTGAATGGAAAAATTTGCATTGAATTACGTAAAAATCGAGTGAAAAATATACTACATGCTAAAGTCAACGGTGGGTAACTATGATTATGAAATATCTGATATTAGTTTTGTGGATCCCAATAGCAAAACCCTCACTAGAAACTGAAAAAATATTATCTGCATTATTAGTTAACAAATCTAACTCTCTTTGTGGATCGAATGCACAATGTGGTCTTCTGGAAATGGAAACTGGCGCGTTGTAAATAATCAAAATAAAATATCTACAGTTTTTATATTTTTTTTCTAGAGCTGAACGAAACGATAATTTTATCAAAACAATGATATTTTGGAATTTCTCCATCAGAAAAAGTTAAAACATATTAATTAAGAATCGCACACAATTACAAATGAATTCTTCTGTTTTATGTGGTCATTACTGAATATAAATGTAATAATTAACGTAAATAAAGGCAAAGATTTTTATGATATATTATATTCTTCTAAACAGATACCGTGTAGTTTAAAAAGGAGAAAAGATTTTTTGCTCTATAAATAATGGAATTATTGGATTTAGTGGTAAATAAAGAATATGATATTATTAATATTGCAAAAGGAGAAACTAGTGGACCAGGAAATGTTATGAAATTAACCCTAACTGAATTGAAATTAACAGGGCACGATTTAAACTTGAACCAATTAAACTTTTTGGATTTGTTTAATGCTATTTCATACTTACTCATTAATAGTTATTTACATTACCAGATGCGTAAGTGAACTTTTTTTGGCAAGGAGGTAGTTCAAGACCCGAGGCTGCAGCCGAGGGCCGTGAAACCTCCGAGGTTACAGAAGAAACTTACGCATCGTGTATTGTATTACATTTTTCCTACTACGAAGCACCAACATTTTATAATGTTAAAAGAATAGCAAAAATCGTGCCGTATCGCGACCGTCCTTGGATCTTGGAAGCAAAAATCATAGCAACGGCTTTTACAAACATTTTATTTTTCGTCTTCAAACGGCGTGAATTGTGTAAGTGCGTGTAATCCGTAATAATGTTAGTTTGATAGTTTGTGGTTATTGGTATTTATGCAAAATATGGAATGTGACGGAATTGAAAGAGCCGCCGGAATTACGTTAGGCTCATTGTTGCCTGTCAAGTTGAGTGAGCTATATAACCTAACTTTCCAACAATTCATAAATCACAATAAATGTGAATAAGTAGATTAATTTTCCTTTGTTGTATTCAATTGGACTAATTAAACTACATATTATCATAAAATGTGTTGCTGTTTTCTATTTGATGATTTGGGTAGCTCAATCGAAATTGTCACAAAATAAAATAAAATCCTCCTCGTTCCGTAAGGAATCTCCTAGTCGCGTAAGTATTTTACTTTCGTAGCTAGCAACCACACGCAGGATAGGTTTCACTTTCGATTACAAGTCTGCTGCTAGGACAGTAGATGAAACTTTCTAGATACGTAGTAGGAAAAAAAATAAAAGATTAAAAATTAAACGAAATGCTTTTTGTTTTAGATTAAATGGCGACAAGGCCATAACAAGTGTTATTAACCTTTGCCTTTGAAATTCATAACTATTAAGGTTATAATACATTTATTCCCGCTACACCAACAAAAACAGTGGAAATCAATTACAACTCAATTTCTAAGACTATATCATAAATAAAAAAAATAGATAAATAAAAAATAAATAAACAGGTTTCCGAAACCGACTGGGCGCATTCAGTAGCAGAGCGATTTGATGTGACGTTGATGTAACGGCTAGCGCAAAAAAATTTGTAAATTAAGGCAGCGCGGCGAGCGAAAATACAAAGGTGGTATATTATTCGAATATACAAAGGTTCGTATATTCGAAATCTCCCTGGTTACTAAAATAATAACCGCTGTAATACATGGTAACTAAAGAAAATCAAAGATTCTTATTGGTTTATAAAGTAATGAATGATATAGTCATATAAAGCGTGTTTTTTTTAAATTTGGCGTCCAAGTAGGCGTTGGAGAGTCGATTGAGATCGCACCACTCGTATAAAAGCGTAAGATTTAAACAGCTGCTCCGTGATCCGTAACCTGTATAGTGCGTTCACAATCAACAGTTCAACGACTACTTCGACGCCAAATTAAAAAAAACACCCGTTATTATACAACTAGAGGATTGAAAATTCTCTATTATACGAGACGTGTTGCCCGGAAACACCATGAGATCGTAGATCGAGTGGTGTTTCAGGTAACACGTCGATTATAATAGAAAATTGGTAGCCGACTACAGTTGACTGCTCCAAGTTCAAATAAAATATTTTCAAAATAGCGACACTTCCGGAAATACCGGAAATCGACGCCACATTTGTTTTTTTAAATGGAAAGACCCCATTTTGATTTCATATTTGGATTTTACGTTAATTTCTGAGTTCAGAACGTCCTTCTTATCTATCATGATTTTTGACCTAAGGTATGTCATTTTTTTCGCAAAAAAGCGGGGTTGCAGAGCTTCATGAAAAATGTATAGCTCCTGAACCATTGGAAATAGGTAATTGATTTTTTTTACTGAATTTCCAAAGATGGGGCCGAATTTTTGCGCTATTAGTGACATTTTATTTACGTTTCATACGCCTACTGCAATTTTTCAAAATTGATGATCAAAAAATGTCGAAAACTACCAATTCTCATACTAGATATAAGTGTCAAATTTGATTTTAAGGCCACTTTTATTAACATTATTGTAGCGTCTCGTTTAAATCTTGGCGGCTTCGAGCAACTGTAACTACCCCTATCAGATGTCAGCACCACCCTACAGTTTCTCGAAGTCGCCAATGCGCAAAACTATTTTCCAAAATGCGCCCTCAACGCTATAAATAGCACCTCAACCCAGGCCTCGGCCTCTTTGCCGTTTTGTTTTTGCCCAAGTCGATTTACTTCCCACATGTTAGTTTAAGTGTTGTTTCAGTGTAAGTTGTTAAATTTTAAAATTAATATAACAGTGTGTTAGAAGCTATAGTTTTAATTAAAAACCCAAAATACAGTTCACAAAATCAAACCCCAGAAAGTGGCAACGGCATCACCAAATTGGGCCCCGCCAAGTACCACACATTTTTTGGTCATCTTCGAACCGGACTGTGAGTCAACACTTTTAAGTTAAATAAGCTGTGAAAGTAGTGTACAAGTAAATCATCGCGTGCAAATCCAATACCACGTGGACAGAAAAGCACCACGTGCAAAGTGTAAAACCACGTGCAAACCCAATATCACGTGGACGGAAATTCACCACGTGCTAGCCGCAACACCACATGAACCGCAAATCCATTTCGACGCAAAGTGCATCGTTCAATCTACTGGAGAGTGAAAACTAGAAGATATAGCGTCTTCTCCCAGGAACTTCCGGCAAGCCGACAACGTTCCAGTCTCCAGGAGTCCAGGCCAAATTCGACATCGTCGTCAAGTGTTAGCGGAGTGTGCAAAGTAAGTTCATTCCTAAAGTGCATGTGAAAAGTGAAATTTTGCTAGTAGTAAGATCGGATTGATTATTTCGTTGTTTTTATTGTCGTTTGTTAGGCGATTTATTTGATCGTCTCATTATAAGTTCACGGACTTTATTCAACAATTCAAAAATCGTTTGTTCATCCAAAATGGCGGATATCAAATCATTGTAGGGTACCAGAAAATATTTAAAGGGTAGAATAACTCAAATTGAAAATTCCGCAACCTGCTGTATAATAACCGGCCTGTTCATTTCATTAAAAAAGCACTGCGAAAATGTTTCCGAGAAAGAGCCAATTTTCGCCGATGAGGGCGCCACAGTACGGGCGCTTCTGAAGAATAAAAATGCGGAAAAGTAGGTTTAGACATGATTTTAGAGTTAAGATTGAGCACAGTAAGTTCATATTTTCTTTCTAAAACAATACTGAATACAATTGTATCTTTGTGTTTTTGTTTTGAGAAAAACTCTCGGTGACAAAAACTTAAGATGAATAATATCCCCAAAAAGCGCCCGTACACTAGCGCTCTGCGGGGATCACTCAAATTACACTTTTGAACAGGCCGGTTATAAGGTCGTGGAAAATTCATTAGGAGATATAGAGTCAGTTTCTGATTTATCGAAACTTGCAGTCGCGATCAAATCACTAGATGACGCTCTTGCCAAATTTGAACCCGTTCAAATTCAGTTAGAAATTGAGAAAGAAGAATATGCTGCAGAGGGTGTTGCAATTCTTAATAAGCACTATGAATTATACAAAAGAATACATTCAGTCATGTCTAAGCTAAAGGCGGACAAAGCGGAAACCGATCTCACCAGGCCCTTGCCCGCGCACAATTCAAACGCATGTCACAATCAGTCGTGATCATTGCCAAAAATAAATTTACCTACGTTTTCTTCAGATTATACTAAATGGCTCCGCGTCAAAGATTTATACGTCAGTTTAGTGCATAATAATCAAGAATTGTCGGACATCAAAAAAAAATATTATTTTATTTCATACTGTCCGGTAGATGCTCGATTGCATCATCAATTTGAGCCCGGTAGGTGAGTTATAACAGTATCAGAGCCGGAAAGTGTCACTTAGCAACACCTACCGGACTGTTTTCCTTTTATACATCAAATCTGACATTGAAAAGTGAAAAAGTCAAAAAATATTCGATCTAAAAAAACAATAGCAACGGCCGTTGCCACAGGAAAAAAGGTGATGCTATTGTCACAATATAATGCGATTTTTTAATTTTTGAAATAAAATAATGATGCACAAGAGACTTTTAGTATGAAATAAAATACGTTACGAAAAATTCCGTGTCGAGTCTTAGAACACTATTAAATGAATTCTCACAACATCATGATTGTTTAGACGTGCTAAACATCCCGGACATGCATGATCTTCTCTTAGTGTATATTTTGTCCCAAAAGGTGGACATCGAAACGATGAAAGAATTTGAACTTCAAAGGGGAGATGAAGAGTTCCCTACCGTGAATTCATTTAAAAAATATTTGAACAACAAATGCCGTGCCTTAGAAACTGTTTCTCGTGGCGACCTGCTGTTAAATAACAAAGACCAAAAAAGATCTGTATCGTGTACTACGAACGACAAATCTAACGCTAGCCAAAATTCATTAAAATGTTTGTAATGCAAGGAGCCTCACCCCTTGTATAAATGTTTCAATTTCAAAAAGCTGAACGTATCGGACCGTCGGTCATTCGTAAACAAGTCGCAGCTCTGCTTCTTTTGTTTAAGCACGAAACACAAAGTTGACAAGTGCAACAGCTCCTACCGCGGATGCAATCGGTGCAGCCTAAAGCATCATGAACTGCTTCATGTAAATTGCGACAAACCTGAAGTTCCTTCTTTAACCGCTTGTGTTGGTCAAAGTTCTAAAATCACTACAAACGGCGTCGAACGAAACTCCAAGGACAGTGCGGATCCAGAGTATCGTGTGTTCAAATGAAATCCTGGGCTGAGTAGGCGTTGGAAAAATCAAACCGTTTGTATAACAGTGTAGTCTGAATTTCCCGCCATTTGACATGAATGACATTTGTTTATGTCATTGACCTACGTTTGTGGTTTTTCGAACTTCGTCTTTTGTGGTCTCCCAGTGCTTTCGAGAATTTCAATAGTTTGATTTTCGGTTTTTTTAAAACCCAGCCAAGGTGTGTTTACAATGGTTTTGTTACGAGAACATAAAGTTTTCATGGTGGAAGCCTACTTTCGAAACGGAACAAAAGTTGATGGCAACTGGGAATATTCTGTCAGTGCATGTTTTGAGGAGTTCCAGGAACGATTTCCGATTGTTGCAATTGTGTATGAGCAATTTCGACAAACTCTCCATCTTTGTTTAAATAATTTTCGAGAAAGTGGTACTATTGTACGAAAAGAAGGAAGTGGCCAAGTAAAGAAACGTACTCAGGAAGTAATTGGGAATGTTCAACAAATAATGGAAGATTCACCTACAACTTCAATTCGGCATTTGTCACAACAGGTTGATCTTTCTGTTGGAACTTGTCAAAAAATTTTAAAAGAAGATCTGCATTTATTTTCATATCGGCTTACCGCTGTCCAAGAGTTACATGTAAATGACTTGCCCCAAAGACTAAACTATTGTCAATGGTTTTTAAACACAATAGCTGATGATGTTTTAGAAAAAACATTCTTTACAGATGAAGCATATTTTCATTTGTCAAGCTACGTAAACTCACAAAACATGAGAATGTGGAGTTCACAAAATCCACATTTTTTTACTGAAGCTCCACATTACCCCCAAAAAATTGGAGTTTGGGCTGCTATTAGACAACGTAGGATTATTGGCCCATATTTTTTCCAAGGTAAATTACTGTAATCATTTGTTACTCATGTTTATTATCTCAAACATATTTGCAGGCAATATCAATGGAGAAAGATATCGTGCTGAAATTTTAACACCGTTTTTAAATGAACTTCATGATGATGAACTAATTTATGGGTATTTTCAACAAGATGGCGCAACAGCGCATACAACTGGCGCTACAATAAACTTCTTATCCAATTTCTACGCTGACAGGCTTATTAGTCGAAACACACTCAATAACTGGCCTCCCAGATCTTGTGATCTCACACCCTGCGAATTTTTTTTGTGGCCATTTCTGAAAAATTCCATTTATAACACCCCCATAAATGATCTGGCAGAACTTCCAAACAGAATACGGATGAGAATGGATCAAATAAATGAAGATCCAGTGGTTCTTGAGCATGTCATCAGAAATGGAGTTAGAAGGCGGGCTACGCTATGCTTACAACAAGAGGGTGCACATTTTCAGCATTTATTGTGAACGTCTGCAATAAAAACTCATATTTATGTCAAGTTGTGCTTTATTTAGATCTGAACATTTTTCCAGGTAATTAATTTACCAAAAAGTTCTCCACTTCCCAAAATTCGTAAAATCTTGCTGAAATAATCTCCAGACGCGTATTTGATGTTTATAATTTCTGACTTCGTGGGTTACTATCCAATTTTAAAACGCGACAATTTACATGGTGAACCACTGGAAAGGAAACGCTGTGCACGTGTAGGTACAGTTTTGGCATTTCAAAGTTTCGTTTCATGGGTACCATCATATGCATTAAGATGAACAATTTCATAAAATCCCAGACACTGTGCTTGAAAATGCCCTAATTGGAACATCAGATCTGTTTATTCGGAACATAATTGAACATGTTTGTTTTCAGTAAAGGATGTCCTTAGATATTTGCTTTGAGAATTGGAATCGTTTGTTACGCTATTTTTAGTGAACAACATTGCAAAGAACGAACAAAAACAGAAATATTTTTTTGTTTATACATTTTAGGTTAGCTGTCAACATGCTCTAATTACTGAATTATAACTGTCAATCTACACTTTAAAAAAGCATAACAATTGACGGTTTCCAAACGCCTTCCCAGCCCAGGATTTCATTTGAACACTCGATATAATTGTCACAATACGATTGCAAACTATGATCGGGATATCGTGTTGTTATCAACAGCATTGATTCATGTGTTAGATCCCAATTGTTTTCAGTTCCCGTGCCGCGTTCTATTAGACAATGCTAGCGAAAGGAATTTTATCACTAACGAATTCTTGAGATCGATGAATGTAAGTGGTTACAAGTCCAACTGGAAGATAAGCGGAGTTGGTGGTAAATCAGTTCCTATTTCTGAAATTGTAGATCTAAACACTGAATCCCGAGTAAGTAATTTTAAGTTCAAAGCCAGTTTTGGAGTAATTGACCACATCACTGAGAAGCTCCCCAAGTCATCATTTGAAAAAAATATTTTGAAATGGCCTTCATTTGTACGTCTGGCTGATCCAAATTTCAACACTTGTTCTGAGATTGATATGCTTCTTAGGACCGAAGTATTTTACAAGATTTTAGAAAAGGGAAAAATAAATTTACTCGATGGCGACCTGGTTCTGCAAAACACAGCTCTAGGTTGGATTTTTGGTGGTTTGTTGAACGATCGGGCCAAACGCAACGTCTCGAACAACGTCATTTCTACCTGTACAATCGCTTCCGCCGAAGAAGAAAATTTAAACGGAAGTTTGACAAAGTTTTGGAGACTCGAAGAAGTAGCTACCAGGAAAATTCTTACCTACGAAGAACGACTTTGCGAGGAACTGTATCAAAATTAAGTACCTAGAACCAAGACCGCTAGATACGAAGTCGACCTGCCAATAGACGTCCATAAAGTTTCAAAGTTTAGGGAATTCTTACGGTCATGTCTACAAATGTGTTCGCTCCCTGGGGAGAAGATTTCACAGGGACCCTGAATTCTATAGAAATTACAGCAAGTTTATAGACGAATTCATAGCACTAGGTCATGCCCATGAGGTCAAGAATTTTCCCAGCCACGACTTAGAGTACTACCTGCCACATCACGCCGTCATGAAGGAAAGCTCATCCACCACCAAACTTAGAGTCGTTTTCAATGGATCAGCCAAAAGCGACACAGGACTATCATTCAAGGACGTTTCCTTCGTTGGACCTGTCGTACAACCGACGCTATTTGCCATTCTCCTAAGGTTCAGGACATATTTGATCGGCATCACTACTGACATCGCCATGATGTACAGAATGATTAATGTGAAACCAAAATATCAATCATTGCAACGAATATTGTGGAGAAAACTGGGCTAACCCGACCTGAAATGTTTTCAACTAAGTACCGTTACCTACGGCACTGCCTCAGCAAGCTATGAAGCGACTCGTACGCTAATGCAACTCGTTACCGACGAAGGAGAACAATTTCCTCTCGCCTCGAAAGACCTGGAACTCAATTCGTATGTGGACGACATAATTACCGGTGCTAATGATTTAAGCTCTGCAGTCCAAGTTCAAGACGAGCTGATCTCCCTACTTGGTAAGGGCGGTTTCATATTGCACAAGTGGCATTCAAACAATCAAGGAGTCTTGAACCGTATATCAGACGAAAAGAGAGAAAGTTGCAATTTTCAGTTTCCAGACGGCTCATCCACATTGAAAACTCTTGGGTTGTTTTGGAATCCGACATCGGACGTGTTTCAAGTTACAGTTCCGGGTGAAATTATGAACATCTCGAAAATCTATGATCCACTCGGACTGGTAAGTGTAGTTGTAATAAAGGCCAAAATTATTATGCAATCCTTGTGGAAAGAGGAACTGGATTGGGACTCGCCAGTACCCGATCACATCACCATAGCTTGGAATTCGTTTGTCGAAACAATAACTCTACTGAGAGAAGTAAAAATACCACGGGTCATATTTCATCAAGATTATGATGATTTTCAATGTCACGGTTTTGCAGACAGCTCAACGAAAGCCTATGGTTGCGCCATATATCTTAGAGCTACAAATAAGAGCAACAAAACGTCAATGGTTCGCCTCATATGCTCTAAGTCAAGAGTTGCGCCCCTAAAGCCCACTAGTTTGCCCCGTTTAGAACTATGCGCAAGCCTCTTGCTAGCTAGACTCATGCAGACTGCGTTACGCGAACTTCATATGACCGTGACATCACACATTTGCTGGACAGATTCTACGATTGCACTATCTTGGATACAGTCGGATCCTGCTTGGTGGAACGTGTTCGTGGCAAATCGAGTTGCCGAGATTCAAGATTTAACCGATAAACGGTCCTGGCGCCATGTCTCATCAACCGACAACCCAGCTGTTCTTGTCAGTCGAGGACTAACCTCAAAATCACTAGATCGCTGTAGCTTATGGTGGGAAGACCTGCATGGTTATCGAAACCAGAAGAATTGTGGCAAACCACCCAAATGTCTACGAAAGTTATAGACCTACCCGAGAAGAAAGTCGTCTCACATTCAACCACTGTCAAGTCTACTAACAAATCGTATCTCTTGGAGAAACTTCACTCGTTTTCCAAATGGCCACGTCTGCAACGCACTCCAGCCTTTGTCCTACGTTTTACCTCCATAGTCAAGGTTCGCATTTGTAAAGAGAACATTCGCGATTTGCCTAAATCTTCATTGAACAATCTCACTCATGCAATCACAAGCGTAAGACCCTTAAGTACCGTTGAACTCAATGCTGCTATAAGTTTGACTGCTAGAATTTTACAAAATCATTATTTTCCTAGAGAAATAGCGTTACTGCGTTAAGTCAAGGATAATCCGACGATATGCGTTGATTTGAGCTTCAGCAAGCTAAAGTATTTAAATCCGTTTATCGATCCTGAAGGTGTTCTACGGGTCGATGGCCGATTCAAAAATTCAACTGTTTCATTCAATCAACGGTTTCTTATTATTTTGCCCGCTGAAGATCCCGTCACAAAATTGATTATATCAGAAACTGTTACATGCTGGCGCCCAGAATACATTAGCTAGCCTCAGACTCAGGTTTTGGGTCGAAATGTTGTCAGACTAATTATCAGAAAATGTATAAAATGCTACCGATTTGATGCTTCTCCTTCAGAGCAAATAATGGCTGATTTGCCTTCCTTTCACGTCACCCCTCGCAGACCATTTCTCTACGTTGGTGTCGATTTTACTGGTGCTATTGAGATGAAGTAATCACGCATTCGAAAGTCACTAATAACTAAAGGATATGTTTGTCTATTCATATGCTTATCCGTTAAAGCAATTCATTTGGAGTTATGCTCTGACGTCTCCACAGCTAACTTTCTTGCTGCCCTACGTCGCTTCATTTCTCGTCGTGGCAAATATAAATTCATTTGTAGTGATAATGGTACCAATTTCAAGGGTGCCAACAATGAAATAAGAAAATTGTATGAATTGTTGAACAAAAGCTCCAACTTTTCTCCAATCAAAAATGAATTGTCAAACGAGGGAATTGAATGGAGGTTTATAAGTCCGTCAGCTGCTCATCAAGGTGGTATTTGGGAGAGTGGAATCAAGATGGTCAAGTATCACCTAAAGCGCGTTATGGGAAACTCTCTGTATACTTATGAGGAATTGAATACTCTGCTAATGCAGATTGAGGGAGTAGTAAATTCGCGACCCTTGCATCCACTCTCAAGTGAGCCTGATGAGCTTACCTGTCTCACTCCTGCACATTTTTTGATTAACGATAGTCTGGCGTCAGTGCCTGAGGCTAATCTTGCAGAAACCCCGATTAATCGTCTCTCATTGTGGAATCAAATCCAAAAAATGCGCCAATTATTTTGGAACAGCGTGTAAAGTGGCACACAGTTAAAGAAAATATAACTCCCGGAACAATGGTGCTCGTCAAGGATGACCACGCGCCGCCCCCTTTACAATGGCGTTTGGGCCGCGTAATTGAGGTCTTCCCTGGCCCTGATGGCCGTGTTCGGTCGGTATCTGTAAGAACTGTCTCTGGCACTTATACCAGACCGATTACAAAGGTCTACGCACTCCCCATTATGTAACTAGTTTTAAGCATAGGTAGGTGTTTCCTTCCTCAATTGAAAATTAGTTGTAAGTTGTAAATAATGTAAACTTGTATCCCTATTTTAAATTTTGTCATTTCATCATTGTTTTCAAATGTAACCTTATTATGATTATTGGAATGTTTAGCAATTAAGGTGATAACAAGCAAATAGTTGCTGACTTCAGTCATCTGTCTACTTGTATTGTTTTGTACTTTTTTCTTGTCTGTTTCCGATCAGTTGCCAAGTCTGTTTGAAATTAGACATTTCAACCGGCGGGAGAATGTAGCGTCTCGTTTAAATCTTGGCGGCTTCGAGCAACTGTAACTACCCCTATCAGATGTCAGCACCACCCTACAGTTTCTCGAAGTCGCCAATGCGCAAAACTATTTTTCAAAATGCGCCCTCAACGCTATAAATAGCACCTCAACCCAGGCCTCGGCCTCTTTGCCGTTTTGTTTTTGCCCAAGTCGATTTACTTCCCACATGTTAGTTTAAGTGTTGTTTCAGTGTAAGTTGTTAAATTCTAAAATTAATATACTCGTAGCAGTGTGTTAGAAGCTATAGTTTTAATTGAAAACCCAAAATACAGTCCACAAAATCAAACCCCAGAAAGTGGCAACGGCATCACCAAATTGGGCCCCGCCAAGTACCACATAATTATGTATGCCTATTTCCAGCCGTTTGGCGTAATTTCAGTTTTTTGAATAAAATAGGTATTCTTTTTTTTATCAAGCAATTTTTATTCAAAAATAGCATTGCAATAAATAGGTGTTTAGAAAAAATTTCGATTTTACCATTTATAATTTCAGCAACAGGAATAGTACCGCAATCTCTTTTTAAAAATTTAAAAATTTTGGACTTAGAGAACACATTGGTGGTTGAAATTCAAAAAGGTATATTATTATACTCATGTCACATCGTGAGGAAATTCCTTAACATTGACACAGAACATAAAACACAAAAAAGTCAAAATGTGGAGGCGAGACGCCGGTAATTATGTTGATAAGCACTGCACTATTACTTGATAGTATTATCCGTAATAGTGTATGTACTCCGGCAAAATTGCCGTGCCGCCGGGTGGAGGTGGGATAGTAGTAGATAACAACAAAATAATAAAAAACAAGCAAATTAACAAAAAGATATGTTTGCCTCCAGGGCACTTAAGTCAATTTTTGTTGACTTAAGCCTATCTAAGCGAAGAGCTTTTGTTCGATTTTCCCCGTGATCCACAATTCGTTAAATCAAAATTGACTTTAATGAGGACCGCGAAGAGACCATGGACCGAAACGGCATGGGTTGAAATCAACGATAATTTTGGACTTCGGTGCCACTTCAATTAAGTGGGTGTCACGACACGAGACGATGGTTACGAAACTAGGTATTTTCACTACGATGGTCTCTTTTCCAAAAATGTCAGGCGGGGAAGGTTTCGTCAACCCCGATTTTGCACGACATTGTGAATCGGTTAACGCGCAATAATCAATGAAAAAGGGTGCAACTATTTTTGAATTGAATTTTTTCAACTAACTTAAACTACGCGCTAAAACTAAACCAAACAAAACCAAACAAAAATTAAACAACTAAAATTAACTATTTACAAAACCCAACAAAATATTTTAATGAAAATGTGTGCACCGTTTTCATTGAAAATATTGTTTGTTCATTTGCTAATTTTTTTTATTTTTTTATTATCTACTGTCTATTGCATGCGATTTTTGAATAAAAATTCAAATAAAACAATTGCTTAATAAAAAAAAATATATTTTATTCAAAAAATAGAAATTACGCCAAAACGGCTGGGAATAGGCATACACAATGTTAACAAAAGTGGTTTTAAAATTAAATTCTACATTTATACAGGGTAATTCTGAAATAAGTTTAGAAAAAAAATGTGGAGTATCCTTGACACAAAATAATTCTGCGTAAATGACTTTTGGAGGTGAAATCAAAAGGATGGAAATTACCCTATATCCTTGTATTTCCAACACCTATGAATATGGAAAATTTGTCCGAATTTGTCCACTTCATTAGCAACCATTGTTACATCAACTCCACAATAAAGTCATAGGTGCAAGCACACTGCTTTGTAAATGTTTCTATGGAAATGATCGAGAGGAGTAAGGTTACGTTTGTGACTGACGGGCACCTTTGATTATTATTGTTGCTAAACTACCAAGATAATCAGGTAATCATCTTTAATTCAGCAGCGTACTAGCAATTTTGACCAAATTTTCAATCATTTGTATCTCGAAAACGAAAAAACTTTTATAAGAAAAATTTTTTGTAGTACGCGTATGAAACATAAAAAAAACTTCACTAATGGCGCAACAGATCGGTCAAGCCTTTAGGAATTCAATTTAAAAAAATCAAAAGGACTACGAAGGATTACGAAAAAACCCACCCGAATCAGGATACCAACAACCCGCAAAAACAGAAATCGAAGAAGTCATTCAACCAAAAGTGAACTGACATTGACGTTCTGACATTTTTAATGTAGTACATTAAATTTACTGGACAAAGTACGTAAAGTAAAACCATTGAATGTTAGGAATTATTGTCATCAAAACGTTTTTATTTCGTTGGATCTTAATATGCACTTGATCTTTAGGCGAATAGACAAAAAATCCCAATTTTGTGCATGAAATTGCTCTTTGACAATGAGAATGTTCTAGATACTATTAAAATCGTGCTAGTTCCTCTTGAAATATGTTTTTATATTGCTAAATCTCAAAAATCACACTAAAAACATTCCGAATCGAAATTCTGTCATTGAACTTGCTCATTTGTAGGTACATACTCGTATATGAAATATAGCAACAATTTCCGAATCCAAAATTTTACCTTTAGACAATTTTTTTTTCGTAAACAGCTTGTATCAATCGACTGAAAGCCGCAAGTTATTATTGTTTGCATGATTTATTGTACACTTGAATGCGAAAATTTCAAAAATTCCTGTGTTTTAATGAGTGATATTACATATCAAGACAGGTGGAATTTTGAAAACACGAACTGAAAACTGCGCGCTGCCTCCGTCGGCGCGACAGTCGTCAGAAAACGATATCGGGCAAGCGTATACAGCCAGGATCAATGGTCCTCATCAATGAAGACAACCTCCCTCCTCAACAGTGGCTTCTCAGTAGGATAATTCAACTTCATCCAGGCAAAGATGGAATCACTCGAGTTGTTTCCATAAAAACAACTTCCGGCATCCTAAAACGAGCGGCCAACAGAATCTCCATCCTGCCCATGGACAACGACCACGAAGAGGCGAACGACAAGGAAGTGCAGTGAAGTGAAGGTTGTAAATAGTTCAACGGGGGCGGCATGGTTGAGCTCATATTTTAAATTTTTCCTATCGACCTTATTAGCCGATATCGTCCCCACCTGCAGCAGGTCAGCTCCTTTTTTGCTAGTAAGTTTTTGTAAGAACAAACAGATAAGGAACAGAACATTAAAAACTTCTCACGACACAACACGTCGCTTTAATTCACAGCCCTTTGGCAAACGTTTATACCTTAAACAAAAACGGTCCTTCGAACAACCTATCATCATACGTAACAGTTGGAATACATTATAGTCCATTATGTTTTTCGCATAACCCTTTATACGAAATTACTTGGCTTTCTTTTGACAAGAATATGTTGAATGTGTATCTGTGATGTGTATGATTATACAGGGTGTTAGGTAAATGTCTGGCCAAACTTTAATCGCGAGCTACTGCCTTCATGTAGAACTCGGAAAAAATATTTAAAAAATTCTATGTCAAAAAGTAAATTGACATTTAATTTTTGAGTTAAATTTTTTTTTAACTGCTTTTAGTCTTCTACGTTGTCCCACAACCTCGTAGGTAAAATTTCGGAATATTTTTTAAATACACCCTGTATATCATATTTTATAAAACGTACGCCAATGCGAAGTAACCTCTAGGAAATATGCTTTAAAACAAGAAAACCGCATTGGTGTACGTTTTATAAAATATGATATACAAGGTGTATTTTAAAAATGTGCCGAAATTTTACCTACGAGGTTGTGGGACAACGTAGAAGACTAAAAGCAGTTTAAAAAAAAATTTACCTCAAAAATTAAATGTCAATTTATTTTTTGACATAGAATTTTTTAAATATTTTTTACGAGTTCTACATGCAGCCAGTAGCTCGCGGTGAAAGTTTGGCAGGACATTTACCTAACACCCTGTATAGAGTTCTGTAAAACAAATTCTGTGAAACAGTTGATTTTGTTTTTTTTGTGTTAGAAACCGAGAAAAAAGGTCAAGTTTATAATAATTTTGTGATTATTATCGGTGATTTATTGAACAGTAATCCTGCAAACAATTTCAAAGCAAGAAAAATAGAAAAATACCACAAGATTACTACTTGTAAACTTATACCGGGACATTTTTTTAACATTGAACATAGCCCATACTTATTCCCTATGTTCAGTTTTAAAAAATACAGGTCAATGCATGTATGTAATCACGTATCCAAGGTAACGAAAATAAGTACTTGACAGTTTAACAAAATGGTCAAGTTGTTTGAAGAAGAAATACACATAATGCAGTTATTCTATGCCAATCAGAGCATTAGAAATGTGCGTGACATTTCCAATGCAACACATGATAGACCAACTCCATCAATCGGAACAATTTTTAACATTATCTATTGTGTTCGGTATAGGTGGTTGCATAGCAACTCACAATGCATAGATCTGTGTTTTTTAAAATTGAACATAGGGAAAAAGTATGGACTATGTTCAGAGTTAAAAAAATGTCCCGGTATAATGGCTGAAGAAGAGAATTTGGATATAAAGAGCGAAATTGAGGAAGCGTATCAAACTGGTTGTCATTTTTTGATTCCCTCAAAATCAAAATAAAGGTACGATAAAAAATATGAGATTTTTAAGGACTGGTTAGATGAAAAAGGAGCAGCAATAACGGAAAAATCTCTGTTGGCGTATTTTGTTCAAAGAACTTCAAAATTGAAATCTCCCGGTAGTTTATGGGCAGAATATTCCATGCTCAAGAGTACGATAAATCTACACGATGGTATGGATATATCCAAATTTAACAAATTGATCGCATTTCTGAAAAAAAAAAATCGTGGACATTATCCAAAAAAATCTAACGTTTTTAGCAGACAAGAAATGAACAAGTTCTTATTGGAAGCCCCCAACGACTACATTTTAATGAAAGCGGTTATGATAATGGGCATTGCTGGGGCCCTTCGACGAGACGAACTAGGTACATAAAATGACAGTGGATGACATTACTGATAAAGGTTCCATGCTGTCAACGTACTTGACACAAAAACAAATATCCGTCGATCTTTTCCTTAACCCTCCACCACCCGGCGGCACGGCCAGAGTAGGTACTATGGCGGCCAAATAATTTTGGCCGTCACCCTCTTGACGTTCAAGTAAAGTGTAAATAAACCTTTACGAATCGTAACCCCACTTTCAATTCTTGTCAGTTTGACAATCAATTTAAACTGTTTGAAGCTCAGATACTCGTATTACAAAAATCCGACATGAATGAACAAAATTAGAGCAATCGTACATAGATAACCTGAGGTAAACGTTCCGTATAGTAGAAATGACACAATAATTTTGAGTTTTGAAATTTACCACCCAAAAAATAAGGTTCATAATTAATAAGGTAATCATAATGACACTAAAGTACGGATTACAATTTTTTTTTTTAATTGACAGACAATGACGGCCAAAATTTTTTGGCCGGCATAGTACTATGGCGGACAATAAATTTAGGCCGGCCTGTCATTGCCTTGACATCAAAATGTGAAGCTGGCATTATGTTCAACTAACCCCATTTTCGATTTTTGTCATTCTTGTCATCGTGACAATGATAATCAAAATTAAAATTGGAAAGAGAAGCGTGCACCAGAGAGAAGTGCTACTACAAATCAGTTATGCTAGTGCGTCATGATCTGTAAGTTACGAAAAAGGTGAAGGAAACGCGAAACAGCTTGAAAACCTTCAGTTTGACAAACTGACACATCAGTCATAATGACAATAAATGGTCGCTTACATTGACTTTTTTGAAATGTCAGAAATTCGCCGGCCTAAATTTATTGTCCACCATAGTACATACACTATTACGGATAATACTATCAAGTAATAGTGCATTGCTTATCAACATAATTACCGGCGTCTCGCCTCCACATTTTGACTTTTTTGTGTTTTATGTTCTGTCAATGTTAAGGAATTTCCTCACGATATGACATGAGTATAATAATATACCTTTTTGAATTTCAACCACCAATGTGTTCTCTAAGTCCAAAATTTTTAGATTTTTAAAAAGAGATTGCGGTAGGTACAATACCCGTTACTGAAATTATAAGTGGTAAAATCGAAATTTTTTCTAAACACCAAAAATTTCTCATAGCAACGGAGAGTTCTAAATATTTATTAATTTTTGTGTTATGTCTGTTATACAGGGTGTCCCAGAACTGGCTCCCCAGAGAAAAAAGGGAGCCTTAGGGCGAATAGATTAACGTGTATTTTGAAGAAAAAAAGTCTTATCTCAAATGATAACCGAGAAAAGACATTCTGAAGTTGACCAATTAGAGTTGAGCATCATTAAGGTGGAATAATCGCAATTTTGCATTGCCTAGGTTTCCTTTTTATCCGTAAACCTCTATAATTCTGTCCATTAGATTTGGTCCACTACATTTATTAGAATGATTGTTTACGTCAGTTTGACATTTGTTATACAATTTCGCTGCGATATTTAATTCAAGTGTACTCGTATCATTTAACATGTATTCTTCCTCTGAGTACGTAGATATGATTCTTACTTTTGCGCGATGTGGGAACAATACACGTGAAGCAGTAAGGTTGTACCGTGAACAATTTCCACAAAGACAAAGTCATCCGGATCATAAAACAATCCTGAAATTAATCGCTCGGGGTCGAGAAACGGGTCAGATGCAGCCAGTTCGAAGAAGAAGTTGGGAGTGTAAGGACTGTCGAACACGAGGAAGCCGTATTGAATGTCTTTGAGGAAGACGGCACCCGGAGTATTCGTGAAATGAGTTTATCCAAGAGTTCGGTGCAGAGAGTTCCAGCTCATAATAGGAGGCATCCGTACCACTATACAGGAGTACAACATCTTCTGCCAGAGGATTATCCAATTAGGCGAGAGTTTTATCTATGGTTAATAAACCAAAACGATGCTCCGCACTTCTTGTCACGGATACTGTTTTCTGATGAGTCGCTATTTTGCCGGTAAGGTTGTTCCAATTATCACAACCTTCATATCTGGGCAGAGGAAAATCCAAGAGAATTATTTCCCAGAGGTTTTCAACATAGGTTTTCTGTTAATTTGTGGACTGGGCTATTGGGCGATCGTTTGGCAAGTATAAGCGTGGTGGATCCTTTAATTTGTTAAAATTCCGAATCCCCGGCTCTAGATTGGACCGTTTGAATTCCCCGCAAGATTAACGGGGGCAAGATATGCTCAGTTCATTGGCACGGAGCTACCTGATTTACTTGAAATTGTACCTCTTGCTTATCGCATAAATGACTGGTTCCAACATTTTAGCAGAAACGTTCGGGAAATTTTGGATAACCAATATCCACAGCGCTGGATCGGCCGAGGAAGACCGCATCATTGGCCTGCCAGGTCTCCAGATCTGAATCATTTATCGGCGGCCCATAAATTCAGAGGCTGATCTGAGAGTTCGAATTCAGGAGGCTTTGTTTCAGTTACTGAAGAAATGATAACTAACGCGACTACAAGAAGTTTGTTACGTAGAGCGCAATTGTGCATACAAATGAAAGGTAGTCATTTCGAACATCTGCTTTAACATTGTTACCTATTTAAATAAATGGTTCTTTTTAGAATCGCCATTTTTATTGTTTTATTTCGAATTTTGCAATTGTCAAATCTTGATGTTGATGACAGATAAACGTCAAAATTCCAGTTGCCCAAACATTTTATTGATTTGTGCGATATCAGAGATTTTTTGTTGTTGTTTAGCAACCGATCGGATGTTTTAGTAACACCTGAGGACGAGCTTCCGGGATTGGTGAAATTAAAAACTTTATAACTCGGTAATTTGAGCTAGCAGAAAATTTATTTTAGTCAATTTGGAATCTCTTTTGTTGTCGGCACATGCCTGTTTTCTCTGGGGAGCCAGTTCTGGGACAGCCTGTATTGTGTGAATTTGGAACAGCTATATCTAAAAGATATGCCTGCTTTTGTTGTTTATTTAAAATAATAATGTCTGGTTAATAATAATTTTCATTATTAACCAAGGTCAATAATGAACAGCCGTCACTTAGCAACGAAATATTTTCGTTGATTTCATTGGTTAACGTAGACGATTTTCATAGCAACCGTTGAAAAATGAGAACTCGGATCGTCGCATCAGACAAAATAATTTGATCAATAATTAAGGTACCTGTCCCAAATAAGGCCCGCTCGAAAATAAGGTCCACTAATGATATTGACTTAGTTATATAAATCTCTAAATATACAACAACATAAGGGCTTCGTTTAACATGAGTGCATAAAATTCGTACAAATGACCGTACCAGATATGTTCAAATTTCGCGGTAAAATAACTTTGCAAAGTTCACCCACCAGTGTTGTTAAAAAGCGGGAAAAGTAAATGTAAGATTTTAAGGTATTTGCCACAAATTTCTGTTTGAAAATAGCATTGCAGTATTCCTTGGAAAGTTCTTTTTCATTGCATGCATTTATTTCAAATCTGCTTTTAGCTTCTTTTCGTATCATATCTTATACCCTTTAATGTGAGCTGGTTTTAATAAGGCCCGGCAAAGGAGTGGGCCTTATTAACACCCTAGTGGGCTTTATTCTTGAATGATTATTTTGAGAGAAAATCAAATAAGGGAAGTTGGTATCGTCCCTGATGTGACACCTGTGAAATGATAACTATGCGTATGTGCAAGAATTGTTCCGTTTGGTACCACGAAGCTTGTATAGGCCTAATAAAAGATAATGATTTGGATCAGGTGCCTTATTATCAGAAAGGGTTTTAACGTATCTAGCAGTGAAAAAAATAGTATATCAACCACGGTGAAAAAGTCCCTTATAGCCTTCGCGCCTTAGAACCCTAGGCACGCCTCGGGGTCTAATCTTGGCGCTCTGGCTATAATCATGAACTTCTTCACCTTGGTGTATAATATACTATTATTCTTGTGTTTATAGACGTCCTCCCACCTGCTTATGTATTTTTTTTTAAGTTTGTTCACCCCAGAGGTCCTCTATTTGCATCACGAACTAGTCTTCCTCCCTTTTATATTAAAAAATACACACAACGTAGGATTTTACCGCTTCGATGCCCATGGCCAGTTCATTTAATTTGGAGGGTTTGGTTATTAACTTACCCGACCAAAGGTGGGTAAGTTATTGTGATCGGTCCAAAATTTCGAATTGCTAATTTCATCAGATCTTTACGTTTTGAGGTCCCCTGAACACGTTGTGATGAACCAAGTGGGTAATTCAAAAATCCCACCAAGCGGCCATCTCATTTTTTTTTCTACCAACATACGCAATGAAAATGATCGAACCTCGTTAATTTCCCTGCGTTGTGTGTGTTTTTTTTAATACAAATTAAACATTACCAGATTCGTTCCAACAGGGTTTGTGAACCACACAGAAGAGTGCAAATAAAACAACACAATAATTATAACCAGCTATTTATTCAATATTATGATTTTTGTTAACGCCGGGATTAATGAATAATGAAACGTCTCGGGAGAGGGCAGGTCAGGTCGCCCCAAATGTGAGAAGACTACTGATTTAGAACTCTAGGAAAATGGTGAGCTCTGGCCATTCCCATAGACCCCCGAATGAGGCTCCGCTAAAAACCTCTCCTGAAAATACGAACAAATCCGAAGTGACCACGTGAACGGGACAGTTATTGTAAGCTGAGCAAAACTGATTTCATAAACAACACAATCTAAAATTCAGGAAAAACAGAAGGGTCACGTACATTACAAACAATGCAGTTACTTCGGACCGTTCGAGCGAGAGCGAGCACTAGACGAGAACTTTAGCATGTTTTTTTTTTCAAGTTAATTTACAATGTGCGGCAGATACGCTATAGAAGGAGCGAGTGGCTTTGTGTGGTCCGATGGTCTGTGGCACCTATCCTTACGACTTTAACATTCCCCGCCTACCCGTGATTTAGTGCTAAGGGAAAAGTCCTAACTGCTTTACGTTAAGTCAACAAATTGAGGTACTCAAAGTTCATCGGTTGAGTTGAATATGACTATTTCAAAGCAAAAACAAACGACGCTTGTCAAGTACCACAAACTTCCACGAAAGTGGTGGAAATAACGAAATGTAGTAGATCCCTAGCTAAGGAACAACCCACGAAGACACCTGAAATATAAACACAATTGGTTGCTACCGGGATGGAAAGTGGAAACATTGAAATTTTGATTAAAGTGTTGAACAATAACTAGTTACTTATTACACCAAAAACGTCACTCGGAATAATTAAAAAGGGATCAAAAATGAGGGAGTGCGCTTATAAAAAGTGAAAGCCACAGACCCACTCTAAAACTTGGTGTTCTTCTCTTTTTGGAAAGTTAGTGAATTGAAAAACCTGATTTGACAAAAAACCATGGTTTGCAAAGCTAGAACCAAGCTGCCTTACGCTCCTTCGCTAGCTTATAAATGTTTAAAGCGTAATACGTGGGGATGGTCGAGATAATTGTGGATTTTTGTAAAACATGGTGGAAACATCTCAAACTCACGCGCGACCCATTTGTGTCTTCGTATCCCACCTCCACCCGGCGGCACGGCAATTTTGCCGGAGTACATACACTATTACGGATATTACTATCAAGTAGGTAATAGTGCAGTGCTTATCAACATAATTACCGGCGTCTCGCCTCCGCATTTTGACTTTGTTGTGTATTATGTTCTGTGTCAATGTTAAGGAACTTCCTCACGATGTGACATGAGTATAATAGTATACCTTTTTGAATTTCAACTACCAATGTGTTATCTAAATCCAGAATTTTTAAATTTTTAAAAAGAGATTGCGGTACTATTCCCGTTGCTGAAATTACAAGTGGTAAAATCGAATTTTTTTTTAAACACCAAAGATTTCTCATAGCAACGGAGAGCTCTAAATATTTATTAATTTTTGTGTTATATGTCTGTGTTATATTATTATTATTATTATTATTATTGTTGACGGCTAACAGGCTTGACGCCCAATTAGAAGCCCTGCCAAAAAGAAAATGATACACAAAACACAATCACAACACAACAACCATTACACAGAGAGCATCCCAACACCCAGGCTACAACTACCGAGCACTCATCTGAGTAGGATCGCCCTAATTCACGAGGAGATGGAGAAGAATTTTTTGATTTGCGAAATGCTGCAACAAAAAATATCGATGTGGGCCTCGACACTCTGGTAATTTCGCAGCATTCGAGTGACGGGTGACTTGAGCCCGATGTCAGTGTGGCGCTGACCGATGTAGAAAACACTCCTTACCCTAGATCCCGACCGGCTAACCCTCAAGCTGATCCTCTCCAGAACGTGAGGACATTCCTGCAGCCCTCTGAACAATTTGAACAAAAAGATCACCGAATGCTCCATGCGTCTATCAAGCAGAGACTGCAGACCAACCTCACCGAGCAGAAGACCTTATGGACACCCACGGGGCGGATATGCACCATTCAACATGAAGACTACATTCTTCAGGAATCTGCGTTGCACTCGCTCCAGAAGAGAAGAGTGAACATCATATATCGGTGACCACACAAGGGAAGCATACTCGAGCCGCGATCTCACATAGGTGATGTACAGAAGCTTCAGGGTCGCGACATCAGAGAATTCCCTGCCAGCACGCAAAACAAAACCCAGTGCCCTGAAGGCAGTCCCCGCAATGGTCCGAATGTGTTCGCCGAAGGATAGTTTGGAATCGAAGATGACACCCAGATCTCTAATAGACTCACGTCTTGTAAGAATGGAGCCGTTGATTTTATAGTCAAATAAGAGAGGCTTGGTCTTCCTTGTGAATGAGACTATGCTACACTTAAGATGGTTGAGAACAAGGTTATTTAACTTACACCTTCTAGAGATCTTCTCAATACAGCCCTGAAGTCGAAGAGCATCATCAATCGAGTCTATCCTAAGGTAAATCTTCATGTCATCGGCAAACAAGAGGTGCGGTACGTCGAGATCGTCCACCAGATCGTTTATGAAGATATTAAAAAACAGCGGACCCAAAACAGAACCCTGCGGAACGCCAGACTCCTGCTTAAAGGGCTTAGACGCATACCCATTCACTCCCACGTACATAAATCGATCGCTTAAATAAGACCTTATTAGCTCCACAAGATTATCCGAAAAACCGAATGACTCCAATTTGATCAACAAAAGACCATGATCAATCCTGTCGAAGGCCTTCGAGAGATCCGTGTAAACTACATCCACTTGGGAATGGTTATCTAACGCATCAGATAGATACTGACTGATCGACGCCAAGTTCGTCTCGGTGGACCGACACTTTGTGAAGCCATGCTGATTCGGAGATAGCTTGTGGGAGACATAATGGAGTGAGGAATTATACAGGACATATTCAAAGACCTTTACAAAGTTACTGATTAAGGCAATAGGCCTGTAGTTGGTAATCTCCGATCTGTCATCCTTTTTGTGAATGGGGCGCACGGCCGAAGTCTTCCATCTCATAGCATAACAACTAGTATTTAATATTAGGTTGAATAGGAAACACAAAGGATCGGCGAAGACCGCCGCACAATCCCTTATCACAAGGCTTGGTATCTCATCAGGTCCACTAGTCATGTTAGGTTTAAGGCATTTTATGGCTTTAAGTACATCATCGTCTGAAACTCTCGTCAGAGTAAGATTATCATACGGAAGAGAAGCAGATGGGAGAGTGCTGGCGGCATCCCTCGTAAAAGATTTTGAGAAATGATCAGCAAAGCTGTCAACTATGATTTGAGGATCCGTTATAGTAGCATTGTTAAAAACCATGGAAGCAGGAATAGAGCTGGAGTTATTCTTGGAATTCAGGAATGACCAGAATTTCTTTGGATCTATTTTGATGTCATTGTTAACTCGTCTGACATATTCTCTGTACACAGCGGCAACATCCGCCTTAAAGCACCGCCTTAAGGATTTAAAAGTTTCAAAGTCGTAGACAGATTCGGTTGTCTTATAACGTCTCCATGCCCTATTCTTCTTTTTCAACAGAGTAATCAAGTTCTTGTTGAACCATACCGGATAACTTCCAGAACACCTACTCCTCAACGGCACATGACAGCGAAACACCTCATTCAACACTGAATAAAAATCGGACACAGCACACTCAACAGTTGCACAAGCAGAGAGAAACGACCAATTCACACCGTTCAAAGCATCGTAGAGAGCAACAAAGTTACATTTCCTAAAATTGAACGAACTGCTTCGACCGATTGGAAATCTCTTGAACACATCACCTATGGTGACGCCTACCTCAAGAAATGGATGATGATCGTCGACTCCAACCAACGGATCACCTGAGTCGATCACGGAACAACTTAGACACCGATTGACAAACACCAGATCCAAGAGCCTATTGTTAGAGTTTCGAACATTATTGCATTGTTTCAAGTCGTAAAAACAAATCAAATTGTTAAGCAGTTGACAAGAGGTAGAAGCTTTGGAATGACCACATACTCCGTTGACGTAATCCGGAACATTAAAATCTCCCACAATTAATAGATTGCTGTCATATAAGAAATGCAAAGACATCAGAAGATCACAGAAGACCTTGTACGTAAGATCATGAGAGTTCGGGGGAATGTAAAGCACCAGGACGTACACAGCACGATAATTAAAATTAATCTTGACTAGCAAAAGATCGATTCTGGACATAACATCACAGACCACTTCGCACCTCTCAGCATTAAATTCATTCCGGACTGCCAGCAACACTCCACCACCCCGCCTAGGCCCTTCCGGAACAGTAGTGCGATCATGTCTAAAGACTGTGAAGGTTGACAAATCAAACAATTCACTATCGCTGATGCCCTCATGGAGCCATGTTTCGGTAAGAGCTATGATGTTATAATGCGAAGCAGCAATCGTAGAGAGATAAAAATTGTGAGTTTTGGTTCCCAGCCCACTAACATTTTGATAATAGCAAACTAAAGAACTGACTGTATGAGTTTCAGATGGGTTGTGGGAAAGTGAAACATCTCTCCCCCGATGATACGAATGCAGTGGTTGCTATTCGAGACTAAGGACCCTGCTTTTGAAAGTAGCAAGATGTGATTTGTAAGTTATACACTTGGAATTATCCCATGCCGCATGGGTACAGTCAATGTCCGGATGCTCATCTCGAAGCGCCGAGCAGTTAATACACTTTAAAGTTGTGGATGCACAGTCCTTAACACAATGATGACCGGCACACCTGGGACAAATCGGTTCAGTCTGACGACATTGTCGCGAAAGGTGATGAAAGCCCGAGCAATTAAAGCAACGCCGAAGATCAACAGCATCCCACACTCTACAGTAATCGTACCCAATGAGAAGTTTACCCGCAGCCAAAATGTTACGATAAGACGCAACATCCACCTCCAACAACGCCTGATTAAGGGTGGTATTGTTGCGCAGCGGAGAAAACTTTTTCAGAACACAGTTAAAGTTTTTACTGAAGAGGGATTTGTTCTGACTCAATATATACTCTAGCAATTTGTCTTGGGATACAGAGGAATCAATGTGCGAAATTCTAACTCTCGGATGCAGCAGAGGCAGGTCCTTCACGTTATAACCTGACAATCTGTCAGATATCAAGCCCTTAATCCTGGTGGAATCTTCCAGACTATCACAAGTAATAATTACTCCACCACTTCGGTTCCCCTTAATATTAGAAATCGCTATCTTGGAAGCTATGGGGTCAATATTAGTAACTAAATCTTTCTTGATATCGGAAACAGTCTGATTTTCATTTTTCGGTCTTAGAATGACAGATGACTTTTTAGTGACTTCCGAGTAAGAAAGAGGTAGATTATTGGTAACTGCTCCGAGCTCAACCGTGTTGGTATTCTTTAAGTCTTTTATCAAAGTATTTTGAGCTGTAATAATTTGACTCTGTTCTTCAACAATTGACACACATTTATTTACGGATTCAGTCAACAGATCAAGCTTAGATGAGCCCTCAATTGCGAGACATTCATCACAAACAAATTGAAAATTGTTATATTTATTAAAGACCTTTACATCATTATCATCAAATTTCAAACATTTTATGTGAAATCTAGATTTGCACACGTAACATTCGATGCATTTATCGAAATGTTTCAAAATTGTGCTACATAATTTGCAAGCAGGCATTATGCAGATACAAGCAATAAGCAAGAGAGGCGAGGAACAAAATTGGCAGTATATTCAGTAGAGTGTGATAGCACTGATAGCACAATACTATCAGTAGCGCAAAAAAGGTGGTTTTTGCCGCGGCGAAATCACATCTCCACCATCAACAATACGAAAAAAGTATAAAATGGAACAAACTCACCCAGCAACCAGAGTGAGAAGAAAAAAACAAAAAATGGAGACGAGAGGACACAGGCCCTATGCAGCTATGCTGAATTCGCTCCCAAAAATCCCAGGGAACACTCGACAAAAAGCGAAAACAACGGAGCACACACGCACGACATGCACACGCGTCCGTACGTCCGTAATCATCATTATGTGAATTTGGAACAGCTATATCTAAAAGATATGCTTGCTTTTGTTGTTTATTTAAAATTATAATGTCTGGTCTGTTATGCTTAATATGAATGTCAGTTAAAATTGTTCTATCAAAATATAACTTGTAACTGTCATTTTCCAAACAACTTTCTGGTGTATAGCTATAATGTGGCTGTGTATTCTTTAATCAATTGAATTTAACAGCTAAATTCATGTGTATCTATAATTTTAGCGAATATATCGTGACGTTTTTTTTATTCGCTTTGAGCCAAAACGGTGCAAGAAGAAATGATGTGTTCAATTGTTTCCCCTTCAGTTCCGCAAATCCTACATTTATCAATTATCGATTGTAAACCGCATATGTGTTTTTTATAATTTCTTGTATTTATAACACGATCTTGTATTGCAAATATAAAACCCTCCGTCTCGGGGTGAATATTTGATTTCTTAAGCCATGCATGAGAGGCCTGAATATTAACTTCTGGTTGTTCCAGTTCTTTAAAGTATCTCCCATGTAAAGACTTCTGTTTTATATTTGCTATAGTGTCAGGTATATTTGGCTTAACAATATCTGAAATTATATTATCACTTAAATTTAAAGGTGTGTAGCCTTTATCGGCTGAAACCAAAGCATTAAAAAAGGTGTTATCACGAGCTCTATTGAGGAAATAATTTTTTAGTGAAGCAATTTGATTTTTTAGCAGTATTTCTAGATTTGAAAAACCCCTACCACCGTTTTCGCGTGGTAAATTAAATCTTTCAATAGCAGATTTAGGATGGTGTTTACTAAATTTGGTAAAAAGAACTCTAGTTTTAATGTTTATGTTCTGTAAATTAGTTTTGGACCATTTTATAACACCGAAAGAATAGGTCAGTAATGGAACAGCATATGTATTAACTGCTTTAATTAAATTATTACCGTTTAATTTTGATTTTAAAATAGATTTAATTCTTAAATGCTTTTCTAAATTTTCTTTTATAATTGAGTGTTGAATATGATTTGATTGATTAATACCTAAATATTTATAGAATTCTCCTTTATTTAAATTTTTAATGATTTCTCCTTCTTGAGTTATATGTTCTAAATGTTCGTAATGACCGTGACATATTGATTGCATTTTACACTTATCAATACCAAAACTCATCCCAATATCATTTGAGAAATTTTCAGTTATTGTTAGTAAAGATAAAATGTGATTCTTTTTTGATGCATAAAGTTTTATGTCATCCATATAAAGTGTGGTATTATTAAGTCTAATATTGAAACCATATCCAGTGCTATTTAATAGATTTGTCAAAGGATTAATGGCTAGACAAAACCATAAAGGACTTAAAGAATCTCCTTGATAAATTCCCCGTTTAATTTGAATAGGCTCGGATTTTAATTTAGTATTGTTTATTGATAAATTTAAAGGAGTTCTCCAAAATGTCATAACATGAGATAAAAAGTTAATCAAATCCAAATTAATTTTATAAATTTTAATTAACCATGAATGTGGTACTGAATTATAGGCTTTTTTGTAGTCTATGAATGCGGTATTAATATTTCTATTATTTTTTCTAGCTTGTTCCATTATTACCGTATCTATTATGAGTTGTTCTTTACAACCAAAACACTCTTTGACACAACCTTTTTGTTCTTCATTAAGTATATTTAATTTTTGACAATGGTCGTAAATTATTACTTTAATGCAAGATGTCATAATTTTATAAATTGTAGGTAGACATGTGATTGGCCTATATTTTGATGGATTTTTAGTATCGGAATCTTTTGGTTTCAGATATGTTATACCATGGGCCAAAAACTCTGGAAATGTGTTAGGTTCCCTAATAAATCCGTTAAAGTGATCAAGTAAGCATTTATGAATACTTATTATTGTTAAACTACATTTCGCGCGAAACAGAAATAATTTTAGTACCCCAAACACATAAGTACCTAGTTCAAAAACAGAAGCTGGATAGCAACATTTAGCACAGTTCAATAAGAAAAATTGGGATGGAGCCGAGTCGAAGACCCGGCCTAGTAACTTACACGACATCAATTTAAACCAATCTGAATTGATCCGAGATACCTACCTAATTTTCTGTTAAAATTTTTACCAATTATTATCGCCGAACTATAAACACGTAAATAACTTTATAAGCCGCCATATTGGAAATTCTCGCAAATAGTACATATCATTTCCAACATAAAAACACATGCCCTTCCAACTGGTAATGTCAAATTTTCATGTTACCTCATTATTTTTTTGAGCAACCCCCACCCCCTTCCACCCCTCGTAGTCGGATTGGCACCAAACTCTATTTGGTGATCACTATTACAGAGTTATTTCCAATGGCAAGATCCGAGATTATTTTGTTAAAAGTTTCAGCAGTTATCGCCGTCGATCTATGAAGACGTAAATAACCTTATAAGTCCGCCATATTGGAAATATCCGCAAATGGTAAACATCGTTTCCGACATAAAAACAGATGCCCTTTCAAACGGTAAAGTCAAATTTCCATGTTCCCTTATTATTTTTTCTACCTACCCCCACCCTCTTCCACCCCCCGTGGTCCGATTGACACCAAAAGCTTTTCAACTCGAGAGACCATGGGTAAGTTTGTGTTGGTCAAATTTGAAAGCAATCGGTCAAAGCGTTTTTGAGTAATCGTGGGAGAACGAAAAGTGGGACAGACAGACGCACAGACAGACATCATTCTAAAAACTTCATTAACGTATTCAGGGGACCTCAAAACGTAAAGATCTGATGAAATTAGCAATTCGAAATTTTGGACCGATCACAATAACTTACCTTCCTTTGGTCGGGTAAGTTAAAAACAACTAAAATCGCACAATTAGAACACAGAAAAATACACGGTACTTCTGCACCACTCTCAAGTGTCTCAAAAAAAAAAAACATGGCCGCTCATCCCCTGTCGGCTTTCACCCCCGCTCCTAGTGGTCGTTGGTGGTACCGACATTGGTACTATCATTGTTTTTGTTGGCGGATGGTTTGAATTCAAAAGCGGGTATCCCAACGTTTATGAAGTTTTTAGAATGATGTCTGTCTGTGCGTCTGTCTGTCCCACTTTTCGTTCTCCCACGATTACTCAAAAACGCTTTGACCGATTGCTTTCAAATTTGACCAACACAAACTTACCCGTGGTCGCTCGAGTTGAAAAGCTTTTGGTGTCAATCTGGCCACGGGGGGTGGAAGAGGGTGGGGGTAGGTCGAAAAAATAATAAGGAAACATAGAAATTTGACTTTACTGTTTGAAAGGGCATGTGTTTTTATGTGGGAAACGATGTTTACAATTTGCGGATTTTTCCAATATGGCGGACTTAAGTTATTTCGGCTTCATAGAATGACGGCGATAACTGCTGAAACTTTTAACAAAATAGTCTCGGATCTTGCCATTGGAAATAACTCTGTAATAGTGACTACCGAATAGAGTTTGGCGTCAATCCGACTACGAGGGGGGTTGCTCGAAAAAATAATGAGGTGACATGGAAATTTGACATTACCAGTGGAAAGGTCATGTGTTTTTATGTTGGAAATGATATTTACTATTTGCGAGAATTAGAAGAAGACGACTTATGTGGGTTAACAAGGACAAAGTAAGTATCTCGGGTCAATTCAGATTGGTTTAAATTGATGTCGGGTAAGTTACTAGGCCGGGTCTTCGACTCGGCTCCATTCCAATTTTTTTTCAAATGTTTGAATATTGACTTTGGGTTATTACAGAATGTTCTCTCCTTTTTAGAAATCAGCCTTGTGAACTTTTAACGATGTTGACGGGAGTATGTAGGTACTGCATCGTTTGCGTAGATGCTTGGAAAAGATAATAAAATGCTTGTAAAATTTCACATAATGGTTTATTAACTCTACTATATTCAGAAAATGGTGGGCTTAAAAGCCCCCGTTGTATGATCTACCGATCATCATCACATCATTAGTTTATTCTTATATTTAATTAATAATAAACAATAGGTAATATATCAATAATCAATTATCATGTCTATAAGACATAACGTGAACATGGAAACTTGACAAAATGTTTGACTACCTTATTATAATAATAATAATTAATTAAGAAATACTAATAGAGACAATAATAATAAGATCAAGAACCGAATTTGAATGGTGAAGTTTGGTATTATCGACAATAAATACATATCAGAATGGGCTACATCTTTAATATGTATGGCACAATTTTCATTAACACAAATCCTGACAGAGTACTGAAGGCAAGGACAGTCGGCAACTTCCCTACATAAAAATCAACTGTATAATCACACACTTTATCAAATATATTAGTTCACTCACTCCAATGGCAGGCATGTAGAAAAGTGCAATTCCAACTGGTGAGATGGCCCCCAACACAATGATATTTTTATACAAGAGTTATACAAGAATAAATAATTTTAATATCAACACTCATTTAGGCAAAATCAAACTGATATATATCGATCATATGGCCCCCAATCGAACCAAACGACTTCTTCCTACATGCCTGTCTAGCATTCAACAATAAGGAGAAAAGAAAAGTCCAATATCGTGATTATGATGTCTGTTTAAATATCATGCATACATTCATTTTTACTCATTTTTACACATACGTTTAATGATCATTAATTAAATATCATTATATTTTATAATATCTTTATTTATATTTTTCAAAAAATAACTGTTATAACATTTTTTGCGATTTTCTCCTTATTTCTGAATTACCTCGCCTCTTCACAGGATTATTGTAAATAAATTCCTAAAATTAATATACCAGGAACTTCCCGTTCGTTGAGAGTACCAATCAAAATATAATCGAGGATTCAGCAGGACTCAAGGAACGAGCTTCTCCGTGGAACTGCTTAACAGAACTGATGAAAAACAAATGCAGATGGCTCGGATGCTTCATATGCGTTTGTTTTTTAACAGACGGCGCAAACAGCTAGTTGTTTGCTTTGTGATGTGACTTAAATAACAATCATTACTAAAATATCACAAAATTGTTGTTGATAAAATGAAAAAATAATGAGCCACTATATACAAAGTATATTTTATACAAATAGTGTTACTGTATTTGATTAGCAGATATTAAAAAGTCCTCTTCTATGTGGCTCATATAAGAAATTCACTCTGTTATCATTTTCAGGTAATTTTATCAGATGTTTTAAAAATATATCAATAACAATTAGGTTAAAAATGGGCAGCCTGCTAGGTGACCTGGTTATTGCGCAGGTCATTTCTACTTAAGGGTAAGAAATCTCACAACATAACTCGCCAGTTGTCGTCAGTTACCAAAATAACAAAAAAAAAAGAATAAAAAATCAACAAAGTAGATAAACATATAAAAATATATCAATTTAAAAAAAAAAACTACGTGCTACGTAAAGATTTAAGAGGCAACTGACAGGTTCCAAAAAAACAAATTCTACAACTATAACAAAAACCAAAGCCGTAAAGAATAGTGTTAGATCACATTGTCTGTCAGCAAAGCTCGAGGCGTTTAGCAATAGCTGCTTGAAGCATAGCAAAGAATTTCAGACAATCCAAAGCAAACATGTGCATGAATGATAGTCTCCCTCGCTGTTTAACACATTACGTAAATAACGAAATCCAAACCGCTTAAAAATTAATATTGTCATCCTATCAAGAAACCAACAAATACAATTGTATAAGTATTAGAAAAAACCTTTGATCTGGTGTTGTGTATGTACATAATGTGTAAACGGCATAATTGGTGTTCGTTCTTATGTTTATATTTCTTTTTTCGTTAAGGGGGAAGCGACATTTTAAAAAGGACTTTATGTAAGTAGTTAGTAAAATTACCAAAACTTTTTTTAAATCTTTTAAGTATCATCAACAACAACTATACAATAAAAGTGATAAACAAAAAAAAAACAAAAAACTTGAATTTTCGAGGGCAATTGAGGAAAACATTGTCAGGATGTATCATACAAAATACAATAAAAATGGAAGCCAAATTGGATTAGAATTTATACATCTTCCTCTACTTTCCCTCTCGTCAAATCAAAACAAATTTCAAACAAGAACTATGTGGTAGAATTTTGTCATGATCTTATCAACTCGTGTGATTAAATAAGCTTAAGCGTTTTCAAAATAAAGCTCGGGTCTGTAGGCTGAAATACGCAAAAAAACAACTTTGCAAGATTCTGTCCAAGTGTTTCACGCAAATGAATAAATATCGCTAAGAAACAGCTAAATCTATAACTATATTAAGTATAGAACAAGACGTAATGTTTGATCTAGGGACATGCAAGATAATATAATGTTATATGTTAGGAAAATTATTCTAGGTTAGGTTAACTATGGACTATAATAATAATAATATAGCATGGGTACTGTACAGACACGTAATATTCAACTGTCTCTCGCTGTCCGATTCTGCACGCTAGGCCTAGAGGGGGATGTGTTTGTTGAACTGTGGGACGATCGGAGGAGGAATTTTCGGATAACTGCAGATCGAACAGCAGCGGGGATGGCAGGGGCACATAAACAGCGCAACCCAAGAGAAGAGCTAACCTAGCAAACGATGCAAATGCACTAAGCAAAAGCAGAGACCCGCGCTCTGACTGTGGAAGCTCTCACTCTATCATGGTATTAAAGGGAAAGACCTGATTAATTACAATATTTACGTAACAAGTTGTTTAATACTTAATTTGTTAGATCCTAGCAATTTAATATTTTTTATTTAAACATTATCAAGTAGATGAATAAAATAACTCCAATAATGCGAGTTTGTCCGTTACGACCTATATCTATGTACAATATAATAATAACAGCACTCATTCAGACAGACCACCCGATATCACACATGGCGCCCCATCTCGCCCTTTAATACCAGACTGTCGGACTGTGGAACTTACTTAAATGCTTTTCAGGAACATTTATGTTTCGATTTCAATTCTTAATTTGTGGCACTTGGTCGGGAGATATCGAGTTATGAAGTAAATTAATAATAATTAACGCACTAATCGAAAACCCTACTTGATTTTGACTAGACCAATTTATCATCAGCCCGAGGTTTAGGGTGTAGTTCCTCCGTCTAAAAACCATGCAGGCAACTTAAAAATACTTTCGAGTATATTTTGAAAAGTTTACTCTAGTCAAATTCGCGAAGGTCCACACCGCTGTCGACGTGCAAATCAACGTTTCACAAGTGACACGATCTACGTGGACCTTTAAAAATTTGAAAAAACATTCTCAAAACTTCCCCGTCTAATTTTAAATATACAAATTATCAATATTTTAGAATATGTCACAGTTTAAAACATCCAACACCAATATAAAATCACAGCTATATAAAAATGAAACAGTTAAAAAATTTAATAACACAGTAATAAGAATATTCTGGAACTAATAAGAACGCTCCAGATATCTCCCAGTTCGACTATTGTGACTCATGGCCCACTGCCTGGGTCGAACCAGCGGGACGTTCATTTATTTTTTTTTTAATTCTTCGATAACAATGAATATAGGGTGGCGTGTTGCACCTATGTGACAGCAGAAAGCCTTATGCAGAATTCGTACCGTAAAAGGCAAATGGCCACGTCAAAAATTAGGTACAAATTGTCCAATATCACGCGTTTCAAAGATTACGTGTCAGATCGCAAGTCAGCTTACACAAACTCGAAACTATCACTATCACAAACATTTTTTTATTATTTTGAAAAACGCAGATACGTCGCATCTGTTACAGTCTATTTGAAAAACGCTTACCGACATCGGAGTGAACCTTCGTGTAAGTTAATTCGTCTCGATCTGAACATAACACTTTTGATTTATCGAATTCAAAAAAAAAGTCAGTGCGATACGATTTCTGCATAAGGACATCTTTCAAACAGATTAAGAGGATTACATTATGGTCATCCTTCGATCTGACATAGGGCATTCACTCACTCAGATAATCTTACTGTACTACACTATTCAATCAAAAACTAATTTTAACACAAACATTTTTTTGTCATTATATGACCATTATACAATATAATAATAAAAAGTTCTATATAAACATGACATAAATAAACGGTTCGGTGTTTGTCGTTGTGACTACTGCAGGTAAGAGGCCAGGGCAGCCATGACGGGTGCTGGTGGCAGCGCAATTGGGATGTGGTAGTATTTACAGGTGGAACGAGTGCACTGTCCCTTTGCAGCGTCACGGCACACGGCCACTCGATGCTCCACCACTTCCACCCCATCTCCTGCAACAACAATCAAAATTGTCACCAATTCATTTCGACTCGAAATCATCTGTCCCCCAAGTGCTTCTCGATTTACCGGTAAATCTACAGGTTTTCCTTTTATCTTTTTTCATTGTCAACAAAACATGTAGGTACTGCAAGAAATGATTTGTTATACAGGGTCGTTATAAATGATTGTCCCATCGCAGTAGGCGTTGGTGACGTAGTTGAATGTGCCTCAAGCCTCATAACATGAGTGAGACTCATTTATAATGACCGTGTACTGAACGTTCATTTTACGAACAGTTGACGTTTTCCCCCTTTATGTATAAACAACATACGTATTTGCATTATTTTCTCTCATCCAAATGAAATACAGTTTTGTTTGAGGTTTGAATTAAGTGGTGCTATATTAACACGCCCAAGTCATTAACGGTATTGCACTATGACATACTTCTAAGTTGGTACGACACGATCATTATTTACTTAAAAAAGCCAACCTGAAACGACCTTCGCTCTATGTTGACACTGCTTTTGGGTTCGGGCGAATATTGATACTCTTCGGTAATGCCGGCAATTGGTTTTAAAACAACTTATATTTACAAGAAACATTCTGTTCACTGATTTGTTTATTTATTTGAAGATGGCATTCTTAAAAGTCAAATAGGTTGTATCAACATAATGCTATTTCGGTGTGTAATATTCACAGGAAAATGTATCAACTTCCGGAGTTTGTTTTTATCTTATCAGACAATCACATACATGTAAATGTTCATTTTGCAGACACTCAGATACTACCAAAGCGTGATTAATCAACAACAACAAATCGTTGGAATTCTTAGTGGCAAATATTTGTATGTATTAAAAATTGCTTAATATTCCATTTCCAGAGGTAGTCCAGAAGGTAAATTTCCTCAGAAATCAAAACCAACACGAATTTGGATCCACGATGCCTATCAATCTTACCATTGCCATTTTTTGACAAACGCTACAAATTCATTACAAAGTAGGCAAAATTTACACTTATTCGAATGATGAGAGAAGACTGACATGATTTTAGTTTCTGGAGAATGTTTGAAGAATGCTTGCTGCTCTTGTTTATGCCCAGCGATACCTCGAAATGAGAGTGCCTTCTGACATGTTTTTTTAAAGATTGGAGGGTCAGTTAAGAGCTAATTGGTCTCCCGTTAAGTTATCAAGCAAAGAGTGGGATAAGGAACACGAAATAGTTCTTCAAATTTTTTATGTGAGGCAACGCGAAGTGACAAGAAAGGTAGGCATTAGCCAAGCCAGTCTTCTGTTTGCAGAACTGCCAATGAAAATACGTTTCATCCTTATCATATCACCTTGGTCCAAGGGCTTAAAGAGGCACACTACTCTAAAAGACTGAACTTTTGTCGATTTGTTCGGAAACAGATCATTTTAGAATTTGTTTTTTTTTGGAAAATGTGCTTTACAGTGATGAAGTATTATTTAGCAACAATGGGGATGTCAACGAACATAATTGTCACTATTATGTCCAGAATAACCCTCGCTGGATTGGCGAAGGACACTCACTTCCAGACGCTTTATTCCATAAATGTTTGGTGTGGAATATTGGGGAAAAAAATTATAGGACCATATTTTTTTCACGAAGACTAAACTGTCTAGTGTATTTAAGTTTTCTGCAAAACATTCTGCCAATTTTGTTGGAGGAGATGGATTTACACAGAAGACAAAACATGTGACTCCCACAGGATTCCGCACCCCCTCATTTCTACACAGATGAGAGACGCTATTTAGACACTGTATGTGCGAATAAGAGGATAGATAGGGGTTCGATTAATCCTAGGCCCCCGCCAAGTCTTGACATAACTCCACTAGATTACTTTTTATGAGGAATGGTGAAAGAGCGTGTCTTCCAAACACTTATCAATAGTAGAGAAGATCTTGACCATCGAATAACTGTCGCGTGTAGATCTGTAACGCCGGCGATGTTTATGAGACTGAGAGGATCTTTCCGGAACCGCATGGACGCATGCGAAAGAATGGTGGGCAGAATTTTGACATCTCCCTAATTGATTCACTTAATTTTACGTTGTGTTCGTTATTAAAACATCTTTTGCGTTGGTATTTTAGTTAGGTACTTCTGTCTATGTCAAAAAATGATTGATAGGCATTGTGGATGGAAGTTGTAGTTTTTTAAAAAGTTTCGCAAAGTTGCGAAAATGTAATGTTGGTTGCATCGAGAATTTGCTCAGCCTAATTATTCCTCGTGAATCACCCTGTATATTACGACACGAAGAAATTATTCAGTTTTATCATGATAAAACACTTCTCATATGGTACACAACATTATTGTCAATTGTAGAATTAGTGACTATTTGATAAAAGTAAAGTTCGCCTTGTTTGTTAATACATACATACATTTAAATATAAAACAATAACATTTAAAAACATTAACATTTAGAAAGGCACACTAATTTTGAGTGGTCGTTTAGTACAAATTTATTTAGAACATGGTAATAATAAATAAATGATCACGAGAAAATAAGAGTTTACAAGTTTGTTGAAGTACTGATTCAGCTTCGTGATCATAAGCAACAAAACATTAGGTATAATCAATAAACTGAGGTGCATTTAAAAAGAAAAGGGTGAAAACTGCCTGGAAGTAATTAATATTAATCAGAATTAAGTGTTCGTGAAATTACAGAATGGAGAAGGAAAATGAAAGTCTCGAAAAGTCCAAGATCCTTGATTTATCGTTTGCACTAATTTATTACTTGGCGTTCTAAATGTAAAAAATGGCCATAGAAAATTAATCCCTCCAAAGAAACATTATTTATTAACTTCGATTTTAATGTGCACCTCCTATCGTTTTTAAATTTGTTAAAAATGTTTTTTTTTTAAATACATATGTAATTCTTTTTCAAATTAACAGTTAAATTTTATAATCACATACTTGCAATTAGCAGCGCCACCACTCAAGGCTCCATAATGCTATGCTTTAACAGTAGTCGCTAATAGTAAATAACTCTTAAAAATCAGCTACATGGTAAAAAGATTATGGTCAATAATAACGCCATATAAAATGTGAAAAAAGACGACACCTGAGACCGAGTGATTTACGAAATACAGAAAATTTTTGCCTTTTCAGAAACGAAACATTAAACAGAAAAGGGAATTAACCTTAATTTGTTCGTCACATAAAACTTCGTAAGCTCGAAACGTGAACGGAATGGAATAACTCGAGGGTTCCCTGTACGAAGTAGGAAACAATTGAGTGACGTACAAACTTTGGAACCTATAAAGGGATATCGATTTTTGGTACAGCGTAATAATCCTAACGCGAACATGATAATGGGCGATCAGCGACGACTCGTGTTCCGATTTGTTGTTAAATTCTTTATACTTTATTTTAATTAAATTTTGGAGACACGGTCGAAATTGCAATTGCAAAAATTTTAATTAAACGACTGTCAATCTGTTACATGTGACTATTTTCGTTAAATTTATTAATCCCAGAACAATCCTCAGCTTCCACGCAAACTGTAAATTTGATTTGCGCAAATAGTGTGATAAAAAGATTATTATCAGTCACAATTTCTTAAAAAAAAAATTAAATTGAGGAACAAGGTGGCGACATTTTATAGATTAGAGTACGAAAAACAAATGTGATACCGTAAGCTACTACTGCTATCAGAATTTGTTAGAAATTTCCGATGCTTTTTCTGACCACACACGTAAACTTTAGATTAGTTCACGCATAAAAAAATAATTGAAAGGATGTGCATGCCTCATCTCTAACAATTGATAGCTCCGTTTTTACGGCAAAAATTTTATGTGTTTCTATGCTGTTATTAATGCTGTTGGCAATTCCTAGGTGTTTTCTGATTTCGTCTGTGTACTGAATTTTATTGTCATTATCTTAACATAAAAATTCATCTAAAATTGCAAACGCGTTTCGAGTGTCATGATTACTTAATTACGAATTGTTAAAATTTCAGACACGTCCTAAATGTGTGATTCCTCGCAAAAACTACTGTAGTAGTTGATTTTCATTGCCGTAATGATCTGACGAAAGACTAATGTATGGTAAGTAACACTAGATCTAAACGAAAACGGTCTCATCCCAATGATTTACACCTTTGCACCACACTTAGTTATTAAGTGCATATTATCAAAAAAAAAAAAAAAAATTGCCAACCCAAAAGATGCTTCAATTTTCTTATTATTCTATCTTCAAGCATTTACGGACTTAGATTGCACAGACGATGAAAATACCGACCTCTTATTCCCGAAAGGGGTTTGAGCGAATTCCGTTTCCTGCAGCATTAATCTCGGTAAACACTTGAAGTAAATTTACTAAGGAAGTGCGACTTTTGTTGATCATTACCACAATTTATATTGAAAAAAAGGGCGGTATAATAAATAAATCAAAATAAAGTTATCGCACAGAGCACTTGCACTGACATTACGGTTTGAGCTTGAGCTAGATCAGGATGACTTTTGGAAACAACGTCAATGGTATTTGACACCAAATGGAGTATTTTGATAAAAATAACATACCTACTTGAGAAGTCGCGTATTACACAACTCCCTTCATACTAAATTTAGTAAAAAAAAATATGTTTGTTGTCGATGTCCAAACATAGAACAGGATTTTGAGTAAATCGCCAAAACCGTTGTATACTCAATAAAAAGCACAACCTGGTGTAACAATTTAACGAAATATAACAACTATGTATGTACAAAACTGATGAAAACCGATGAATAAGTGAGTGTGTCTCTGTCTCTGTACAAATACAAAAAGGGAAATCAATATGAAAAATGTGTTAAACTAAAACTACTGGTCAGTTTATACATACATACATAACAGGGTGGGGGAGGACCAACCCTGGGGCGCAAAGTCCAGGTATGACGTAACAGACAATTAAAAAAAAAAAAAAAAACTAGCCAAAAGGTGAAATAATAATATGTAATACGTAGAGTATTCAAATAAAAAAGACATTCTCTTTCTCTTTGAAGGTGAAAGTGTTATTTATTGGTAAACTACTAATTTTATGTAGGTTATGCATCTATAGCATTTGTTATACAATTTTTAAATAAATTCACTTTTGTACTTCTGTGTCGTAATTTCATTGCACGTAAAAATACAGATATCTGTGTAGCGTATTTTCAGCGTACGTTTCCCTTGACATCACCGCGAAAAGAGCGATAACTTTTGTACTAAAGCACCCATCCTACCAAATAAAAGTATTCCGTTGTTTCTTACTGAACAAAAATGCCGTAATATGTTGCCAATTTTATTTCGGAAGAATGAAATTTTAGTAAATGGTGTGCAACAGAAAAAAAATTCTACTCACCTTGTAGATGTACAAATTTGCAGGCAGGCCGGTTACAAAGACCACGATTAAAATCTTGGCACACCGGGAGGGTGTCCAGTAACTGTAAACATAAGACAAAAGAGTAAGTTTCGAATTAAAAGAAGGAGACAATTTAAGAGCAGATAATAAATTTTAATTGTAATATTATAATAAACAGGAAAAAATTTGGAAAAATACTGAAAATTGTGCACATGTATGCAACATATAGAGGTTTTTATCTATTTAAAGATCTATAACAAACGGCATACATAAGCACTACAACAGATCTATAACATAAATTAATTCATTCATTCACAAATTTGGAATATAATGCACATGCCAATCGTTACGAAAAAACCTAAAAAATATAGTTTTGGTCAGTTGCTGGTTGCAATAAAAAATCAGATAGTTCAATCATTCTGCACAAATTATGTCTGGCCTATAATAATGGTACATGTTTACAAAAGTGCTAAAAATTACAATAAAATGGTAAATTCGTTTCTTACACATAATATTGTGACTGCAGCCGCTTAACACAGTACAAAGTATCTGAGCTACATATTTCGCTAATAGCAATATTTAAAACGACTATTAAAAAAATTTCAGCAAATATACCAACAAAAGCTCGTGGCAGCAATAAAGGCCAAAACCATAAAGCAGTGTTAATAATAAGAATGGTACAGGTAGTGTATTTTTACATGCAGAATGTTTGAAAATCTTTATGAATTAGGCATTACTTAACTCAAACGGTACCCAACATGATGGGACCGATTGAAATAAGAGATTAAAGCACAAAACTCTACGTTAGCGTTAAATATGAAACAAATGATTTGTTTCGTAAGCATTGATCTAGGGATGCAATCAGATTGTGATGGAAGTCGAGTTAGTAAACACATCTCTATGGTTTTTAATATTCACAATATGCTTGCAAACTGTGGATAAACAAACAAGTTACAATATTAACACAAAACTGGAACAATCAGCCTTCCATCTCGGTTTTTCTAGCACTTTCAAGCAATCAGTGAATAACTGCCTCAATATAGCAGAAAATCCGGTAAACACTCAGAAAATTAGTTAGTGAAAAGCAACATTGTAACTTGTTAAAAACTTAACGAAGTCATGTAAGCTGTGCCACAGTGTACTGGAACTCTGGTAAATACCGTCAGGTGGTTTTAGCATCGCAGTACAGCGTACATGATGTTAAACATACGTGAATACCTGTCCTTGTTCGTCAGTGTAGACCACAAAAGGGGCGTTTTGGGGCACAGGCGCACCATTGTCTATGCCGGCGACATGCAGTAGTGCAGCAAGCCAACGTCATCGCAGCCAATCAGCGTTACGATAACATTACGTTACAGCCATAAACGATACCCACCATACACCAAGACAAGTGTTGTTTATTTTGTGTGTCAAAATAGGAACGAGTGTCGTTATATTAACAAACATATCAAGTTAGACAGAGAGTAGTAGTTAAGTAGGTAGTTTTAAAAAAACAATCAAGTAAGTGTACGAGTGTTGACGTGTTGAAGTATTAAAATTAAGGTGTCGGTGGGTCCCAAAACCATTGTAAAACGCACACATTTTGCGTGTGCCAACAGGACACAAACAGCAAGGATCAACACCAATCAATCCGGTTTAACAATCAGTTCATGAGCAAATCAATTAATTTTTGAAGAAAGAAACAAAATTAACAGAAGATACAACGGTGAAAACCGGACAACGTAAGCATGAAACAGAAAAGCAAATTAAATTAATATGAATGCGAGGTTTGACGGATGCACTGGCGTATTCAGAGATCAAAAGTAACGTAAACATATCAACATCACCTGTTTGCGGTGAACAATGATATTGAAAGAAAAACGAATGGTCAAAGCAAAAAAGTGCCTGAATACACCAACATTTCTGTAAAATAAAGAGAAATAAAAGGATAAACCGATGGAGGCTGAAGAGGTAGAAAGTGAGCCGTTCGGTCTGGAAAGGAAATATCGACAGAACGAACGAAATATTTTACTTACAATGTATCAGTGCTAAAGACCAAGTAATTTTAAAGCAAAAAGCAACAAATGTTGTTAGAACAAAATAAAAAAAATTAACAAGCTGTTACGTGTAGAACAAATCTGCGATGCTACAATTAGTCTATGCTGCTGGATTCTGCAAACATAATATATTAAATATGGCGTTTTAAATAATGTATAAAAACAAATAGTTTCATGTTAAAAGACAAATTCATAGAATATGAATTCCAAATACCTACGTATTATATTTTACTTACTACAAAGCTACAAATAGATTTAGCGAAACAAGAAAATGTAGAAAACATAATCATTCCAAATGTACAAAGCTTCTAAGAGTCACTGATTGCAAAAAAACACTACAGTAGACTTTGAGAACACATTATAAAAATCACTTGTGTTAGCTAACTTTTCTTTCGTCTTTTTCCAAGTTCATGGGAATTTACGACTTTGTGCAATGTGCATACGAAAATATAACAAGATTGTGCACAAGACAACAGACTCAACTATGTATGTATAAAAAAAAAGAACATAACACCACAGGACTGAATCAAATAAAGTAGCCAGCAATGCACATTACACAAGCCTTCGGCAGGGCAGTATAATGCAATCTTGCCTGGATCTTGAAATATCACACAAAAGCCTCGTTTTGCCTGACAGTATGATTGTTTACGTTTTGGCTGCTAGTGTACAGGTCATAAATCAAAAACTTGCCGCGTGTCGTTTACCTTTTGTGTTGGGGACGTAATTTTAGGAAGAGCACACCCGGCAATGATTGTCTTTACGTTTGTCTACGAGAAGTGATCTGTTAGTTACTTTAAATAAGCAATAATAGAACAAATTGTCAAACATACCACAAAACACAAAAGATAAACGTGGGGCAAGCGGGTCAGATTTACAGCCTGTGGAAAATCATCTCATGTAGTTCAACAAAAGCCAGTTGAGGAGGAGCACTTCATATAGGATGTGATCAGACACGTGTCCCATAAATCATCACCACAAAACAAAACCTGCGGGGACAACAAAATGAAAATGGATGATCGAAACAAAACTGAAATAAGGCCTAAATAATTAAACAAAAAACTGTGTTAAATATACCGGTGCTGTGTATAAGGTTTTGATTTGAAGTAAATGTTTATGGTGTCTGTTCGAGTTAATTATTGGATACTGGAAAAAATTCAAATAATAAGCAATGATTAATAAAACAAATATCATGCATTTTCAAGCATTATTATTACAAATAATGGCGGTGATAAATAATACATACACCTCAGGATTAGAACAAATACAGTACACAATATATACTATAAATATGGAAAGTTTTGTCACACTAGATGGCAATCGTGACCCACACCTTAGCGAAGCGTGATCAGCAGCCTAAAAGGCACTACATTATTGTAAGACGAGTTCATTATAGCTGGCAGCTGATTACGCAGGTTGGTGCAGCAAGAAAAAGTAAAACTCTTCACGTACTGACCAACTAAGCTGTTACCAAAAAAAAAAAAAAGAAAAGAAAATGTCGATCTACTTTTCAGCGTATAAGAGCCTCGAATTCTAACCTGACAATTACATTGTAATCCTACTTCAAAATGCAAATTTGTTTGTAATATATTTGTAAATACTTAAATAGACAAATACTTACTTATCAATATTATTACATGCATCACAATATTATTATGTACCCTATTTAATAACGGTACAAGTGAAACGATTTTTAAATGCTAAGTAGTAAGACACATTTTTAAAAATGTATGTAGCAAATATATAATACATCACATTACCACTAGGTACTACCATTCTAGCCTAAACTGTAGTTACAAATAGATCATCTTGTGAGACGGCACAAATATTTAGCACAATTTGAAGAAAAAATGTGAGATATTTCGTTGTACGGATCTGATTTGATCTGATGGAGAATATATAATATCTATATATTATACACGTAGGTAGCGTGTGTGCATCAAACCAAACTAACGACTAGGAGACAACCAAATATTAGTTCCGCATCCAAGACAGTAATTAAAAAAAAAAGGACAAATGACAGGCAAAATAACTAACAAACAACTACATTTGTGCTTCGAGATCAAACCCAGGAAGACAAAACAATAATAACCATGGCCCTTGAGGCGATTGCAAGTTCGTTAAAAAAATTATATACTAGTTAACACACTTTCATTAAATGAAGAAGTCAAAAAGTCAGTAGTAGTTTTATAGGACGATTTACATAGAGGAACCCAACCCAAAAAGAGAACTCTAGCAAAAAAACGAAAGTCGAATCTTATGAACAAACGGAACAACATGCAATACATGTATCAAAAGAGAAGCCCCATGCAAAATCGGAATCCAACACAGACATAGAGCGTAAAAGGCAAATAATCAAATAGAGTCGGCATCTTTTTGGGTCAGTTACAGACTACAACAGCCTTGTACCTACGAAAATGGCACTTTCTATGGTCTCTAACGAATACAATGCTTAGAATGTCTACCATGCGACTCAATTAGGCTCTCAAATAGTTTATCAATACGGATAATTTTTTTCATGCATAATAGTTCTAACAAGTACATTTCAAAAACCTCCTGTTACAATAAAGATACAACAGACTATGTCTGATCGGCAAATGTTACAAAATACTAAAAAATAATGTGGTATTGTACGGGGAAAGGATGTTACCTTAGCGGTGCAAACAGCAGGTGTGAGGGTATCACAGTTTTCAGGCACTCGCTTTTGGTCCAGGGGTCGCTCACAGCATCGCCCATTCATTATAACCACGTTCGCGTTTTGACTAGATTTTTTCAATTTTAAATATGTCAAATTATGTTTAAAAAGTTAAGATAAAAATATGTATATATGTATATATAATTTACTAAACTAAAAATTCTAATACAACAATTTAGTCAACACGAGTCGAATATATATAAAAAATGTCATTAAAATTAAAATGTTTATCGAGGCGAAAACTCAAATGTGCTCATTATGCGTTACCAACAATTGCATTTATGTCTCGAACATCATAATATAAAGAACCTGTTGGATTATTAGTGAATTTTACATGGCAATATCCACAGCCTAAAAATATTACACAAAACAACAACACGAACTAAAATAATTAGTTGAAAAGAAAATTATGTGGTTTTTAGCTTTTTATAGGGTTGAATGACCACGTTATTATTATTCTGTGCTGCGGCGGCAGCGATGTTCGCCGACGCCGAGACATTGGTGATGGGGGCTGCCGACACCGTGACAGGATACTGAGCTCCCAAAAGACTACTACCCAAAAGAGGCGTCGAGCTCGCACCCGGATACGGCGTCCGGATAATAGAATACGGGTTGATAATGGTCGGCGGTGGACGGGAAATGTTCAGCAGATGATTCTGTTGAGCCATCGAGTACGGATTAGCCAAACCCAAATTCAAACCGGTCGTTCCTAAACCGAACGGAAGCGCAGCGGTGGGATAGCGCGCTAGGGCCGGCGGCGGCACAGTCAACGCCTGCTTGTTCAATGACACCCCCGTGTAGTTGAGGGGGTTAAGCTGATTCAACTGGCTAGCAGCTAGAGATTGGCTAACGGCGGCTAACTTAACGGCTTTCGCGTAGTTCTGTTGAGCGACCTCTTTAGCAAGAGCTGCGGGATCTGGTATGGCAGCAGGTTGAGGCAGTGGCAAAGGCGGCAAGGTAGTCGACGGTACAGTCGTCGCAGTCGAGGAGATGGGAGATGATATCTCGTTCTCCTTGACGGGCTGCGACACCGTCGTCGTTGCTGTGGGTTCCTGCTGTTGGGGAGCGGCAGGAGAAGCGCAGGATGTGGTAGGAATCGGAGCCGGGGAGGCCGAATACTCACATGACACGGGCACGAATGGCTGCTGGAGCTGCATCAGTTGTTGATAAGTGGTCGCATTCGGTTGGTATACGGGCACTCCGGATTTGTCTGCCGCTGGCCTCTTGTACGGCATCATGGCCGGGAAGGCCTGCTGGCATACAAATAATCAGCATCATTTCAACATGCGGAAAACCACGTACAACCACACCGCAGTAAATACTTGGATTCGCTAGCTAGTGTGCTTACGTTGATTTTCTATTGTTCATTTTGCAAAAGAAAAAAAAAATCACTCGATATAATATTCAAATATTAGTAAAGCTAAAATCTGAATATCATGCGGAAGGAAGCCTTCGGCTTGTTACTATGTGGATATCTGTACGTGTATATTGTAAACGTAAAAAAAAAACTTTAAAAAATGTTAGTACTTACAAAATTGTCATAATAAAATGACCCAACAGATTTCATATCCATCTGAAATAAAAAGAACGTAACAGCTCGTTAGTTTTTGCAACGGCACAAATTAAGAAAGTGGACAATTTTCGCAAGAAAATCAAAACAAACAGAAAAAATTTCATGAACTGAAAACAATCTCAACGACTTGCGAATATTTTCCACTTTTTGAATTCTAGTTAGTCTACAAATAACGAGTCATTTCGTCTGCAATGTAACTGCACAGACAAAATACTCTGGTAAAAAATATTAATCACAGAACAACAAATTAATAATAATAACAGTATTTGCTGTAATTAAAGTTGCTAGAATGTTGCGAGTTTTAATACGTCCACAGTGGAAAACTGTAAAAATTTATAAGTTAAACTAACGGAATTAACGAAAGCCAATTTAATGCCTGCTGAAGTATTAAAATCAAATCATGTGAAAATGTAATATCGTTTCGATCATGCACACACGTACAAAAATCGTATAAGCACAAAGCTTAAAAAGCACAGGTTTCTAGGATAATTTTAATTATGTTACAAAAAGGAAAACTTCTCTAAGCAAAATAAAATAGCTCACAACATGCTAACAACTTGACCCAGGTAGCAGTTCGCGCTTTTCTATGAAAAAACGTCCTTCAAAAATGTAAATGCCGGTCGTCGCCAAAAATCAAATAATTTTGTTAATTTTCAACAATCAAAATGTTTCATCGGTCGATAAATTGTTCATGTAAATTTGTGTTCCAACGGCCCCTTCACAGAAAAAAAATTAACTAGGTGAAAAAATTGTTCGAAATGATGTTCTAATAGAAACAATAACATAAAAATTTCATTCAGCGCAAGCCAAGAAAATAATTACGGTTCGGTGGCAAAAGCGTGGCTGTCAATTTCATTTATTGTGAATGCATGGAAATTAGCAAAAAAAGAAAAGCGTAATCACAGTAATACAAAAGCTGGAATACCTATAAATTTCGAAAAAAAAAGAGAACAAACAAAAAAAGTTAATTCACAAGTTATTGCATTTATTTATAGATTTTTTCGGCAACTGGATCTCGTGATATTCTGTTAACAATTCTACGTGAAAACCAAGCATCGCTGAGGATCAAAGCTGCTGGCATATTTCGGTGTTTACACAAAACTAGTAAGTATTCTGCCCAATTACTTTAAACCCGAAGTTAGATGCAAACCGCTACCCGTTATCATGTGGGTGTAGGTGTGTGTGGATGTGTGGGTGTTGTGTGTGTATGTGTGTGGGTATATGTGTGTGTGCGTGTGTTGTGATGTCAAAATGCAATTGATGTAGAATTATTATCAGTGATTCTATACAAATTTGCATGGTGTACACTTTTTTGTACTAATCAAGCCGCCAATTAAGTTATGGTGAAAAGCGAAAGCTTTAGGATAAGCACAGTTCACAATGAAAACAGAGATACTAAAAAATTAAGAGCAATATGATTAATGGGGATGGTGGTAATTTAACTAAATGAATTTTGATGGAGAGCTGATACGCCGCACCCAAAACACCGATAACATGCGATGCCTTTGCTCAACAGTAACGGTTGAAAAATCTGGCTCAACCTAGCACCTCGTCCTCATTGTGAACATAGATGTAGTTGTCATCGGTCAGTCGGCGTTCGGCCCGGTTAAAACAGAGTTGTGGCATGGCGTGTACACAATACAATAGAAATAGTGACATGCAAAGCAAGGCGCAAATGGTACCAGTAATAGATCTGTGTCGGCGGTGCTAGGCTCACGGGGCCTCTTCTTGCCGATTTCGAGGGCGGCGGTAGCCTGGGGGGGCGCCAGCAAGGGCGAGACGGCAGCGGGCTATTAGTAGAGCAGCAACAAGACCAAGCACATCCGCCCAACGGGGTAAATAAAACAAACCAGCACTAAATTAATTCATGTACGCTGACTCGGAGCGTTCTGTCTATATACTACACACATTGTCAGTATGTGAACAAACATAGTACGTATCGGCATGGTCTGGGGATGGCGCAGCTCTGGCAGCGGGTAAGATATATAATATATATATTGTGTACAAAATGTGACCATTAAACCGCAGATATAACACACAATCCGACCAGACGCAAAGTGTCTTCGTTACGTCTGGCCGGTAAACTGTGGCTTCGTTGCGCTTAATAATCCTTATTATTCGACCAGAATGCTTCTTTGAACGTACGAAAAACTCGCCAGGATGGACACATGTATCAATCAACATGCTCACTTAGGTAACGTATAAAACACCGCGGAAGCAGTGACTCGATTCGAAATTACTGAATAATAAGGAATATGCGGATGCATAATCACTTCAAAAGCATCTTAGCTGCAACGGAACAGTGTCAGCTGAAAGTGCAGGTGCGTTGAACTTCACTTAAGAAGCTTGTCTGTGAAAAATGAAGCTAAAATCGTCATGCAACTCAGGAGGCTGAAAAAAATTATCAAGTGCCAGCTTCATTATAAAAATTATATACGTCGCATGTGACAAAAGAATGGAATAAACCACAACGATCTGACAATGGTCAGAACGTGGTCAAAGTTATGAAAATCATCGCAAAATTTTGGTTCAATCGTGGCTTGCAACGAGGAAAACAGGCGACACACAAAATGTCATTGGAAATCAGGAGAAGAATCTACAAAACCAATTTATTCTTTTAGCTTTTCCGATACATATATGGAGTGATTGTGAGTTTACTCCAAGCTTTTATCACAAATTGTATAAATATTTTACAATATCTCCAAAAAGTGGAAATCCTGAATTTGTGCGACTAGCTCAAATTCAGTTACTATGTAGGTAAATTAATCTATAGGAAGACAAAAAATTAGGTCGGCAACACTTTCACATATAAATGCATGCAGATAATATCCTGAAAACAGCATGAATCTCTAGGATTTTAACATCTAAAGCGGCTAGTTTTTAACAGGTTCGTATCGAGAACAAAGAAAGAAGTGTAAAAGAAAACAAAAACTTCAATTACAGCTCAAGAAATGTTCAATTTAAAAGGAATAGTCTGCACAACGCCACCTGAAAAGTCACAAACATGAATTAAAAATAAATAAATTATAACTAAAACGAGATACGTGACAACAGAGACATACATTCTTGACGCAATGATGTCGCACACCTGCAAACAAGCCCCATTCTATCTCAAGTCTAAATAAACTTCAACCTCTTTTTTCCACAAAAACTCACAGGTGATTTGTGCGAGACGTCATCACTACTACATCTGACGGTATTATTAACATCGTCGAATTATATTTCGATGGCATGCATTTATTATTGAAGAGAACTCCACCGTGAGGAAAGAGCGTGCCGCTACTAATTAACTGCTTATTCCGTTATTCAACTAGAGGAACACATCAAAGGAGAAAAGCTCCTTTCAGTGATTCCCGCAATTTATACGTGTGTGAGTGAGTGTGTGTGCGTGTATGTGTGTGTATGCTGGGCAGAGTAGCCCATTGATCTGCACAAATAATGGAATTAGCAGATACGGCAACAAGTTGTAACGATAATGTCGATTGAGCAGAGATTCAAAACAATTGACTTGCTAGAAACTTGAAACAATAACTTCGTTTAACCAACACATCAAAATCCAATGGGAGTTGCAAAGGCATATATGTACTACTGTAATCCATGGGTAGATTACTACAATATAAAATTTTAACTGATTTACAGTAGAATCAAGATTCAAAATAACAACAGAAGAGCGAATAAGAGGCTATTATTAAAATGGTGTAAATTTGGTGGTAGCGACAACAGCGTACCGTATCAGTTTTGGTTTTTCGTGTGTAAGTGTATAAATAATGTACGCGAAGGAGGATTGGTACAGCAGGGCTTGCTGGCAGAGCACAGGACAACGTAGATGGCAGCATCCATGCTAAAAATTATCATAGGGAGAGCATGATCTACATAACATGAGGCTAGGTTTCTCTCGGACAGTCGGAAATACTCAATATCCGGCTAAGCGAATTGTAACCATTTAAAACTACAGTATCAACACTATGACCAACGACCCGTAAAGGCCCGAGTTAGTTGAGAAGATAACAGCACATGTCATTGCATCAGGAACTGCATTTTCTGCTTGCCATAACTAAACAACACACTCTCCTGGACCAAAGCATTAGCGATCGAAACCTTCTCCTTTGGCGGAAGGTTTCGCATCGCGAAGGCTGCTCACACTCAATTGGAAAGGTGACTGACAACAAATACATTATGTGACAATAGTGATCCAAGTGTTTGCAGCCTTCAAACATAATCACAGAAAAACAATCTACAAAACGAAAAAGGAACACTACAAAAATGTGAATCTTCCAGGGCGGACCAAGAACATCTTGGAAGATTTCGCATTCTGTTAGTTACGGTAACACACGACTAAGAGCTATTAGCTTGCAAGAAAAATCGGATCGACACCACACCGACAGCTCCAAGTGTGAGCACCGAAGAGCTACCGGCTGGTCCGGCACCGATCAACAGAAAAAACAGACAGAATAGAGAAAATAGCGAGCGTGCGCCCTAAAAATGCGTAGCATACCGCGCTAGCCCGCGACTGTGCGGCCTTGATTTGGGCTTGGAGGTGCAGAGGGGGGTGGAAATAGCGGCAGGGGTCGCGGTTGCAGCGGCCCTTGACTGCATCCATGCAGACAGTGACAGTGCCGTCCTCGTTGGCAGTTACAGAGTCAGCGGGATGCGCAAAGCGACACTCTGACTCTGCTCGCTTGCACGCCCCGCGCTGGTACTCGCGGCACACCTACAGCAGACACCCGGCTGTTATCAGCACAAGCCACCGCTGCATCTTATCACTGCCCCGGTCGTCCGATTGTGGACCGACGGCGACGTCAAGTCTCTGCCGGAGACGTCGACGTCGACCGCCGGATCGTGACGGACGGCCGGTTGGACGCAGCTTCTAGATCCTAATCACCTACGGGTTTTGATATTCAGAGCTCATAACAAACAGCTGATCATTTAGTCCGTGTGGATGGGTCTCGATGCAAAAGAAGAATCTCGGCCGACAACAGATTGCCAAAACACTCACGATCACTAAAATTCAAAATCGATCATGTGAAAGTGTTACACCAGTCGAGATGTTACACGTGTTCCCCGTACTAAAAGTTCATTGGCAACTTGGTCGTCAAAGTTCTGGTGCAATAAAAGAGTTAGTGAATAGTGAAAACTAAATGATCATCTAAATCAATAACCTTCTATCGAAAAAGCGAGACACAAGACTTACTTGCGACGGTAAAAGAGATGGAGGGGTACTAGAACTACATAGAAAAACTCCAGTGACAGCACACCGTGCACAATGAAAATCGATAGAAAGTTACAAGTGCTCATAAAGTATAACAATAAAAAATCTAACAGCATCAATAAATCAACTTGTATGTACAGCGAGTACTAGTGTTCAAATTATATATATGTACATAGGGGAGGACTCATCTACGACTATCTATATCGCTAGGTTAGCGTTATGTGTACGTATTAGTTGTGTAGATTGTTATCATCTTGATTGTGGATAGTAAAGCGTTAATAAAACCCAAATTAATATACACCTGCTGAACAAACCGCAAAAAAAAAGATGAATGAAAACCCCATGCAGAAAATAAAAGAAAATGAAAAATCAAATTTGCAAGAAAAAAACAAAAAATAATAATAAAAATAAATAGTAAAGACGTGAACCAAAATTCGATAACACAGAAACAGCGCCATCATTGTCTGAGATTAGTTTTGACTTAACTAAAGCATAATAAAATATAATCGTAAAAACGTCCTAGAGATGTATAATAGTTCCCCATTTCTGTAGGTGTGGTAATTCAGTACAATTGGTACATACATATTTAGATTGTAATTAAAGTTAATGAAAAAGAGATCGTACCTCTAGTCTATCGGAACGAGGCATTTTTTGTTGTGCTACAACAGTTTGTGGTACTACACCCAACGGAGATCCCACTCCTGTAGGATCCGGACCCATAATTGTAGGCATTATGGGACCTGGAGCGAAGTATGGACTGTATGTATTGCCAACCTGTGGCATTCCTGTCAGGTACGGGTTGGCGGCCTAAAAACAAGCAATTTATCAGTTAAATACGATCATTTGCATTTCATTTTTGGTTTGTCGGAAAAGCGGCACAAGCCAAGCATAAAAGAAACAAAATATAGAACTGGCAATATTACGGGAATCGTTTTGTTGGTGGAATGATGACAACTAATATACACAGTGCTTCACAAGTAACCCACTTCTTGCATACACTTGAACCACACACTTCAGAGAAATGGGTGAATACATAGAAACAAGAAACAAAAATTGGATTATTTAAAAAACACTGCTTTTTTTATGCAACGGTAAATGACTCATGACTGTTGTTTCCAATTTCGAACCCATTTTTGCTCTAAAAGCGGCTACATTAGTTCACTTTTTTTTTAAAACTGTATGTCTATGGAGCACTGCAAAATTTTGAATACTTATATGATCATCCTATTCAATTTTTTTTTGCTATTGGCCAAAAGGTGAGAGTAAACGAGGTTTCATTTTGTCATACAATGAAAATTTCTATAGTCTTCGAGGTATGGGTACAAATTCGAAAGATCTAGCTTGTTTCAAACATGAAAGATACAAAAACAGATTGTTAGACGCTTCAACACAAAAGAGGTTTTAAAGCAGTCTCATTCGAACTTGTTGTCATTTTAAATTAGAATTTGACAAGCGTCGGCCCACTAGTCACCTGTTTTTGCAAGCTTAAAACGTCGTTCATTTCATTGTTCCAAAGTTTATAATTGAAAAGTTAGCAGAAAAGGATTACTCCTGTAAAAGCACTGTAAATATATCTTTAAATGGTCCACTACTTGCAAAGCTTTTATTAGATATAAGACAGGATAACTTTTGGGTGTTTACCATGAATGCGTACTGCTCGTCTATTGACATGGAGAAATTGGGGAAGAAGGTCAAAGGAAGGCTGTCTATTGTCGAGTCCACCTCCAACAAAAACCCAATTAGTACCAACACCACGCTACATGCAAAAAATTTCAATCGTACTGAACAAAAAATAAAAAGGCAGCGTGCATTCACTACATTAGAAAACCAATTTTTACGGAACACTTGTAACATATGTACCACTTACCACTGCCTGAACTTGGCCAGGAACTAGAGGCTGCCCTGGCGTTAGGCCCATTTGCTGCATTAGCGCATTCTTTAACGCCAAGTGGTTCCTACCGTTTATAAGCAACTGGTCTTTGAGGTGTTGTGGAGGATGGAAGTACTTGCACGGGGGTTTTTCTCTGTTACACCGCCCCTGCAAAAAAAATATATATGAATGAGAAAAGAAAATACTTCTCGTCTGCAAAGTTGATCCGAAAATTTATCGTTTCGAGACGTAGACATAAATACCCGCACCCATATAGTAAGAATCATGCGGCTGTGTATGATGTATGGCGGTTACATCAATCCTATTTCGCGGCTGCCTGACGACCCAAGACGCCCTAAGCTCCGTAAAGTTATTTAACCCGATGAGATTCTCGCCACCATGAAAATAGGTGTAAGAATAACGCCACTTGAGAGACATCCTAACAGTTATCACGGTCAAGTTAAGAAACTCATTGTACAAGTCACTCGCTGCTTATTTATTTCGACTAGCTGCAGACAGTCAACGACAAAAAGAAGTAATCGGATCGTTAAATGTTAGAAGTTGAAATCGGCGGATCGGAAGGAGTAAACAAAATGGAGTCAATTAATTGATTAATTAGTTTGCTGGTAATGCTGTAAAATTATACGCTGCCGATAGCTTTTCCGATTCCGATAATTACGCTTGTTGGGAGCAATTCAGATCTAAATATACCACTTCCACCGCGAATTAGACATGAAAGGTACAAAACGTCAACAACGACACTCCCTCAGCAGGCGAAACTGGGCAATTTTCTCCCTTCTATTCAAATGGCGTGTAGTGCGTTTCGGCATTAAAGAGAATAGTTAAATATAAAGAGAGGTTGAAGGGCGGTCGGATGGACTTTTTTATAAGGCATCAAAAGCTCATAGTCTCTAATGAAGAGTGATGCGTTGAAATGGGACAAGATGTTTTCAGGTTATCAAAACTTTATGCAAGGGAAGAAAGAAGGGAACTGAAGTAGAACTTGTGACGTGATGACTTCTGCGTTGTAACTAAGTCGACTTGTGTATTTCCTTTCGTAACCTGATTTGGTGCACACACACACATCAAAAGAAACCAGACTGATATGGATCTTTATTTGTTGTAGACGTATACACTCGTACTAATGTGGACGATGGAACTACAAACAAACAATGGACAGACATGAAAGTGCTCGGTTATGCTCAGGGGACAAAACACATGCGGAAACGAATAAAGCTCGACCAAAGGAAATGGCAGTAATGGCCAGGCATTAGGGTGCGAAGCGAATCGGTTACAACCACCAAACTTTCTAATGAAGTCGTTCGCTCGACTTTAAACAAGAGAACCGAAAAAAAGCCACCACATCACATCCTGCCCAGTAACAAAATCATTTCAAAATCCGACTCTTACAACTAAATACACAACGAAAATAATTCCGTCATGATGTAAGTTTCTGTAATGGGGTGGCAATTACGACACTCAGCCAACATTCTGGGTTAGTGGTGGACGTACGTCACTTCCCGTTCGTGACCAACGGGAAGTGAACTCGGCACGCTAGCCACTTCCTTATCATATGTTACGCGCCATAATCCAGTCGATAAGCGGATGGACCCTGGTTCTAAAACATTAAAAAACAATGTGGACTTGACCGGTATTAGTCGCACTGATGGCGACGATTACACATTAATGGCAACTCTCGACTGGCAACATTTTAACAAAGCACAATTTAATCGCCGCGCACCGATCAATATCCTCGCAAACGTTGACTTTTACTATGACAACAAAAAGACCAACCAAAACTGATAAGACCAAGACAGCCAATTATATTCTCTTGCGAGCGCAGTGGGCGTCGGTGGGTGCATCAATTGTGGACTTTTCCACAGCGATTGTCGATGAAATCGACCGATTGTGGCTTCGGCGACGGGAACGAATGCACCACCACTTACGGCTAAATCCCTCGATATCCGTTTCGTCGACGTCAAGTTTTCGAGTTAATTAACGTGAACGCGCGGCGATGGCCAACAGCTAAGCTCGCTCCAAAGTGGCAGATAATGTCGCTTAGATAACAGCTTTCATTGAAAACGACACCCCCGACACATATACCATCCACGTATGCAACCATTTATACCGACTTGGACACCTTCCTACCGTCATAAAGTCCTTCAGTAAATTGCTGGAATGAGTTAATGACATACGTAAAAGAAAAAAAAAACAAAAGCAAGTTTTCGCTGACGGTTTGCTGTATGTACATACATAATACCAAAATGTTGCGAAGAGACATACATTTTCCATTTTTCTGGACGCAGAAAGAATATCAAATTAACACTGTGGAACCCTCTCAAGACCAGCGATACTAGCACTATACATTCAAAAAAATTCCACAGCCACCAGTTTCAACAGACGAGCTTCGAAGACTTTATTGTTGAGATTTCCACTAAGAACTTCAATATTTTATACCAAAAGGGGTTTATCAACAACTTGTTTACGTGAGAACTTCACTGCAAAGAGAAAAAAAAGCAACAGTCAGCATGTCAAAATGGCTGAAAATGGAACTACGACATGCTGTAAATGTATCTTTTGAAAAAAGAAGGGTATTTTAAAAATATGAAGACGACATAAGAGAACAATTCACAATAGACAAAAATGAGAAGATAATAAAGCAATGAATTTGAAAATTACTCAAAGACATTTTGCAATTTGTTGAAGACAAATAACTTTTTAAACAAAGATTGGGATTTAAACACTGATGCCAATTAGTTATTTTCTTTAACATTTAATAAAGTCAACTCACTCTAGCCATTTGCCGCCTTTCCTTGTGGAATAAAAAACGGTACTGACGAAGGTTGGTACCATCAGTACCATCACAAATTGTGTACACTTAATGGCCTCAACTGTTGCTGGCGGTCAGTCGTGTCGATTACAGATAAATGTACGGGAGCAATCTTAGTTCCCTTTCTGCGGTTATTGTGTTTAGAGGGTGAACGTGGAACAAGACGGCTGGTTGTCTGTTTTAATTCTGTAATGGAGTCCGACACATCCCACCGTAATGTGATGGAACTTTTAAATGACTTGCGCAATTTAACAATGGAAGTACGGGCACGAGCTCCATTTTCTGATAAATTTAGTCCTTTTACGACCGCCTATCCTGCGATTGATGATGCAATGACTCGAGCATCCTCAATTAAGCGGACGTGATTCCGAGTTTCGCGAATCGTTTTACTTCGTTTATGTAGCACGGCGTCGTTTATTGGATATTAGATTAACGACTTTTTTGCTTTCTGTTCATACTCTCGCTTATTACGCTGCTAGCTCCGCCGGGAATTCATAAGAATTCCATAACCAAATTTGGGAAATTTTACAGATTAGGGCCACATTAAATTTTTCTTTTTGTTTAACGGCAAAAAGTTTCGTCTTCTTCGTCAGTCCGGCTAATCCATCCAGTACACGATACATTTTCACAACATTACACAATTTCGGCAATTACCGCTAAACGAATTACAGATTGTTGTATGTCACAGTTATTCTTTGCGAGTATTCAGCATTGTTGCTACTGTAGCTGGTTTGAGCCTAATGATCTATAAAACACGTCAAGCCACCGGCAACAAACTGCCAAGTATAGAAAACGCCTCCGTTAAAATGGCACACGCACCGCCACTGTTAAGATAAATTTCTCGAGATTAAGTTTTCATTCGGTGTTATTAGCTTGTCCGTTTGTCGCATTAAGAAAATTGTGTTGATAGCGAATCTCGTCGACAGAAAGGGAACCTAATTTCACCCGTAAATCTGTCGTTTCCACGCCCTCTCGCTAACACCAATACGAAAGTGGTCTGAACGAACATCTATGAAACTGCTTTTTAAACACTCAACTGAGAACGCACAGATCTAGATTTTCCACGAGTAATCCGCGAATTAAACCCCCACAAAATTAGTTGGTTATTTTACAGAGCATTTCACAGATGAAAAGAAAGTGTATCGGAAAAAATTAGAGAAAACGAATCGATATAGCTTCCCGTGTTTCCTTGGTTCCTCATTCGGTCTTTTTATATTCTTTCATGTGACGACATTTCCGAACAACCTTCAATCTCATTTACACTTGTCTGTATTCAAGCCGGCTTCCCATGCGAGTTGATCTCTGCAGACTCTGCGATACCATCAAGTTTGGATTACATCAGTAACGTCTACCGTTGAAAATTCGCTCGACGTAGCCGACGTCGGCACCGAACCCTTTCAATCGGAATAACGCCACGTTTCTACAAGAAATCTTTCACTTTGAACGTGGTTTTACATTATACTCCAGAACACACTCCGGGAAGCAAGCCACACTCTTTCTTCGAGATTATCTAATTAATATCCGACATTTAGAATGTTAAACGAAAAACACCTACAACCCAAAGGCTCCACATTACCCTGATGAAACTGCGAACATTTTCGTGTTCAAATATTGGCACACCTTTGTGGATTGCACGCCGGGCCCCACATCCTCGACAACCGTCTAGAATTGCTAAATAAACACCAATGTTCACGTTCGGTTTAAGGGGATTAAGCAGTTAATTATGTGAGAGCCGATTGAGCGCAACCAAAGGTTCGGGTTCGTCCCATTATAACGAAAATTCGACAGGATCATTTCATCGAATTTTCCACGAAAGTTGTTAGATCCAAAGCCGAAATAAATTGAATTAGTAGAACCATAGTAATGACAACTCTCACCGAACTGAAAGCACGCTAAATTTCAAAACTTACAAAATGCACAACTGACATTAACCAGGAATGCCGGAGAGGGAATTAAAATGGCACGTCGCATACGGCTACCTTGTGCGTGGAATAACCTTGCACCACCCCAGGCAGGCAGTCAACCAAGAAAAGGTTAGAAAATGGTAAATGTCATGGTGTCCGATGAAAACATTCTGTCGGTTAATAGACATCCAGTGTAAAAAAAAAACTAGTATCAGTAAAATATAGCCTTGTTTTAAGATTAAAACTTTAATTAGAACATATCTTAAAACTTGCTGCTGCACAGCTGTTCAAAAGAGGAAAGCGAATCTTTGGAATGAGGAAGGAGAGTGACAAAAACAAAAAAAAAAAGCACAACAGTCACTCATGGTTGAGTAGTTCTTCGCATAGCCAAGAAAAAAAAACCAACCTGTAGGCTAATTATGAGTGTGAAGGAACGACATAAATATGAAGTACTTGTGGCTTAGGTGAATACAATCCCGATGTTGTTCTTCCGATGTGCGAGAAACGTTTGGGGGTAAAGCGAGATAATTCTGTAAAACTGGCATCAACAACAAAGTGCATTGCAGAGCCTCAAACAGAGCGCGACTGGTGGAGGTTTAAAACTTCACAAAGTCCGTAATGGCTTTACACTTTGAGCAGTAAATGTTTGCCCGTTTTGAAAACTTCCTGGAGACTTGTAAGTTAACTTAGGCGTCATTTGTCAGGCTGTACAACATAAATCCGATACATGGCCGGGTCGCTCCCCAGCGACCCGAACGCTTCTATGATCTGGCAAAGAAAGAGTGGCGCGTCGGCTCTTAAAAATAAGAAATGATGCGCCACATAAGACTGGACACGCGGCGGACTAGATGTTGGGTGATAACTTTTCAAAGTTTTGTTCCCAGCTGAAAGCACATTAGACCGAGCCATTTTCGTTTTCTTGTTATTGCAGGAAAGAGATGAAATGAACGAGAGTTTCGCAAAGTGTATCGTGATGGGTAAAAGTGACGAACTCGGCGAGTCGACCGACCTCGGAACCGCAGAAATTTTCTGCCAGGCTTCTATTGGTTTTACTTTGCCCGAGTAAAAAAGAGAATAAATTCCCGAAGCACGTAGTAATAAAATAAGCCCGGAAAGGTAATAATTCTGTGTTAAAGGTATGAAAAAGTTTTTTGTAATGATCGCCTTAACCAGAAACTCGTTTTCTCGAAACACATTTGACAAGCGAAATGAAATACATGCAGCCGAAGTAGGAAACTCATTAAATTTATTGAGCAAAAGAGGGAGACGGCAAACTGGGCTTAAAGCATCGAAAACTTTACAAGAACTCACATCTGCAGGGAGAGCTTGTACTAGATTTATGACGGGACTTATAATTCCGACCGTCATGAATAAAACGAGACCAGCAGCATCCAAATGGAATATGTGAGGGTACTGCGCCGGAATCAGGTTTTTCCCAATATTCTATGCAACATCTTAAATAAAATAAGACCTCATCAAGTAAATACTTTCCCGACAACTAATTGATTTTGTGACGAAAAGAACAACAGTTGCAGTTCTTACAGTTTTACCAAATCTCAATAAAGTCGTCAAATATGCTATTCCGTCACTGCCACAACCACACGACAATCTCTCGCAGACTCCAATTTACACAAGAAAAGGACAAAAATAGGGTCATCACCTGATATTCATTTATCATTCGGTACTGCACGGTAGTCATGTTGGAATTATAAACGCCAAATAAAAATATATGCGGGACGCCGAAACAAATAGGGCTACTTTTCTTTCCGTCGAGGGATTTTTAAGCTGAAGGTTTCCCGTTTCCATTCGTAGCAGATCTTGATTTTCCAGAGTAAATGTGACAAAAGACGCTTTCAAGTTCGATATATTCAATTTTACCCTGCAAAAACCTTGCCTGGTGGAGAACGAATGCCATTCATTCAGTTTTTTTTTTTACATTCGTGATAAATGCACGGCTTTTCACTGACGTAGCGGCTTACACAAACGAAAAAATATGAAAACGTTAAATACATAATTTGACTGCTCGTGACAACCGTGGAATGATTTTGCAACAATCATTTCCAAGTAATTGTCAGTTTCAACAAGTGAACAACTTCACCGATCAAATAATAACCGTTCATTGTTACGTCATTTTTCTAATTCTGAACTGTCTTATTTAGTCGAACCTTCGAAATGTGCATAATAAGAATTTAGTATTTTACCTCGAGCTAATTCTTATTCAGTGGTGTAATTTTCATTAGTTCTAATTTTTAATTACATAATTGATTGCATTTTTAATCCAGTGGTGCTATAAAACTAAGCCGCTATTAGCTTTTTCAGATCAGGAGAAAAGAAGAGATTCTGGAGGATATTAAATTCCCGTGGAGAATTGGCGGTTAACTTCTTAATTTCTTTTGCTCGAATGCTCCGTTTGATAACGTTGAAGCGGACGAATATATAAGAAAAAGCAAATGGAAAAAACATCCGAGTCTCAGCTCTTCTCGGCAAAAGTTCTGCTAACTATCACCAACGGATAGTCTGAGCCGGTTTTCACAGGCGTTTCCACAAATGATGAAAATGCGCACGCGAGCATTTATTCCGAGATTTTCCGCGTGAATTCACTAATTTTTACTTATTTAATTAAAATTCAGAGTTTAATTAAAGTAGAATTAACTTCTTGCAATTTTCTTAAATTTTGTTTTAACAACTCTCTCATATTTTATGAAAAATGAAAATTTAGGGATCGTCTAAAAACGCGCTTTAAAATTACCGCTGAAGGAAAACTTTTGCATTTTACGACTAACGTACTTTGCGACGACAGCCGCCCCAGGTTACACCACCAACGTTGACGTACTTTACGATTTGAATCAGTCAGAAATCCTCATGTGCACTGACACAATTAAAAAAAGAACTATAACATGATCAGTGCAATCTTCCAAAACACACAAGTGGATTCGGGATTTGGCATGACAGCAGTGGCAAGTATATAGCAGAGACCAATTTATCACTTTTTCTACTTGACACAGTGGAGGCGTAATTTCACCGTGTGATACATACGGTGTCACAAGTGTGAACTATAATGAAATAGACAATTTAGTTGTTAGTTGCATAACTGGCAAGTTATTGTTTATATCAAGTTTACCAACGAAATTAATGTCCATTTCCCGGGTCGGCGTGGTGGTGCGGCAAGCACCCAAGTTTCACAGAGAGTGCGGTTAATTTTCACACCGCCCCCGAGGTATGGCCGTACAATGTGAAGCATTGTCGTAATGGAGAGTATTTCTGGCACGGAATGTTGATAATCGAGGTTGACGCAGCGGTCCAACGCGTCCCCGGAGTCCACCTGCTCCGGCAATCTCGAATGTCCGAGAACGGTCATCTTGACCCTCACACGCCGACATTGTCTATCCGGTTTATTAAGTTTTCCAGGCCTTTTTATTGTGGGGGCGGCTGTTTAATTTCATCCGCGGTTCCACCGCAATAAAGAGTCGCACTGACACCAACAAATCGGTTTGTAAATGGGAAAACGGACGGTCATCGCACTAAGTGCAAGGGAGCGCGTTCCGACAATGACGGAAGGGATTTTTCCGGGGACACGGATCCCCGTCCAGGGGCGCGGCGATCAATGTCTTCCGCTACAACTTCAACGACAAAAAAAAGAACAATTAACACGGAGTAATGAAGAGAGCCTGTTAAATTATGCCACCGGCGATTTACCGTGGGATGAATGGTTTTTTTTCCAGGATATTTTCCACTCCTAATTCGTCTCACTTATGCCGGAAAACTTTTTTTAATTGTGCAACACGACTCCTTCATTACGTGTTTGTGTGCAGCCGCAGAAAAGGCCGAAGTTATGATCTCCATGGTAACGATGTTAAAACTTTTTGTCGCCATCAAAACCTCCCGCCAACCTGTTGCAGACTTAAATTTATTTTCTCTCCTCTCCATCAAGAGCAAACTGACATTTTTCATTTTAGTCACTGCGTTTGGGTATACGAACTCTTCACCATTTTTAAAAGTAAACAGGTCACTGAAACCCCCAAACTTAATATTTATTTAAAAAACAAAAACGTTTATTGTTGGTGATAGTACGTCTCGTGTACTCGCATTGCACTGATAATGCATTTTATTTAGTACGACACGAAACTAAATGAATTTCATCATGTACCTAAACCTTCTTGTGTGGTAATCAGGAGGAGTAAATGACTCGTCAGTAATAAAGAACGTCACTTGTCGATGTTTATTGTTACTCCGTGTTCCACTGCCCTAAATCGTGAACCTCAACTGACCTTAAACACCGAAATGGGCCGAAAGTGACCGTTCGTTGAAAAAATCCATCTTCGCGATTGTCTAGTTCGTTACCATGATTAGAGACTACACAGGCCACATTCGTGTTATGTCGATATAATCTTGGTCTGAACTTTCACAGAACAAAAAACCGACCTCCCCCATATTGATTACTTGTTCTTTATCAAATTCAGGTAAGTATTTGCTTGATATTATTTTGAACGAATTCTCTTAGGAGCAAATAAGGTACAGTGTTTTGTGTGTGCTGTGATATGCAAAAAAAAATGGTGTGTGCAATTGGCTTTGAGATATCCAATTTAAAGTTTTTGGAATCAAAGAATTATTTCTCGTATTTCGCTTCTGATTTATTTTATTAAAGACAACTGGAGATGAAGCTTAGGTATATATATCACGCTGAGCTGTACCGAAATATTTTCAAAATTATTTGGCGAAAGAGAAGAGCAAACACCTCAAGCGATTTGTTCGATTATTTACAACTCGCGCGAAAATACGAAATATTGAATTTGCATCTTTCAAAGTAGGTAGATCCGACTTGCTCCATCTGTACGAAGTAAATCCATGGGAAAAATAGGAACAATTTCAGAATTTACTTTTCTTTATCTGATTTAGGAGACACGATCTTAGTAGATGTAGATAAAAACACTTTTTATTTCCTAATACATACATACAACGTGATTTATCCATTTGCCTCTTCGAGTTTATTTCGGAAAAATCAAATTACAAAAATAAATAAATAAAACGATTTGGCTAGACAATCGTTTTGTGTATTTACTGTAGACATCCCTTGCGCGTTTAACGACGTTAAAATAAATATTAACAAAACAGAACAAACCGATAGCACTCGAAATAAACACGAAAATTCCATTATAATCACGGTTCAATTCGCAGCAGTAGCACCGGCAACACAAATATCAATAAGTTGCCTTGGTAACGTAGACGGATCCATTATACAACATCTTAGCTTCTTTTCGCTTATTACCGATTGAGAAAAGCTCTTCTGATATTTGCCACAAGAAACGCACGGCGAAATAACAACGTTCTCAACAGATGCTAGTTTGTTATCTGCAACCTTTATTCTCGGTGAACTGTGATACACAGGTGTATCTAAAATGGGTGTGTTAATTTTAACACGTACCAGAGCTTACTAAATGAAACGATTTTTCAATTTAATTTTTTTTTTACGAAAAAGCGGTAAAATTGATTTCAAATTTGGAATAAATTAGCCATCAATGTGTATACCTGTCCATGAGTAAGGGCGAAAAATTTCTGTTGTGATAGAAACGGAGCCTTGTCAAAAAAGTTATTGTTGTAGAAAAAATTAAATAATTAAAATTAAAATTCTCATGGTCATAAAAAAAATAGAAACTACAGTCCATTCCATTTAAGTATGCAGCATAAAATAGCATAGGGATTATTTTCCCGTCGTTGATTGGAAAAATGAGAGAAAAATTTTCACCAAGGCAATGTTCGATTTTTGATAACTATGTACTGTCAAATTTTGATATTTGATCGATTTTTTGGGTATTAGTGTCAAACTTATCGAGTTTTTGCATCAGACGCATCATTAAATAGTAGTTTATTTGACGAGTTTGTGTGTAAATTGGGCCTTTTTTGGCACGCGTGGGCACTCGTTTCACTCGCGTTTTAAAGGCCCACGAGTGCCAAAAAAGGCCCAATTTACACACGAACGAGTTGAATACAACGTTTTTTTGTTCGACGAGCCCCTTAAAGGCTCCAAATCGCTTAAAACCTTTAAAACTAGCTTGACGTTTCGTTTTGACAAGTTGTGACATTTATCAAAATCCGTTCACATAGGAGAAAATTCTCAAATTCTGACAGTGTCGAACAAAAAATACAATTTTGTTATTAGAATACCACTACCGTAAGTTCCTTTATGACTTTTTTTTTGTTAATTTTGCCGCGTTCGCCAGTGTGAAACGTTCACCATTCGAAGCGACATCTACTGCATTCTTAAATGGAATGGACTGTAGTTAATCACACAAAACGACTCGTTTGGTAAAAATTGGGGGGCGAAACATCTTTTGCCAATTTTGCAAAATGTTATAGAAAAAAGTTTCCATAAATTGGCTAGTTCTTCAAACCGTTTAACCGTTTAAAATTAACACACGTATTTCAGATACACCCTGTCCCAGAACTGCCTCCTCATAGGAAACAGGCATGTGCCGACAGCAAAAGAGACTCGAAGATGACCAAAAGAAATTTTCCAGTAGCTCACATAAAGTTTTCAATTTCACCAATCCCAGAAGCTCGTCTGCAAGTAACTATGTATTACTAAAAAATCGGACAGGTTTTTAGACAGCAAAAATAATTATTGATATCGCAATAATCAGAAAAAAGCGAAATTTTTTGCCCCTCAATTTTTACCAAAGGAGTCGTTTTATGTAATTAACTAGTCTCTGTTTTTTCATAACTACAGTGTGGAATAATAGTAGTTTATTTAAAGGGATTATCTTAAAACTTGTTTTGGGTTGAGTTTCGCATCCGATGGAAGACCCAATGTCCACATTGTCTTAACGTCTCTGACACGGCAACCACATTCCAAACGTGGCGTCTTAATTGTATCGGATCGCATTGGCTTCCTCTGCCCGAATTTTCCGTCTGCGGATAATGCGCGGAAAACCAATTCCGTTAATATTTGAGTAGGTCATCATCGATTCGCACGGGGATCGTGGGCAATTCTGGCCGACCTGATGTAATTTCCATTTATTTAATCGACGGCCAGCGTCGAACTGGTGTTTTCGAACGTATGTTATTGCCGTGCGTAAAGTCGTTAGTGAAGGGCTGGCCGAGGCGACCGGGCAACTGTTCCCTGAATTTATCGTTATGTCCGACGACGATAGTTTCGACGGGCCTTGCTCTGCCGGCCGTCCTCTGGGGAGACGTGAGTTAGCTACGTGCTCGGGCCACATCCCTCAGGACCCGTTTACCTGCCCAACGACTGATTGGGAAGCGGCCCTCCCGCCGCCGACACGCCGTCCACCCACTGACGCTTGTGCCCGGCCGCCACTTCTACTCCGAACGCGTCCATTAGGCACGAATGAGAGACGATGCCGTGACCCCGCGTCCGTGCCATCGCAGACGTCGCCTCGCGTGCAGAAACGAACCCAAGAAGACGATTGCCAAGAAAGCCCGCCTGCTCCGGCTGGAGGGGCTCTGCGGTCCAGTCTCCGCACAAAACACCAGACAAAAATCTTTCCGCAGACATCCCAAGGAACCGCGTTTTGGGAAACAGCTTGAGAAAATCCGTTCACAACATTTTCTTAACATTTCACCCAATAATTACAACTTTCATTAAAAGCTTTCTTCTGCTCGTGTTTTCCTTAAAAGCTGCTATTTTGTTTAAAATCCTGATAAGTTTATTCTAAGATATCAAAATTTCAAGAATGAAAGTATGAAATAAAGGAGGAAGAGGAGAGATAGAAGGAAGGAAGCAAGGAACAACAGAAAGGAAGGAAGAAAAGAAAGAAGAAAAAAAGGAAGGAAAGAAGGAAGAAAGAAAGGAAGGAAAGAAAGAAATTTGCTTTCATAGGTACCCGACGTAATGTACGTAAACAGATTAATAAAAAGGTCATAGAAACAGTATGTTGTGTAATAAATGTCACGAAGTTGTGGCACGAGACAAAGCTGAGTGCTCAATTACATGAGTGAGAAATACGCCTCTTAGCACGTGTGACGCACACCTTTTATTTACATCATGTAAATGACTAATAACCTAAAGAGGATAGACTTTTTAATCATTACATAAACAACAAAAATGACAGTTTGGGTTAACTTGACACGTTCACGACGCGCATGCGGGAAATGTTTGCTCAGTCAATTTCGTCGTCATGTCAATAAAGAATTACGTAAACTTTACATCGCGTCCTCTTTGCCAAATTAGAAGAAGCGTAATTTAGACTTTTATATTCTTGGAGAGTAGGTTCATGGCGTTTTTCAGGTGGGTCGGCTTAGGATGCACGAGCTTAATTGAAGTTCGCGTATAAATATGGCAGGACAAAACTGTTTGTGTTGATAATGTGCAATAAACTAAAAATAAAGGATGGGAAATTAATGCAAAAGCGAGTCTCATAAAATTAGCGAACAAATACCTATTAAGTAGAAACTCACACAGAACAAGGCCGAAAAACCAACACAATAACGAAAGCACCACGGTCAATGATGAGCTCTCGAGCTACGCCATGTCAAGAGAAAAAGAGGAAAAGCGAGGAGAGAACGGGGGCGGAACGAAGACAAGCTAATTCGGGGGTGGCATTTTTCGCACAGGATGAAATGCACATTATGGAGTATGATGCCGGATGATTTGCGGCGTAGACGAGGCATTACAATACATGCATGCAAAGGCCGATAGATACCCAATAACCATATATTGCGACCATATCTGTCTCACGGGGCCGGGCATGCATTACTTCGCGAGACAGACAAATAGCTGCGGTCTACGACATAGCCATCGGTATTCGCCATGATCGAAAATACGACGTCATCAATAGCGCCGACGTTCCCCGCATGGTTCCAGAAGCTTTCCGGGGATACGTACGAAACGTTGAAAACAAGAAAGTCCGTTGGTTCAGTACGATGCGACCGGTCCATGAATAACAAAATCAAATCAGCATATTCCAGCCGCTCGATCGGTTGGTCCTTCTAATGGACACAAAAAAGAAAGCCAAAACGAATTCGATAAATCTGTCGCAAAAAAACATTTCCCAGTTCTTTATGACGTCATGGTGAAATGCCTGTAATGACATTAATGAAATATTGCGAAGGTTGGAACACTATATTTTACAATGCCGCGACGAGAATTCCAACAAGTGATTCGCGTAAGTAGTCGTAACAACTGCTGACACCGATCATAACATTTCTTTTACAAGTGCTCCACACCTTGACTATCTCGTAACACGGCTCGTCAAAAATTCCAAACGTTTCATTACTCCATGTGAAGACTAAATTTTTAGCTTAAAAAGCATTCATCTTATCTTGTTGTAAAGAAAAACGAATACATAACATCTTGTTGTGATTAATGGTGTGTTTAACTGGTTGCATACGTTGACGGATTGAAAGGTTGCATTTTTTGAGAAAAGACAAAACAGTTTTTATTTTATAACTCCTCTAAACAATGTACACTGTCTGAACTGAGTCAGAAATCTCGATTCAACGTATGACATAAACGCGAAATTCCCGGAGCAGCTATTATTGATACATGATTCAATTAAAGTAATAGGCATCTCGACAACCAAGAATTATTATAATTTAACACACCACCTCCTCTGATTAAATTAGAGCCTGTTGTAAACTTAATTAACGTTAAATGAGTAATTTATTGGAGTCAAATGACATCAATCCGCCGAGAAAAAAATTAAGGGATTACATGAGAAGAGAGAAACCACTTCGTCGGTACGTTTCTGAGAGGCGAGAGACAAAATAATGTCAAATTGAAAATTCTGGTCTGCAACGGTTAGGATGCGGCTTCGTAAAAACCGTCGGCAGTTTTTAGTAGTTGAACGTGATGAAAGGGGTTGGATTTAATGAAGCGCGATTTGTCGAGAGTCATCAGCAGCCTTAAGAGCGCTCACCGAATAATTATCGGCAACTTGTTATTTTTTAAATATCAGACAAAAGTGCTTGCTAATGTCTGCGAGAGTACCTTCCCAACCCATTAATTTCGTTAATTACTCAATTTTTACTGGTTTCGTTTCGAATTCTTTCATATATTCAATTTGCATCTTCGAGAAACTTGAAGTAAAATTAATTAAACATCTCCCGGGATAATTAAAAAAAAATCAGTGTGCATAGTTGAAGAATATTTTGTTGTCGACGTGGAAATAATTCCATTTAACAAAAATCAACTCTTCATTTTCCCTTGAAAGCACATCCCGAGTTCCACCCGACAAGCTAAATATTTAATTTTGGTCGTCCACCGGATTTTCTCCTTAAACTCGACCCAAGAGTTAAATTAATTATAATGAATTTTTCATCGTCCCTCGTCGACAACTCCAAGTACATTCTTCAGTTTTCTCCACCCGCCTCGAATGATGAATGACGTTTGTAAAATTTAAGCGCATCCTGTTATCACCAAATTAATTTCAAACGAGTCTGTCATATTGCCGTTGTGGTAACTTGTTAACTAATTATTCGGAGAGTGTCCACTTTGTGGATGAATGCGTCGTGGCTTTTCTTTTTAATGCTACAAAAAAATATTTTTAATATCATACCGTGCGATAAACAATTACTTAGATAAGGGGCGGTTATGACTTTGACAGTGTCAGATTTTTCGTATCTTTGCTAATTCAACTAATAAATTTCAATTTTAACCAAACATGGTTTTTACTTCAGAACCTAACAGATTCATCATTGAATCTTACTTTCGTAATTGTGTTTTTAAGAACGGAGAAGGGATGTACAGCGCTGTTGCCTGTTCGGCCGCGTTTCGGTAAAAATGTTTAAATTTAAATTGAAACAGGTATATGCAACCAAAAATACTTCCAAGCATCCAGAGCATCTGAACGTCTAGATTTGGAAATACGTCCAAAATTTCAAAGGCTTCTTTGATCGAAATATGTAATTGTTGATCGCATGTGCAGGGAATTTTTGCGTTTACACAAATACAAGCTTATAAACGTTGACTAAACCTATTCGTGGCTTTTGTTTGGTAAGTGGTGACGTAAAACATTTTTATTGTACCTATAATGTGGTGGATACTTTCTGGGTTGACAAAGTTTCATTTAAAAAGCTTTTAATTTCTCGGTCGATAATATTGTGATTGATGCCTTGTCGCTTGGAGAAGTTTTCATTAGAGTAATGAAGCAATCATCGTAAAAATCCTCTCTTAAAATCGTTTTTCAATATTTGACTTTTGTGGAATGCCAAAATAACAAAAAGGACGCATTAAAAGTTGTGTTAAAAACGCAATCCACTAGCAGCTAGTTTTGCCATAATTTTCAAAGCTCTGTGTTGAGTTTTTAATGAAAAGTCGAGGTCTTGTAAGTCGAGAAAAAAATTTCAAATTACACAAAAGTGTTCTTAAAGTTGCCAAACATCAATTTGCGCGAAAATTACCGTCCGTAAAAAAAGGGTCGGACATGAACTCATGGCTCAAGCTCTTTTCTCGTCAGTGACGTGGACACATTTTAAAAACCAAATTTATGTTCTGTTAAGGTCTGGCCAGTAAAAAAGTAAGCAAAACAAAGATTTCATCTTTTTCGGCATCATTTGTTTACGTCACTCTCCGAGATAAATGCATAAACCGTATTTCCATAAGCGACCAGTAGAACCGATGACCTATGAACAATGCAGAAAAGGCAGTTAAAATGCTAGAGGTTTTCACGAGTGACCAAATTGCATGTTCCGCAGCTCTGCCCCAATTTCTCTCCAGTTTCTTCCGTACCGCCCTTCCGCATGTCCAATTCAAACCTTATTATCAGGTAAATTAGTGCCGAACAGTTGATCGTGCCGCCGAGGAATGCGCGTTATGATCCCGAATTCCACGTTTTCAGAATCCTTGGGCAAATAATTAAATGGCGACCACCGCAACGCTTCGCTTATGGCGTTGTCCTCGATATTATTTATCCCTCTTCTTAGGAGCTCGCGTACGCAACGTAATGCGAATAAAGAACATCCGCTGGTTGAGGGAGTGAGGGTATCTTGTCGATGTGGGGACTTAGTTCCGTTTCGCTGATTAGAGATCCGGCAGATGCGAGATTAGTCTCTCAATTTTCAAAGCTGAGATTCGTCGTAGGGTGGGAACCGATCACGTCAGCCACTTATGTATCACTCCCTTGGATGTTGGTGTACGTTACTCACACTCGGTTTGAACGTTTGCACAACGTCGAGGAGGCGCGAATCGTTTACGCCGGGTTTGCCCGGATTAATATTGTGTCCCAGGCACTTCATTAACACCAAGATCTTATCGCGGACGATTTGATAATGTGTACACAAGAGGGATCTTTGAAAATCGTACGAGAAAATCAGAAAGGTTGTCACATTAACGCGGTGTGAATTGCCGAGCATGTCATTAATTAACACAGAAAGTATTCGACGCTAACGAACATCTGGTTTTGATATTGGAACAGCGCAGCGTGACCTTCCAGTTCATGCGGTGGACGCAGAAAGCTTACACTATCAGCTTTCGCGAAGCTTCAAGTCTTCTACGGCATCTTAGACACCAAGTGACAAATGGTTTAATAAGTACTTCCTGGCGGTTTGTTTTGTAGCGATGTCAGGGTACACCACGGAAAATTGACAGCTCTTCGGTGGTCCTGTAAATGCAAGCGTTGCGGCTTGCAGACAGCGAGAGCAGGAGAACAAAATGAGCATAACCCCACCTGTCAACACCGAAAGTTATGTGTTGAAAAATAAACTATTATGTCGTGCACGGAGGCATCAGGTGTATGGCGTTATTAGTAAAAAGCTAATTGGCAGCAGACCTTCTACTTTACAAACACGGCAAAATATGTATATATTTCTTTTCCTATTTCGTACAAAACCTCGTTTGCTGTGTGTATGAAGTAATTACTAGAGTCTTCGTTGACAAGCGGAACTTTATCTAGACAAAGTTAGCTACATTTTAACTTTGCAACTATCGTTACGATGAAAAATCGTCCGCAGCAGAAGTTACGCCATTAGCTTTTGGAAGATGCCAATGACGCGCGAAAATGGTCAATTACAGTATTTTCTTCTCGAGTTTAGCGGTGTGGCGTGTTGTATTTACGTTTGCGGAAAATCTTATTTAAAAAACAACAAAGACACCAGAAAACTGTCGAAATTTATGTAGACAGCATTTAAACTTTTTTAATTAAAAAACCGGCTGGCGGAAAAAGTAGAAAGCACAAACAGTAAACTAACCGCCCAAGTTGGCAAGGAATGAACTGGAAAGTATTAGCTGTTGAACTCTATACGACGATCGATTTGTTCAACTTGTTAATTTAGTGTCGGTGGAGCTTCGGCAAAGTGAGTCTTCGAGGTCTCGGCGTGGTTCGGAAAATCGTCGCGGATCAAATTCATAGTTTGGCAAAGGTGCCAAGGTCACGTGCTAGCTGGCGATGAGGCGACAGACTGACGATGATGACGATTCGACCTGTTTTCCAATCAATAGACCGTCGCTATGGTGACGATGTCGCGACGATGCCACGCGGACTATATCTGCTAAGTGGCGCCACCTGCTAGATTGCACGGTTTTAGACGAATTGTGACGTCACATCTGGTAGACTTTGTCGGACGATCCGCACAAAGATTAAACAACAACGCCAAAAAAAATACATCAGACTTTTTTTCTATTCGAAAATTTCTCGTCGTGCCTCGGTGACGACGTCCTGCTTCAACAAGTTTTGTGTAATGGTGGTTGATAAGCTCTGAGTGACACGTAATGTACGTCGGGGATGAACGTCGAAGTTCCGACGCTCCAGCGTCAAAAGCCCGGCAAGTCGCTGATTGGCACGATAACGTCTTGTGGCGCCGAAGACCGATATCATCGACGTCGTCTCTGCTTTGCCTCGCTTACTTTTATGGGATTTTAATGAACACGATCGAGATGGCGGAACGACGTTGGGTTTTACGAGGTCAAAAAATAAGGGAGGATGAAAAAATCGAAATCAATCAGAAATGATGATGCATAGCGTAGGTAAAACCGTCGAAATTCGACAGGGAGACGACGAGACAAACGCGCCGTCGCCAGCTCGCGCTCCCCAAGACAAAAAAAAATCAAAAGACTTCAAGAGATTACACTCATCACACAGTCAACAGGATGATGCATCGACGCGAGACGACATATTTTCACGCCAAAAGTAGCTTCATTGCTGCCACATTACGTTTTAATACACAATTAATACGTAAAAATACTAAAAGTGCACCCTTCATCCCAAGATTACAACTTCTTGAAAATTTGTACTGTTCTAAAATGCGAATCACAGTATTCACAGTAATTAATTCAACCGTATCGCTGCTAAGACATCACGTGCTAAGATTCTAGCATTGTATCCTTGTTTTGTCACTAAATTACAAGGGAGGCAGTAATCTTCTCAGACGTCTGCTAATTTACTATCTAAGCGCCACGTGCAATGCGCCGTACTTATCGAACATTTAATTAAAAGGTTTTTGCCCTCGGGCCTGTGGATCAAGAAGTCACAAAATAGTGACTCAGTTTTAATATGTAAGAGGTTCATTTCACCAAATATGATTATGAAAAGGCTAAAGTAGTCGTCAAGCAAACGGACAGATATTGCTCATTCGAAAATGAATGCTTAAAAGTGAAAAATTCAAAGCGACTGCATAAGAAGTCGACGCGTTTAATAATACTTCGGGAACGTGTGCAGCACTCGGTTGCTTTATCGATCCCCTCTTCCATAACCAGGTTTGCAAAATATAAGATAATCAAAAAAAGCACTTCATTGTCTCGGATGACGCACAAGAAAGGGAGTATCTCGGTTAAAAAAACAACTTATTATTATTATCGCCGACTCCAAAAGAACCTGCCGAAGTCAATCGAACCGGAGCGAATTTCCATTCAACTACTTCAACGCGTCGGATTCGAGCGTCATAATGAGAGGAGTTCGCTCCTTGCGAAATTCTTTTCATTCGTGGTAATTTCGACCGTCAATAATTTAATTTGGGTTACATTCCTGGTCTGCGCCACTTTGAAGTGCGTACAATGTTCTTCCAGGCAACGGTTTTTCGGTTCTTCCATTAGCGGAAGATGTTCGTCTTTGTGAATTTATAATTACGAAAACATTTGCCAATTGACACAATGCGATTATGTTTTATCTCATTTTTGAATCCTTTTATACGATCATCTCAACAAAAATACAAATTCCCTTCAACTTTTATTTTATTCATCAGTTGCTCGAGGGCGATACGCTTTTCTACACAGAAGGTTGTGACGGCACTGTCCAAAACAAATCTAAATTATTTTTTTTTATTCGAAATACCAACGGGTTCGGAACGACGTTTTAGTCAAAAATATTCCCGTTCCTCTGCTAATTGCTCGAAAATTTAATTTAAAATACTTAGTCGGAGGCGCGAGGGAATTTGCCTCACGACGCCATGGCACATCATCAGGTAATATCTCGTGTCTTGTATTTTAGTATTTGTTGCCTTAATGAGAGTCTTGTCGTTAATTGCGTATTCTGCTGGATAATAAACATAATCGTTAGAGCGACAACGAGACTGGCAGTACCGCGCCGGGAGCTACATTGGATTTATCTCTTGTATAACGTCAAAGAAGAACGTCGGAGATATTCGCCCGAATGGAAGGACCTGCATAAAACTGCTGTAATCTGCTTGCAAACAAGCAAGTTATGGTTGTGAAAAAGCAAAATCTATAAATCAAAGCGATCCTGAGTTACACTCGCGCGCACACATGAAACCGTTTTTCCATTGAAATCCAATAAAAACGAATTATATCCTGACATTTTCATAAGTAAATAAGTACGAGTAAAATAGTTATTTACACAATTAGTGGGATAAAAGCAATATTACAGGATTCGAGTGTGAAGATTGCAGATGACGAGGGCGTTAGCCCGAGTTCATCTGTAATCACACGAGTTTCCTGTAATATGCTTTAGCCCACGTGTTATGTACAAAATTTTATCTAAGACCGCCCCGAATTAAAGAAAAAGGTTAATCTTATTTATTTCCGCCAGTCTCATTACACCACTCAGTGGAATAATGACTTACTTATCCCACTGAGTGGGGTAATGAAGCTCACTTATCCCACTGAGTGGAGTAATGAAATGCGTCCGGTAATGAAGTTCCTTATTCCACTCAAATGAGTGGGATAAGTGTCATTTATCCCACGGGATTAGATAAAACTATGAAACTGTGTCGATGTGTAAAAATTGAATGTGGCATCTTTTCAGCATATAAATGATTTCATAATTTACACCAACACGAAATTACACACACGTTTTCATGCGCGCGGTTTCATGAACCACTCTTCATTAACGATATGTTGACTGTTTCCAGGCACCCTTCCGACAGACAAACGATTGTTAATAATTTGTTTCTAAACAGCTGCCGGCTACATTACCACCAATCGAATGGTCAGTGCTTAATTTACGGCGGTGAAGGCATTAAAGTTCGGCTGGCGTATCATAATGTGGCAATTAGATAACTGCCGCCAGTGTATTGTATTGGCAATGGGACAATACATTCGCTGTTGTCAGCTTCCTTCCTAAATACACCTTTCATTTACTTTTAACCGAATTCCCAACAATAAAAATATATAATTAAGTAATTTGATATTTAAGTAAAACGATCCACGAATTTGGTGAAAAAGAAGTGAATTGCTATGCATTCGACGCCTTTATCAGCTATTCCGAACTTGTTCTTTCTGCATCAGTTCTGCAACGCAATTCGACGGCCAATTCAATACGTGGACAAACTTTTTAATCTTTAGTTGCTGCATCGACGTTTCCCCGAGTTACCTAAAAAGAATACAAAAAAACCACTCGGTGAAAATACAGCAGGGTACTTTTTATGAAGCTGCAAAAATTTTGATCAAGTCCGAATAAAACTAATTAACCCGATTTCGGAAATTTTTCGTAGCTCCCTGGAATTTATAAGAACACACTTTTTACCGATCCCTAACTTGTTTCGATAATTAAAACTGAAAGATGTGATCATTATTGAGCGATAATAACCTGCTGTTAGATAATATTGTAGTCATTAACAGTTCAGTGAAATTTTCAGTTAGTTCACTCATGAAAGTTTTGGATGCGACTGTAACGAGACAATGATAACTGTGAATTACTAAAACCAACAAATGTTCATTGCAGGAGAACAGACGACTAATAACGCCGGCTTGATGTAACAAATTATGTCACTGGTAACAAGTAGGGTTTGTGGTTTGTCTGGACTTTGTCAAAATTATTTTCATAAAACTTATATTTTTTGAGTTTTCACATAGAACCGTCGTCTATGTTTCGTTTTGACGTCAAACTTAGTGATCAGTTCAAAAATAACATTTTTCTGAGTCGAGCAATAGCGAAATTTTGGCAATGGTAGTACTAGCTGTAGCAGATTTACACTTTTGATTTTCTGACTTCTTTACGCGTGTAAAGATGATTGCTGACTAATTCTGGATCTTTCAAAGTGCTCGCTAATCCATTATGCAAAGTAAATATTTTGAAGTTTTCCAGATGTTATTTTTATCGTCATGCTTCACGGACCAGAGATTAATGTGAAGTTGATTTGAGAACAGAAAAAAATGTACATTATAGTTGCCACCCTTAAATTTTCCCGGGCTGGTGCAAGCTTCCTGGCGCGCTCCCTTTTTAATTGTCGCGTTTTAATCTGGCTCTAAAATTTAGCGGAATTCGTCGTACAAATTTTGGGTAATACATGTGCATCACTCATACGGCATTATTAGCACGAAAGAGCTGTTTCTCTCTCTCACCGCGCTCATAAATTACACATGATAGATATGCCTCTAAACCGCACGGAATGCGAACGGTATATGTAACTCGGCGAATTCTGGAGTTATAATTGTGTAACGCGACCCATGTTGCCTCTAAAGCCAGATGAAGTGAAACTCAGGGTCGCTGATAAAGTACAGAAACGCGGCTTTGAGAAGATAGCGGGCTTACCCTTGATATTTAGGTGCGTGCATAACTTTCCTTTCTCGGATCCGACAAAATAACTTTCTCCATGGCAGCATCTTTCCCGTAGGTTTTCGAGGAAATATTCCTTGCGATATAAACACGACGCAGTATAGATTCTATTCTTTGCGTGACTGCCGTAAAGTTTTCGATCCGATATCACGATCCCTTAACAAAGGCAACTTATCGATTTCGGCAATAATGTTGAGTGTAATTCCGTAGCTCACGGTGGATTTACAGAATCTATTGTCTATGCGCCACCACCTGAGCAAATAGATATTTTTTCGGAGATCCTACAAACTTTGCATTCAACCGCAATTGGCTTTGTGACCGTCCCGAATAATGTCCGATGTTCGATGGGATGGAAAATGTAAAGGAAATATTGTAATTTCCGGTACGATCTTCTACTTTGCTAAGTCTGCGTTGCGAAACGTCCATTGCTATTTTAAGACGCGACGGTCAGTCGCAGACAACTCCCAACTAGGACCGTCGGAACGCGACATTTTTCCAAAGATGATTGACACGCCAGGTGCCAACTCGAACCTGTTAACGAAATCTGAACACAAGTGTCGCCATTGTGCTCCTCTCTAACCGCATTGCCGGATTGATTTATCAAATACAAAAGTTCTTTATTGGTTCCGTGATTGTGTTTCGACTTTATACGAGAACTTTTGCTGCGACATGTGGCGATGTCGAGACTGTTGGTAATCAAGAGAAGATCGAGCTGGCCAGGTTGAAGTCCGTGAGGCCATTGGGAAACGAATCGACTTTCTCATAACAAGAGATATGAAAAGGGCAACGGGAAGGGTGAAAGAAGAGAAAAGAAAAAAATACGAAGCGAACGAAGTTCAGATGAGTTTGCGGCACATGGCGAAATGTATTAGTTGTACTGAGGCGCGTTTAAAACTTTCGGTCGACATTATATGATCCCATCAAACTACGGATTGAGAGCTATGGGAAATTTAAGTCGAGAAGCACATCACATCATCCGGAGGCTTTCGATTTGCGTTAACGGGAATCCACCAGATCGCCGGGATTTCGCCCCCGATGCGGACCGAACTTTTTGCACTCGACTCCTTTCCATTCAGGTATGAAAATGACCGACTATCCGAAAAGTTACGGAAAATGCATTAACGCAAATGAGATCGAAAACAATCGTTCCACACAACCGTGGATACGTTGAATGTACATTACTTTATTGTCATGGTAAAGCTATTCACTAGTAGTAATTCCACAACAATTGAACCAACAGCTGTCACAATATGGGTGAATTCAGAAGGGATGCACTGAATAATTAATGAGATAGCATGGTTGAATTCGAACTGAAATTAAATTTTCGGATATGCGGAAAAAAATAAAAAAAGGAATGAGAGTGATGGACGTTACCATGATATAAACGGGTTTGTATTCGATATTGCAGTGGGTTCGACCAGAACGGGCTGACATTTGATATGTATCAATACAATTCAAATCCAATATAAATTCCTGCATTGACAGAAGTGGAAATGACCAAGTGCATTTGTGCAGGTAATAAAAGGATTGCCGCGATGGACATATTTCTGCAAAAGTAAAAAGAAATAAATAATCGATACCTCCGTGCAAAACTGACATTTAATCAAGAACAAAATAATCAATTCTGTCGTAAGAAGTTTTTCGAATAGACCAAAGTTTAAATAAAAAGGTGTCGAACTGATTGTCCTCGAAGGAGAAACGGTGAAGTGTATTATAATAACTGGATTATGTTTTCGCCGCGAGCCGCTGTTTGTTTGACGACGTAGTCAGTGAAAAGTGAGCGAAAGACGAAGAGAGAAAAAAGCCCACCCTTTGTGTTTTTCTTTTTGAGGTAATTTTAAATTTATGAAGTTTTTCCCGGCTGATGTGTTTCTACAGGATTTAAGTTTATAAGGGAAAATGTGATTTATAAGTTTGACATCTTTATTATTCCAGATCCAGTTTACAAAGCAGAAACTCGCATACTTTAGAATTCAACGATTGCGTCTCAGGAACTACTTTATTCAATAACACTTCGCAAAGAATAACATGTAGAACCAAGCCGGTTACCTACGCCTGGATAACTTTATACATATAATGTCAGTTGTGTGAATTCGGATTACGTTTAATCGACGACGCTTTTAAAATTTCAACATTTTACTTCTCACCAGAATGCAACCACACCACAAGAGATCGGAAACTTTCTTTCCTGCAGCTAGCGCGACTCACCTGGAAAAGAAAATAAACATTATAAAAATCAATTCAATAAGCACCACATTGGCATCTTTACAGCACCAGATTCAAAATAACAAAATATGTTATTTCAGACAACAAATAAAATGTTTATGAGAAAATAATACGAGCATAAAAAAAGTTAATTCATGACTGTGCATTTGCGACGACGATACACCTCTGGAAGGATTTATCAAAGCGCTAAAACGTAGCGGAGTCGAATGAGAAACGCGAAGTATATAAACGTACGACGAGACGAACGAGCAGGAAAGTTTGTCGTGCAGGAGACATTTCCTGCAACACCTGTAGCAAACCAAACAAGAAAACTTGTATATGTACGAAATGTTTACTTTCCGTCTCATCGCTTCCCAAGTTCATTTTCTCTAATCATTTCCAGAGTTTCGAAACATCATAACTGGAAATGTCTTCCGATGATAATATTTAACGAGACGAATTAGATTAAATGAATCAACAGATCTAGTTTTTGTAGTTAGTTTGATGACATTTTCATTGTTTAATCAACACGCGAAAAGGTTTACTTATGCTGAAATTAAGCGAACAATTAATCACTTCGTACACTCGGAGCGCAAAGAAATTATGAATGGTAAAATGTTGGAGAATATTCGACGAAACCACCCTAGAGAGCAAAACTGCAATATCTCATAACAAAAGCGGCTAAATTAAGGCCGTCTAGTAACCAACAGCAAGAGGGAGTGAATGAAAGCAAAACAGTAGAGTACCGAAGCTCGTCGGAATCGAACCGATTCTAACCACTGAACTAGTAGCGACTTTGCATTTCCAATTCTCTCAACTGAAAACTAGAAGAAAGCGCTACTGTAAAGCTGCATGACGACTGATAAATTACAAAAATTTTTGTGCAAAAAGTCCAGTTCATTTCTTTGTTGTATATTTTTCGTGACAAACCAAAAACCAGTAAATCAGCAGATAAACCTCCGCCTCCCGGTGCGTGGTTTGCTATTTTCAGGTTGCCTATGATATTTCTGGAGTAATTTGACAGGTGTACCTACAGGTAAAATCACAAGAGTCTGAAGAAAGGACGGCTTAACCCGAGTGTCTTTTTCATGACACCGGAGAAAATAAGAGAGCACCGAAGGATGAAATAGAATGACGAATAAAACCCAGATCCGGAAATATGCAGAGGCACGAGCCCTGTACAAGACAATGAAGTGAGAACGTTGTCTACAACAAAATGAGATGTAAATTGACAGTAGATAAAAATAAAAAAGAAGGTAACTGGATGATAGCGAGCGAACGCGTCTACCATAGACCCCGGCTTTCCCATACCGTTTTCCAACACGCACCGGAAAATTTACAGTAATATACGCCATGCAGAATTCCATAAACGAGATAAGAATGTCAAATATTGAAAATATCGAGCGACAAAAGCGGCGAGGGCACGCGAAATTGTCGTGTTCGGCGATAAACAACAAGGCTCACCGGAGTGTGACGAAGAAGAGTCTCTTCGTCCAGATAAAATACAAGATGCCGAGGAAAGATGAATAATAGAAAAGATTGTATTGCAGACGATGAGGGAACGCAGCAATACGGGAACTTGCGGAATAAAATATGGATAGACCGCCCGCACGGCAATTGCGCGCCACCAGGCGACGAACCATAAAATATGCAAGCCAACAAGAAATACACAAAAGCGGCACATGTACCACACTGTACGAAAACAATTCCGGAAAACTAATCAAATATCCCAGGTTGCCGTTGAACCCCTTTAATATTTTATGCCGGAGACTGAACGGAATCGCGCGCGACTGGCGTGCCAATTAAAAATACAAATTCCACAAGCCAAACCGGTATCCTAATAATCAGAGAAGCGAACAAGTTCTGATAGTTCCTGTTGGAGGAGTTGGGGTTGCACGAGTGATATATCGACGGCATTCGGGAATCCCATCTTAAATTTGAGTTCTTTATGGTGAGCATAAAACTTTGGTGGGAGCATTAAGGAGCTTTGCGAGGTTCCGGACGGTGCGCACGATGGCGGACGTGGCGACGGCCGACTCCTAGGCCATTCAATGTGGTGCTACTTGTTTGTAATTATAACGTAGTGGTGTCGTAATTATGGGCATGAACGTGTCGAGATCTCAGGTTATTGCGGTAGATGATTAATCGGGCAATTATACACTTGCCCGGAATCAGTTGCCGCCAGTCGCACGTCTCGACCTCTCGTGGGGACCACTACCACCGGTCCGGATCTCTGCGTAAGCATGGCGGGCGGTGTGCGGTGATTTATTGGCAAAGATTTTCGCGATCCACATTTTCTATTGATCTCTGCTCAAACTTTAATGCTGTTTAAAATGGCTTTTATACGGCACATTATATTGTACTTCGAACCGAGAGATGATAAGACCCCCAACTTCTAATAATAGTTTATGCGAAGCACTTCGGCACGCTCAAAGGGAATGTTTTCTCTTGCTGCTTTAATACTCCTTGGAAGGCGCCCAATGCGATTCTTTACCACACACCCGTTGCCAACCGCCTGTGTATATTGTTCCAAAGTTTATCTAGCGTATAATGGTCGTTTCAGGATTTTCTCGGTTACGTATGGCCAAATTTACCCCACTCGTTTTAGCCTCTCTCACCAGCAGTTGTAAATTAAATTCAGTAAATCTTCCAGGTATCCTCGTACTTAAATCATACTACCACCGGAAGCTTACAACAAATACAGCCCAAGTTTCCCACAAGTATTTGCTACTTCTAAAGACTTCGGTTTCAAGCCACCTTCTATTTTAACAAAATAAAAGGGCACATCTCATCTATTATTTAGAACATGTCACTAACAAATATTCATTGAAAACTTCCAAAATCTGTTCACTTCGATCTCTTGGTTCGCCAACTTCATTCTTGATGTTCTATAATAGTTGTAGTAATCCACAGTATATTACCAGCCACCCTCGTACTGTCACTGTCACTATTTATTAACTTCGCTTTGTTGCCGACCATTTTTCATCTAATTCATTTCCCGGAAGCTTCTGTCTAACATTTATTATATCGTAATTTCTTCTTATCTAAGGGCTCTCATCTGGTCTTCGGATGATCTTAAGTCTGAGCGATAGAAAACTCACAATAAGACAGAGATTAAACATTTTCTCGAAACTTGCAGACTAGGTGGAACGTCTTCAGGTGTCTGAAAATGAATGTTACTGGCTGTTAATTACGAAGTGATTCGATTTGAATTCCTCAAGCTTATCCTTCATTGCCACTGCAAGATTACCAAATTCCGACAGCGAAAGGTATTATCCAATATAATTTAAAGATATTGTCTTTTCGGAAACATTTAATTGTGAGATTCCAAGAAAGACAAACGACGTCGACGACGAATCCGTGTGTAAGAGCAGCCGTTGAGTAGTTAGTTGACGGTGCAGAACACTTAATGAACGTGGACTTAAAATAACTTTAAACCATCGTCAAAAAGCACTACAAAAAAGCACTCATAATTCTGGTGCATTTTTATCGCCAAACGATGGTGGCAAATGGGGAGTTTAAAAGCGATTTTGGGCGGCAAAGATACGACCTGCAACAATGTGTTCCTATCACATAAACAACGCGCCCTCTGATGGCATCACAATCAGACCACGGGCCTTCATTACCATAGATTTGCATCGTCCAATATGGCGGCTGTCGACTCCTGTCGTTCAGCAATTCATGCATGTTTAAATGATGGTCGATTCGTCGCTTCGCCTTCTACCATCCGCTTTATACGTCTGTCATATACCGAGTTTGATAGCAATTTGCTTTCCGCCGAGACGGAGGATGGAAATGACATCGTTGCGACAACGTCGACCTCATGATTCCCAAATTGAACGACACAATGCTCTTTAAATATTTATAAGAAGCACCCTACTCAAAAAAAAAGATCGGTCAACATACAATGCTTAACACAATGTAACAGGGTCTGCCTTTCGCTTATGCAATCCTCTAAATAGCTACGTACAGCGTGTAACATAAAACAGTTCGTTTCATTTTCGATCGGAGCATTTGTAAAAGGAAAAAAACTCATTCATTATTCGTTACAACAAGATGTGCAGCTAAAACGTCAACTGTTTCTAAAAAAACCTGAAACAAAAGCACCGTCTAATTATTATCTTCCACCGCTTCAGTTTCCGGACCTACTGTTCGTGAACGCACAGAATAAGGTGGTTATTAGTCGTCGTTTAATCAACGGAAATTTCGTTACACTTGATGGCAGCTAGTATCGAATTCGCCAGATCCGGTTAGATGACAACCACCCTTCCCGTGTCTTTCAATGAAGCGCATGTTTAATCGTTTTTCCTTTTCATCTGATTTTCATTAAGTAAATAATGCCCCTATCACCATTTATACCCCGCTCATTACCCATCTCCTTAATTAGGTCAACCCATATTATTTAGGGTACTTTAAACACGTTATTCAGTGCACAGACAAAGGTCACTACGAGAGACAACAGCCTTACTACATATCCATAAAACAGGCAGATTTAAATTGTGATAACAACCTCTCACATCCGAAAAAGATTTAAAAAAAATAGCTGAATTTATATGACGTCGATGTGAACATAGTCACGAAATATATCAGAACATCTAAAGTATCTTTGACACATTATGCGCACGTAAAGATAACTTTTTAGTACCAAGTTGTTGAAATTTCACTTGATCATGTTTTCGCAGTTAATTATTGTTTCCTGGAGACTGATAATGCCAAAGTGTCAAGTGAACTAATTCCATTTTATAATACATGCATCGTGCAATAATAATTATCTACAGTTTTACACATTTGTACGTGCATATTATATCGCATGTTCTCTGTATTTGTCGACAAAGCAAGTTAAAAAAACTCTGTATTCCAAATCCTTAAAACTACTCAGTTATTTTTAATTAAACATTCACATTAATTAGTAAAAGCGCATTTTACTAAATTCATAAAGATGTAGAAACTATTAAAAAATATGGCATTTTATTTTTCCTTTGCATATTATGATATAGACTCATAAAGTCCACAAAAAGGTGATTTTATCGAAACGATAAAAAATATACAACCTTTTTTATAAGACCGTATTATCCCACAAAGTTCAACTGACAGGTTAGAAGTAAATATCATATTAAACAAAAAATGAGAAAATGTGTTTACCACATTGAAAGACGGTTAAACTCGGGAAAATTTTCTTTCAATTCGGCGCAGTACAGAACTGTACTAAACAGGTTATTAAGATTAATTACCACAAAAACGTTTCCTTTCCGTTAATGTTTACTTGACTATAAAAGACAGAGACATATGCAAAAATGTCTGTATTGCTATAAATTAATCAATTGAATTTTTATCAACGCATTAAAAATATGCCCACGCTGCAATAAATATTTTCTATTATTCCCCATCACTTACTGGCGGCAAAGCGTAGAAAAGAGCAACACGTTGAAGAAAAGGTAGAAGGTCGGCGTCATTATTATATACACATAATCCAAATCGTATTTACGAGCGCATAAAAAAATTCCAATAATTTTATCGCCCATCTCTTGAATTAATCTAGCGTGGTTATTTCAACCAACAGCGTGGTGAATATGAGGGTGGAAAAACAAATAAAATACAATAACGAGACGAAGCACCAGTATCTGCAACAAACATTGAGGCGATTTACTCCTTGCCATCTTTACATTTAACTCTGATCATTTTCACGTCAATGCTAATTAAATCCTTAATTTTAACGATGAAATAAAACGGGCACACAGTAGATAATAAATTACTAGAAGAAACAAACAAGGACCCAAATATATATTAAATTCTTTACAATAACAATAATCTGCAAATATTACTGACAACAAGTTTAATTTTCCAATTTTTAAATTAATTCTGAGCTGACGATTACATTTTCCATCAGAATGACACACCGACAGATACAATAGATAAGTCGGACCGAATGAAACTAGTCTGACTTCGGACAGACTTTGGAAGCCTTATGAAAGGTGTGAAAAGTGGGTCAGGTCATTCAGTCAATATTTGGGTGTGCTTTTGCAGACACGAAACGGTGGAATATAGTTTGCGTGAAGCAGTGAGTCACGCAAAGTCCACAAGTTAACTGTATTAATCAAAACTTTGTTGAGAAGATGGTAAATCCATCAAGAGCAAGTGCGTTGTTTAGGGATTAATAAGGCTTCGTTCCTTGACTTTATGATTTTGCAGGGTTTCCTTTGCATGTACATGGCTTTCGATGACACGGATAAAAGAAAGCACTCACAACAAACCAAGTTAATCGACAGTCAGGTTTAAAATCTCACTACTTCCTATCGATGATTTTACTTTTTAATTATAGCATGAACACAAACGTTTATCCAAAGATAACAAAATTTGAGTTGGCCAACCTGGTTGAACTAGTCGATAATTGTACATGCACGCAACAGATTTGCTAAGATTACCGCACACAGGTGAATATTAAACACTGTTTTCAAATAATTATTTTTTTTTACTTCACGACTGACCCTGATAATATATCTCAATTATGAATTACTCTAAGAGAAACGTATCAACATGCGTGTTGGCAACTTGATTTTAATTCCGTCAAAAAAAAAACAGATTTCTTTATAACAAGTATTTTATCCGCATATTCCCCAGAAATGTATATGCTCCCCCAGTCGACTACAATTAAACCGAAATGCCGACAAGTGTCATTCGTTTAAAAAGTACAAAGTTTATTCTCGTTGAAGATAGCATGGGAACCGTCACCAATTCGTCAGTTCAGACGCGAAAATTCGTTTCGTTTTTGTTAAATTTAATTTTATAGCCCAAGTTTTAATTGAGTTTCGCATTTTATAACGATACTGGTGTTCGCAAGTTTGTTCTAGATTTAAGTCGGTTTATTTTTATCTAAACCTTGATGAAGAGGAGAAAAAGTAACGGTTGATTCTTTTTCGTACCGGTGCCTGTTATAATTGTTATTATTGAAACCATGTGGTCAACGTCAGAAGCTTCCATCAAAATTTTCACCGGGGTATTTCAGTTAGGCAGTTAGTCATCGATCTCATTTCCACGGAAAAAAACTTCAAAGGCAGGTGCTAGTGAAGACCGGGTGCGATGTTTTCAAAATTTAACGAAACGGAATGTATTTTTGTCATATCTTTGTTGGTTGTATGCCAAGAAGTAATTTAAACATTGTACGATGCTATTACATGTTTCAACGGAGCACATGTGGGTGGTTCTGAAATAAACAGCAATTACACGAATAACACGAATTACTTCGGTACAATGTGGGTCCATTTTTCTCAGTGACTTCTGGTTCATCACTTATCCTCTCACCTAAATTCCTTTGACACTGGTAATACCTTTTTTGTTCCCCGGTCCCGTTCGGGTATGCCGTCGAAGTGTGCCAAACTAGACTTCTTCAAGTCCACAGGTGCAAACATACCTGCCCTGACTTGGGGCAATTACCATCCACGTGCCATCGCCAAACGGGCCAACATTATCTGTCAACGGGATCCGACCGAGCACGTATTATTCTACGAAGGGTCCTGTTTGAATCCGGCACGTGCTAGACACCCATTATCAAAAACCCGAGGTCTATCATGTCAAAGGTCAGGTGACCTGAACGCCTCCATCAACTCCTTTGTTAATTGAAATCAATTATGATTTACGAGTTTTAGACGTATCTACAGGACTGCTTCTCACGTCTACTGTGTCCAGATGTAATCCAGTTCTCTCTAATTTACTTAGGACATACCTCTTTTTGAGATGTACGCCGGCAATTAATAACCGAAAATGTTAAAAAAATTAAAATCGTTTCAGATAAATAGTCGTTACAATCAAAAAAGAAGAATTCGTTGAAACCTGTTCCGAGTAAGGGGAGATCTTATAAAGTGAACATCTGTAGATCTTTAGGAAAAAAATATCATGCTTTATTTGATGATACAAAAGAGTCGACCAGTATACCCTGACATGTATTAAAATGCTAATATGGTAACCAAGCGGTTGAAATCGTCTCACTATCTAGGTGATTCACTCATGGAAATTAGGGCAAAGATGACCTAGGGCACTTCACAAGGTACCAAAGTTTGAAACAAACTCCCATGAAGCTGGAATAATTAGCATCTACCGAATTTATGTACGAATCTTTAATGATGTAACATTCACTTAATATCAAATTATAGTAATATGTAATTAGATGATAGATTAAGACAAAGAAGACGGGTGAGAATGTTGGCTGAAAATCAACACTAAATTAGCCACATAATCCTGTTGCACGGAATCGAACGAAGACAACTCTGAGCTAGAGTAAGCAGAAAAAATCCACTTAATAAGGAAAAATAAAGTGAACAACGTGGTTCAGCGACAGATCTATCAGACTTTTCCATCTGAAAAATCGCATATCTTGCGGCTGCGAGCCGTTATTTATGCAAGCGCAGAATCCGTGCAATGTAACAAGGATGTCTGGAATACAATACTCTGTTCGCGGTGAAGCAAAGCCGGAATGAAGGATTTACGAGATGACAATTGCCCCACGACCGAATGCCGTTGGCAGATTACTGGCGTGGCATTACCCAGGTCAGTCAGGGAACCTGAATGCCTAACCCCATGTCACTTACACTTCGTAAGCGGCGGTCCAAAGCCGGCGTGCCTAATTGCTGTCAAAACAATCCCAAACGACCATGTTATTTTAAAATTGGGCACTGTGTCAAAGATGCTGCGCTCAATACGGTTTCAGAGATCAAACAGGTAACTCGCGTTCAAATTGTCAGAATATCGACTTGTTTACGTAAACGGCACACCTGTTCATCGATGGTTATTTGATTTATTTGGCTCATCTGTCGTAGCTTAGGGGCACATCAATGCCTGCACACCAACAATCATCATCCACGATGCATTTAACAAAAACATTAACCGGGGCGGATTTCGGTTAGAGATGAGTGTTATCGAGAGGTACTGAGCAGAACGAGCTTGTTGTTGGACGTCGACGACGCCACGAATTTACAAGGGATCATTTGTCAGATATCATGCTAAAGTTTCCTACATTTGCAAGTTTGTTTCAGGAGGACTTCCTAGTTTGCTGCAAACATTGTCGCAACCAGACGAGAGACGAAGGCAGTCAATTTTGCCGACAAGACCAGAGTTCGTCTTGATTACACGATATGGCGGCATACACCCGGATTTACCCATGTACGATAACACTAACGAATATTCTGGATTCACAAACACAGGAAGTATGAAAAACTACTGATTGCTGAGTATGTTTCATTCTTGACGTAACTTGATCAAGACATTTTTACAGGTCTCTTGGATCGTCTAGCATTGAGTTATTATTACAAGCACTTTGTGTATCGAATCTATTTATAAATGATTTTTACGTAACATGTCTAGTGAGTCAACAGCATTATTCTTACGTTTTTTTTTGGTGCGGTAAAAACATTAATAAATTAACAATTGCTAGTACATATTGTGTCTTACCATTACACCATTTTCAAGAATAAATCAAAATTTAAAACAAACTTTAATTTTTTCGTAGTCACTAGAAATATTTCTTAAAATTTAACATACATGAACATATAAGTACATAATACGTACCTACCATATGATTTTTTCGAACCCTACATACTTGATAATAACAATATTATATTTTAACATAATCAGTTGTAATACGATGAGTAGTCAATGTTATGCCGATTATTTTTGTGGTGGTGTTACGAATGTTAACGGCGCTGTTTTTAGATATTTGACACACTTTGACAGCAATGTGGCGTCAGTCAAACCTTTCTACCTAAATTTTCAAGCAATATTTTAAAAATAAAATTAAGCGGCCAAGTGAAAGACCTCACTGGGGTGAGGCCGAGTCAACGCTAATATTCATATGAAAGTGGCTTAAGTACATACATATTAAGAAAATATTCACCACATGTTACACAATTTTAACTAACGAAGTGAGTACAATTCTGTATAAAAATCAAGAGGGAATGGAACAAATGAGTTTTGTTATTGATATTATTCCGTTAATACATTTAAAGCAAACAACCTAGCCGTTTTACATTTGTTGAACCAACATGTAAAAGCGACAATAACATAAGCTTATACAAACACAGTACGTTTTGTGCTTTTTCCGCCTCTTTTTATTAAGACACATAAATACGTATCAGGTGCTGAAAGCAAAATCCGCGGCGGATAAAGACCCGTCGAGGGCAAGAATTTTTAATGAGCTAGTAAGAAGAAATATGAAACTGTTTGGAACCGCTGGACATAAATATGTCGTTGGAGACTTAGGGAGTCCTAAGTTATGCGTCTAGGCACACCCGAGTTGCTCATATAGCAAGAGTGAAATGGACGTTTAAATATTCTCTTGCATTTTTCCAGTCTGCGTTCAGTTTTTCAGCACAATAAGGCGAAACGGAAAAATTGCTGCCAGACGCTCCCCAAACTGTGCGGGTGGAGCTCTTCATCTTAAAAAAAAAATAACCGTCCGGTAATCACGTGTGGTAAAATATTTTCAATACATTTTGTCGGATAAAACGACGAACAAACCACCCACCAACATCGTCCGTTCAAATCAGTTTAAAGCATCGCGCTTGCACCGTGTAATATCGAATATCCCGTATTAACACAGGACTATTTATATACCACTCACGTATTATACATGTGCAGTCCTGGCGTCCAGCTCGAACCGTGAATAGTACCGACGTCGGCCGAAGTACACAGTGTTCGTTTGGTCCATCGGAAAAAGGGTGCACGTTCCACCTATGCTGATGCGGTGTTAATTGGGGACTGTTTATTCCTGTTCCGAAATCGCGTTTGGAATATTAAAAACCCGCCGAATCGATTTCGTTCTCTCGGTTCAGTTAATTTCAAGTCGGAGAAACACCCCAATGATGCTTCTGCTAACGTTCGATTTAAAAACTTTTCTGGCTAGAGATGATGAGAAAAGATTATGCATTTTATGCCTTTGCTCGAAGAAAATGTCAGCCTCACCAATTTCAAATTTTATTCGAGTACATCCCGAACTAAAAGACATGAATTTGGAGGAGGAAAAGCCACATTTTAACAGAAAAGTCTGCAAAACCTGTCGCCAACAATTAGATAATAGCTATTTACAATCGAGTGTGGGAAGTTACATTTTGCAGCGCCAAGTTTAACTTGAAGCACGACGCGCAGCGGAGTGTTTCATAAACTGAGCGTTGCAAAATGTTTCACACACAAGGTATGTATAATGCTTTTTGGCCGACGTTTTTTAATTTAAAATGTTAAAAACAATTACCACTTTTCCAATTTTAATGGAACGCACCCAAAATTGTCAAATGTAAGGTAGAACCGACAGATGGCGCTGCTATTTTGATTTCTTTTAGATTTTATTTATTAAAACTAATTGAATTCAAAATGTATTCATATTGTTCTCCTGAAACTCAGCTTCATTAATTTAAAATTGTGTATTTCTTCTACGTTTCTAAAGTTTAAAAACAAGGATTATTTACATTGCCGCATAGTATGTGGGAAAAATACACCGTCGCACAGTGGCCGTAAAAACAAAGTTTCATGTAACGTAAACAGTGCGTATTTGCAAAGTTTCCATCACAGGAGGCCAAAAAGGTATTTTCAAATTTGGTGGCGGAAACAACAGACTGAAAAATGTCACAAAATAGTTATTTTCATATGAGTAGCGCTGTCAGATCACTTTTCAGGTATGAGGCCGAAATTTGAAGCACGAGGCGTCAGCCAAGTGCTGCAAAACAGGCCGAATACCTGAAAACTGACAGCGCACGAATATTGAATGACATTTTTCGTGTTCGTTTGGGCAAACTCTTAATAGTAGTTTATTTGACGAGTTTGTTTGTTTAAAGGCCCACGAGTGCCAAAAAAGACCCAATGTACACACGAACGAGTTGAATACAACGTTTTTTTGTTCGACGAGCCCCTTAAAGGCTCCAAATCGCTTAAAACCTTTAAAATTAGCTTGACGTTTCGTTTTGACAAGTTGTCACATTTATCAAAATCCGTTCACATAGGAGAAAATTCTCAAATTCTGACAGTGTCGAACAAAAAAAAAACATTAATATATTGTAAATTTTGAGGTTATCTTTGACAGATGTCAAGTTAGGTATATAACCGGGAAAGTTTATATATTTAGTTATATACCACTTTCCCGGTTATATATCCCGGGAAACGAACAAGAAAATGTATTGTCAGTGTCAAATTTGTCATAAACGCCGTAAAAAGGAATGTCTAGGTCAATTTAAACTTTCGCTAAATTGATTGAAAAAATAAATTCTAAGGAAACCAATTTTTGTCAGTGGTTCAAAAGGAAAAGTTATTCTCATATAATCAAACGTATTACAAATTTTGTCTCTAGTTCGACGATGAATAACTTTCTTATTGCCAATTTGCTGCATTTCTGTCGAATTTCACGAACGTCTTTGAGAAATTTGACACTGACAATTCAAATTTGTGACATTTCTCAGTCTTTTGTTTCCGCCATCAAATATGAAAATATCTCTACTAGATCAACTCGTGTACTACATCCCTCGCTTCTTAAAAAAGGATAATGGGTAATGTTGTTGGTCCGACGACAACTTCGAACTGTGTGTTTTAGGTTGAGTGTTTTCCTTTCCATATCGTGTAGACCAATCGAACTATTATACGAGTATCTCGAAGACTACACTGGTTCGCTTTACAGATTACATTTTAATCTGCGTCTTATAACCCTAACGCATAGGATGTACTCGTAGTTGTCAGTAGCGAGGCTGTTGTCACGTGTTACGTTGAGATAAAATAGTGATGATTTAACGTATGGATACCCAACAAAAATTTGGCACCCAATAGTTTATCAATTAAATAAGTGGAAACCGATTTGAATATTTCTAGTAAGACGGTGCAACAGTTCATTCCGCTCAAACTTATTCCACCAGCTTCTTTTTACACTCGACTAATCAATAGCAATATGCAAAATATGCCAAACATTCGACCCCGTGATCTTGCGACTGACTTGACTCCTTAACATTTCTTCTTCAATTCACCACACCTCAACTTCAACACAAACAGTGATGCTTTAAAAAAACTTTTTGATCGCCCGTTAGCAGCGATACGAGATATCACGATGATCGGCGTCGCTATATGTACTCAACACATATTGACAGTAACCAACATGGCCGGAGGGTCAAAGAATGTATGGCGGCGGTGATTTTTTTGCGGGGATAAAAGGTGGGATGAAATTTCAACGAGCTGCGGTTGAGGCTAAGAAAAACTCGGCAAAGCTAATCCGACTGTCTTCCGCCTTTTGCTTAGATCTTGGGGCGAGAGGTTGTTATAGGTTTCCTGCTTATTACAACTTCCCAAAATATCGTTTCAACGCCATAATCCCCCGACTGAAAGGTGCGTCTCATTTTTTCGGTTAACGGCGATTATTTTTCCATCACTTAAGTAAACCGCCTCCGAGTGCTGCAAATTGGCTTCGTGTTGCTGTTAAGAAGTGAAGGGTCCTGGCCATTGTTTCGTCGTTCACGTTGCCCTCTCGGAATATTCTGCCGAATGGTAATCGGCATCTGTATTATCCACTCGTATTAGCCGAAAGAGGAGCACTATGCGGTCGTTGCTGCGGTACAAACGGCCGGCATCCGATTACAATGCATAAAACAGTACAGGCCGGGATAAACGAGAATCCCAACGATTCAGGATAACGTGTGAGATACTGTAATGGTCCGGTTTGGACGTCGAGACGCGACAACACGGCTAATCACCGATTCGCCACCGCCCAATAATACAACAACGATCTAATGCGACATATGGTCGCCATTGTTTTCCGATGTGGGACTCCATCGACCATTACATGTCAGATTACGAAGACAGGTGCGGGCGAATTCACAATTAAAATTTCCAATGTCGATTTTACGATTACTGGCAATCCCTGGGAAACGTTCGACTGAAACGACTCCTAAATTTTTCATTACACAGCTCCATAACAACTTTAATGATATTTAGATGTCTCTATTTCTGCTGCAGTAACCCCCCGTTTATTCCTAACCGATAAATAACTCGGTCGATTGTTTGTATCCAAAAATTCAACCTCCCATTTAAAAATACAAGACAGGTTTCCTGTTTGTCGAGTTATCACACAATGTTCTCCAGACTACTCAATTAAGGTTAAACACTTAGGGTAAATATCTACTTGAGGGAAACCTGTTCTCTTAAAGACCAATTTGAACAACAGAACATAGGTATACCCTCCATGACCATTCAGAAGGTCTAGATAGAATTTCATCATTCACCATCAAAACCACCAATTAACCATAAAAGGTAAACATTTCCATACCTACATAGTTCACAGCTGTGACTTATTAATCTTAATCCAATTTCTTGTTTTGTTACATTTAAACCGCGCCTACATTAAAATCGCATTCGTCTAAAATACGAAAAAAAAAACGCATAAATCTCACAGTTAAAACAACATATTTTTGCTTAATTTAAGAGAAATCGATTTTCTATTTTTATTTTAATGTAAATCTAAATGTGGAGGCACGGATTGGCTTCCCAAAATATCTGAAGTGACATATTCCCCAAGACAAAAAAAAAAAAACGAACCCCCTGACGATTTACATTTTTTTAATTAGTGAAATGATCATGATCATACGCAACTGCAGAAGGTAAAAAGAATACTGGCCTTTTGTATCAATTTTCAGTTAATTGTTTCCAGTTATTGGCGGATTCCATAGCATTCAGATGCTCAACACAAATACTGCGAGTTAATTAACACATTTTCTGGTTAAATTATTTTACACGACGTTTGTGCGAAGTGCAGCGGATAAACTCCATTAGGTGTGAAATGTCGATGGAGTATTTATCGCCGACATAATTGCAGCGAGCACCATATGCACCTGATTTACTAGCATTTCCCCGGTAGGAATATACCTACAAACAGTTTAAAATTTCGTTGCCAAAGTCCGAAATCAATAACCACGATTTGTTCGAATCACGACAAACAAAAAACCAACAATAATGCAAATAATAATTGATCATTATGTTGACGCATAATGTGTCGCTCCACGCAATGTTAGCTTTAGTAAAATTCTTCACTATACACGAAATAACGTATCGGTATGCCTTATTTAAAGCAGTGTTATATTGCAACGACTTAAATATGAGCGAACTGGATTGAGTGAAGTTTTCTACAAGTTTTTCTGCTAATTTTCTTTCTTGTCAAAGTATGGGTCTGGTTTTAAATTAATGTTTCGCGTTTTGCAAATCAGCTCGAAAAGCAACATTTACTAATATTGTTCAATATGTTGTATTCGAACAGCTCCTTTTGCCTGCAAATGAACTAACTGACTTAATCCGAACTTCAAAGTAGTCGTACATTTGTGAACCGGGGTATAGGTCGGACTTTGTCAGTGTTATATACATTATATAACGCCTCAGTCGGACCAAAGTGATTCTGGACTCAACGTTGCAAATTATGCTGATTTCGGGATTTGCCGAATTCGAAAGGCTAGTCCTCTATCAGAGAGAGTGTAACACGGCGGTAAAGGACGGAGTTTAACTCAATCCATTACATCCTCATGTGCTCCGGCATAGTTCGTGCTTGAAGATAAATAATCCGAGGCACGTCTATTTTTTAGACCCCCATATAAGACAGATTTATATACGAGTGTACATATATATACCATATATGGGATACGGTTTAAAGTTTAAAGACGGCACCGATATAAATTTCAGCAAAAATGCGACCGGGCGTTCAATATATGAACGGCCACAGAATGCGGATAACATGTAAATATAAAAATGCCTGAGAAGAGCAAATTATATATGAAAAAGAGGCCTTTGGGACTCGCTCGAATGGATGCTAACAAGGAACTGATAGACGCAGAAATAATAAACGCACAGGAGGAAAGAAACGACGGGTAGAGGCCGACACAGCGCTGAATAACAAGTAGTCGGGAAAATTAGAGGGACGGAAACGCGGTATATCGAGTGAAACGAATGAAATAAGAAAACGCGCAACGGAGAAAACCGCAATGGAAATATATAGGTATAGGCCGCGGCGAGGGGTAACTGCTTATTAGGCCACCGAACCAGGACTTTAGGGACGCGTCACGATAATACCCAGTCAGCCAAAAGGTACATATTCGCCGAGGTTGGAAAGGAGGAGAGGAGACGGAGGTCTCATCAACTCTAAACACAGGTGACCGAAGGAAACCCCGCTTTAAGTATCCTCGTTTAATTGCGGTACGTGCACCATAATAAAAGCTTTCATTTTCAAGCAGACACACCAAAATGTTCACTGCCAACATTCCCTTTTTTCTTGTGAACTTTGGTCCCTTAAAAAAACAATCATTAACCAAAAATCAAAATATAATTTTAAAACATTTAGGTATATAACGTAATAGATACGATAACCGTACAACTCGCTGTTTTTATTATTCCTTTCTTGTTCTCTTGAAACAACTATTATCGGTTTTCTTTTTGGAACAGGACCAATTCCTTGAATTTCAATTCGAAACATTACTGACCGCTTGGGTCATAATCGTCTCACGGTGATGTTGATTCAGGTGGCCTTAAAAAGGAAGCTATTAGCATCGGTAAGGGTCTGGAATTCCCGACGAACTACGTATAGGTCACAAGGAACGTTGTATTAGAAGATCAAGCGATCAGTTTTCTACTACACAATGAATAAAGAATGATACTTTAAAACACAGCCATGCGTTATCTATCTACATATAATTCAAATTTATAATGTTGTCTGTTTGGTTCTATCAGAACCCATTTAACTCAAAAACTAATGGATCAATTTTCTTCAAATAAAGTTAGCAGGAAAAGGAAAATTTCTGATTGCGTTATGCACTTTGCTTCCTCTCGACATGACTTTGGGGAGCTGCCTAATGAGTTGTTGCCGTAAGAGTTCGCCTTGCTTATTTCTGTTTTGTCGATTTTAATTTAAGCGACGTGCGATCGTGTCACCTCACGTCACATGTGCTTTTTACGTTGCAGTCGTAAACGTCAGAGGTTGTGTTTTATTTAAGATTTGGCTTTAATTTTTTTATGGACTAAAGAACAATTAATTGCCCGGTTTGTTCTCATTTCTTAATTAGTTTAACTTCTTGATTAGATAAGTTTGCTTAAATATAGCTACCTATTTTTCTTTCACAACACTTCAGTAGTTGATACGGAATAGCTCAAGCACAGAGTTATACGAACCTTGGGAAACTTTTCAAATAAAAATTCTGGTAAATACATATTGATATAGGTATGTATCCCTTAATATACGTTAGCATTGACGCAAAGAAAAGCTAAAAAATATAAATTGATAATACAGGGTCATTAGAAATTATTCACCCATCGCAGTAGGCGTTGGTGACATAGTTGAATGTGCCGCAAGCCTCATAACATGAGTGACACTAGTATCGCCGATAGGTGGCGCCACTGACGGTAGTGGCAATCTGTCTACTAGTTTGTCTAACGTCACGAGGCTGGCGGCACATCCAAAATTTGTGTGGGTTTTCAACGCCAACTGCGATTGAACCATTTATAATGACCCTGTATTTGATTTGCCTTCACTTCATTAATTTTTGCACCATTTTCCCAATTCAATTAATTTAATTAACAGGAATTGCCCGATAAACAAACAGCAGACACAGGGACTACCACATCCCCGTTTTTGTTGTTGGGCTTGTGTCCAAAATTGCAACATGCTGTTGAATCGCCCTTATATGGAGTGAAATCGGGTTCAGTACAGTTAATATCAGAACGCCCGCAGCCTACACTTCTGGTAACATCACCAAGTGGATCATAAATGTGTAGAAGAGCCGACCACCAAGAATGAACAATACGATGTTTAATCAGCATAATGTGCCTTCTCACACAGCAAAAGCTACAAGTGGGTACCTAGGTACATTGCCGTTGTCTGCCCAATTGCCCCGTTGTCTCCATTTGCACGGGTTTGCAATCCTACATATTTGGGTAATACATATTCTCCACACCGAACAATACGCACATCATACATCTTAGACCGCAGATTCTGAAACCTTGAAGGTATCAAAAAAATATATCATGGCATCTTGTTGCAAATCCACGGTAAAATCTAAATACACGAACATTTATTTTCATTTCGACATTAAAAATCACAAGATACTAAAATTTGCTTCCACGAAGAAGTCCGAGTGGTTTGCTTAATGTTAAAACCAGTAGGTATTCAAGTTATTGACGAAAAGTTCGTTTTCATAATATTATACGCTTTGGATCTTACGCAGACGATGATTTCATGGGAAGATTTCACACGCATTCTCTTGATTAAATGTATGTGTTACAGTGAAAACAGAAAATCCAGTGACTAATCTTCTAGGTGTTGGCACATACTAGTAACAACAACATTTTCTAATAAACACTGGTGACAATGATGGAGTATTTCGAGTATTAACAGCAGTTAATTAGTAAATGTAGGCAGTTATTATAAACCAAACAAATGTAATCCGTTGATCCATAAATATATGTATTATATAATAAATACATACTTGTATTTAACAATTTACCTATAAAAATTTCAAAATCTTAACCAACTGTTTATCACTTTCTCAACGTTAGAGTTATTCTAAAACACTAACCAGTAGAACTGTGTAGATACCTGCATAAACACGATGACTCAAAGTTGGCCAGTTTAAAATGAATCTTTTTCACAACACCCAAACTGATAAATTCAACAGATAATGTCAGAATACAATTAATTGTACAAAAAGAGTGATGGGTCCAGCCAGTAATTATACTAAACTCTTTTTAATCGTCTGCATTGGCTACTGCTTAGAAACTGGCAGGTCATGAAATGCCAACTCGTACCAGTGACTCTTGACATCCACCGATTTCCGGCTTTCACCGTAACATATGGGAAAAAATTGGCCTTCCGGCAGTTAGTCCTCAAGAAAATTCTATTCTGTCATGATTGAAAGTAAAAAAAAAAGTTGCGTTACTGTTAAATTGGCGTGATGGTCAACTCGGTTTAAAATCGAACAAATCACGAAACAGCATGTACGCCACAACAAAATAATATGCACGAAATAGCCCAGTAATCTTATTTCCTTTCAAATTAGACCTTGTCACAAAATCGTTACCCACATACACGCCGGTTAAAAACGGAAATCTGAAGGGTAAAAATGACAGCGACGTAGAATTCTCGCACGATAAAACTATAATAATGAAAAATAGTAAGGTGATGCACGTTGTTCCATTTAAAGAAGAGCCCTCGAGATAAATCGTTAAAGTGTGAGAGGTCTTCGATTGCCCAGCCGCTGGTGAAAAACCATCTTAGGAACATATAACGCGTCGTTTGTATGCAATGGCCGGGCCCGTATAGGAGCGCTATTGGGCCGTGCGGAATACTTTCGATCAGACATCGCCTGAGCTCTTGTAAGCCAGAAGATATTACGGACTAATACGAAGGCGTCCCCCTCCCCCGCCCGGCCCGTTGTTCGCTGTTGGCAAATGGCACACGATGGAGGAGAAATGGAAGAGGTCGAACGCACTCGGAGGTTCTTGTTGCTGGGCATCTCCAAGGTTTCGCGATTGGGTTCGGTCACCGGTGCAGTGCACACACACACCGCACGTCAGACAAAAAAAAATCAATCCCCCCTATTATGCAACTAACTCCACCGCCACAGCACATGCCCGACCGTAAATCCAAGAATAAACACGCACCGACGCCCACAGAATAGATATAAATTTGCATCTGTGTACGCGATTTTCTAAGGCGATAGTGGGCGAGCCGGCAATCGAAGAAATAAATGAACCGTGTAAAGTTCATGACAACACGGCCACTGTTCTAATTACTATATGTCAGCATTATTTACGACAGTACATTTTCACCGACCACAAGGTTCCCTTGGTGCCGGCAAGCTGAGGGTGTATGAACGTACACCAGAATTTCAACCAACTTAATCAAGATGCGAAATATGATGTAGAACAAACTGTCGAATTCGTTCGAAATTTTCTCCAACATTAGAACCCTTCTTTCACCGGTGCTGCGGTGCTTCTAAACGTCATTTATTTTGCATGAAAACATGTGGAGAACGTTGAGGTTCACGCTGCAGACTTTACAAAAATAGCCGCTCATTTTCCTGTTTTTTATCTCTTGAGCTTTGGGAAATTTCGTTAGGATTTTCGGGATCAACCTTACTTTGTACTGCATGTCATATCACATAGGAAGCTGAAATGTCACAGATAAACCGTAAACAAATGCATTCATGCGTTTTTTCCTTATTTCTTTTCTTAAGACCCTTGCACTCGGTTGGCAAGTGGTCCTTGGTTAAAACATAATGAATGAAGCTGTCATTATTCCTTCTGATTGACGATCTTAAATAATGGAGTTAACAGTCAGCCACAATCACGTTGCGTTGTGACAAAACTGTCATATCGTTCGAAACATCTGAACTATTTACTACCTCACTGATGTTAGACGACATTGATGAGATAAGTCCATTTATTTTTGTTTTATTCCATAAAAATGACAGAATATACGAAACGTCCTCAAATATCAGTTGATGAAATTGAAATATTTCGAATACTGTGACGTGAAGAAAAGCTAGTCACTAATTAAAAAAATAATAATAAAAACCCCTAATTTAGGATGAAAGCTAACTAAGTTCAAGATAAAAGGGCGAAATCAACCGAAATTTGTATGCTAATTTTTCTGTTTTCAATTGTACACACGAGCTTTCTTTATCGACTAATTTTCCATTTTCATGGAAAAGTCTAAAAATTTGACGAAAAAATCAGTCACAAAATTTTGTCAGGTGTTAGCCTCTCGAGACAAATTACTGTAAGATAATAGTGCTTGAGTGTAATTAGATGCGATAATGTTATGACTATTGATTAAAAAACACAAAATATTAGTTGTATTTTACAACATCTATTTCACCATTTGTTGAAACAAATACATAGTGTTCCTATAGTAAAGAATCAACATATTATGTACGAGTATATCTTTATCGCTCTCAAAAGGAAAGGGACGTCACCGTCGATGTCAAACCAACAAAAATTGCCTCTTTGGTTATTACAGAGGAAAAAAATTATCCAAACTTGAAAAGTACGTTTTTTTGTTTTCTAGAATAAAAATAGGTACATATCTATTTAATACATACATGGGGGAAAGTAATTAATAACTGTATCAAAATAATACAAATAAGTATAAAATTTATTATCAAATTAATGTCTTTAAACTTTACTTTGTTTAAATACCGGGTGACTTTTAATGAGAGAAATTAATTTTGTTTGATTGGCAACACATTCGCGATTTTACAGTGGTACACTTGACTGTCAAAATCAAATATGACAGTTCAAAAGTCAAAATTAATCATTGTACATATCTTAAGAATCTTAACCTAGAAAGTGAATCATCAGACAACTCTAACAAATGACTAGGCGTACCAATTATTCGGGAGAGCCAATCCACTAAATTTGTGTCATTCATTAAAAGTCACCCGGTACATATGCATTCGATACCTACTCCACATCTGGTTAATATTCAGACTGGAATATAATCTCTACTTATTTTTTTAATTTAAGGATAAGGACTGCTGCTTAGCAAAATTAAAATATGTATATTTTGTTTTTCTTTAAATGATGGTTACAAACATTTTGTTGATTTAACAGATTTGTTATGTAGTTGTTGGCACGACAAGAGACCTACTTTTTCTATTCGTGGATGATTTAAATTTCTCACATTTTCTAGTCAAGGTTTTCAGAACTAAAACTTAATTTTGTTAAAATGTTCCGACCATCCATACAAAATTTTATCTTCACATTGGCACAGACAGAATTTCGGAACCAAAAATGTGAAGAATGTTTGGACTGAACCTTAATAAAAATTTGCAGTGCTGAAATAGTAGTTTATTTAATGAATTCATGTGTAAGTTGGGTTTTTTTAGCACGAGTGGGCCATTATAAAACGCAAGTGAAATGAGCGTTTTAAAGGCCCACGAGTGCCAAAAAAGGCCCAATTTACACACCAACGAGTTAAATACAACGTTTTTTTTTTGTTCGACGAGCCACTTAAAGGTTTAAAGGCATTTATCAAAATCGGTTCACACCGGAGAAAATTTTCAAATTCTGACAGTGTCGAACAAAAAAGTAAGTAACGTTCATCAAGAATTTCGCTCGCCATTCTGCTCACAGTGTTATATTACAAAAATATCTTGTTTACTTCTTAGGAAAGTCTACTTTCTTGTTTAGCTAATAATATATTATTTCTGTACTTTACTGCGTTTTAACGTGGGGCGGCCGAATAGTAGTAAAACAAGAATTCGGGCTGTGTGCGTTCGCGAACTGCTGGAATGAATCTGTAAATCATTCCGGAAACATAATTACTGGAAACGTCCCCCTAATACAAATCTTATTATCTCCCCCGCCCAAGCGAAGAAGAATAAGCGTCGCCCCATTGTGCACGCCGTTCGCTCAACTGAGAAAACTATGCACCATCACCACCAAATTTGGAGTAATTGCAATAACGTTTCCGGTTTCGGTTGCACTTGATGACCGCGGTCCGGATGTACTCTTCGATTGCATTTCCATCGACCGCATGTAAATAAGAGTTCACCGTGTGCGCATCAATCACGGTCCAGTCCCTGAACGGTGATCCCGCCGTCTCGGCCACCTGCGCTCCCGAATATGAAGGAACCGCCACTGTTGGCCGCTCGTCCCGTCAACCCAACTATCGATCAAGTTGTTTCTTGTATCCACGCACGTGGAGCATCCCCGTCACGTTACACGGGACTATTTCCGTAATGCAATAACCCAAAGATATGCGATCCATCAAACAAGGTTAGCTCCGACGTAAGTTAATATTTGATTTTATGCAAACTCACCAGAGAGGCCTCCGGCCACCAGAAGGAAAATCAAAGGAAACGTCTATTTGGATACTGACCTGCAATCAAAAAATATTCACTGTTAGAAAGTTTTACAAAAAAATATGGCTATCTATGTACTTAGGGGTAGATTCATGAAACTTTGCAAATTTGCAAATCGTTAACGAAACGGCAAATACAATGCTTCAACAATGTCAGTTGTCATGGTTTTAAATTTGCAATGCCTTATCGAGCCTTACCGAGTTTCGTGAATCTCGCCCTTAGTTAACACTGGACGAGAAGCGACCCAATCTGTTATTTTTATCTTCTATACCTTAGTGTAAATACCATGGTTTCATAATTCGGTAGATACCAAAAGCTGATGCAGTAGGACCAATGAACGTGCAAAGAGAAATCGAAATAGAAGAATATTAAACATGGAGTTGGTACTTTTTTATTAAATCATATCGCAAATGAATAACACCATATGCTTCAAAAACTTTATAGTCAAGAGCGTCTGTGAAACAAAAGGTTTGAAAACGTATGACTTAACTTGCGATACACGCGTGAGACTAGAAAAAAACAATAGATCAAGAAAAATGTGTCCTCTCACGCCGTTAACTTATAAAAAAGTATTTTCTGCAAATCGTGCTGGGCGAACAAAGGTTATTTACTTCATGATACAAAGTCAGAGGACTGTTTACATCACAAAGACAGAAGCAGACAGGATGTTTTTCTTAATTTAGAAAATCGGAACAAACAGACTCTATCTCCTTGCAATTCCTTCAATTCGCTTCTCATTCTCCAATTTTTTGCTTTCCATTTCACCTCAATGAATGCTTTTTTCAACTGATTTGTGTTTTTCGGTAACATGAGAAATGTTCAGTTTCTCTGACCTTTTATTTCAAATTCTATTGTAATTCTAAATCCATCTGCCAACAGTTTTGAATTATTGGTGGGAGATTCCGCATTTTTTTTCTTTTTTAGACTGACAGGATTTTACATTTATTTTTTAATAAGGATATTTAGCGACAGATAATTTTAAACTCTACACACCACTGCAAAAAAATCACATTTTGTAAAAAGTTAAATTGAAAAATGATCATGTGTTTCCTTAATTTTATTCCATGTTGACCACTTGATGCAGTAATGAAAAGATTGCAAGAGAAATTGTTGGTAATCTAAAACTGAAAATGTGCAAATACTGAGGGGCTCCTGTCGGAGGCAGAAAAAAGGTGGTATGTCATGCTTCTTGAGTACTCGAAGGCGACGAGGCGGATAGCGTCTGTTCGCGCCGCACCAGTGTGTTTCAGGAGAAACCGTTGTATTCGCATAATTAAGTTAATATAAGCAACTGTGTTTATGAATAGGAAAGGCGAGGCCGTGGTGCAATATAAGCACGAACCCGAAACCATAATCGTGATATAAATTTCATCCCGTTTAGCCGAGCCGTTTCCGCTTCTTCTCCCTCTCGACTTCGCCCTTCGCGGAGGGTCTCTTTATTATAAAAGCAAATATCTTCACATTAAATATTGCTTATATTCAAATTATTTTAGCGGCGGCGGCGGTGGTGGTGGAGTGCGAGACAAAGAGGGTTGGAGTAACACGAGCAAGCGGCCACCGAGCGCCTCCGCGGTCCAATTAGTACCCAGCACTAATTGAATCTTATCCACAGCCGATGTTTGCTTTCGGAAGAGACGACGTCGATAGGAGGCCTCTTTCGCAAAACGTGTGTATCCATGGAAGACCGTGCGCTCCAAGCGGGCCCGATTGTTCCTGAAACTGTTTCATATGCATGAATGTAAATGCGCCTCTGACTGCGGTGTAATGATTGTATAATGGCGGACCCAGGTACACCTTGTTATGTTTACCCCGATTGTTGCTGCTACGTGGCCGATGTTTGTCGACACCTACGCTGGGTGCTAGCCACAAACGAGTGTCTGACACGCGTTCCGCCACGATGGGGTTTGGTCTCCATTGTCAGAACTTGGACCAAGTTATACACTTTTCGTCGATACAATCGATACTTGAAAATCTCCACCTACAGAAACAGTGCAGACCGCAAGTACTTACGGAAAGGCTGAAATGAAGGACCTGCCGAAGTGCCCATCAAGTGGATTACCGCCAGCGAATTATTTACTGTCCCTCTTTTCCTCACCTTTCTACTGTGCAATAATTTAAGACAAATGGCGCCTTAGAAACCTTCCTCATATTCGAAATTATTAGTGCAGTTAAAAAAATAACCATTAAAAAAATTGATGAACAACTCAAATAACGTAGTCATCAAAGAGTTTTCTCTTCAAGCACCTACACAATATGTAATTGGAACTTGTTTCCTACACTTGGGTCTTGCCTTTCTAAACATAATTGCCAAAAAAAAAAGCGTTTTCACAAGACATTTTCGTATTAACTGATGAGTTCAAATTTATACAAATTAAAAGTAAAGATTTAAAAAATAAAAAAACTATGAATTACACATTTGGAACTGGCCGTTTAAATCATTCTACAACCTACTTTTACAAAAAAAAAAAGTAGTGTTTGCGCCACCGACCTATTTTCATTTGTTTCTCGCTTTGTTAACAAACATAGTATGTAACATCAATTTAACCGAATCTTGATCAGTTGCTACGAAAACAAAATAACAGAACTGTCATATATTATAGCGGTACTTGTGCTGTTACCCACAGGAAATACGTAACTTTAAATAATTTACAACGAAGATATTTTTAAATAATGTTCTTAATTGAAACCAATTAGGTATCTTAGAAATTATCTGGCTTTACAAAAATATAAAAATTATTTATTAATTGAAAAATTAAAAGTACAATAGACATTTATTATAATTAGGTATGTAATTGGAACAGTATTTTGTATTTTTAAATTAACTCGGTAGCGAAAAAAATATTACACGACACTCGTTGAAGTGCTTATAACAGATTTTGATAAATGAAAAACTTTTCTCGATCTGTTATAAAATAATTATTCAACTCTTATCGTAATATAGTATGAGCATATTATTAAATGGGTAAACTTCGTCCAGCGAGAGATTGGGAGATTTTAAATTGTAGACTTGTAACCCAACCTTACAAAATGCACTAGAATACATTAAGTACAGCATAATTTCAGGGCAAAAATGTTACTGCTTGAAGGATATATTTCAAATTTTACGTGCGCTAGGTACTACATACTTTCTCTACGCAGAATTTAGTGACTTTTATGTCAACCAATCTCTCGCTGGACAAGCTATATACATATAACATTAAAAAGCAAACGAATAATGTAACTACTCAATTCAACTTAATCTTTTTTCACTATTTACAACTTTGGAATATAAACTAAGATTATTCCTCCGGTGTTTGTATTATTGCAAGTCACCGGACTACTCTTTACCTGTAGAACTTCTAGAATATTAATTCGAGGTTTAGGTTAATTTTGTAATGTTGAACAGGAAATTAATTACGACTTCCGACTGTGGCACTGCAGCATCTCTCACCATTCGGTGTGTTCCGAGGTATGGATGAGAACAGTAAACCGTAAAATATACCTAAAAGAAATAATGGTCTTAAAACTACGTTTCCTTTGCGTGCAATATCTTTTCAAGGGAGGAGTATCCGTCCTAAACTTCAGTCATATTATTTGAGACATTAAAGGAACAGGGTTTACGTTAAGCCGCATTAGTTTCAACATCCTATCTAAAAGCCTTCAATGTCGGGGTAACGGTGTTGGCCGGAATAGTGTAACCGAAGTTTTGATTAACCTAATAAGATCAATACAGTTCACTATACCGTTTAATCAAATTGAAGTCTCATAGTTGCAGTTATTATTTCATTATTAAGGGACGAGTACATCGGAGGTTGCCTATCAAACTATTATTTTTCCAATAATGCTAGGGCCTAGGCAGATAAATGAGCACCACTGCTTCCCCCTTACAAAGATGCGCAATTCACTTATGGACGTCTGGTCACGTCCTTGGCAGCGACAAATTGCCTCTTATTATTGGCCTATCCTGTTCATCCGTTGGAAATTACTGATTGCGAGTTTAATTGGGTCACATTCCGTACTGTAAACGTTATGTCACAATGTTAGCTCATCTACTCTTGTTTGCACTTGTCCGACCTTCTAACAAGTGTGCGATTTCGACTGCGACGCGCCCACAACCTTGGCTTTTCCTGCTGTCTGCTTCATTTCTGCTGGTAGCAGCGAGCTTCGAGCCATTACTAATTGAATATGTGAATTACTTTTCACGTTGAACTTCAAGAGTACAGTCAATACTGTTGATCAACCTACACTACACAAAATATATCAAAGGCGCAGTTTTTAAAGACGCAACGCAATAGCCGTGGGATCTATCATTAACAGAACTACATCATTTCAGACTATTCTAATCACTTAATTTAAACGAACTCAACTTTAATTCTCCAACCCGTTGATTAAAAGAAATCATTACTGGAGTCCGTTTGCGAAACCACCGAGGGCTATAACGTGTTTTGGCATTAAACACATGGACTCGAAAGGAAGTCTTGATTAAATTCCGGCCAAAAGTCAATACCTTAAGTATATCGTTTTAGATCCAATTCGACGGTCGTCTACGTGTGACGTCGCCTTTTCGTATGTTAATGCTCATACGGCAAGACTTGAATTTCGGATAACTTTCTTGCGAATACTGAATGCTGCGCGTCCACGGTCGTCTCTCAAACTCCGCATTGCTGTTTTTTGCTCTTGGCTTGTTTGCCAGTTATCTCAACAAAACGTGTGGGGTGTTAAATTGTCAAGATGTGTCACTTAATTTGGAAGGAATTCGCTCGAATGTGTGTGCAAAGCGGGCGATTTCAATCACATAAATCTAGCGACTTAATGCCATCTGTCGACGTAAATCCGTGCGTTTTTTGACCGACCTGCATGTATTGTCGAGGAGAACGCTAATAAAAATTTCAACGTGCGAAATTCAGTAGCGCAAAACCGAATTAAAAAATCGACCTTTTGGCTCCGAATTGACCTCAATACCGTCTCAATTAGGGTTAATCAACTACTGTGTCAAACTGGTGCGGCGAATTAGGCAACTTTCGAGGGTCCTTCAAGTACGGCATTTCTAATTCCAATGAATCGAATAATCAGAAGGTGCAACTTCAGCTGGTCACCTTCCTTTAATCTGATTACGTTCTAACTTTTGTCGGTTTTTAATCTAACATGCATGTCGAGAGCGTTCGAGCCGCAGCCGAGCGGGTTTCCATATAAAGACAAAGTAATGCACATGCTGTACTTGTTAGTGTGCCAATTTGAACGCATTAGAAAATTATCACCTCTTATTGGGTTTTTATTGCACAATTCTACAAATTAATGTTATGCCGTGTACCAACATGTGTTTACTTTTTATTTGTATTTTTTGCCGTGCTCGCATTGTTTCCCCGCTTTTTCAAAAAGTAAATTATTTACTACATACACCAACAACATGTAAAATACAAAATGATGTGTGCTCGCACAAATATCATACTTATTCCTAGTTTGCAACAGTCATCCGTTAATTCTCGAATAACAAAAATAGTTGTTTCCCTGGATACCTATATTATTTTTCCATCGGCACATAATCGATGACTGAATAAGTTTTATTAGTTTTTCTTATTTTTGACTCGTTTAAACGGTTCACTTCAAGATTTTTTTTAACAACACATCACCTTAAAAAATAAAACACTCGAAAGAACTAAACAAATTTAATGATATGCACCTTTCGCAGATTCGATAAATTGTTAGATATGTATCACCTTGGCTAGTCTCCATAAAAACTATGTCATGCGGCTAATGTAATAATCGATGACTACTTCTGTGTGGTTCGACATTTCAATTTTTATTACATTGATGTTACTTTTTATAGAAAAAACATTTATCTTTCTGACAAACAACAAACATAGACGAGAAAACCTACAAAAACGGAACTAGCCGCAGGATTCGCGGATGTTGTCCGAAGGAGCTTGCTCACTGTCTAACCTTGTAAGCTTCCCCGTGGTTTCGGCATAATAGTTTAATCTGGAGACACAGCTAAAGTTGGATTTTCTCGTTGTTTAAGTGCTAATCAAGTGGGGACTGAGCAGTTCATCAATTAGTCGTGGATTCTTACGCGCGAAACAACGTTTGCCTTTGCCCCCGTATATAAAGCTCGAGATTGTCGAAAGAATTAACCCCTGCGTAGGGGAGGTCGGCGAGTAATTAGCCCCCGGGATCGGCCGTGGCCAGAATATCAGATTATGCGCAAGCAAAATGAAAACTTACTGGCAACAGTGGGACCGCCAGATGAAATAGTCGGTTGTAAGTTACTGAAGTACGACACAATACACGTTGCGAAAAAGCGACCGACCGAGCGAAGGCGCATATTTATTCTAATGGATGAATTCTAAAGGAATTTTTAATTTTCGCTGGCAAAGTGAACAATGATTTATGGACGCCTTAATTAATCTTGAACCAGATGGCGATGCCAGGCGTCGTTGTACAACGAAAGAACAGAAACGGATCGCAATGCCTCAGTTTACACTCTTGGAATCGCGTGACCACTACACTTTCAAAATCGTGGCGTGAAAAGAGGAATTCGTTCGACGATCTTTTAAATCTCCGCCATCTTCTTCACCCTCAAAGTCTAACTGAACATTTATTTCGTCTGCCGGTTGCTATCACCCAACGCTGACCTTCTTATCTTGGCGGTGGTTGTCATTACAAGAGAAAGCAATACGTTCACACCACAACGGCGTAATTGCGGGGCTATATTTGTGGAACGACGTTTTCCCCACATTGTGGAGTGTTATTGGGGTAAAGCACACAGAAAATAATAGTTTTGGCCTTATTATATTTTATGAGTGGGGAGGTCGACTCTGTCAGATAATGGTGTCGACAAGACGGTCGACGATGAACGAAGCAGAATCAAGAAAGAGGGGAATGTCAGATGCGAATGACGTTGGCTCAACCAAAATAAGAGGACGACTCGGGATTGTGCGAAACAGCAAAGGCGCATTATACAATTGAAAACACTCGAATATATAGTGTGATTATTGATTCATTTTATAAGATGGGACATTTTGCGGTTAAGAATTGCATTGCATCTTACACAATAGCACACATGACGTACTGGGACTTGGGAGTTTTTACGAATCTTCATTGAAGACGTTGCGATCCATTAGGCCAGTAGAATGTTTTGGCAGTGCCCGGTACGTTTACGGATGGATCAGAGTCAATTCTATCTCTTCAAAGTGCAAGTAATTAAGTAGGAAGTTACCAACAATTACTCGTCGGAGTCTTCATATGTTAGAAAGCGTATTGAAAACAGCTTTATAGATCCAAAGCGGACAATGGAGTTAATTCACAAACGAGAGACTTGGAACAGAGAAAGAAATCCAATTAAACGCCGGCCTTCGACAAAAAGACGAGTGGAGTAAGGATGGGATGCCGCCGTTACTGACGAGAATACAAATGTAGGAAGAAAGCGCAATGCGGCGGACGCGTGCCGGCATATGTGGAGGAACAGCTATTGACAGGACAACGTGACGGTTCAAAAGTGAAGCCGCATACATTCTTACGGCTGCATCATTAAATTTTAGGACAAAGGATGTATCCGACTAATTATTGTATGGAGGAATTCATAGACGACGGCTCCGCAAGCATCACTTGATGTGTTCCGAAAACTTCCCAGAAACTTGTTCAATTATGTCCCTCTTATCACTTAATAAAGTGAAGCACTCCAATACATAAGTTATAAGAAGCCATCGGACCGTGCCTTAATACATCAAACAATAGGAAGGGATTCGAGGAGCGGCCACAATAGAAAAATCGAACGATAGGTGACTGTTAACCGATAGTCCATAAGTTTGCAGCCGAGACAAATGACTATCGAAAGTCGCCAGTGGAGCTTCAGCTAATCGATACCGTCTCCGAAGCAGCCAACCGATACCCGGATATCACGACGTAGGACAGAGCATTCGGGCAACGGCCATAATCCATGAAATTATTGCAACAAAAATTGCTTTGTCGGAATATTAAAAAACCCAAAGAGTGGGATTATTCAATAAAACGAGTCTTTCACCGTGTCATTCCTAAATGAAACTAAGGTTTGTTCATATAGCGACCGCCATCGCCGGCAAAAACGCCTCCAACAACAAAGAGTCACTTCTCAGTTGCCAAGTGATTTATTTATGTTAGTGTAACCTTTCTTCTGTTTTTCTATTATAATCGCCTGCGGCGGATATCAGAATATCGCACAAAACCGACACTGACGGATAGTCGCCACCGAATGCAGCCTCCTTGTTTACATCTTATCCCCAGATTCTGTGTACTCAACCCATGATTAATGTTTTTTCAATATTGAAGCGACTCTATCACCGAATATATCTCCACACGTCTACTCACCAGTTTCCATTATATGTTGACCGGAAAATTGCTCGAACCCACAAGCACGACACAAGCAAGGTCAAAAATCACTTTTCGATACAGAAGAGATTGAATTTTATACAATCAGAGGTGATAAATCCCGAAAGCTGTGACAGCGTCGATAGCGTCCTATACAGAAAGGGATGGACTTTTTCACCATTCGCTTAATTAGCCTTATCGGATAAAGTTCGTCGAAATGGGCGGAACTCATCCCTCTGACCTAGTGCCATACACAGGATGGTCGTGCGAAGAGACTCCGCCCTGGCGTCCAGGAGTCTAGACGAGCTGTCGTTGTCGACGTCGCCTGCGACCTCATAAACAGCACTACCATTGCTCCCGGACATGCTATTGCATCGATCGCGACCGCCGACGCCGAGGTCCGCATTGTTTCGCTTTGATTATTCATGATTACGTCAAACGTTTTCGTCTGGATGTACACTTTCTTCAATTTTCAGCTTTAAACAATTAAACAACTGTTACAATCGACACCGTCCGCAGTCTCAATAAAAAAAAAAAAAAACAAATCTAATATCAAACCATAAAAAAAAAACAACATAATAGGCACAAGGTAGCGTGGTAATGGTAAATGTGATTAATCCGTTTGACCTAAAACGACTAACTTCATGACGCTCGCAGGTACAAAAATTAGTAGCTGGAACCAACTCTTATCAAACCAATTTAGTAGTACATAAATAGACCACCGTAAATCCTTGTAGTGAGATAATCACGTAATGCACAAACTCCGTGTTGTCCTGTCTTAATCTCGTTTTGACTTAAAATGAAACAAGTTAATTTACAAATTGCATGACCGCAGAAGGCTTGAAATTTTCTAAATTTGATAAAAACATGAAGTGACGCAAACGTGGCAAATGTGGAGTTTGTTCAAATGGAACAAACATTAACGTGGTAACTGGCACTGGAGCGTACAACCCTTTCCTAGCCGCTTATTATATGAGTCCTTAGCGAGTAGTAAACTTTTTAGGGTCGCAAAAATTGCCGTCATCTTTAAAAAAAACCACCACGGATAGGTTGGTTATTTGACGTTAATGGCATTTTGGAGGTAGTTTAATCGAAAGGCATCGTCGATCCGAACGAGATGCTCTATGAATTATTCTCGACACGATATGAAATAGGTGAACTTCTAGAATAGATCGTGGCAAACGACGCTGCTGACGGCGACGATGACGCCGACAGGCCTGCAATGCGCCGTTTCTTTGCAGACTTATGGTAATAGACGAGGAAACGTGGTACCGTCTTGACGCGTCATAGTCAAGCCATAAGAAAACGCGACCATGGATAGTTAATGACGACAGTGTGCTTTATATACCTGTCGAGTGGATCACGGAAATAAATTTCACCGTGCTCGTTCTCCTCGTATATCCTGACTTTTTTTTTGAAATTCAATTCAAACACAATAAATATTCTCGATAGGTTTGAATATGGAAAGGTGCAACAGAACGGCGTCGGTTCGTACCCATTTTCGCAAGTGGATGACGACTTTACTTGAACTACAGCTAATGGGAATGTACGACGTCGCGTGCTATCCCGACGGCGCCATACCGTTCGTGGAGATAATAAAGATGGAGACGCCCGGTTACCATTTTCAACAAATTAAACTTTTCTGGTGACTGCGCCACAACTTACGCTCTGATAAAACATGCTATTTTATCACGGTGTAATGCGCTTATAGTCAGGAACAATTTTATTAGAATCGTTTCAACTTCGGTTACGCAATAAAATACGTGAACAAAAACATACCGTGTTTAATTAATGCTGAAGTTAAAATAGATATGGCAGTAATTTCCTGCAAAGTTTCATAAACATCCAGAAAAGCGTTCACAATATTTGTGCTAAACTCAGCCTTTGCCTGCGTCTACGTCAAAAATCAAAAAAAGGTTCAAGACAGACAAAATTGAAACGTTTTTTTTAACCCAACAGTCATTTATGGACCATCAGAAATTAATTGCTCCCAGACTTCCAAAAAATAGATGCTCTCATGTAATATTCAAACCGTATGGGCATTGTTTTCCGGTTGTACTGAAACCTCGTAAATTTGCAACCTAATTTATTCGCTAATTTGTTGAAATGATTTGCAACGCCGCTGTTCAACGTGATTGGGTATTACGAGAAAAAAGATAAAGATTCTCACTTAAGAGCCGAAAAGAAATTAACGGCGAAAGGATTGTTCGGGCCTGCCTAATTTGGCGGTTTCTACGGTCGGGCGTAAAATTTATTATTCCCCGTCCGCATTTTAGGCAGTTTTTAATTTCGTATGCATGACGCACGTATATTTTTTCATTTTTCCTATGTATTTTATGGTTTATTCTTTGCTAGCGGATAAAACGCGAGGTAGTGGTGCAGATCAGCCTCTCCTATATCATGCCATAAATTCGCATTAGCTCTGGCGTTCTGAGCGAAAGAAGGACGAAGGCAAATACGCGGGACCCCGCTTGTTCAACTCCGCAAAGCAGAGAGTGAAGTGGCTCGCTGAGCCTTCACCTGTCCTTGTTCCTCACCGACCCTTACCTCGTTTGACCTTAGCAGATATGACCTCGATGACCACAAGTATCTTCCCCAGGCGTGCTAATTTTATTTTATTAATTTGATCCCACCGTTTTGCTCATAATCCTCGGCGGAATTTTGTCTTCTCTGCGCCCCTTTATCCACGTCTTGACTCCTCATCTAATTATTAAAACCCACACTAACCCCAAATTGGAAGTGACCGATCGCATTTTGCGTCTACGGTTTTCGTCATTAGGATTTTCTCGATCGATCCTCACCCGTCATCGTCACACAAGTGCTCTCGCACCTATTACACCCAAGGCTTTTCCGCACCTTGCAGTAATTACAAAACTTCGATTAAACGCTCCCGTCGTTCTTTGCACATCCAGACAATCCAAGAACTTCTTCGAAGAACCTTTCCTGAAGCTGATCTTACCGAAGCCCTCTTTAAATCAAACTAAATTGTCTGCGCGTCATAATAACATGAAACCAATTTTAAAGAGGTAAAATGTTTACATATTAGCAGAACGTAGAAGCAAACATTCAAGGTGATTAAACGTGGAGGCAGCCAAGCGCTTTGTACAAACGTTTTTATTGTAAATAACCAGAGGATATTTGAAAGGAAGAATTCACAAAGTTAAGTGTTTCTCATTTAATACACCTCACCCCGTTTATATACAAATTGGAGCTCATTAGCAAACTTTTACCTCACACCTGAAGAAGTTACGAACTGATAAATATTGTAGGTTGATCAAGACAGACCTAAAAACAATTTCAAAAAATGTAAACACACAACCACGGCACCTTCTCTGCAGGCGTCCACTTTTCAGAAAATTCGTTTTGTTCACGACCTACTACTACTATCGAGGAGCAATTATTTGCTTCCCGAGTTTTTACGAGCGCTTCTGGATGCACCCAGGCACAATAGTCAAAATGAAACCTGAAAAGGGGAGTAAAAAAGGCCGTAAAACGTAAAAATAAAACAAACACTCTCGCGTGAGAAAAACGACGTTCCTGTGCCTACCGTGGTCCACTCATATTCTTTAAATAACTTTTCCGAACACCAAGAAAAAGGGACGTCCACCATAAAAATACGAAGTCTACAATTATTATCATGCCACCTGTATCCAGGTTAATGTGTGTATTACTAATTTTACGTCTGGCAATTCGTGACGTGTTACTAATTTAATGCCATTCGGAATAACCAAATTTAAATTCAAAATGCAACAATGTCTGAACGTAGCCAGTTTTTATGGCCGCCGCGAAATTCGAACAATAACCGAACAATTTTAATCGAACGTTAGCTGTAACGCGCAAATGTTAAAATTCACTATGTGATTTTGTAACCGTATTTGTATCCCGGGGGTAGTTTTAGCAGTCTACTAAATCTTTCCGTGGGGGAAATTAACTGTGTCTATGAGATGGTGCATAAATTGTTACAGGAAGGCTCGCGAAATGTACTAACGGTACTATATATCGTTTGAAATTTTACCAAATTATAAAATCCGGATCATTAAAATATGTATGTACTCGTATATTGGCATATAAGGTTAGTAAGTGCATTTACATATATTATAACTTCCGAGTTTCTGTTATGGCACTTAATAACCGTATTGTCCATAAAGTTTTTCGCACAATCGCTTATACGAAATGAATCGACTTTGAGGTAATTTTTTGACAAGAGTATTATGAAGTCAAAATGTCCTTAATTACTTGCCGCATTAGGGCGGTAAGTTCAACTTACAGGTTGTGTCAACAACAGTGGTAAGTAGCTAGTAGCAACACGATTTTGCGAAAATGTAATTAATCGAATTTAAAAGAACTATGGATTTCAGTGGTGGTGTAGTAAAAAACTAAAATCTTGATGCTGAGTGGGCAACGCAATCTACGCGAAAAGTTTAGATTCAATCATAGCCAAGAGGAGACTAACTAGCTGATGAAACTACCCTTTTATTTGCCCCTTTCTGATAACTTTAGCCACTATGAAATTGAATTGATATTGTCGTCGCAATGTTGGCGGCAATAAACGGTGATCTTGATGATCGTAAAGTGTGTGCAATAAAACTCTGGCTCTTGTACGTATGTACGTACAAAGCCATAGGACTTTATTGCTTCTAAATCTAATCTCACACAAAGCACGTACTTTGTTTATTCGCCTCGAAACCCGACGGAATCAATTTCACTTGGTCCAACTGTTGAGTACCATTTCGCCAAAATATGATTTTCGAGGTTCGATCATGCGCATCTCACAAGTCCAGTAAAAGTGATCACACCCTGTACGTTCATTTAGGTTAGATCAAAACTCAAGAAGGACGGTTTACGCTCAAGATCGACCGGAAAAATTTACATTGAAAAATTGTATTTCTACATTTGAATAACTCGTAAGTTCTCTTTACACCGCTCTCGATGATATGCGAACTGAATGTCGATGTGGGCATTTGAATTTGACACTCGACTCTTTTTACGCAGCAGGAACACGTACTCTCGGGCTTTACCAGTCTTGATGTAAAATTCCTTTCCAAAATGTATACCCCGCACGCTACCCTCAACAACAAACCGACACTCCCCTTGTATTCAATTTTTCTATCAAATAAACTGAAATTCCATCCGGTGCGTGTTAACGATTTTCTTCGGCATATGCATTACCGCGTGTGGGTATCATTTATTAATGGCGCCCAAAATTCAATCAATTTTAAATCCATCTCAATCCTTTCAGTGAGCAAACAGTGCTCAAATAATTCTCGGGGCCGTCTTTCCCCATCTCATATCCAATATGGAATTTTATTTGCCCTTTTGACAATTCAATATTTATCGGGTCTGCGTGAGTCATCCGGACTCATTTAAAATACACTCCAATTTCTCATATCCATAAAACAAACCCGTGCGCGTACATATACAAGGGCATAAAAAATAATGGCCGGCGATACAAATCACTTGCTACAGCGGAACATCTCTAGGCTGTGAATATTTCACATTTGAGATAGATAAAATTGCCTGAGGGCTCTCTCAACTCAGGAACATAGAACGCGCAGGATGGCCGTTCAACGCGAGACCAACAAATTTCATTTCGTACAATACGGCAAACTCCTCACAAACTTTATGTTGCGGTCGACAATTTCGTCAAAATACGTTTTTCTTTTAGGGAGGCTGGATTTTTCTTTTTATTTTTTGAGTAACATTCTTTAATAATCGTCTCATGTTTACCAACTTGCAGCAACCCGGAAAACAGGCATACAACGTATCCAAGGGTAGCTGACGTTTGTGAGAAACAAAACCACTAAAATATACAAATAGTAAACACCATACCGCCACCATAAAGCATTTGTTATGTTTGCCGGCGGTTCACGCAACCATTGTACTGTACCTGGTAACGTTGATACACTCTCTGCCTAAGACAATACAACAGTTCTGAAGTGTTTGTCTACACGAATCCAATTATCATTGTTGTTTTACTTATTAAGAAGTAAATACGAGCTTCATAAAAATATTGTTCATAAAAAGACGTGAATTTAACACTAAGTGAAAATACAATTCTTTGATGCCGGTGAAATAAGTGTGTGCTGTTACCAAGGGCCCTAACCGGTCGTTCAGACTGTGCTGAGAGTTGAGACGGGTATGCAAACAAGGCCGAACCTCTTTTCGTCCTGCTGTAGAACAATTCATACGTTGTCATTGTTTTGTTATACAAGCACAACCACTTTCCAGGTTAAATCACAGGTTAGTTTATCTATCAAACATGTACATTCGATCATGAAAAAAAAAACTGAAGACCTTTAGCCTCACATCAACATAACGATATCCACAGCAACGCTCAATCTAATGGAGAATTAATGCAGACTAACATTTGATCGTTAAACGGATACTACAGTACATACGCGATTTCTTCTTTTGACAATGTACGAAGTCCGACGAAGAGAACAGCGAACATTTAAAAAAGCATTCTTTGCAATTAAAATACCAATGTCCATGTCTGCTATGCACCGTTTAAAATTGAAAAAAAAAAAAAAACTTGCCAAACTTCTTTCAAAACTAGCAAATAAATTCCTTTGCCAACGCAGTGCACATCGATCAGTGCAAACAAAATTGTGCTTTATTAAGTGACTCCAAAAAATACGAGTATAACTAAAAATTTAAATATAAATTGGGAAGTAATTTAGCCGACAGTAAATACCAGTGAGTATGAAATCTCAAACTAAAAACACTTGGAATTTTTCTGCGCGGTGTTTTCAAGCTAGTCATTTTGTCGATAGAATTCTAACGATTTCTGTGATATTGCAATTCGAAACATGCCTCCCAGGTCCATATCGACGATTTTTATGGCACTCCTCCATATATATAAAATATACGGCAAATTATCTATAATTTAGATCCCTCGCCCCTGTACCTTAACGATTTCCAGTTGGATTCACGTCTAAATTTATTAATGGACTAAGAAACGAGAAACCACCAGTTGAAAAAACGGAGAAAAGGGTGGAAGAGAGGTGAATACGTCCTCACGACTTGGCCTAAAGATCTGTTTCGTCTTCTGCCGTCGAAATCTTGCAATCAGTGGTCCGAAAAGTTCAATCAAAGTGGAAAATGCCCCTTTGGCTGTACGACAGAAGAATACATAGCAACAACAATAATAGGTGCACCAAAAAGTCGGGTGGTGAAAAGTACGAATTATGCCTCGACTGAATGAGAAATATAAATATCCGTATATGTAATAACTGAACTTTGTTAAAAAAAAAAAAATAATCAATAACACATAAAATATGTAAGTATAACGTACCGTACAGACGAAATTATGATTCATAAAATTTTCAATATGCAAAACCAGGACACCGTTATAAGAACACGGTATGTGCAAAATTATTAAAATTTGTATGTTGTTTCATATTTACGAACGTTGGGCATTGAGCCGTATCAGTGATTTTATAATTTCACTTTGATAACAAACACTGTTTTGATTAAAAAAAGTCCATTTTTGATGTTACATTCTACACACTAAATGGGCAACTTTCAAGCGCAAAAACAGTGATCCTCTCGACTGATAAGAGAATAACTGATGGCCGTTAATTGCATGTAAATGGTGATTGTAGGATTATGGAGGGGACAGCAGACAGGTAGGCCGCGACGGGGAAGTAGTTTTTCACACCTAAACGGGCAAGAGAAAGAAGCAAAACTAAAGATAAATGAAAACGCCAGGCAAAAAAGAGCCGATGGAGATATTAGCTTTGCGCTCGCAATATTGTCTTTACGGGAATGGTTCCATTCGTTTTCATTAAAGAGATTCTTTTCGTTTCCGTTTTGTTGTCGAGGATTACCAACCCCTTCTCGGTTCTCTCACCTCAGACGAGCTTCCGGCAAGCATAGGAAACCCCAGGGAAATTCGCGCTAGCTCCGAAAAAATCGAATTAAAATGCTCCACCACCAGAAAGTTATAATGTGACACCTTTTCCTTTCCTTTCCCCCCCGTAAAGAGCAACGGGAAGCTAAATTTGAACGACAATTTCACGAAAATCATCGTCATAATAAATATATCACCGCCAGAATTAACCGGGATCGACTTTAATCCATTTCGTGCGGAGAAATTCAAGTCAGTTGTTTTGAATCTTCAACAGTAAAATCACCGGAAGTTAAGGCCTAATCTTCGAAACTTTCTGAATAATGTTTATTAAAGCACGAGAACAGACAGTCAGGTGTACCGAAAAAAAATTAAATCCGTAATGTGTCCCTTAAGCAGATATTAAAAAGTCAAATTTTCTCAAGTTTAACTAAAGAAAGTTCGCGGTTTTCTGCGGATTTGGTAATTACGTTTCTTTTGCCGAGAGTAACGTAATAATTTTGTTCTCACGTGTGCCTTTTACGACCATAGATAATGAATTCGTGCCAAATACCTTCATTCGATTATCATCAGAATCCGCATTCAAAATTTCAATATGCACCTACATCAAACGAAACAAGATAAACAACGCCTACAGATCATCCCCGACGTTTATGTTTAAAAAATCGCGTCGACAAGCAATAAATAATATTGTTAACGATGAGGGGTGAAATGATTATGTGGTGTCTCGGAGTGTATCCCGACATCGGCACGAAATGTCTCCGCATGTGCGGTTCCTATTTGCAGCAATAAATATGCAAATACCGACCCTTAAAACCCAATTGCATGTCGAGCAATGAAAAGTGATGATTTTAATACGAGACCTTTATAAAACCGTCCGTGTCGAACGATGGATATGTAAAACACAACAATGATTAATTCAAATGGTGAATCATTCCCGTCTGCTCGATAGAATACGTATAATCGACTTCGACGGGCCAATGTCTATTCAAATCTGAATGAAGCACTCTACATAAATTGTTTGGAAGCTTGGTTCAGAAAAGTTCTGTTTTCGGATAATGCAGTCGAAGTAGAGGAAATAGCCTTTCACGGCATTCTGATTTATTACAAGTTTATCACGGGCAAAGCTGATTGTTTTCTGTATATCCATCAAACAATCGTGCCCTCAAATGATACTGCCTGATTGATTTCATCACCGGAACACGTCGACCAGAGTCTAGTCTCTTTAATCACAAAGGGAAATACCTTTATTGGCACTAAAAGTTGCAGATTGAAAAATTACGTCATCTCGGACATTGAACGCGATCGCGGTGGATTTGTCAAAGTTCGCTGAAAGCTCCGACGTATGAAAAGCCGACCCCGCACCTGTTTAGGTGATTGGAAGCAAACTACAAAGCCCATCAACGTGCCGGGCAAAAATGTCCGTGCATGCATGCCCACGTTCACAATGAAAGTTGATAGTGCCTTCTCCCGGCGGCGATTGCACATTCGATGGCAGTAATATCCAGGCGTCCGATAGAAACTCCTCCGTGCAGAACACATAAAAGTAAATCGCCCCGGTCTGGTCGGCTGTGTAAGAACTACACCGTGAAAACTTCGCCGAGTGTGAACCTTGCAAAGCGATATCGGACAATGGGCTCCACAACGTAACGACGTGTCGCCACAATACAAAAGGCCAACAAACACCGCTTTTACACAAACTTCATATCAGAAGAGAAGAGTTCAATTGATCCGGTGGTCGGGGAAACCGTCCATCGTCGCCGTCTTCTCGAAGTGCCACCGATACGAAACATCAGTGGCGTCTATGACCAGGTCCCGTTTCGCCTCCAGCTAGATGGTACAATATCCTTCACTAAGTCACTGACAAACTGAAAATTCTATTCGAACAATGTTCAAGCCCAAACTAAAAATGTGAACGGTTTAATATAAAACATACTTTTTGCTTGTTGAATCGAAACAGTTTTATCAAATAAGTATGTATTCCGTGAATGTTGTCCCCGAAATCAGTCTTGACCGAGAGCGCTTCACTGGATTCCAAATGACCACCTTAGAACCTTAGATCATCTTAAAAACATATTTACGCGAATGGAACAATGGTGTTTGAATAACAGAGACCGAAAGAATTTGACTTTATGAATGGGGTTGTAAATTATTTTTCTACCGCGCAAGGATTGGAAATAATTGACTAAAAACAAAAATACCTCAATATCTCCAATATTTGTAAGGTCTCATTTCATTACTTATTTCTATCAGAACAATCATCCTTAACAACTTGGAACTAACATTATACAAGGTGGAACAAAAGTATCAAATATTGGCTGTAACTTTTTAATTTGACAATTTATGAAAAAATGTTTAATATAAAAGTTGATTGGTGTATTATCCTGCATCATCTGGTCGTTCTAGTTTGTTCCTATCTTCTTTTGTTTCGCTGCTATGGCAACCAACTTTGGTTTTTTAAAGAGCACCCATACATTTTTTGTGTGATTTTCAAACAAGCATATCTTTCTGTAGGTATTCATAAATACAGTTTTGCCATTATGGGGAAAAAGAATAAAATTAAAAAAAAGATGATAAAATTAACTTACTTAGTAATAAAATGCAATGTCAAGAATGTTGACAATTTTGGTTGAACGTCATGCATGATAATAAACCAAACAATTTTTATATTAAACATTTTTTCATAATTTTTCAAATTAAAAAGTCACAGCGATTATTTGATACTTTTGTTCCACTCGGTATAATGATCACTTAACACCTTTTTGGCATACCTATATTAATACTAGACATGCAACGATTCTCGACAAAACTTTCTGAAATTCGGCCCTACGTGTGGTAAACAAATACAATGACACAAATGACAGAAAGATATAAAATGATGACAATTATAAATGCAAATTGACCTATTCGATGTTTACCAAAAATCAAAAATACAAATTCAAGAAATTTTATTGCTTAGGTCCTACTTTACACACGGACTGTATAAAAATTACAAATATGTAAAGAACGATCAAATTAATTTGTTATCGGGTTATCCATGAATCTGAAATCGTATGTCGTTACTTGAACTCCGCGCTCCAATAAATACAGCTTGAAACATAGGTTAGATCTCGACATATCAATCGCAAAAGACATACGGATTCAAATCCATCGACGACTCAATTACAAATTAATTTGATCGCTCGATATATGAAATATACATGTTAAATTAATTAAATATCTTTATTTATTCACAATTGCATATTGCCACAATTTAGTAAAATAAAGGTCCCGATACATTTTTTCTGTTTTTTTTTTTTACATTTTTGACAATTATTATCGGTGCAGTTTCAAGGCTGACTCCATTGCAAATTTTCTCCGTCATACGATATTTACATACTAAATAATGATATTTTTGACAGCTAATAGTGAAAGAAACCCTAGATTTACGTCGGCCTGTGTAATCGATAAGCTGTTGGGAATACAAATAAAATGTCTGCAAGTGATGGTAATTTGCACTGCGGAAATTTCAATAGTGTTGTGTGATGTAAGAGTAGTAGTTCGATTAACTCTATGTGGACAACACATTAACGTTAATACGACAAACATTAGTTCCGATACGGCTGGCTAATGTTCCGATAGTTTGTAATTAAACATATAAATGAGAATGTCCACTTTAGGACACCAGTCAAATCAGTTTCGTTCATTAGGGACATAAATTGTCAACATTTCTATTACTTCCTGTGATACTATGAACATGTAAATTTGCAAAATTCAAGTCAGAGTCAGAGTAGTCACATTTAAGTTGCCGTATTTTTTAAATGAGACATAAAAACAAATTTCATAAACATTGAAAGAACCTTTAAAACAATGTGAAATTTCAAAAACAGCTTAAGGTGTGTGACGTAAAAGTTAACAGGAAAAAATTATTGCCGTCAAACCCTGCACACAACGTAATACATACATATCTACATATTTGTGCGACAATTCAGAATTTTAATCAAAATAATGCATATAAAGGTCGCCACTCAATCGATAATTTTATTAGATAATACATATTACATATTTATTGATGTGTAAATTTCTGTATTAATCTTAAAATAGAAAAATCATATATCAAACATCACACATACAATTATTAAATAATTATTCAGCCGATAAATACAATCACATTTGAAATATTCATGAGATTGATTGTATTAAATATAGAAAAACACTGCATTCCCAGAAAAGCTGGATATTTGCATCATATGTAGTTATGAAAAATATAGAATATTCTATACCTAAAATATTTCTCTTATTTCTTTACAATGGTTTTCTTTAGTAGGTACTTAGTACAATGTTGCAAGATGATTCTAAAACAAAAAGTAAATAAAGTTATCAATAAATGTCATTTTGACGTTTTTCCAATTTATTTTAAATTAGACAACACAAAGTAATAATTTAAAGGGTTTACTACAAGTGCATAATGCCAAAAGTTGTGTTTGTCGAGTGTTGAAGGGCTAGGCACATTTTAAACGAGGTAGGGCCGATCTAAGTAATGATGCTATTATTAATAGATTGATGGATATCTTCAATGTGAGAACAATGAATTTGTATTCGATGAAATCCTGAACTGTATAATTAATTTATAGGTGGCAAGATCTGTTATATATTGCATAATTACAAAAAAAAGGTCTGAAGGATACTAGAACAACAAAAAAAAGGAAAATCAGAAAAGTGGAACCATTTTTTAAAAGAGATCTGAACGAAATTATTCGTGGGCTAAACATTAGAAGATGATTCGGAATCTAATGATGAAGATAATTCTGAAGATGAAATAATTGAGGAGGTTAAAGTTTAGATGTCTTTTAAAAAAAGTGATTCATTTTGGAGAACTTATCCGTTTTCTGCTTGTTAAACTAAAGCAAACGTTCTTGAAACTCATTCAACGACTAAAGCCTCCACCAGATGTTTATATTTTGATTTGTCTTTTTTTTTTCAATTGCTATTTTTAATAAAAAATGCTGGGTTCTTTATTAATTTCTTGTAATACAGTTTCAATCGATTCGCAAAAAAGCGGAACATAAGTATGGCAACACTGTGCCTTCAAAATTTTCAGAATTCCTAACCAAACTTTTATTCAGATATACAGGATGAAATCTGTCAGATTGTCATGGCCAAGCATCGTTTTTTTAAAGTTGGAATACATTATAGTTTGTAGATAAATCTCTAGCCTAGTGTAAAACGGAACTACATAATTTTTTTTATAGAATATTATTTTATTCAACATAATCACCTATCAACTTTATGCACTTACAGAGCCTCCGTCTTTTCTGGTAAATCTTCTGCACGCGTGAAACTTCTTGGACCGACAACCAGGATGTTTGTATTTTTTTGTTCCTGGGCTATAATGATGCACCCAAGTTTCATCCATTCACCTTCATTCGATGTTGATCAACATCCATTAAAGTTAAACAATATGACTGATACCTAATTTATTATGAATGATGTGAAAAACACATTCATTTGAGACTTAAAAACTGAAAGCGAGAAAAGCAAAAGGAGTAAAATAACCCCCCTTCGTACCACAAAACAGGTATAACAGTTTTTCTTGTACTAATTAATATAAAATATGGCTCTGGTTAAGAATACTAGGGTGCCAAGTAATTATAGACAAGACTTATGCTCCATTAAACGTACATATTCTTGCTGAAAACGACCGTCTATATCACATAGTTGGCAAAACACCCTCAAGACCGTTACGTGTTCCTGCTATCACAGCGATTATGACCATTGTAACCAATGAATTAGTTTGACAAATTGTTTCACACTATACTGCACGAACGGCTCGATAAAGTCGAGCATGCATTTATTCCACATACGATTGATTTATTTAGCACTGGTGTGTCGTTGTGAAGAATTCCCGATGATAAAAATAATTTTCGTCTGAAATCCCCAACAAGCGCTCCACATTTCTAATTAGTATCTTTTTCTTCTCCCATCCAAAAGGGGATTTGCAGCAAATATCACACAGTGTAAATTTAACGGTCAAGTGCTGCCGTCCGGAAATCGTTATCTTTTGATAGTCGGTACACTCTGGTCCCTATGCCGGGCTGCATGTACATTCCGGATCGCCGATGACGTAATTCTCGACAAAGCAGAGGAAATTGACAAACCTAGTTGTGTGGGGACCATTGTTGTATCATCATCGTGGGTTCGACGATACACATTTCGTGAAAATGGCCGGAGAGTGGGAAACACAGAGACGAGGCACATTATTGGAAACGTTAATTAACAACGGTATACGATCCCATGCAGGATACACGCCGAACGAATAACCACACCGAGATGAAGATAAGAAAACAATGATACACAATGTGGTCGGACACCGAAACCGGAGAATAATACATATTAATTTATTCCTCCGCCGACGCCTCCACTTTTGTTCGACGCTTCAGTCATTCGGAAACCGAAACAACGACCAATTACCGAGCTCAAAACAAAGAAAACAAATTAATTACCTCTGGCTTCGATACTGAACAGATTCTCGTAATTTAAGTTCGAACAGAGGAGCCTCACCGAGGCGCCAATCGAAAACAGCCGCTGGACAGTCTAAAGGGGGAAGGTGCACCCGTGTAACCTGTGACGAAGCATGACGGATTTGTGACGGAAATCCACTTGATCTTAGAATCGAACGGTAAGCATAAGCTCTGAAATAGAGTTCATGCTTTGAGACCACACACGGGGGAGTTCCCGGCAAACAAACGGGGCCGGAACGCGTTTTCGTGCATGTTACATCAATACCTTATTAATCCTGGCAGCCACCCCTTTTGTCACTTGTCAGTTAATATCAGATGGTGAATCCGATTACATCACAACGATGATACATGCGTGCCGGTAACGACACTCTAATTTATTAGAGCGAGCAATTTGACCTCGTCTCTGGCGTAGTGTACCCTCGGGTATGGCGGGTAACGTTTTATTAATTTGTCCGCGTCCGACTGCTGAATCTCCAGTTCCACTCATCTCAAGTTTTCACCAAATTAATTCATACTTATTAAACCCACGCCCAAAACTTCTTCAGTTTTGGGTTTCCCTTCCAGGTCCTTCGACCACTTTTAAGCTTTTAATACAGGTGAACTGGCGAAGACACAACTCCACCGTTTTAACAAGGTACATCATACTCGAAACTGCAGCGAGACACTAAAATCACAATATCCTCATTCTCTCAACCCCGGATAGTAAATTGGTGTCAACATTTAATTTGACTGCCATAATGCATACAATTCTTGCATCTTCCGCCCTCCTAAATATATAATTCAAACGATTCAATTCCGTAACACCTACGTCACACTATTGAATTTGCAAGACCGCTCCGAAAATATCTCACTCTTCAATTCTGCTTTATGGAATTAACGTTTCAAAACAAAGGACACCAGTTTGGGCGGATAAGTTGAAGAGCTTTCGCCATATCCATTTGGTTTTCTCCCGTTTAAGGCAAGCGCCAGCAGGTCGGGCGTACTATACGTGTTAGAATGTTCGCAAGGAAAAGAGCAATTCTGAGAATACATTCACCAATTAAGGTAAAGTCGAAAATTTATAACTCGCAATTGAAGCTGGCGATATCTTCAACGTTTCAAGCGGCGAGGAAAATTCGAGAACAGGCGGAAAATTCGACACAGAGGTGGAAGTTATATCGTGCCGTCGCTACCCTGAGGGATTCTTATACTTTCTGTAAATTGTATGAATCAGAGATGAATTCGTCGGCTTACCATTCTTTTACTCGAGCTGTTGCTGTAAATTAATAAGTCCCGCCGTGTATTTTTAAATATTTAATATGGCAGTTTTAATAAAAAAAAAGTGTGGAGGCGAATTTTCTTCCAATTGTAAATATGAATAAAAGATCGGTTTAAACACCGTAATCGATCGAATCAAAAATTAATTAAAACGAAATGAAGTTAAATTCTTTTAAATGGCAATCGGTTAGCTTTCACTTATGCAAATGTTTGATCGATTCGAATCAGTACGTATCAACTGGGGAAAAAAAGAGAATCGTATGGCCCTGGTCCACTGGTGCTCATGATTTTAAAACATTTTTAGTGGTATGACGTAACAGAATTAGTCGAGTACAGAAGGACGTAAGTAGAAGAGTCATTACGACGAAGTGAGAAGAACATCGTCTTGAGTTAATTGCTGTGGACACAAGTTTGTAAAACAAGAAGCAGTGCATTACTGAAATAATTGCATCGAACTAATTTGTATCATGGCAAATTAGGTCTTCCAAAGTTGTGAAATTATAAGCTTAATGTCGAAATTTAATACCGCCAATGTAGCGGAGGCAACAACGAAACACCGAGCAAATGGTCTTACAAGGAGTTGGAACGACCAAGGAAATTCGAAATTTGAAGGGAGGAGACCGGTCGGTTCGTAACATAGCCAGACCAAGTTGGAAAACGCGAAGAGAACGCTAGTCACCGGAAACGATTCTGAACATTTTTACGACTTCATTAATGCAAGACTGCTTTTTAGATACAACCGAAAATGGGGTGTTGAAATTAAAGTGTAGATTAAAAAGCGTAGTGGAGGTTCGCATTACGGGGGTGGCGTCGCAGCGGCAAGAAACACAATTGGACATAAAATTTCAGAACTGTAACATCGGCGCCGAAGTTGCGCCCCTTCTACGAGCACGCCCGCGTATCTATCTCGCCCAGTATCGGGAAATTGTTGAGAATTTCCAAAGGAGTTTTAATATTACGGAGACCGGCGTGAAACAAATTACGTACAATTTAATCGCCCATTTAAGAAAATTGGCGAAATTTAGGTTTAATAAATTCAAGACTTTACCTTATCTTAATGTCTGGCGGGCGACCCAACGACTAGCGCGCTCTCGCTGTCGCACTGAAACAACTCACCTGAAATGAAGAAAAATACATTAGATAAATGTACGCCCCCATCTTCGTACGTACACCGACGCCATTAGTGTGACGGTCTGCTAATTATCCGCCTATGTCATTATTATATTCAAATTAACAAAGTAAAATCGCTTTTCTTCTCGGCAATTTCGAAGCTACGAGAAACGATTTCGCACCCTCACACAACCCATTGCGACGCAAATTAACGAAAATAAATCACTTTTTATAATTCCTGTTACATGGGTTCTATGCAAATTGCTCCAGTCCCTGGCTTACGAGCTATCGGCAAAGGATGTATGTCTCTTGGCAGCATTAACGAAGTGATGGATACCAATTTCCACAATTATTCCGTTCTCTAGGGAAACCGCTGCGGAAACAAAAACGAAAAAAAAAGAAACCTCGTGAATAAATAATACTTTAAAACGGTATCGCAACTCCCAAAGAGAAAACACACATCCACTCAAGTGGGCATTTGACACGGACTGTCTCTCTGACTGCTCTATTCGCCTTTTTTGTTAACAAATTCATCACCACTTAAACACAAGATTGTGAACAACAAATCTGAAACGTCTACTTTACGAGTGTCCACATAAAAATGTTTTACCAATATGTGGTTACCTGTTACGTGCAAGCATGTGCCAAAGACAGCATAACAAATTGAAAACCATATTGTCCTGCCTTTCGTTAAAACCAACACCAAAGTGGAGAGAGGGAGGGAGGTACAGGCAATGGCGGATTACGACGTGAGACACATTTCCATCTGCATTGCTGTGGCCATGATTTGGGAGAGAATATCCACGTTAAGTATAAGATGGTGAGGTGATGCCGTAATAAAATTGCATAGTTTTCGTGGAAAATCGTTCAATATCTCACTGAAAGTGCCGCATAAGTCAATCGGTCCGGCAAATGGAGACGACGAAACGATGGGGGGGATTCAGCTTTTTCCAAGTCATCTGTCACGGAGATGAAGAAATCTGATACGGCCGGCGGTGGTACACTATTAAACTTTTAATATGGGACCGGGCGCGCGGCCTTCCTTTTTCACCACGTCGGACTCGGAATGTTCGGGCTCCAATCATTTTGCGGTCTAGGAAAGTGCTGAACGTTGCATTTTAGCAATTTCCAACGTGGAGCGTTGCAAGCATCTATCAACCGAGCATCTCTGGAAAGTGTAAGCCGCCAGCAAGCGTGGCGGAACGACTCCGAGAGGCAGCAACGGAATAAGAATGAAGCGAGCAAGGAACAAAATTGCATTTGTATTATTGACGCGATATGTATAATTGAACGAATTTGCTCCTCTTCAAAAGCGATCCCAGAATGCAGGATGTAAGTAACTCGCACCGTGTTCTTCTCACCACTTTGTGAAAAACGCAAGCAGAAATTCATTTGCAACACAGTACACGTACCGTCTAAAGTTGAGTGGTACGCTAAAAAATTAAGGCGTGTTAAATGTTGCTTCAAAGATTTTTAAAATACTAGGAAATGTGAAGTTGCTGTCATTCAGATACCAAAAGAAAAGGCTTTCAAGTTGAAAAACACTCTCTGGAGGAAACGTTTATCGTTTTGCAGTATTAAAGGAGAATTTCTCGTCTGCCAATCATCGCCGATGGTCAGTCTTCGATACGATCACGTACAACGAAAGTTCCAGGCAAACTGTCAATTTTTAACATTTCCAACTTGATGACGCCACGAAATACACGTCCCAAAAAGGAAGTCAAGTCTGCCTCAAAAAACAGCGTCAAGGATGTTGTTTTAAGTGAAGCGGGCACTGAAGGAATGTGCGACCGACGTTATCTTTGCCTTTTGCGGAATTCGAAATCCGAATCAAATCTTAATGTCTATTCGATTCGGGAAATTGAAACTTTGTTATATCCACCGAGCGGAAAAGAATGACATTGATTTATGTCCCCGCAAACTTTTGCACTCTGCGATCATGACGTCATTGACTTCAAATCGGCCAGTGATTGCACGACGTCGAATGCATCCCCCAAAATTAAATCAAGACCGAAGACGTTATAGTTACATTAAAATTACTATCAAGAGACGTAACGTCCAGACCCAAGGGAGCGACCCTTGTTTTGCAGACCTAATTTGACGATATAATTCTGACCCAATGCACGACATAAAAACTGAAATTTGCAGATGTTCTGTCGCTTTTCTGGTAGTTTATATCGTGGTGGTGTGCCGAGAGAATGTCTCAGATGGAATACAACTCTGCTAAATGTAAAGCGAGAGGACGATTCTCCTTTTTTGCAAGGGGCGTCTAACTGACTGGGCGTCTCGATGGTCGCAGACGTCGTTATGTTGTGCTGTTGCTTCCACAATTGTTTCGGTCTTCTTTTTTGCTTCAACGATTTGTGTTTGCTAGGCTACATAGCTTTCCAATAAAACAGAGGACATGTCGAGAAGAAATTACTGCAAAAACCGCGCTACAGCATTTGTACATTTTCACGATGACGGGTGAATAGGATGCAAAAATATACACAAAACACACACACACACACTGATGGTGGTGTGGTAAGAAGCACCGACGTATCACATAACATACGTCACCACGTACATTCTATTTCTCCTTGTTTTCGAACTTGAAGAGAAAAGTCAATATCGAAATTAAGCCATGCGTTGAAAAATGGGAGATTGCAACGGAACAAAGCTGTGCGGTCGACGAACAAAACAACAAGACTGAAATCTTTCCGTGTAATGCGATGTTTATCAAACTGCATAAATTGAATTTAGCATTTCTGGAAGATTGGCTGGCACGCCAGTAAAAATCATGTAGGTTTGCAGTTATGAGTCAACGTAAGAATGTTGGAAGGATGTAGTCCGACTCATGAAAAGAACTTAAAAACAAAATTGGAAAAACAATACGAATTTCAAGGCAGAGTGAGCAAGCAATTTAGTTCGAATTTCTCGGTGAACACAATCGCCCCGTACCAGTTGAAGTTTCTTCGACGAATTTTAATAAGGCGGAGGCCGAATCGACGGCCGACATTTCCTCGGCATCACACTTTTCCGACGGCGGCACAGGTGCATCACCCAAAAAATAAACCTCTCTTATAGTGAGCTGCTTTGTTCGTACGTCCCTTCGTTCTATACACATTACGACGGCAAATAACACGAGATAAAAACGTGCATTCATTCAATTCAGTGGAAATGTATGCGTACCATAATTGCCTATACCGCCACCATCATACAGGCCTCTCGCAAACAAATGGTAATTGAATAAAGACATTACAAACCAAACTGCGAAACAGAATGCAGTTTTACATCACCTCCGCCTCCGGAGTGTTTCAATTAATTTTAATTATTTGTAGAATTCAGTTTTTGTCGCAAATAACTGCACAGTCTCTACACAAAACATCTCGTTTTCATTGAATTGTTTGTTAAGAGGCGTAATACAAACTAAAAATAATCCGTAATTGACTTTTCCAACCCAAGTAAAAAAAAAGCTAATTAACGAGGATTTATTAGGTGGCTGATTAACTGGATAGCGACATTGTTGCTTGATTTGTGTTAACTAGACGATTACTTCTTCGACAGTAACAAGCAGAGTCTTTAAATAATTTTACAAGGAAATGGCACGCATACAGCAACTGTTAATTGAATTAAAGAAAGACCAATTAGATTTAATGTATTGACAATCTACCATTGAGATTACTTGTGAAGTTGCAAGACATTGGTTTCAATCTATGAACACAGAGAACACTATTAAAAGTGCACAGTTAAAAAAATAATGACTATTTCAACCAAGGTGGTCTCTGTGGCCGCTTAACGAATGCAATTTGATTAGATCATGGCTAAAGTCATCGGCTGGATGGCAATTATAAAACAGGAAACGTTAATTTTTCATTCGGACCTGGGGCCATAGTACTGTCCGAAATTTCGTTTCGTGAAAACACTAAGATGCGATATTTTATGACTTACACCTTTGTAAATAAAAAGTCCGCCAAATTAATTACTAAAACCGGTCCGGACGCGCAAAAAATGTACACAGTGAAGCCTGCAATTTTAATAATTCCCGAGCTTTTAGGAAAACATATATTTAGTTGGTTAAATATTTACCGTGGCGGTTGAAAATTAAACGTAAATTCGTTTTTAAAATGTTCAACCGAACACCAAAGGCAACAAAACAGCATAATCCAATTCTCGCGGCCCAGCATAAAATGGAGATCGCATCGGAACGCTTGCAAATTCTTCAAGAATTATTTTATAAAATCATCCTCCAATTAATTTAATTAAACGAATTTCGCCGTCCACATTTCGTCGGTCGCAATTTTTAAAACATCCTGCCACAATGCGCTCCACCGACAGAACTAAATTTAGTTTGCAAAATTCCGGGCGAACGTACGTGTACGAAATGACAGGACAGGTCGGACCCGCCAAAATTATTATCGTCCTAAAATTCAACGTCATCCACGTGGTCAAACTGACACATTATTAAATTTTAATAGTCATATTCCTATCAGGACTTTTAATGAAATTGTTGGCACACCCGTCCATGGATAATCCACTTTTAACAATTAAAGCCGGAGGCGGAATCCGCTCGTCGGACCTTAATTCGCATCAACCAAAACAACAGAAATTTCGCATGAGGTTGCCGGGGAATATTACAAACTCATTTAATTTTCTCCCGCTTCTCGCCACATCAAATTCCTACAGATTATACAAATTACTTAGCCCATCACGCTGACGGCTGATGGCTCGCGAGATCCTAGTTTTGTCTGAAGTCTTTCACACAAACCTTCTTGGAAAGATGGTAACAAGCGCACCTATGTATCATCGCTTAAAGACGATTCGCCATATAAAACACGGTAATTTACCACCAAGTGTTATTATGTCATAACCGCTTTAGGCGCGTCTTCTCAACTCTGTCACGGCTACTATCTTTAAAATTCCTGGAAAAAAAAAACTAAAATACTGACGACATCTCAATCTAAACAGATTTACCATTAAATGTGTTTCGTTTTTTTGTTCAATGAAATTAAAAATGAAATGGAAAAACAACCGATGATGTTCGTGTGGAAAAATGTTTGCCTGTTGAAATTCCGGAAATGCCGATGATGCAATGGAAGGAAAAGTCGTTATTTAATAAATTTAACGAAACGGCGTAAAGGCAGTACTAATTCCTGGCGCCAATTGCCGTGTTCCTTCTTGAAGTTCGTAATTACATTGCGAAGCTTATCTGCTAATGTCCTCAAAACATTCACGACGCGACTCCCGGAGACGTTATTCCGGCAATTATATATAATTCCTGAAGATCTGCGAGCACGTATTGCAAATACTGACGTATAAATTATTTAATCGTTTACTCTGGCCCACCGAGTGCTGTCGGTGCTAACGTTGTCAAGAGCAGCTTCAGGTGGGAAAGGAAAAGAAACGAAAGCCGTTCGCGAACTACGGCACACAGGCTGTCGGTTATGGCCCGTCGTGAACAAGGATATGCACTCCTTTTACTGCACCTGACTAAATTAGTTTCGCAGCTAGCATCCCCGATGCGAGCAGGATGTTCCGAATTTACATTTTCAAGGATAACGGTTCGGCTCTACTACACTTGATTAGTTTTTGCTCTTTTGGGCAAATAAAAAAAATTCAACAATCCAACAGAACGGCTAACGACCAGCTCGGACCAATTTCGACTCATGTGAAAACCGGGATACACAGACGGAACTTGGTTCGTATCTGACGTAGCCAACGGTATCAATCGATAGGTTAGGCGCCGCGACGCTACCATGAGGAGGCACAGTGCCATTAGAAGCGTCGCCTCGCAGCTGTTTCATGAACTGTTTGCCTGGAAATCTAATAACTGCGTTCCTCTCTCTTTGCCGTGCCTCTCGTTCGATTGCAGGAGACCCGCGTATATACGGTTTAATGTTGCCTGTTTGTTTTAGTCTCTTTGAAGATGCGATATCTACCGTTCATATGTTTGTAAATGTGCCCTCGACCAAATATTCTGGTTTTTTACATCGTCGATTGCTCGGAAAACGCTACTTATTAAGCTTGAAGAAGCGTCACCGCTTGAAATTTTCACTTTTCCCTCCCTCACTTATTCCTGCTCTCGGGAGAAAAATTTCATTGCTCCTATCTCTGTAATATTTCTCCAGACCACGAACGAATGGCTCTTTTACATGCACCTATTACACTGGCAATCCAGTTCATTTTCAATTTTCGATTCTACCAAGAAGGCATTGCGCCAACAAAAATAATTAGATTTCTGGGAGCGCTATACTTCGTTAATTTTAATTGAAGTTCACAATAATTATGATATTCAATTATGTCTAGCGAAATAATTTAATAAAACCAGCACGCTATCCATCACTTTATTTATTAATTAACATTCACGTCCGACACTGCCAATTACACAACTGTAGAAACATAATATTATGCATGCATCGGAGATTCCCATCACCAATAAAAAATTACCGAATTTGATCTAAGCTCGTACTACACTCATTCAGATTAGTAATTACAAAACTTTAAAAGGCGGGTAACCAAACACTTCCACAATTTAAGTAGCAATCGTCGAAATCATAGTAAAACTTGATAAAATAACAACCCATTCATTACAAGTAGGTATCTACGGGTACATTTTTATGAAGCTGTCAAAGCACTTCCAACACATTAATTTTGTTATAGAAAAAACATTGTGAAAAACTGAAGTAGTCATCATCATTTTGCTCCCTTCAAACCAATTTGTCATCCCTGAGCGCAGATGTTACCCGAGATCACCCAAGAAAAGCATATAATAGAACACCACAAACCCGACGACATTAGGTGACGATATCGTGAAAACCATTCATTAAATTTTCTTCACAGAATAAAACCATTTACGAAAAAATTCCAGTTCACATGGATCGTGAAAAAGTTCCGAAAAACGAAGATGAAAGGAACTCTTAAATTAAAAAAATGTAAAAATAAATTTCTAAAATACACTGCACAACAATGCAACACCGAAAATCCAGATTTTAATTAAGTAAGACATTTTTAAAGAATTGTAATTTGTGTAGAACTTAGAAAGCATTAACATTTGGAGTTGGCTAAATAAAATTCGAAAAAAAAAAGAAAATCGGTTATGCAAATACATACAGTTAACTGTGAATAACGCAACTAATTGTTAAATAAAAAAATAATAATAATGCATCAAGTGAAAATGCGTATTGCGTATTAAAAATTGAAAACGAAACGGTAGCCGATAAAACTGATTAACAAAATATATGATCTTCTGGTTGAAAGCAATATTAAGCAAATTAGGAGAAGGAAAAAAATCTAAACGTGTGTTGGTCATGCCAAGATCATTAACCTTCGCTTCCCACCTTTTTCCGTCCCCGTGAATCAACTCAAATTGCAGTCATCAATATATCACTTCCATAGATATACTCTGCAAAAACGACGTTACGTGGGCATAAAATTGCTCGGAACAATGAACGATTTTTGTTTATTTACATACACACGGTGGAAAAATCAGTTTAATTAGGTAGGTGTCCTGCGGCATAAGACAAAAATCGTGCCGTATCTCTTGCACAACATCTTACCGGCGTGCAAATTACATGTTTAAAAATTAAACACAAAGCGCTTTCATTCTAGACGTATAGTACAGGGTGAGCAACAATAACTGTTTCAGTTGGCAATAACAAATTTTATATGATATTTTCAAAACTGTAAATTGTATCTATTTCGGTTTGTTTTGTTGACATTATTGACAGCTGGCATACATTTCAAATTTAAACGCCTTGGTTTGTAAAATAACATGACATAAAAGTCACCAAAATGTATTGCCAACTCAATCAGTAATTGTTGCTCACACAGTATAACATTTGCTCACCGTCCTCACTCCTGGTCCTTCTAAATCTTCACACAAATTTTACAATTTATGCTCAGTCAAAAGAGATTACTCGTGCGGATTTGTCTGGCCGAATAAAAACGGAAACACACTGACTGACGGATGCGAACAATCGGTATCATGACCAAAGGTATTACAAACACTAGCGATACCTAATATACGTAGGTCGAGTGTATTTTTATTTTCAACTCGGTTTCTTGGTGCAGACGATATTTTCTGAAGTCGCAGAAATGATTGCAAAGATTTTCACAAGTCGCCGTCATTCCCACAATATGCCGTAGGGAAGCTGACTGCGCTTTGTTTGAGACCCCTTTACTTGTACGAAGTGTTTCCGTTATGTTCAATAATATGTTGCTGGAGATCATAGATGAACCCCTTCAGTTAAATCGCAGTCAACGATAACTAACGACAGATGTCCACACGTATAATTTGTCCAGTGAGACCAGATTTAAATTAAATAGATGGTAAAATCTTGGTAGCAGCAGTAGAACTGGAAAAAAAAGTAGAACAGAACATACTTTCGTCTCAGACGTGGATAATTTCATTTGGAACACCGCGCGAGCTGACTTTATTGCAGCATCTGTAGGAACGAACTCGGCTCGGCTGTTGCTATGGTTGAGCTTTGTTCCTTTTTTAACCAGCATTGAAAATCCATGAAAGAATTGCAACAGTGCAATGCTTCGACGGGTTGACCTTCCTGGACCGGTTTCTTCGTCCTAGCGTTGCCCCGGTTCAGCGGACATCCGAGATGATTTCTTCCAAGGTTACTTGATGCAGCACACCCGCGAATACTTCTATGCCAACGTGTTACTAGGCTATTCCCGACGACGACGAGATGGGCCGGTTTCGAAAGCTCCCATCACGCCGTCAAAGTTGGTATTTCCACGCGAAATCGCCGGGGAAACAATCGCGTTAAGCCGTTACACTAATATTTAATTGCATTATAATACACAGCTCGCACAATGGCCCGAATAAAAAATGGCGATATAAATATGAGGACGTATGAATACGAAAACTACATTTGCAGCTGTACCAACTGTTGCTCGGGCTGCAGCGGACATCCCCGTTTCCGTTTGCGCATTATGACGTATGGCACCCGTTCATAACTTCAATGGTTGAACACGACGACCCGGCGTGTACAGCAGCAGGTGGTAAGACACCGTGCTGAAAAGCCAAGAAAATGTCCAACTACGAGGCTCCTTAAGCACGACGCCGGTCATTCTACATTATTACAGACCACTGTACACTGTACTAACACCGGGTGATAACTAAAAATCTGGACAAATTAAGTGTCCACCTAAACTGTCATTTGACCCCCGTCGATGATCTAAAAATGCATCAAACTTCATCCTGATGGGGGACAAAAACAGAACTCCTCTCTGCATTCAGTTACTACAGTCCAAATGCTAACGACTGCTCAAAATTTTATTTTTGACGGCGAAAGTTATTTTAGTCTATACAAGCCACAGACGTCCGGAGATAGTATTACTTATGCGGAAGTATGTTACACATGTACACCTCCACAAGCTAAATTCAAGAAGCGCTACAATTTTGAAAAGTACATGAACGTAAACGGTTCAATAAAAAATAGTGGGTGTATTTTTTAAATAGCGTTCACGCAAGAATGAAATTTGTGCTAGATAGATATGTGGTATGTAATATGTATTTCTTAGAATGGATTTTGGTACATAGGCACTTTACGTGCAATAGTGAAAATCCTCTGATAATGGCTTCCCTAATTATTTTCCGACAAAACCTTAAACACAAAAGTTGTAGAGTAAAAAAAATGTACCTAAATCCCTTTCTAATTATTTTCTAACACCTTCTGGTCTGTTAGATAAAAAAATGACAATATTAAAAATCTACCGATAAAATAGTAATAGCCATGACTCCGGATGTACTCCGGATTGTCTTTTAAAGACTTTTAGAGATTTCCTGTATTCTATCCGAAGCGACCAATTCCAAGTTTGACATGTCAAATATCATACATTGTCATCTTTGGGTCTCACCTCGGTTACACTTCCCAGTTATTGCTATTTTGACAAATTCTTTAATTCTATGTTGGTATAGCTACTTATAATAGTTGTTGACACGATCTGAAAGTTGAACTTAACAACCCTAAAGCTGTAAGTAAATAACGACACCGATACCTACTGACGTAAGTCATTAATGACATTAATGTCTTCAAAATATTCCTGTCAAAAAAAATTACTTCGAAGCCATTTTTTTTCGTATAAGCGACTGTGCGAAAAACGTTATGGGATACACGGTTAGTAAGTGCCATAACAGAATCTCGGAAGTTGAAAAATCTCGACTTCGTCTCAATTTTTCACTCTTTCTCGATTCTGTTATAATGCATTTCCTAACCTTATATCCCAATATACTACAAACCGTTCAAATGTCCTAATCTTAGTTGGAATTGTCTCTGCTAAATATAAAAATTACAAAAAGCAAGATAACGTAGGCTATTATGGATACCTATGCTATCCAGATATTGACTGGACCGACAAAGAAACATTTTTTGAAAAATCCTAAAATTGAAATACCAAATAGATTGTGTTATTAAGATAAAAAGTGGTATTTTTTGTGGCAAGCAATTTGCAGAGCGAGGCGCTGCGTAGCGTAGCCGAGCTAGTGCATTAATTGCAATTTAATAATTGTAAATCCGATGAAGATATCTTTTCCAGGTCGAGTTTAATTTTTAACATTACAACGAAACTTTTACGCATTTCGGAGTTAATTTTTTCAATTAATGTACTTTAAGAAAAAAAACTGATTTCTTGCACCTATGAGCTACTTAATTTGAAAGAAAAAACATAAAAAATGCAAATCTGTAATTAATAGTCAAGCCCTACAGTTGATTGTACTCAACTCCCATTTAGCAATCTTTTTATAAAATTGTAAAATATCAACTGTTTTTTGACGAAACGTATTTATTTAAACTAATGTTTAATTGAACATTTTAGATTAAAATGTGGTATAATTTTGAATAACTTCCTGTTGTGACCCTAGAAGACTCAACATCGAAATGTGCCTCATTTTAATAAACCAACATTTGTAACCATTAACAAAAATGGATTTTTTTCCTAGTTGTGATCCGTTACTTTATTGTTTCTGTTGTTTTTTAGACAAAGTAACCCACCTAGGTATCTCATTCTGAATACTAATCCAAATAAACGTTCCGTTTTTCAAGTTTTATGGCGGCACTAAAACAATACCGGGAGGCAAAGTTTATCCGACTGCTGAGAAATGGTCGGTGAAAATTAATTCAGTCAACACGACTGTTGCACGAGTGTGTTCTCGAGTGGACGAGACCGGGGATACTTTCCAGTTTTTTAATAAAATCCGGTGGTCTTTTTGATCAGTGACCGAGTCGTGACCAGATGTTGGACGTGCTTTGATGTAACACGAGAAATCTGATAAACACATAGCGGGTTACGTTTAAATTAGACAATCCAAAAAGAAAGTCCCGTGCGACTGGGTTCCCATTAAACTTCGCCATTTTTCCGATTGTTTAAAAACATTTAATGCAGGAAATTTAAATCTGCATTCGTCTTGATTAAGACAAAATAAATAAATGGATAGAGGAGGAGGTCCCGACCGAATAATCTCGTTATCTTACGACCGTGCGTAGACCAACCATATGGTGCTCGAGCGGACGGTTCACAAAGCTTTAAGCAGGATTGTCACAGAGACTAAACATTTATTAGGTTTCTGGTTCCTTTTGTACGGTTTTCCGGGACAGCGCCATTTCACCTGTGCTCCGAGTTATCAAAGGGGCTCATTAAGAAATTAATACTTCCGCATCGATCCACTCAGCTCCACGCTCCAACCTACACCATGTCCGATATTTAGTCAATTTGAATCAATCTAAAAAAAGCGAGGCGTGGCAAAAAATCACCTCCGAACCAGCAAGAAAGCACATACTGACTAAGACGTATATGAATCGTGGGCGGCTTAGACCGGTGTAATAACAAACATCCCACATTCGCTGGCAAGCGTGAATTAGACAGCCAAACAAATCATGCCAAAAGAATGGCAACCGCAACGATTGTTCTGTGTTAATTGCAAAAACCTTTACGACAGAGATAATACTTGCAATAGTTCGGTAATCAATTTTCCATTTTAACGATTATACAGTTTTCACTAACCACAAAATTGGATTCTGTTCGAATTTTTGATGCTTTTAAATGGTGTTACGTGATGGCCGACATTGCCATCGCACTCAAACCATAACGTTCGCCGCCGCCGCCGTGCCAGTCTAGTAGGTTCACTTTCGAATGGATAATCAGTTCAGTCGTTCGGTTCGTTGCGCTGATATATTTGCCAATTAATTCTTGGCCTTGAATTTCAAAAGGACGCCATTAGTTGAACACTAGTGGAAGTTGTTGGATTTGCTCGGTACAAATCTTCTCTACTCACTCATTTTCTTTTACTGCAAAGTACAAAAAACCAACCGCTCGCTTGGTACGCTTCGACCGGCAAATTAAAAAATCCGATTTTTCTGCGACGAATGGTTCAAGCTTTTTAAAGTCGAGGAACAACAAAACGCATCGGTGAAACACGAAAGCACTAACCTATGTTTCAGTCGGGACGCACAAAACAGTCTAGTTCCTCATGATGTTCCAATTCGACGATATATCAAATTACGAGGATAGGAAATATGGCTGACAGTGACAAGTATTGTTCGGTAATGTCATCATCGTACGGATTATAATTTCAATGTTCCTACAATTGCTCCTATTTCCTTGAATAAATCCCTCGTCTAGAACGCGAAATTATAACGGTTTTAGGATGAGAATAATAAAGACGACGCGCCGGAGAATATTTAAACCAACATCGACTCAACTTCTCCGAGTGAAGATTGACGCCACCTCGCTGCGGAAAAACGAGACAACTAGAAATTTCCAGCTCGGAATACGTTTATCCATTTACTCGCGAATGTTCAACATTCAACAACAATTAAAGCGACAGGAATGTGTTGTCACGAAATCCATCGAGTAGCAAAAAATAAAAAGTTATAACGTCGTAAAACGATCAGAGATCTAGAACGAGTGGAGACTATGAAAAAGATCCTGTAGCGATAATAGTCAAAGGCGTAGGTTGTCATAAAACAAAAGAAGACAATCATAGTGAGATAACTGGTTCTGCAGAGTTCGATAGATGCTTGTTCACGGTGAAAAGAAATTGTTCGTATCCCAAAAAAAAAAACACAAATTCTTACCTTGATACTATCGTAGCAAGCCGTGACGCGACCATTTTGGACCTCGACGTTGGCGGGTGGATGTGCAAATTTACATTCGGTGTCCGGTCTGGAGCACTTGTTCCTTTGGAACTCTCTGCAGACTTCTAGCTGGAGCCAGCGGGAGTCTTTCCCGTTGAGTAAATTATTCATGTTGACCATTGCCATTGCGCGAAGGTCTGTTGTTTATTTATCAATAATTCGTACAAACTGGACGCGAAAAACACTGGACGAAGCGCGACGGTTCACTCCAAATATAGTTGAGGTTCGCAAGAATTAAATCAGGTGGAATTATTGTCCATTCTTTCGAGAAATTGTTGTAGGAAAAACACGGTGAATCGATAACGCACGTTACTTAAAACTGTTGGAGAGTGATACAAAAATAAACTCGGGTCACTGTGTTCTTGTACTCTTCTGATTTTGTGTTTTTCAGTATTGGCGTTGTTACAGACGGGTCGGCGGCGGATAGAAGAGCTTCCGATCGGAGTAGTAATTCTTTTAACTTGCAGAGAAGCAGGTAGGCAAAGCGAAGCGATTGTCGGTTCTAGCGCATATTGCAAGTCCGGTGTCTTCTGATGATGACTTCTTCGGTGGCGGTCTGCAAAGGAACAGATCTAGTTACAATCTAGTTAACATCCACGTACGTCATCTGCAGTTAGCAATAGGAAGGGGTTGAAATGCAAACAGATGCTAGGAACTAAAACCGGTCAAGCTCATTACTTGACCCCACTGTTTCTGCATAAATAACACGAACCGGTGAAAACGGCTTTCCTTTCTGTTGGCATTTAATCTTTTCTATAAAATGTTTAAATTTAAATATCAATACCGACCAGACTGCCTCAACATAATTCATTTAATCCTGTTAAATTGGTGAGGAGGTTTTACTGCTTTACGGCAACAAACAATTCTATATTTAATTTTTATAGTGCGTTTCTTTCTTTCAACAAGAACTAACACCCTAAATTATTTAACATTTTTCTTATAATTCTATATCTATCATCTTTATTTTCGTACGATAAAAATCTGCTTAAATTATTGGGGGAATACACACTACTACATCACTATTATACCCAATTAGGTGAGAGTACCTATCCAGTTACATAATCAAACCAAAGCGGATTAACTTTTACTATGCTCACAGAACAAAAGCGTTACAAAATCGTTTTAGCAATTGAAGATTAGCACGAACACACCGAACCGGAATTTTAACGTACCGAGTTTGAATATTTGTCATCAAAAAACGAATTTGATCATTAAAATTAAAATATGTAATTACTAATTGTCTTACAAGATTAAGCTCTTTTTAGTGTATTATTGAATATGGATTACAAATGGTACAAATTTTAGTAGGTATGTAGGTAATACCAGTTTGGCCGCCATTATTTGCTTCGTTTACTCTAACAGAAACCTTTTCCAAAATATATACTCAACAACAATTTGACACAACATTCGTATGCAAATTCAATTCACTGCGATAAACTAATATTATGATAATTATCCCATGTTTAAATCTGTCATGAAAATGATAATAATAGTAGGTACATAAAAAACCAACATCCGATCATTCAACACAAGTTTTAATACGTCAACGAGTCCCGTAATGGTAATGGCACAACAAACAAAGAACTGTTGAGAACGCAGTGCAGGAGATTCCTGAGATATCGACGAACTTTGTGGTTTATAATCTCTAAAATTCGATTTTTTTATATGCATTGCTACAAGTTCAAGATTTTCCAAACGTGACACGTTTAGAACTAACAAAATGTCTTTATACCCACCCGCTGTTCAGCTTCAATTTTGATACATTTTCAAAATGTTTCGTGTTGCAATAAAGTTGTCAAGGATCGATAAGCAGTTTAACAAGTACATATTCCACAAACATGCATCAATAAAATAAAAATGCGGTACAGAGGCAAATAAAAATTGTTTCACGTTAAGGTGAAACGAGAATTGCAAAGTAAAACTTTCACTCCGCACTGCATCAACCTTACTGTATTGATCTTATCGTCAAGAATTAATTTCCCGGTAAATTTTGATTGTGTCTTTAACGTTCGTCCAAACACGATAAATAATAAACTTTTTATCTAATCAATTATCTTCAACAACTCAACGTAATTGTTCTGTTCCACAACATAGGTACAAGATATGCACACAATAGATTAAGAGATCTACACCTGCCAATAAATTCTTTCTCGTTTAAACAGCTTATTTTATCATTTCCAGGATTCGACCTGACTGTGCTTACGTAACAAACCACCAGTTTCTAAACATAAAAACTTCCACAAACCAACTCTGACCGTAAACTAGTGCGGTTAGAGAACCAACGACAGCTTCGAAAAATAACTCCTTTCGATTTACTAATAATTATTTTCATCGATGTGGCGCAGACGTAGTTAAAAATACGATTAAATAAACAACACAGTACCTATTTAATTTTATCCTGTACACAAATCTAAGTTATCGCCGGCTTAAAGTTGGCAATCATAAAACAACAGCAGTTACAGCCTCTGGAAGAAATTAAACTGTATCTAAAACCGCCAAGCAAGCGCATTTATATGCACGCCTTCCACAATTATTATTACCCAATCTCGTTCCAGATTAAACTGAAAATGAAACAGACTCGGCGAGCACAAAAGAAGTAAATAGGTACCCAACCTGACACGAGAAGTTCGATCGACACAGACCATACCCGACCCCAGCCCAGCGCAAAAAAAAATTATAATAATAACCCGAAAGTCAGACTTACGTAACGTAATTGGTGGTAACAAAATTCCTACGCGATTCCGCAGAAAGTCACGTGTAAATTAACATGATAATTCACGGTGGCCTTGTCCTACCACACAACTCACGTCCACCGACCGGACGATGGTTGTCTGCGTTCGTCTACACGTCTGCCCATCAACAAGTCCGCATAACGCAACCATATACGCTTAGTCAGTGACTCATCGAAGTCTCCTCCTTTCCCCCTCCATCTGGCTGAAATCGCCCGTCTTTTTACTTTTACAACTCCGCAGTGCAGGACTAATCTATTCCTGCTGGGATTGCTGGAATACATCATCCTTGCTTATCCCGACGCACTAAGAGTTGCCGGGAACCGCGACTAACAAGATTTTCAAGCAATTTCCATAAACCTTCCTTAAGCCAATGAGACTGCTGGCAATTTTCAAAAACAGATACAAAAAAAAAGTAAAGAAAGACTGTGTCTAAACGGCTGGACCGATTAACGTAAATAGAAAAATCGGTAATACGACGGGATCGGCAGCGTGAATTCCAGACGTCTGAAAAGTACACTTCGACGACCTAAATATTTGTGGATAGCTCTCAAAATAACCCAAGAAAATTTGAGCGCTCAACTGAACACTTTCACGACGATAAATAAATTATAATGTATGGCACACAGACGTTTTTTTCATTAATGATCTCGCGCTCGGAGAAGCAAGCTGTCATGTGCACGGTGCGAACGCATGCGTTTACGAAATTTCTCGTCCAGCAATGAATAAAAATGAGAGTTATTAAAAGAAAAAATGTTGTCATATCGCACTTGTTAGTTAGCGCTGCCATAATTACCTCGGAACACCAAATTCTCTAAGACACTTGACGCAAACCATATTTTTCGAAGACAAACAAAATGTTCAAGGTTCAATTCTCCGATTAATTTGCTGCTTAACCAACACATAGGTAACTTGTCCGTTATTAATTCAATTTTCGAAAGAAATAAGTGCAATCTGACCGAAAAGCGATTAAATCACTAACAGTTTTTAAATTGGCTCAAAAGCAACAACACTGATATCTTCGTAAGTGCTGTGGTTTTTTCATGAATAAAAACAATACGTCAACACAACCATGTATCCCTGCCATCAAAAAATATGTATAGAATAAGACGGCAAATAATAAATAACTTAAATTTCATCAAAAGATGTCGTAAATCTGGTGGCAGTAGCTTTTTCTGCAGCTGTTGCAAATGAGTTTTAATAACTGTTTTAGAATTTATGAAAAACAGGTTCATTAAAAATATGCTAATATTAAGTAACGAAAAAAATTTTGTTCAAATGAACAAAAATCGGACGTGCATTATAACCTCAACCGAATCCCTTCAAATATTTGGAACCGACATTCCTTCTACGAGTACAACAAGAGCTCGCTTACAAATCTGAAATCGGAGAGAAAAAAACTTTGAACATTTTAGTTGTTGGTTTTATTCGTTACGATTATTATGGAAGAGAAATTCGTGTTTGAGCAACATTCACCAATATATTCCAGATTCCAATGATTCTTAAAATATTCTTGCCTCAAAAAAACCTACGTTTATTAATTTTTTTAAGACGATCTTCTCAACAGTTTCCACGTAGTCAAAAATCGTTCACAGCTCATCTCTCCAATTTAAAGAGTTAATGACGTGAAAAATATAGGTGTACATAAATTTGGATGGAAATGTAAAACGGCTTTTACCCACTTAGGAGTTTATAATCGAGTCAAAGGGAGTACCAAATTGCAATTAAGTACTTGAACGAGATTCAAGCAAACGATGCTACTCTCACAAAGAAAATTCCGAAGAGAGAATCAAACAAACCGGTCCAAATGGACAACACCGAAAATTGCGCTAGCGCAGTACTTAATCTTCTTAATTGGACCGGTGAATAATCTTAAAACAATATTATCTAAGAGTAAACAGTAATTAATTAATGAGGCTGTGTGTAGTCAGTGCTTTATTATATTTGTCCGGACAGACGTCGTAATCTAAATTGCAAATGGTTGTTTTAAATTCCAAGGATCCATGAAGACGGCACCATGACCATACATATTTATATACTCCTTTGAATGGAAAACGCAATCACATCTAAAAATAAATGTTTTTTATTAAAGGTGCGTACGTATAAAGTTCGAACTGTCATTATCGACTCTAAAAAAGCTCTTTCCCTAATTGGGCTGAATGAAGTATTATCGCAAAACTTATTAAACTTGCTTACCCCTCGGAAAAGCGATAAAGAGATTAAACAGAATTTTTATCGCTGCGCCATCGATAACAAGAATAATCTCGCTGTAATCGAATATTTACATAATACGAGAAGGTACTGCACAATTATTGATTTAATACAGCCATGTTTGTTGTGTTTAACGAGTACGTTTTCAAAAACAACATTGCCATGATTCGATTACATTGGAGGGTTTTCCAATTTATTTATTTCCAGTATGACACTGATTATCTGTAACAAGATTATTGTCATACAACCAATCGGGTTTTTTTTTTGTATGAATGCGTGAGAATCGTAATAATTCGATTTAGTCTGAATTTAAATGACGTTTAAATGATAGAAAGTCCCCGATATAGATGCGAGTATATTAACTCGCATAATCCTGGTGCGACCAAATAAGCAGTTGTTCCCAATTAATTCACCATCCTAGATATGTCAATCATGTGACTCTGACCCAAGTGAACACGCTATAGCATGCATTCTGAAATTTTTACGATTTGCATGCACATTAACAAATATTTTGCACCACAATTTTGCATACAGACAAAATTGAAAGTAAAAACTCACAATAAATGCAATCGTTATTTTTCATAACAATTGTAAAACCGCACATACAATTTTGTGGAAAAATTGGAACCAACAACAGAAACCATTGTTATTTTATGTTATAATCGATAATAATTAATAATAGTACGAGTTCTTGTGTAAATTGGGGTTTTTTGGCACGAGTGGGCCAGTTTAAAACGCGAGTGAAACGAGCGTTTTAAAGGCCTACGAGTGCCAAAAAAGCCCAATTGACACACGAACGAGTTGAATACAACATTTTTTTGCTTGACGAGCCCATTAAAGGCTTAAAATTAGCTTGACGCTTCGTTTAGACAAGTGGTGACACTTATTAAAATCCGTTCACATAGGAGAAAATTCTCAAATTCTGACAGTGTCGAACAAAAAAAATACATATTTTTCAATAGTGACTGGGAATGATTTTTAAATTAAAGCCAAATTATTGGAATTTTCACACTGTATCATTTTTTAGTAACATACCAGTGTTAAACAACTAATGACTGAACATTGGTCTATATTCTATAAGCTTACACTGGTCAACAAATTTTAACTCTGAACTCAAGTTTCTTTGATGAAAATATGCTTTTATAATTTTGTAACATTAAGTTTAGCAAGTAACGTTAAAAATTATTACACAAACTAATTGAAAGCTGAGCTATTCAATTCATGGCCTTGCACAAAAATCTCAATTTTGTACTCTATGTAAAGTAGGTAACGATGTTTCTGTTTGATTCAACTAAAGGATTGTTTTGGACACTTGTCACTCTAGGATGGAGGGATTGATTTGTGTAATACAAGAAACAATATATGATGTCGCAATATAAATATTACTTACACCTTATGCAAAGATGTGATTGTTACATTTGCTGTATTTCCAAAACTAGAGCTAATAATTATTTTTTGCTAAAATGACTTATTGCGTCCATGAAATATTTTGGCTGATGATCAGGTGTTATTGATGTTTTAGTATCATTACCATAAAAAAGAAAAAATAAACGATCTGATTTACATCTACAAATATAAAATGAACCTATTAGGTCGTACACTCAATTTTATTGATTCTAATCGGCATTTTACCTTACGAAGAATCATATCTGATAATACATAATACATATTAATGTATCATGAAAGATAATCATGTACAAAACATTTGAAAACCACTGGCTCAGACAATTCACGTCCTTTGAGTTTACTATGGCGCAGGTAAAAACCATAATTTTATAAACATGAGATATTTTCCAAGTTATTCAGGTTCAGATTAAATAATATAATGACAATTACGAATCTTTTTACAAAAAAAAATAGCTTCCTTCCTTTGAGACTAGTTCACTATGTATTTGAAGGGATTTTCCATAAAAACTGATCAATTCAGAGTGTTGAAGAAGATTTGGACGCTTTGGAAAGGTGTCTTAAACGGAAATGTTCACGATGCAACTAAAAAATTAATACGTTTTGTCAATATTTGAACTTATTCATATAAAACATACCTATGGATGTATATCGTATGTCTCCAGATTGAGTTCACAAGAGGAAAACAATTTTTATTTTTTATTTTACGCGAAAACTTCATAGGAATAATATTTTTTGCTTAATTTGAAACCGCTATTTCTGTTATTAAAAAGTCTTTTTCAACACAAAAGAAAACTTGAATATAAAAGTATTCTATTAACTCTTCGCCGTTCTCTGCACATAATTCAACCCTACATCAAAGTTTAAACTTCTGAACACCCATATGTGATACTTGAGTGTTGGGAAATTTTTCATTTTTCATTAAGTTATGTACCTAATTATGTGACGAAAACTGGTCCAACACTGGATTAAATAAATTCTTTGTTCTAAAGATAACATTTTGAAAAAGTAATAAGTTGTTTTGTCAAAAAAAGAAGCCAATTCTAATAAAATATATAACATAAAAATCAATTCCAAATTTTAACAGAAACAATACATACTAAGATTTTAACAGCGGAAATGGGGGTTTCAAATGAAGCAAAAAGTGTTATTCATCTGAAGTTTTTGCGTAAAATAAAAAATAAAAAAAAATGTTCCTCTTGTGAACTCAGTCCGGGGACATACGGTATCCTCAAAGTAAACGTTAAAGAGTCGATTGTGAACTCACCACGGATTACAGATCACGGATCAGCTGTTTAAATCTAACCTCACTTCTTGCGTTGTTTGTGTTTTTACTCTGTAGATCGACTCTTCAACATCAACTTTGAGGATAAATTAATGAACATCCCATATAATATACATTTTTAATTAAAACACTTGTGGTTTCGCAGTCCAACCGACACTGTTCACAATAGAAATTTGGCAACAGAAATCTGCATCTGCCATTTCAATGATTGCTACTGTCTATTTATTTTAAACACAATTAATGCAAACATTTTATTTTTATTTAACATTCATCATTCATTAATTATTAGGGTTTCTAAACACTTGAAGTTTTCTGGATTACACTATTTTTTGTTGAACATTAAACACTCTTGAATATCATACGTATTAAAATTTATTTCAACATGAAAGGCAAAAAGATTTCACATTTTATGCTATTCGATTTTTAATTTCACGGGCCTAAATTTTTAGTTACTGATTTCGTTTTCATGAAATTACGTGTTGTGAATACCACAAAGACACTTCTACCCACAAAGCATGCAGGCAATTTGTCAATTTCACAAGTCGATTATTTGACATTTTGATCTCCTCCTTATTTATCACCACGATAGTGATTTGTACGGGAGTTTAAATTCAGGCCAGATGATGTAATCGAGAAAGCAAACGTCAAGAAGTGCAAAATGCATCGACATCGTGTTGGTAGAGATTGTAGTGCATCGAATTCCTTGTGGTAAAAAGTAAACCCGGAAACATGTCTAATTCGCCGACGTCCTCCTTAATGCCAAAAATTTGAGAACAATTCAAACAAAGGATCTATGCAATACACTCATTGTTGTCTGGTGGTCTGTGTGAAAGGTTTGCACGAAATCAGCCGAGCTGGTCCGGATCACAGACTACGAAGAGCGGCAGCACCGCGGCCATAGATTTCCGAAGCATTGTTGTGTGAAATTGGATTTTGTCATTTTAATTATAATTTTATCTGTTACGTATGCTCTTTTAATTAACTCGAGCGGACACATCACGCTACGAAATTTTGATTTATTATTAGGAGTTTATTATTGCGCGCCATCCTCGTTACCGATATTGAACAGTTTTATGGCGTCTTTAACGAACCATCGGCGTGGAAATCAACGGCAACAAATTGCTTTTGTTGGCTTTGAACATTATTCAACAATTAGATTTTTTTTTTCGTTCACGATGTTAAGCCTCGGGACGAAAAAAAAATCTCGCGAACTTGTTGAAAAGGAATCGAACATGGAATTGATCGGCAAAACACACCAACAAAAACAAGTGAAAACGATTCGACTACCTAAACAGTTTGTTATAATATGCCTGAAGAAACTTATTAGGATGTTAAACCAAACTGAATGATAAACATGCGGCAGGAAACGGAAATGTTGGAATGTGGAGCCGCAGATTAAATAATTTGTATTTGCAGGCACAACAGTTTATAGACACATTTTCAATAATATTTTGTGTACGAACAACAAACAACCACGCAACTGGAAATTGTTTTTGACAATTTACACATTGCCAAATTTATATCTGAGCAATTCTAAAATGAATATTTGTTTATTTTAATGAGGTTTAAAATTTAATTTCACTTGCATTCTTGTACCGATTTGTATTCTTATCTCCCACTAAAATTACCGATGAAACTGTTTCGTCGAGGAAAATCATACATACTCGTATCAGTTGCAAATTCTAATTAAAATCTTAACTAAACCAAAAGTGAAAGTAATAATAGCCTACAATTTCCTCATTAAATACTGTGACTCAATATTGATACAGCTTATCAGAAGATTAAAACAGTTTTTATCGAAAGACATTCAAGTTTTATTAAAACCAGCTGTCAAACAAAAAAAATTGGAATGAATTAAATATGATGCCAAGTCCTAGTCGCCTCGATATAGATAGACTTGGTACATTTTTCATAACGTTGCGACTCTTCAGTCGTTTAAAGAATAAACAAATCAAAATAATAAATCATACACAGTTTATCAGTTTTACTTTCAGCAGTTGTACCTACCTATAGATACTTATTTAAGGTGTTTCACGTAACTTTCCGAGATCTACGGCGAACTTATGCAACTCAATAGTGACAAAATGCCAGATACCAAAATATGTAGGTATGTATGTATACAATTTAATTATCATTAATTATTATTAATTAGTTATCGTTAATGAAAGTTATAGTTATAAATAATGAAAGAAGTATTACTGGTTGTATTTAAAGTTCGTCAGGGTGGGAAAGTTACGTGAAACACCCAGTATATTGTTCCTTCAATTGTGCACTTTATAAACCACACAATTCGTTATGATACATAAACATCAGTATTTTTCGCATTAAACATACACAAATTCAAGGTAACGACGTATTTACTATACTCGGTTTTATAACAGCCATATGTGTAAGTACACTCTTTAGTTATCTATTGAAGCGCAAGCAAAATCCCAGTTTAAGATAAAATTCCACGCCGCCTTTTTATTGAAGCTGAATAAACATCTATAAACATATTGGAGCTTGTAAGTGCTATAAAAAAATATTTAAAAATTCCGGATAATTAAACAAACATTAAAATTTGACGCTAACGATATGTGTTTACGGGACAGGAAAATATTTATTAAAACGATACCGTTTGTTTGAGGCGCAATGTCAGCCATTAAATAAACAAAAAAATCAATTGAAAAGAAAAATTCTTCCCAGAAACCAAATACAACGAAAATAAAAATAACCGATATACAGGTTAGAAAAATCTGGTCGTTGTTTAGACGTGTCTGGAAGGAATTCCTATCTAATTATAGGAATTTAAATGAAAATATAAATTTCAACGGTTCAATGATGATAAATTCTAATTTTCAATTTCTCCAAGTTATTGATAGCAAAACATTATTTTGAAGGATCATCCGCATCCTTGGTTATGAGTGTTATGATTATGATATTACTTTTACACTCAAATCTCTAGTACGTATCCAGCGATGATCAGGCAAATGTTTTGATCGAAAGTGAATTCCTGCCATTTAAAAAATTCTTTGTGAAGAGTATTTAAAAAGATTATTCTTTATTGGTAGCCAAGTCTATGTGCGAATGTGTAACAAGTCAAATATGTACCAGTTTCTAAGGTTTCAAAACAAACTTTGTAAATATTTCTCCATGATTACCAAAAATTAATACAGTAGTACCTATTGGTATCAATATTTTCAAAAAATTGTAGGTAGCATCCATTTTAGATATATTTTTGCACACAATTTTCCTGATCGTAGTTAAATGCAATTTTTTTTTCAAATTTACCTTAAACTAATTTGTTTCCTGTAATTTTGGTTTATATGGTAAAAACTGCTGCGAATGGTGCAAAACTAAAACAAAGAATTAAATATTAAAACTTCTATGAAACTTGCACCCTCTACTCATTTCGTCAGCGATAATAATTATACATATGTACTTATTTGCAAGATATGTACAAACCATGAAGAACACGTCAAGAAAGAAAAAAAATATCCTTCAAAGGAGAAGTCTGCATTAAAAAGATGTTCGCAATTAAGAGCTTCATTCCTAAATACAAATCAATCCAAACTTAGTTTAGCCAAATAAATTTGAAATTTTCTGTAAATACAGTATGTACCATCCAAATCAATTTAAAATTTTAGAGTTATGTAATAAAAGGTTATTAAGTACCCAGGCGTACAGTCAAAAACATTGTTAAACAAGCCTTACACCAATTGAAACAAGAAATTGTAAAACATGTTGTTGAAATCGATTCCATCATTTACAAATACCGTTAAAGCAAAATACCACTTATAAATCGGTATAAGTTCTTTTATGTGAGTCTTTCATCAGTCTTAACAACTCTAGTAGTTAAGTATCATATCCAATGTCATAATATTATGTCGGGTCACGCAAACTACATTCACTTAGCATATGCAAAATGCAACTGGAATTTAAAAACTAATCTTGTCACATCGAGTATACTGAGAACCTTTTGATTGGAACATGGAACCCTTTATGCTAAAAATACATATACCTACAAGTGTAATACACTCTTGTCTCTGACACGTAAGACTTACACAGACTGTTACAACAACAAAATCTTCTTATTTTTCTTGTTTATCGTTTAGTTTTGATTATTTAAATTGTACATTTGAAGACTGTAAAAAATGACCAACATATGGAAGTTTCCTCAGTAAGTGTTAACTTTTCGAGCTTCCTCTGTTCGAATTTTGTGAGTTTAGTTAAGTGTTACAGTCTTCAGATCATACAGCAACCTTGCAATAAAAAACATTTGGCATGATGTCATTACGTCCACAAGATTACTTGGATGAGTCATTTTTTAATTACCCCAGGTTCCGCAGCTAGAATTTATAACAAGGCAGTAATAATATTACAGAAGTCGGCCTTAATTTGTGTGGCATGGTCGTAAAACTTACATACGTAGATGGGTACATGCGGAGCACCTTTGGCGGTAACAATGTAGTTTTAATTTGGCGAGAATGATCCCGGGTCGGATCCGGCAGGCAAGAGCCAAACGTTTTTGAGTTATGCTGGCGTTGCTATGGCTTAACTACACCCTGGAGATTGGTGTTAGCCGTTTCGGCGCGGACCGTTTATTCAATTTATTTTTCAGGAAAATTCGGCCCCGGAGCCGCCATTCTCTGTGGCAAATTAGTACGGTTACAGTGTAATCTATTATGTCTATTGTGGCTGCATGTTGGCATAAAATGGGCCGCATTAACCATGCAAAGTGATAAATTATGCTCCCGGGCGCGCCTCCACGTCGATGCCGTCGGCCGCCATGAGTGCACCGCCGCGCGTGCCTCCAGAAGCACCTTCCGCATGGTTCTAATTTGTGACACATTCTATGTTCAACACGTAGACAAAATATACTTTTGAATTGCGTTTTTTAACACGAACTGTCAAGTGTGCTATTTCAGCTAAAAATAGATATTTTTTTCATAAATTGGCGAATCTCCACACTTAATTAATTCAATTCGTTAACGTTTCCGTTTTAACAATCAAAGTTGGCATGCTGGATATACCTCTCATTCAAATGTTTGAAATCAGGTTCTCGCTATTTTCTATTTATCAATACAAAACAATTTCAAGCACTTCTGGTTGAATTCACTACTGACGTAATTTTTAACTATTGATTTCTGATGTTCCAACACTATTGATATTTTACTTCCCCTTTTTCTTTGTTATTTTTTATGTAAGGCTTACATATCGACCAAAATAGTTTCTTTATTGAAGAATATTTCTAGAAATTATCCTAAAACAAGTTGTCTTTTTGTGAAAAGCGTTGATTGCGTAACACGCTATAAGTTAAACTAAATAAATATTTTGAGTTTCAGGAAATTTACACAAGTGTTCCAATAAAATAGCTTTTTTACTAACTTCATTAAAAACAAGATTTCCGTATTTTTGGCATGATATCTATCACTGTAACATATGTAATTTGGTATTAAAAAATCGGTATGGAGAATCACAAATGAAGATCTTTATTTAAACTTTTTTTTGCAGCGAAAAATGAACATAAAAATATTATTTTCTAACAAACTGAAATGTACAATTTGAAAAACTGAAAAAAAATGAGGAATTTGGTTCATTAAATAGTCCTCCAAATACGATTCGTAGTCAATGTTCTGCAGATCATTTTTGCGGTGATGTTACTCATGTCAACGGCGCTTTCGAATTCGACTCGTGCGGCGCACTCGACAAATTCATATCCCAGAGCCGTTGACATTCGTAACACCACCGCAAAAATAATAGGCATTACATTGACTACTCATCGTATTACAACTCAATATTTTCTGAAAATAATTGACAGTAAGGTTTTTCTTCTAAAATGACATTCCTATTTATTAATGGTATACTTATTTATTAATAGAAATACTATTAAGAACAGGATTGTTGACATTACCGACATTAAAAATACCGAAAAAGAACGATTTAATAAATTATTGTGCAAAATCGTTTTGTGTTAACTATTTCAACGATTAGTGATTGCAAGGATCTTAAAAATGGTTAATGTTTCTTTTAGCAAAAGATTATTTATACATATCGGGTGTTCATTTAAATGTATCCTCAAAGTTGGCGTTGAATAGTCGATTGTAAACGCACCACTCGTCAGTCTGCAGAGTAAAAACACAATAAATGAGGTTAGATTTAAACAGCTGATCCGTGATCTGTAATCCGTGATGCGTTCACAATCGACTCGTCAACGACTACTTTGAGGATAAATTTAAATAAACACCCGATATATTCCTAATTGTCTTTTGCTTCCACTAATAGAAGTTCCTATTGTACTGGAAGTAAAATGTGCTCTTCTTTTTTATTTAGATATGTAACTACGTATCTATAATTCAAAAACTGTTGTGATGGATTCACTTATGAATATACAGGTGTCCCAAAAATGGCGTACAAACTACTTACTACTTTATCGAGGATGTTTAAATGTACATGAAAAAAATATGGAAAAAATGTTTCCGATAAAAAAATCAAATATTTTTATTATTATTATTAACGCGAATAGAATGTAAACAAAGATATATTTATACATCATTACCTTGCAATATTACCGTAGGGGATTTAAAATAATTTTTTCGATTTCCAAAGCTTCTAAATTGTCTATTATGCAGGATTAGATATTGGTAGTGAGTGATTCTGTACTTTGTGATAATATGTACGATTAGACGTAGCTGTCATGACAATTTCATACATATATTTCAAAATAATTGACCTGTTAATTGCCACTTTCAAAGACCGCTAAATCAGCAAATAAGTCCAATAGAATTTTTTTAACATTTTTCTGGAGTTTATGGTAACTCTCCTACACCGTAGTGCACCGTTAGTACGCCGTTTTTGGGACACCTGTATAAAAAAAGCAATGAGCAATGAGTCAAAAACAAAACTAATTTGTTACGTACATATTGGCAAACAAGAGTAGAGTACGGTATATTTTTAATCCAATTTAATAAAAAAATTGCTACACTATTATTGGCAGCAGTAAAAACAAATCCACATCAAAAACTTTCTCAATAATAATTTTGCGTAGTACGTTAAAGCGGAATCAGTTTTTTGTTTCCTATTTATGTCTCTGATAGGGAAATATTTTGTAAAATTGCAAATTACAAAAGCGTGAATCTTTTAAATACTGGATGCCAGTCAGCTAGTCCTTATCACATGTGGTCGCAATGTCAACTCAACTGTTGGAATTTCCAAATTTCTAGGAAAGCAAAACGCAAACTACATACTTAGTGAAACTTTTACCAAGATTATAATTAACTTTAAAATTTGAAGAGATCAACGACGGCACAACCATAATTGCATACTCGCATTCTTTTTGTCGACTAGCGGTATTTAACATGGACCATGTCCATTAATTACCCGGTGTCACAACAAAGATGGCGTCTGCCCCCACAACTGAGTGACGTTTAAAAATGATATTCCCGCTCGGCTGCGTGTACCCTCGTGTCCCGTCTTGGACGAACGTAATTAGTTACCCATGCTTTTGTTGATGACCCGGTTTGAAGATAAGATCGCGAAAGTAATCACTTTTTAGCACGTACTTGAATAAATTTTCTTAAATCTTCTGAGAAATAGCGTTCGCAGAGACTTCATCGAAGTAGATACATGCGTATTAAAATTCGATTTACAGAAATAAGAACCCACAACCGGATCACTTTTATTAGGTGATGTTACAAGCGGCTAACGAAATCCAAACAGCCTTTGTGATTACTTTCGAAATGTCGGCCAACGACCAAATTAACATTAAAGTGGAATCGGTAGCGGCTACCTCCATTACTTTGACATTTAGCAAAAAAACGTATTCATACACATACTAAAATGGAATGTTAAACTGTACATAAAATCGGATTATCGGTTGTTAAAAGTTTCACAGTAGCATAATCCATAAAACACAGTAAGTGTTCGAGTGTGAAATCGGAAAATACTTGCGAGACTTTAGAGGGGTGTATTTTTTTTTTTCAATAAAATATAGGAACTGCAACTTTTACCATTTTAGTTTTCAAACTTCATCCCCCACATATTCATACACATCAATACGTGTCGCATTTTCAAATTTAAAAACTAAAAGCCAAATATCAGAAAATAAACTCTGGTGATGCTAGACCTGCGTACAGACAGATATCGGTTGTTCATTTAAATGTATCCTCAAAGTAGGCGTTGAAAAGTCGACTGTGAACGCACTACGAATTTTTAAATTTAAATTTAACCTTTTGCGTTGTTTGTGTTTTTAGTTTGCAGGCTAACGAATGATGCGTTCACAATCGTCTCTTCAACGCGAACTTTGAGGATAAATTTAAATGAACACCCGATTATAAAATTATGCTTTTGAATATAATGGAGATGTGGTGATCAGCGTAATATGTATGCACTATTCCGGACACGGAATTTTGGCCAACACTTTTTTGACATTTCTAAAAAAAATTATGTAAACCAATCATTAGTGGCATTAATAAATGACAATTATTAAAAATCACTTTGAAGTTTTTATTGTGACATCAAAAAAGCAGGGAAATAGCATTACCGAATCAAAAGTTGGGTTATATTCAATAAAGGCCAGTTCACACATATTTGTCAGTTAATTGTCAGTTGTGGTCAAGATTCCATGTCTGGAATACTCGTAGTACTTGAAAGAAAAACATTCACAGAGCATCCACAGTAAATAGAAAGAAGTAGCATAATTAAGCTCTATGTAGCCAAAATTTGTTACAAGTGAAAATATACCGCTCAAACTACAAATTCATTTCTTATCGACTGTGTTACCAATTACAATAAATACAAAACAATTGTTGTTCTCATGTCTAATTTACAGTTTACATCCATCTCGTTTGACTTTCCATTCCCAATCATACCCATAGATCTAATACCGGGATATCAAAAATTATCTTGATCAAAGGTGGTCATGGATTGGAAAACGTTCGTCTCAATTTATTTCGTGTGACGATTTCTTCGGTACGAACGATTGGCCTACAAGCACCTTTTTTTGTGTCACAGAGCCAGTTTCATGAAACACACCAACACAATTTGTAAGGCATTACTGCAAAGTGTGGAAAAAATAGAAAATAAAATTGTTTCAGATTCTGACATTCAAAAAATGATTGACACAAATGCTTCCACAATTATTTGAAAATCCATGACCCCCTTTGACCAAGATAATTTTTGATATCCCGGTATAATTTGTCACGTAGCAATATGTATACAGTATACTAACTGTAGTTTAAAAATTTGATGAGAGAGATGAATCTATAAACATTTACGGATGCGGAATTATAATTGAAAAAATATTACATTTTTAATAATAAATTTTTGTTTAACGTTATTAGTCATTCGTCATCTACTCTCCCACTGACGGCGAAAGTTTCGTGCGCCGTCTAAATACTGTCTCCCTTTTCAAGCGTAGATTAACTGGATTACTGTACTAATTTATCTAACAATAAGCTAAAAATGAATAGTTATTGTTAATGTGAACATTATTGATATGAATATCCACCATTCAATCATTTGTGAGCACACCTTGGTCTGACTTCTTTGGAATTTAAAGAATTTTTTAAATTTATATTACGATAGTCAAGTCCGTGCAAAGAGTTGTGTGTTGACGCTGAACCGTGACATTACTACACCCACATGATATGCTTCAAAGAATTCAAATTCTATTAAATAAATGGTAAGCAACTGTAAATAATCTAAAATTTCTCATATTCCTAGTCTTCGACTCGGTTTTTCAACGACTGATTGTCGAGAATTTCAGAAACTAGTAGTATCCATCAACTCGCGGCTACACCATGCTATTTGGCGATCCAATATTGAATTAACAGCTATGTCAGTCTTACTGTTGGTAAGATGGTTAGTTTACAATGTTTGGACTTGCATTCCAACTTACGTAGGTACTTACGGCTGTTAAGAATAGGTGAATACGGTCTATTATTATCAATTATAATATAACAAGATCTCCTTTTTTTTTGAAAATGTTGATCATATGACGAAAAGTTTGTTGCTTGGCAACAATCACGAGACCCCGAAGGGGTCGAGTGATTTTGCCTAAAGCAACAAACTTTGAGTCTAATATGTTCAAAATTTGAAAGGATTAGAGGCGGCGTTTTTGTTGGAAGGGTACGGTGCCAGGGCACTTGTTAGCATCGGTACCGCCACCACCCGATTCTATCCTACCCGGACGACCGTCTATAAAACCCAATGTTCAGGGAGAAAACTCTCTCACTCTAAAAACTTAATTTCAAATAGTACGACCAACAGGTCCATTGTTCACGTTTTCGCAAAATTTGTTGTAAATAAGTTGTAACAATATACCAAAAAAAAAAAAAAAAACACAGTGTGTGTTTAATTCCGAACACGGAACCCCAAACGTGTTTGGAGGAAACCCCCAGACTAGATGGGCGTCGGAAATATCCGCGACCGAACAGTTACAATAATTGTATTTCAATTCTGTAACTTGTACTACATATTCATAAAAAGTTATCGATTATAAATGTGCGTACAATTTATTGTATGTATTATCCTTTGCAATATAAATAAAACTTGTTTCCAGCATGTGTAATGCCTGTCTTTATCGGGTGGATCAAAAATATGGTTCGCCCCATTTTGTCTCCTTAAATACTGGAATTGAAATATAAAACCAGGGGAGTTTATAAAAGGACAACAATGTGCAATTTTCGGTCCAGTTTATCCAGTATTGCATCAACTTAAGTATTTTAAATAAGATAATCTACATATTTACCTGAATAATTTACTCTGAGAACATTAAATTATATCACAACCTTCATAAGGATTATTTTTTAATCCCCAAAAATAAATTTGCACAGAATTGAAAATACACCTGAATTAAAATCGTTAAAATCAGTTTTTTTTTCTGAATCTAATGATGTATTAAAAGTTATCGTTTGGTCCATAGCCGACTGGAAAAAAATAAAACAATTTTTAATTGTGGTTCAGCTTATTATGAAATTTTCAAGTGTGCCGTGAAAGACAATTGGAATACAAATAGCAACAAATGTCAAGTGTGAGTTTGAAAATGTTCAGGTGCAATCTTGAAGAGTTTTATTATTATTTTTTCTACTAAATTTTTGTTTTTGACTAATTACGATTTTCATTACACTCGAACATAAAATAATAGTCAAATGACTGCTATCCTGCATGACTGACAATGTTGTTATTTTATACTTAAATAAAAAAAGTTTAAAAAAGCAGATGAAAATTTCTAAGCTGACGTTTAGATGACATTTATCGTACTTTCTATTCCGATTGTTTTTCACGGCAATTTAAAAATTTTATAATAAGCTGAACCACAAAAAATTGTTTTATGTATTTATTTTTTCAGTTAGCTATGAACTAAATGTTAACTTTCAATACATCATTAGATTCAGAAAAAAAAAACTTACCAGACCAACCCTAAAAAACTACGTGTCCATTTAAAAAAAAAAAGTTGACTATCGTTAGCTATTGAAAATAACGCCAAAAAAAAAATTGTATGGCTGTTTTGTAGCGCTTGAAAGGCCATATCTTCGATTTTTTTGTTCATTGAAATCGGGTAATAAATAAAAAAGTTATGGGTTGAGGCGTTTTTCATCAAACAGCCTGTATAGGCGGCAAAACAAAACATTCTATGACTTCTTATTTCTAAACGACAACAAAAATTTATGCAAAATAATGTTTAAAATACTCTCTTGAAGTGTGCAAAAATTTTAGATTAACAAACTATTCCTTCCGAGGTAGTGACTACAGCATAAAAAAGAAAATAATAATTACATAAAAGTGGTAGGTATACTACAAATAAGTATAAGTGGCAGTTAATTTAAAATTATATAACACATTTCTGAAATTATTACAATCTTCTTTACTGAAGAAACGAAATAGTAGTTTATTTGACGAGTTTCACTCGCGTTTTTAAATGGCCCACGCGTCCCAAAAAAGGCCCAATTTACACACAAACGAGTCGAATACAACGTTTTTTTTGTTCGACGAGCCCCTTAAAAGCTCCAAATCGCTTGACGTTTCGTTTTGACAAGTTGTGACATTTATCAAATCCGTTCACATAGGAGAAAATTCTCAAATTCTGACAGTGTCGAACAAAAAAACATTTTTTGTACTCATAGCCTTGAAAGCAACGCTTCCAACATCCAACGCTCGCTCCGAAACGAGTGCTTCCCGGTCGACTCGAATGTAAAAATTGCAAAAAACACTGGCCCTTTGAGGCATTCAAAAAAAAATCTGTCTTGAGTGATAATAATAAAATTTTGGTCATAAAATACAACTTCCCTGGGTTTTCCTTCATTAAAAAATTACGGTAAGATTTATAATCGTTGAAAATTGTTCCTACAAAATTCACAAATTATTACAAAAATTGAAATATCAAGTGAAGCAATTGTTTCCAACAACCAAAGATCACTGCCTACTTGGTTTTATGTTCGTTTATGTTTAATGTATTAAAACAAAAAAAATTAATTTAATTTTCGTACAAAAAATATTGTACGAACCACTTGCGTGAAGACATCTTCCGTTCATTCGCGCATTAATTAAAGGCACTCGCTCCTTCGTCGCTCGTGCTTTAAAAAATGCGCTCATGCGGGAACATCGTCTTCCCGCACTTGGTTCGTAAATAACTATTACATAGTTCTTTAACGTTAATAGACACCTTTGTCGTATTAAGAATAATTCTTGGGATAAATGAATGTATAAACATGTACAATATTTCATTTCGAATAATAAAGTTAAAAGTGCCTTAGGTTTCGATTAAATTAAAATTATTAGGTAAGTACATAAAACTCTTTGCAAATGCTAATTCAATACTTACAGATAAAACGACGCGGATTAGATTATAATAGTAAATACAATAAAATTGAAATCTTTAAATAAAATATAACATGAATTCCATTTTCGCTAAACAAAGAATAATTTCTTGTTTCCAATGGACCGTAATTAAGCAAGGTTTGCGCAGAAAAAAGTAATACCTCTAAAAAGCTTCACATCGACAGTGCCGATACCCTGTCTTGATAAGTTGATTAAAATCAAAAGTGAACGACATTTTTAAACCCGTCAAGCAATTAATTAAAAGCCGAACGATAATCTTCTGTTTCTTGCCAAACCACCACCGAAGCGAGCAAACCCATCGAAAGATCTGTGTTTATTCAATCTTGTTAGAACGATCCATCAAAGCAGCACTTAATTAAAAATTATTTTTGGCCTCCTTTGATGATGCACCTTTTAACCTCGTGTCAGAGGCCGATGTTTTGATTAAACATAATCAGATAAGACGGGCATTAGAGCAGAATTATTTTTATATGCCACCGTCATCGTATTATGCTCTTATTAGTTCTGTAATTTTCCGAGCGAGTCGTCGACCAATGTTATTGAATGTTATTTTCATTTAATGAAACTCGAGAAAGAAGGCACCACACCACCCCCTGTTAAACTGAGAAGTCGTGACAAGGGATAAGGGATAAAAAATAAAAAAATATATATATAAAAAAGAGGAACCCCGGAACACAACGGCAATAATCAATTTCCGTCGCACTGAATACACAATATTGACATGTATAACCCATTAGGCCGGCCCAACAATTCGCACCTGTCGGTGGAGTAATTTTAGATGGATGCGGCAAGGCATTGACCCAAAGAGGGTTTGACTTTCTCAAACTCCAGAACGAGCAAATAACTAGGCCGTTAGACGGCGAAATTTCTATATTTAGGTATACGTACGTAGTCATACACAAAAGCATTATATCACTGTGGAAGTGAGTCAAAACCACCAACATTTAGCAACAATTGACACGCTCCACTGAATACATTTTTCTTGTTTATTTAACTATGAATAAGTCGCTTGCGTAATACTACAAAAAAAAGTGCACTGAAATTTAAGAATCTAGCCACAAATGATTAAAAATAAAAACATCTACTTTACGTAAGACATTATAAAAGCATATACACAACGAGAGTAAGTAAAGGAAAAATTATAATCGTACAATTTACAGCAGTATATGATGTTGACTGCTGTTTTATTGTGGTCAAAGTTTAAAAGTTCGCCTTCAGTAGCACAAGTTTCTTGGACACAAAAAAAACATGAATAGAATAATTAGTGAATGATAAGAAAACGTGGGACAAATTTTACATAGATCGTTAACCAAGATGAATTTTTTATTTCGGTTTATATTCACTTTTAAGGTCAAAATATTCTTTTTTTTTTTAAATTACACCTATCATGGTGATAGGTGTACACCATTATCCATTATACCGGGTGTAGAATGGATTTTGGTACACAAGCACTTACGTGTAAAAGTAAAAATCCTCTGACATTGGCTCCCCTAATTATTTTAGAACAAAGCCTTAAATACACTTCTGTTCACTGAAAAAGCATACACTTACATTTTCCTTGTGTAAACTAGATTTACCATTACCTGATGTCACTGTCATTGTCAGTGGCAGGTAATGGAAATAATTCGATTTCAGTCAGTAAAAGTGTACTTAATGCCCCCTCTAATGCTACTGTTATCAACATTATTCTTTATTTTCAAGGTTTATTGTTGGTTCTTTTAAGTCTGGTATAATCAAAATTCGTTTGTAAATTCTTACCTGACAACTTAATATGGGTAAACATGGAAACAAACATCAAGTACATTTACACAGACAAAAAATCGCAAAAATCTGTCTCAAGGCTTGTATGCTTTTTCCGTGAACAGAAGTGTATTTTAAAAATGGTTCCGAATTCTATTTAATTTTTTTGTTTTTTAACATCTTCCGGAAGTAGACAATAATGGAAAAAAGAATTGAAGAATTTGTCAAAATAGCAATAGCTGTGAAGTGTAACCGAGGTGACAACACTGACAACCGAAGATTAGTGCGATTCTGTTTCAAAATTTAGCAATATTGTTATTGAACAACATTGACTTTGCATAGATCAAACCAATCAACTTCATATCATAGCAACTACAACATTACTATACAGCAATACTTATTGGTAAATTATAAAACAGAATCGCACCAAAATGTATGATATTTGACATGTCAAACTTGGAATTGGTCGCTCAGGATAGAATGCAGGAAATGTTGCTTGCATGTTTCTAAAAGACAATCCGGAGTACATGTTTCTAAAAGACAATCCGGAGTAATACCATTTTACGAAGTTAATTTTTTCTTCTTTGTTAAAAGAGTTCATTCTTTGAGAAATCAGCAAACTCGTTACGTTTGTCAAAAAATGAACTTTATTGTTATCGGGAAGGTGTTAAAAAATAATTAGAAGAGAATTTATTTATTTACTATTACAAATAAGTATTTTAAAGTGGAATTCCTCATCATGATAAACCAGTCAATAACACAAAAATACAAACTGCAGAAATGCCACTCAGATGTTTGTTGAACTGGAACAGCCTGGAGCAGACAGCAAGACTCCTTAAGGTAAATATCCCCACGAAAATTGGAAAAGATATATTACCAATAATGATCATTAAAAGCAATTTAATATAAAATTTCATACCCATCGTGTTCCACTTCACAATGCATGACATAATTAGGTATGATAAAAATTATTTACAATAATAAAATTCGTTTTTCTTAGCTGTCTTATGAGCACTGTAAAAAAGGGAGATACATAAATACATCTCTCCGAATTAAAATTTTTAAAAATAATCTATTTTGTAAATTATGTAATTCACTTTGATATACAATTTAGATATTAGATAACTATGCAGCAAAAAAAAGTTTGGTTTTAAGAAAGTTTTATATGTTCTTATTTTAGAAAAGTATACATTCAACTGAATAACAATACCACGAAGTCGACACAACGGATAACAGTTTAAAAATAGAACCTTCACTTTTCTAATCCACGTAAGCTCTGCTAATACTTATTTAGTAATCCCTAAAAATCAATTTATTTGGCCTCATAGGGTGCATTTCGTTCCAGAATTAGCGATCATGAAACGCCTGTTGACGTTCAATTAATCCTGGACTTTGAATACATTCACACCACGAAGCCCAACGAAATATCAAAATTCAAATTCTGAACTCTATGGAACGTTTGCATTGCACGTTGTGAATCGAGTTTGTGTGTTGGTAATAAGGGAATGGCAAGAGCTTTGAAATGTCAAGAACTTGGCAGCAATGTACCTAATCTCTTTGACAATTAATCAATAAACTAACCTTAAAAGAAAGTATTAAAATTGATACATTAAGGTTATAGAATTAGAATGCACTTTTACACTTATCCAAAATAATTTAATGGGCAATAATAATCTACGATCCATTACCAGCTCAATGATACAAACGCAAATGACAACCGAATGAAATATCATCCGTTATAATTTCATTACGGATATTAACATCGCTCTGGTCATAGATCGGGTTTGATTCTAAACAAATACATTAATAATTATTGAATAATTTAAAAATGAGGAATTCAACCGGACCGACGCCACCAGACTAGAAATCAATATTTCCAATTACGCTACTTTATATAATCAACGACAGCAATCAAATGGAAACTCTTAGCAGAAGGTTATTGTTTTAAACCGTGTCACTGACTTATTAATTGTTAAAAATACGATTTGTCATCTTTTGAAATTGATCGGCCGAAAGCAACCTACACTCTCCACGTACCATGATAGTGTACAGTCTACCTAAAATTCCAACATCTTCGCTTTTGTTCTATCCAAGCAGTTTCCTGATAACGAAATGCTTACCACATCGGGATAATTTCCAAGAACGTAAATCTGCCAATTCGGTATAAAAAAAAAACCACTACGTATATTTTTCATGAATTCATTGCTTACTCGTCACAGATCACTTAATTAAAAGGACACTTTTTGATAAAATCCGAAAAAATTACCAACAAACCCGATAAAAAAAATCCCCATCACAAATTGAGCATTGTAACAACAAAGCCGGGATTTCGTCAAATTGTATTTTAAAAGGTGCAAACAATATTGACTTTTCCACGATTGCTGCATCCAATCCCCAAACAAATCACCATTTAAAACACGAAAATGAACTAGTGCAACCGAAGCAGCTTAATTACATTTTTAGAATTAGTATCTCATTTGAAATCGGTAAATGTTAAGATTGCCCAATACTAGCGCACCAGAATTAATTCATTTTACACAACAAACGGAAATAACGCAACAAGACCATAAAAAATTATCCAATGATCTCTGCTACATTAAGCAAATTATGCATGTTATGCTATTGGTGTTTTTCGCAATTCACCGCTAACTAGGTGCAATATTCGAAAACGCATTCTTCCACTCTGAACAGCATCGCTCGATTTAATTACTGCAAACGATGAAGAGCGCTTGAAATTAATTACTTTCCGTTTGCCGCCAACAATAAGGACGACACGATTAACAACGTTCATTTATAAACTATTTTTCAATACAAAATCAAAATTACAGTTGTTCGTTATGGAAGGCACGATATTTGCAAAGAAGAACCTTATTAATACATAACTGGTTTTACAGAGTTGGCTAACTTTCTTTCTAATTATGCGCTGACATTTAAGGTAGACAGATGTAACTCTGAAACTTTTAAAGTGCATTTTGATTCTTTACAATACAAATGAATGTAGACAGTCATTCAAACGTTCAATAACGATCGGACTACACCTTGGAATTTTTTTTTTAGACACAATTGCTTGTCGGCTCGTCGAACTTAATTTAAACTTTAGAGCATCTATAAAACAATATTTATTGTGATTAATTTCCATTAAGCGAATGGAAGGTGTTTATGGCATGTACAGTCTACAAATTATTTGTATCGATTTGTACGTTATATGGCTGCTTGCAGCGCATTCGATCTCACTAATCGGATTTCGTATCTCGGTTAGTTTTATAAATTTCCGCATTTTGTCGATAATATTTGAGTTTCATTTTATTAAACGGATTTTCTGACATTTAACTCCATTTAATGGGAAATTTCGAAAAATATTTTTTACAGAACAACAGAACAAACCTATCTGACGTCGACTTCAATAAATAAATATAATTTTGGTACACACAATGTAATAGTTACATGAGTGTGACACGCAAACCGAAAGTGTTATTTTTATAAATGTATTACGCAGGGTTATGTCATAAGTCATAACAACGGATTTCCAAAATATGCGACAAAAAATTTACCAACTCAATTGCAGTAGGTAGTTTTAGTAAGTTTTGAGAATTTGAAAATAAAGTCAAAAACAGTTTTCTTGATACATATGTACTTGATTCTGGTATACCTTCGGAACGTTACAAAAAAATTCACACGGTTCGATATAAAGGTTTCAACTACAAATCAACGTGACAGTTATTAGAGGTATCGTCTAAATAAGGCTATGCTGGTGAATTTCACAACCAGAGTATTGATGGCCTAACGGCGCAAATTTGTCTGTAATTCACGACTAATGGATACTTGCTTGCAATTTTAAAAGGGAACACTTTAATTATCACGAAGGAATTAAAAGTTACATTATTAAACCTAGTTTACAAGAAGTTTAACAACTCAATTTTCTGAGTCAATACTGTGGAAAATTCTTGCATCGTTATTTTTTTTATATTAATTAATTTTGAAATACCACCCTGTGATCAAAGGCGTTTAATGCTGGAATCGGTTGTGTTATTTTAGACGTTTTTTACTAGTATTGTTTTAAAATTTAGCAAAACTTGAGTCACGGCATAGCTGGATGTAAAATTTCTTGGTCACATGGAGCGTAAAATCACATCGTCGGTCGCGTCATACATTGTACATTTTTATTTCTGCACTTTCACTTTTATCAGAAGCGTTATCAGATTGATCCCCGTAATAAAAATATATCATTTCGAAACATTTTTTTCAGACAAGATAAGAGTCGTAATTTTTCCTTTCCTTTCAATTTTGCCAACAAACTGTCAAATTTCTTGCAACCCGATTTCCGACCAGTCTAAACGTTTGCCAAGCAGGAAAGTTGCGTCGTAAGCGGATACTGCAGTCTTAATTTTAGTTCGGCAATTACGGGCAATAACGCCGTTTCCTTATTGACACCGGGTGTTTAGGAAAGAAAAGTTAAGAGAGGCCGGAAAGTGACCGTCATCACTATCAGACAACAAAACACTCACATAAGAGATCCAGATGAGGAACGGCTTTTGCAGCACCGGCTCCAGCAAAATCACCAACCAACAACAAAATGAAGCACGCAATCCTGAACTGTCAATCCAGTGTTAAACAAAAATTATCCAAAAAAAAAAACTACGCACTAACAGTAGCCTTCGTTTTCGTGTCGAGCTCAACGAAAAAAATTCAAACGGAAAAAATAAAGAAATCCAAGCGTCGTGGTGAACAATGAAGTCAAAACTCCCGGCGCCTGTGTCCTGGACGTCGTTCGAACGCACTTTTCGTTATTTTTCAAAAGAATTTTTCACTGTAACAAGCTATTCGGACACCTTGCGAAGACGTGTCGTGGCATATAACAGCACGCAACTTACTAGATGGGAGACTGTTTGTAGTTTTATTTATAATACGATATTTGTAATTTTATTTCTTTACGATAACGTAGTGTACAGTATACAGTGTGTTTGGTGTATGTGTGCGTCTCTCGAAACTGACACACAGACTGGTTCTGAGAAAGCGTCGCGGGCAAGCTAAGCGGTCAGGCGATAGCGAGGGACTGCTCGCCTGCCGGTCGCGACATGAGCGTCGCGTTTTCGCGTCCGGGGACGGCGCAGGCGTGCACCGGGGGAGGACAACGGGGGGCGAGTTGCGCAATTCCCGCAACCCCCCCTGGATACGCCGCGCCACCGACACTAATTACGGAAGGCCCTGCCGGACCGCCGTCGCCGATGAAATCCGCCGGACGCGGGATTTTCCCTGACACACACACACACTGCCGCCACCGCCGCCGCCGATGACGACGAGATTTCCCGATTACGACGCCGCCCACGAAACCACCCTCACCCAAAGTCGTATTAAGTAAGCACGAAATTTTAACTGAGGCCGCTCCGAATCGCTCGAGAGAAAAAAAGGGTAGGAAAATTGCCCCATCAAATTCTCCAATAAACCAGCAAGGAAGGTAAAAGAGGTGCGGGGGCAGATGGGAGAGTTCCCCGGTACCGGCGACGAAATATGTAACTTCTAGAGTTTCATCTTTTTTTAATATCTCGAATTTAAGGCGGATTAAAGCTGTGACAGTAATGGATTTAGAGAAAAGACATAAGACGGAAAAAGGATAAATTCTATATATTTTTTTAATTGGCTTCGCAGCGGAAAATTGCAAGCCCTCAGACCGCTTCCTCCAGGTTTTCCCGGCACTTAATTTATTAAATTTATTTTTACTGGTTCGACAGAAATTCGGAGAAATATTGGTAAATACAGGAAATTAAAAAAGAAACACATCCTGCAAAAATGAAATTTTTAGGTGGTAAGCCACATTTTACAACGCATCAATCATTCAATTTTAAACGGTAGGTAAATGTTTTACTTTCCTTTTACTAAATCTAATTATTTTAACTAGAGTAACATCATCGAGACTAATTTATTAACCACTGCAATTTATTTATAAATGGGATATTTTAAAAAGTCTGACGCTCTTGATTTCATCGGATGTCATACACCAACTAGCGGGTGTTCATTTAAATTCCTACTCAAAGTTGGCGTTGAAGAATCGATTGTGAACGCACAGCGGATTACAGATCACAAATCAGGTGTTTAAATCTAACCTCACTTTTTGCGCTGTTTGTGTTTTTACTCTGCGACAGACAAGTGGTGCGTTCACAATCGACTCTTTAAAGCCAACTTTGAGGAGAATTTTAAATGAACACCCACCCGACACTTAAAATATTACTTTAAACAGTACTAAACAGAAAATTCTTAGTCACTTTGACCGATCAATTTGCTATTTTCATCTGCAATTGTTTAAATGTCTTCGCCAAAACATTTTAACATAATAACATGTGTATTAATATTTAAAAGGAATATATGTTCATGTTGTAGTCTGAATATAAAGAAATTACTTTTTTGAAGACGAAAGTAATGCATATAACTAAATAGTATATAATTATTTATTAAAATTTAACATAAAATAACATTTTTAATTTACAATGCGAAAATGTCCGATAATAATACGGAATCTGGAAAAGTGCCCCGAATGCTTGCAGCGTTTCCACGTTGAATGGCAAGGGAAATCCTCTCAAAAAGGATTTTCTTAGATTTTGAATCCCCTGATTCCGCGATAAGTCGGTCTCCGATGACATTAATGAAATCTATTGTTTCTTTGCACCAAGGGCCTAAGGTTTCAAAGGCTAAACCTTTAAATATGTAGTTTGACGAAATAATTGAACGATATTTGTTATGTTTGCGTTTGCAAGCCATTTCAGCGGCAAAACCTGAGACTTCAGATGTTTTCAATACGTAACTGTCTGCAAGTGTATCTACGACAGTAACGTCCCAAACCAAAGGTTGACCTTTATTCCACGGTACTAAAGTCATCCCATCAGGGCGTTTTCCGTCATCACGAGATAGTCCGTTTGGTTCTAAAGTTGAATTAACATGAATAGAAGTCAAAGACCGGTTGATAATAGAATTAATTTCAGTGTGTCTTGAAAATCTACCACTGCTTTTGGAACAACTTAGACCGTGAATACCAATTTCATCAACTTTCGCATTGCATTTGCAAATATGAGGTGTACAAAGATTACAACCCAATCTTAAACCAATACAAACTAAATTACTTTTCAAAAATTCTACTCGAAATTCTAAAATGTATACTAAAATTAGCATAGGTACTTAAAAACTCATCCTTGAATTGAAAAACTTGGATTTAACTTTTAAACTGTACCTTACGTAATTAACCAATAGATACAAATGAAACCAACACGCGTCCTAAAACAACTACGACTAAAGAAAATGTATTAGTTTTGGAGATGAATCCGTATGGGCCAGTTTACAGAAGCGAAATTAAGTTAATCGTAAGCAAATGCAAAATTAACTGAACACGTGATCAGATTGAACCAATCGAAGTTTCGGATTCATGGGTTAATCGCGCATTAAAATTTAATTCGAATTAAATATTTAATTTTCTTTATATAAACTGGCCCTTAGTCTTCTCTGATTGATACACTTTAGTTGTAACATGTTAGTACATAGATTTAGTAGATTTCTAGGTATACAATTAATGTTAGTTCTGAACATTTTATAAACTAAGGGCCAGTTTACAGAAGCGAAATTAAGTTAATCGTAATCAAATGCGAGATTAACTTAACACGTGATCAGATTGAACCAATCGAAGTTTCAAATTCATGGGTTAATCGCGCATTAAAATTAAATTCGAATTTCTATGTATAAACTGCCCCTAAATTTTTTAAAGATGTAGGTATGTATAAACAGCAACTTTTACAACCCATTTTTTAAGTTCATTAAAAATGTTTTGTCAGATTTCTGGTGACATTTTGTTGTAACTTGCAAACATGTTTACACGAATCATCAACACACAACTTCCTACAACTTTTGTATTAAAGGTTTTGTTGGAAAATAATTAGGCGAGTCAATATCCGAGGATTTTTTTTTTTTACTGTTACACGTAAAGTGCCTATGTACCAAAGTCCATTCTACACCCATGCCGATCTTTTAAAAAAATATACGTTTAAAATCTATAAATATTTTTTGCAAAAGATAATTGAAGAATAAAGCCAACGTAATTTTTTATGGTCCACATTTTGGTTAACATTTTATAATTCAATTAAACATTTTATACTTAAAGGTAAATACATGACGGATTTTTTCGGAAGTTGAGCCAAACAACTGAAATTATACTCTTAAGTACTTGCACAACTAAATTATGATAAGTGTTTTATTATCACTTATAATATCCCTAGTGCATTGATTATTTCCGGAAATTTTTTCGAATGCATTTCTAAAACGTATTAATTAGCCCGAGTGGAACACGAGGGCTAATTACGTTTTGGAAATGCATGAGAATAAAATTTCCGGATATTAATCAATGCACGAGGGCATATTCGGTAAGAAAATCGCAACGACACGGACATTATGCTTCTTCAATTATAAATTTTTAAATCGTACGACACTCATTAAAGACCAATAGAAAAATTAGTTCACGAGCCATAACCAAGATAACAACAAAATAAATGATTTTGATTGGCTGAAAAAATTTCCACTTATTAATCACAGTTAGGTTGGTCTACCTACAAAAAATTTCCAAGAAATTTTTTTGTTGCCATGGTTATGGCTCGTGAACTAATTTTTCTATTGGTCATTAATGAGTGTCGTACGATTTTCAATATAATCATAAAGTTTTGTTTCTTTTTCTTTTTCGATGTAATTAAAACTTATTTTGTAAAACTATTATCAAAAAATTCCGCCCGTTAACAAGTTATTTACTCGTAATTAACGAAATTAAAAAAAGATTCTATTTCTGAAAACATTTACAAAAATGTGAACGGTTGCGATGTGTTTATTTAGTGACGTGTAAGAAAATGGATGTCATGTCTGCCAAAAAAATACATTGCCGCCTTTTTTAAAACTAATTAATTAAATTATTAATTAATAATATAAAAGCAATTAAATTTTTAAATTAATATACGCACAGTATTGTTGGCGTTTCGAAATTATAACAAGTACAAATATCAAGACCTATTATAAACGAAATTATTACCAATGTAATATTAATGATGATAGTCAATACCTCATAATAAAGAAGAAATTGACAAAATATGTTTTTCAAAAGAACATTCTATAAAAAAAGTTCCAAACAATTTGATGTAATTATCTGTCGGAGCTTTTATATATTCGAACCGACATTTAAAGCTAACACCATCGTATTAATAATTATTTAGCCATTCATCCCGCGGGCGCTGTCAATATAAAATCGATTCAAAGCTGAGAATTAATTAATAGTCATAAAGCTTTCTAAATCAGTCCGCTATTTTAACTGAATAAATTTAAATAAGCGGAGGAAGGTGATAACAAATTCGTTCTACGCTCTTCCTTGAACTTTAAATAATAATGGAATTTTTTGAGTAATACCTACATTTCCTTCGTCGTTTAAAATACAGAGTGTAATGTCATTCCAACCTCTAATAAAATATATTTAGAAACATTGAGTACGTTTATGTTCTGTCTATTATTTTTGGCATTGTTTCTACATCTTATGTTAAACCTATTTTGACGCCACCAATGACTTAAACATGCCTATAATTAAATACTACCCAACAATACAAAAATGCTAACAAAGTATCTTATACATCACAGACAACAATCAATAGACGTCATAAACTGTTTAATTTTTAACCGTACATTTAGCACCTATCATATTTTGCCATCACAAAGATCAACACCTTTCTCATCTGTTGTAATAACTTTCAAATTGAAACGTTTTTATTAGTTACTAAAAAGGGTAACTAAAGCATGGACATCATTAACGAATGAGAATTGTTTAATTGGTGCTTGTCATTTAATAAAAAATATATAATTCCTACTTTCCTAAAATGTTCTTTCAAATTATATTTTCGTTGTCACAACTGACGGAAAGCGGAGAATTCTCAAAATTAATGTCGTAGGTTGTTCAATTATTTTTGAACAATAACAGTTCATCGCATCCCACGTCGTGTTTATATTTATACAAATCGTGAATTGCTCTATCGATTAAAATTATATTTTCGCTATTGTTTATCTATCGATGACTAAGCGAAATGAATAATTTATAATGGCCACTATCGTCAACGATTTATTCACACTTTAAGAGCGCCACGGTTTCCTTTGAGGGATCTTCGTTTACAGATTCGTTGCATAACATCGACTTTACTTTTTCCACCCGTGGATGTATTTGCAAGATAGTTAAATGGAATGCGTGTTTATATCTGTTCTTGTTATCTCTCCGAGCTTTTCCTCTATAAATATCGTTATCTTCTTTGCAAAACCATTTACTTATGGAAATCGGTCTTATCGCATATCTTAGCAGGGAAGTCCGCCGTCACTTTTGTCATCTATTTGACATTTTAAACGCATTTTTACTGGAGGAACAGCACAGGCGCGACTTAAGCAATTGTGCAATCGCGATGACAGGTCATATTGAAAAAACAACGTGTCCATTTTTTTTTACAGGAAACCCCACGATCCAGTTAGGAGTCAAGCCGGAAGCGAGCACGCCCAATCAAAGCTTCTCAACAAAAAAGTTGACAAACAAAGAGTTCAAAAAACCGAACTTTTCCTTTCAAGTTCATACAGTCAAGTGGCCGTTTCTGATACATGCTTTGTGCCGGGCTCCGGAGGTAGAGAGGAAACACTTCGTGAACGAGCACGGGGAAGCTTGGGAGAGTTTTTGTTCTAGTGCAACAAGTAAGCTATTGTTGAATATCCCTGTACACATTTTCTGAACGAAAACAATACGGCAAAAAGGCAAGTGTTTTTCCTAAAAATTCCGGACGATTTCAGGTGGAAAAAGACCGCCTCTGACGGACACACTCCCACGATCCTTTCTCTCGGAATGAAATGTTTTAATTGGAAAAGCCTCCATCCTTGATGACGAAAGTACATACTTCACGAAAAAAAAACTGCCGCACTCCGAACGTTCTCAGTTATATTATTTTGCCCGGCAACTTCATATCTAGTTTATTTACAGATACGAAAATAGAACAGAAAAGTAAACATTTTTTCCAGTTAGATTTAATGTCGCAATTTGAATGTTCTCCTCTCTTTGCACACAAGCAATCGACATAATAAATTTAACTCCAGTCTAGTGGACACCGGGCGTACGACGCGACGATTGAACAAAGTCAATTAAGGTAACTCTGTTTTCAAATGCACTCTCGCAGACAATCACAAAAAGTTAAATTAGTTGTTGAAGAAAAAGCATTACATCCTAGGAAGCGACAGAATCCATAGTCATTTTCATTTTCATCTGAACGTTGATGTAACTAACGCCTTGACATGTTAACTACCACAGCCAACGATGCATGAACGATGTAAAGACATGTCATGTCTGTAATATGTCTGCACACCACATAACACAATTAATATGACTACCATTAATATTCCCATACAAATCCCTGTCAATTTTACACACATTCGTCCGCAAACTCCTACCAATCATTCTTTCACCGAATTAAAAACAAATTTTGTATGACAATGGACATAATTTGAACTGATTCGTAATTTTTGAATATCTGTAATTATGAAAAGAAGACATGTTTAAAATCTAACTTTTATCAAAGACTTTTTAAAATGTAAGATCTTAAGATTAAAATTGGCAACTAATGGTTCATCTGTAAGATGTGACCACACAAACCTGCCGGTGATAATGATTATTAGAAACTTGGTACAGAAACCTCAATACGATGCAATTCATAGAAGAGGGCATGAGATATTGTGAAATGGAAACCAAAAGCCTGTTAAACACTGGAAAAGGAAAGAGATGCATAATGACCACCTTCGTTGACTAATAAGAGAGGCGGCATGGTTGTTACGGCGCACCGTGTCTCAAAGTCTCTCTTGGCTCCTTGCATCAGCTCATAGGAAAATTAAACGGCTTAGAAACGGTTATTTATGAATCATTCGGGTTTATACCCAATTTGGCGCTGAAATGTAACTCCGGTGGCCATGATCCCTGAATACGTGCATGATGTTGCTCTATTAACTCTGCACTTTACACGAAAAATGTCTGGTTCGATTATGGGAAGCAAAAAAAAAACCGACAGCACCATTTCAAACATCCTGAATTGGTACAGTCTTCAATATGACTTCACAATCGACTAACAACATTAATTTACGACTTTCATTAAAAGTAATAATTTCATATGAAACGTGACTCCGGAGCCGTTTATAATCGCCACGATTCGCCTGTTAAAACATCTGTGATATGGTTTCAATACTTTTATTTTCCAGTATAAGGAAGAAACATTATAGAGTTGGAAGTTTTACAATAATCCAACTTTATGTGGCAAATACATCATGGAATAACGAACTTCGAACTTTTAAATTTATAATAACTTCAGGGTTGACTTTTTTTATTATTACGCCTCTCTGCTCGTATCTTCGTCCGCGTTATATCAAATAGGTTCTCCGAAATGAAGTGAAAAAACCAACAGTCTTCTCTTTTGTAACCCCACTGACTGCGGAATGAAAGACATCCGACCGATATTTTATACATTTTAAGCACACAAATTAAATAACCTTCGAGTTATAAAAAAAACACGCGCCCGCGTTACAATGCGAAATTAACAATTACTGCAAAATTAACAACCACTGTCCGTTCAACCGTTCTTCTCAACAATAAAGTTGGGAGCGCCATTAACAATGCCCCGAAAAAAACACCATTTGGTGTGCCTGGAAAATTGACTACGACAATCCGATAAATTGCACAGACAATAAAGACTATTGGTTCAAAACTTACTCTGAAACTACCGTATTTACTCCACATCATCGAATGAGCTGAATGAATTTGTCAAGGTTTTGCAAGTGTGTAATGTGTTTGATCCATTTTTGAAACACATATGTACTTCACCTAAACAATCTTGCACGTCAATCAACTTTAAAATTAACATGGGTTTTCTTATTTACGCTAATTTCATGTCTTAGTTTGAAAAAAATTTAAAACAATTGACAGAAAAGTGAATTTCTTGTTTAACGTTGTAGGTAAACTGTCACTTTAAACATGAAATAGTATTAGCCTTTTTTCTATTTTTATTATTTTTCTACATATTATAAATAGGACATACGAGTAGGTATGTAGTTATTTGTCCATCAATGCCAAAAAGTGCATTTTTTTCTCGGTCTGATTTTTCTAGCCAAGGAGCAGCCGTAACTTGAAAACAGGCGAGGACAAAAGGCATTTTTTTGGCAGAGGTGCACATTAAATTTTTTAGGCGACCGCACGATACGAACTACAAAGCAAAAGACATCATTGGAAAAATTACAAATTTATTTTGTATCTACCTTTTTCAAATTGATAACTTTATTAATACATATGTATTAACTATTTTTTTGTACATAGTATTTGTTATCAGCTTGACAACAAAACTAGAAATTTACTATCTGCAATACACTTATGTACTTATTTACACAATTTATGGTGACAATTATCGGTTTTGTCGGTTTCGTTGCTAACTTACTAAACGGTCAGCGTCCGAAAAATGGTGACTTTTCGTCCGCTTGTGAGTGCATAAAATTATCGTTTTCATTCTGGGTGCCTCAAAAATTAATACTAAAACAAGCGTTAATTTTTAATTTGGAAAAGGGCCTAGCAACAGAATAAGAAACCTAAATAGCAAAGTATTATTAGTTTCGAACAAGTAATTACAGCATTTTCTTGGAAGCCCATAAATGTATTTTTAATTTATAAAAGGCATGTACATACCAGAATAGGAAAAATATGGGACTGATTTTATTCAACATCAGACTTAAAAGCGTACGTCGAAAGAACTTGCCACTTTTTCAAATCCCTAGAACAATGTAGAATTTTTTATTCAACAAAAACTTGATCCAAATATAATTTTGGTTAAAATTTTTATTAGTAGGCGAATAAGGAAATGAAACCTGAAAGATAATACAATTTGTCAAAACAAATAAGTACATACACTAATTTCCATTTAAACATAAAGTGGTGAATAACAGAAAATACATAGCATCATTCGCAAATTTTAGCACGACTACTCAATGATAATTTTTATCAACACATGGGGTCACATTCTCAATATTTTCTGTCTCACCAGTCACATCAAATTTGCATGTAGGGTTTAATGTGTACGTAATTTAGATATTTATATCATTATGAGACACGATAAAACTGTTAAAAGTTGCTTTTAAAAACTGAACAATGACTTCAGTTCAAATTCCTAAAATTATAAGGTCAGACACAATCTGCGACAGAAGTTGTGTTTTTATTTATGTTTAAGTCTTTATTAAAGTTATCAACTCATTTTAGATTTAATTCTATCTTTCACAATTGATGTGAACAAACAGGAGAATTTAACTTCTTTCACTCAAGGCCGCAACATACCGCGAAGGTTGCTCAGGGGTATGTGAGCAAGGAGTATGGCACATAGAGGTTTTCTCACGATTATCTCGTTTTACCGGTAAGAAATGCCACCCGCCGTATAAGATTTCCGTCTGGACTAATTCAGTACGAGGGGATTTGACAGAGTAATTAAAGACCAAACCCTTGCGGTGGCAGCTCAGCTCATACGACAAGACTGCAAACCATTTTCCCATGATATTACCATATTTTTTTTAGGACTTCAGTCCTACTATTATAATCACCCTGTGTACGATTAATTCAATTTCCCTCATTTTTCCCCCGTTCCATGACGATGGTCTCTTTTAAATAAGAATACCTCGACAGCGTGGAGATAGGTGCATCTCTTGGAGACTGAGCAAAAGTTTGCGCCCATTGTCCAAAAGATGAAACAGCTGACCGGGTGCTGGTCAACGCTTCCTAAAACTGGTCTCGCAGACTCCCAACCGGTTCAGATGCGGATTACGAGCAACTTTACTCTCTCGATATACAAAAAGAAGACGTCGTAAATTAATGCGGTGTAGACGGTTGAAATTCGCCAAGGAAAAATGCGCGCCTGCTTCGGTAGCGCAACCGAAGCAGAATTCTTTTAATAATGTATTAATTCAAATCTGGAATCTACGGCTGAAATTGTGGGAACCCGGCTCGGTCTCACAGTGAATCTTCTAAGCTTTCACCTGGAAAGCTCATTCCGTGCGCCCGAAATTTTCATATTCTGCACCACAATCAGACGTCCGGGGTGACCAATAGATTACCATAAAATTCAAGATTGTAGCAACGTGAAAAACAAAATTTATATTACATCATCGGTGCGATTTGAAAACGGGTCATGTAATAATAGGCGTGCTAACATGAGCCATTAACTGTCGAATAATGGACATTGTCTGCAAAGAGGAACCAACAAAGGTGCTAATGACATCAACAACGTGTACGAAAATTAAACGTTATACCGGTTTTGCGATTATGATACTTTTGCAACTTCAACATGATGCAAAAGCAACGAAGGCAACGTCTACTTCTAACTGCACTTTGACTTTTCTCTTATGTGCAATAGAAGGCGCTTCAGGATAAAGATACGGCTGGCTCGGCCGATTGAAATGATAAAAGTAAGTGATATTATCTTTATAGCCTCTAATTTGTTTATGCTTTAGTGATTCAGACCTTAATTACTAAATCCTTGAGAAGTCTTAGATTTTATATATCACTGTGTCAAATGTAATAGTATTACCTTTAACATTGTGTTAAAATTAAACCCTAGCCGATAAATGATTAATAGCTTTAGATATTTTACGAAAATATCTAAACCAAAAATTCACAAAAAAAAATAAAAAAACCTCGAAAAAAAACGCTACTATCGTCTATGTTCTATGTTTTGCGCTAAACATTGGCGGCATATCTGCGCAATCCCACATGTTATTATTTGTCATTTGTTTTTCCAGCTACGTTAATTTGGTTATTACATTGTAACGCAATGCATTTTGAAAGCTTTTCGCTTGGTGCTCGTCATTTGTTTCAAAAGTTAGTGTTATTTTTTTATGTGAAGTTATACTTGTGATACATTGTTGTTTTCAGAATTAAAATCTCAATCAGAATTACTAAAAAAAAATATGTAATCCCATTTGAAAAAAAAATGTTTCGACAGTTTAGTCTTGAAGCCCTTGGAGCTATACTTACGTGAATTTATTAAGCCGTTTTGTAGCCTACTAACAACCATTTGATTTGGTGTATAGATAATTAAAATCCTCCGATAAATAAGGGAGCTATGGACTCGTTTGTTTTTTTTGGGCACACCTGTATAATAAGTAAAGGAGACTGTACTTAATTAGCATAATTAATTCCCCAATGTCGCAGATTATAAAATAATATTCATACAATTCGTCACTTTCCTGCAAATACACAACAAATGTAAACATCAAAGCCTTGTGTACCTTTCTGACATTTATCTACTAAGTAAATAATTCGCAAACTCACTTAGTTTGAAGAACACTGCACCTAAAACGTCAAAGTGTATGACATATCAGTTTTGTACACAGAGAATTTTTATCGTCGACTTCGCAATTCAAACTGATTTTAAAAACTTTATAAAATTTGACAATGATCTCTGATTATTATATTTGTAAAATTTTCTGAAAGAATCGAATACTGTTCATGCGTCATCATAAATAACAAGATTATACAGTGTATTACTCAATCTGTGCCATTTATCGACTATCGACAGATCTATCTTTTTGGCAAAATAGTTGGCTTGGTGAGCACCGACGGTGCACACGAGTTCCCGTCAGCATAATATTTTATACCTGGGCTTGGACATAGGCCCTTTAATCCTGCACACGAATTCCCGTCAAGGCAAAAATGCACCACAAATTCTAGACTCGAATTCCCGTCAGAAAAAAATCTTGGTTATTGAAAGCACTGTTACGAATTACGAAAGTAAGATTCAATGATGAATCTTCTATGTTCTGAAGTAAAAACCATTTTTGCATTAAAATTTGGTTAATAGTGACAGTTGTTTGACGTTTATTAGCTGACTTAGCACAGATACGAAAAATCTGACACTGTCAAAGTCACAGCCGCCCCTTATCTAAGTATATAATTGTTTATCAAAGAGTATTTGTAACTTTTTAAAATTTAAAAAAATTTTTTTTGGTCCACGTACCTAATGGTAAACAACAATGGTACCTGGCAACGGCCAGAAGGGTAGGTAAGTAAGGGATTGAAGCGCTCTTTTACCTTTGACGGGAACTCGAGTTATGGATTAGATCAGTTGATAATTACCTGACGGGAATTCTTGCATTACTTTATGACAAGAAATAAGTCAGACGGGAATTCGAGTGCGCCCAGCACCGAACATGTTATGGATGTTCCGCTATTATAACATCGCTGGGGGGAACGAAATATTTGCGAGTTGTATATAAATAGACCCGGGGCAGAGACCAATAATAAACTGCCTAGAATCGACATTCGTTCGTTCTGATAATAACAACGAATTATTTTATCTAACAAGCAGCGTGAGACGTACCACCGACAGCCGTAAAGATCTATCTATTCGTACACCGATACTCCAGGGAATAAAAATCTAATGCAATTTCAACTTTGTGCATTGCTTCGAAAAATCCATCGTTTCCGAAATACAAATGATCAGTCCCACCGTAAAATATTGGCACGAATCAAACCACACAATTTTGAATACCCTGATGCACTTGTGGTGTTACATCGAGACTTGGCAGTAAATCTTGGCACGCTAAAGGTCATTTGGTCACCGGCGCTTGGCAAGTTTCACATAGTCTTCGTAAGTGACATACTGACACCATGTGGTGCATTCAGTGCTACGGGCAAAAGCATAACTTTCTTGATTGATCAGGTTTCCAATCAGTGAGGAAAACTTGACAGGTCTCAATTTAACAGCATGGGAGTGATTTACGTGTTGCTTTCTTGGCGCTCTAATCAATCGCACACACCATTCTTGTTGGCCATAGAGTAACTGTAATGCAACCCTTGAACGTGTCTATCTATTTGTATAAATTCGTGAATAGACATTATCATCATTAACCGAGATCATTAAACGCGGGTAGCGTAATAGCTAGCCAATATAACGTCAGAACCTGTTTCGGGCAAAATTAAATGCAGAGGGGCCCCTTTGAGTTCGTGAGGGAACTTTTTATGTAGCTAGTGTGCTTTAATGTAAAACAGTTTTTTTTTCCGTTGCAACATGAGCCCATAAAATTTTATTTTGTGTTGGCTGATTTATTAAACTGTCTGAAAATTGGCTCGTACCTTTTTAATAAGAAAGCGTGTTTTACATGTCAATGTAAAAAAACCAATCAGGTTCCGTTTATGTCCTGGCAGGAACGGTTCCTAAATTTCGGTATTCTCCTAAATTCGCATGTTAGATGAGTATCTGTAGACACAGTGCGTGGCTAGTCAGTCAGATAAGAATTCTTCACCTGCCCTACCGAGACATTCGCGACATCTGCTCAAAGGACATCTGTGTTTGCATTTTCGAACAATCTGCGTAGTAAATTTACTTTACCCTTAAATACGCTAAGCGTACATACTCCCTCGCGTATTCGATAGTACCTTCAAGTGAAACTTATTTTGACCGTGAGGTAAATTTCGTACTTGCACTAATAATAAATTCAAGAGTGTAGTATTGAATCCTTTTCTAGGAAACGTAACTTACTCCTATGCATTACAGTGTAATCCTTTCTGGTGAAGCTGTCGCAGCTGAGCACCGTCGCGACGGCAGCCATCCAGACGCCACATGCGTCGGGATTTATCCCTTTACTTATTCTTTATTAACGACACTTACAGAATGTTGTCTCTTGCGTTCGACCGTACAATTTTTGTGCCAGCCAGTCTGGCTGTTTGCTGCTTCTATCGGAACGAGAAATCTCTAAACTGCGAACTATGTCGAAAAAAACATATTATTTTCACAAAAAAAAAAACTTAAGCCCTGCATTTACATAAAACCTTTCATTTACAAAGGCCACGTTAATATGTTGCGGTGGCAGTAGCAGTGGCTGGTTTCGTCGGCATTATTTATCTGAATGCCAGATTATGAAAGCACAAAAACGTAAACGACGACACCTAATCCGACAGAATTCGAGTTATCCAAATAATTGCCAGATTTGTTTACCGAAAATAAACTGGACTCGTGTGAGCAAGAGCAGTATTATTACCGTTTTTCAAACTGTAATCATTCGACAGGAATTTTTTCAGCATCGATATAGGCTTTTGCTGCAGCGTACATCGTTTCAATCAGTATAATGTACTTCACATTTTAATTCAATCGAATTTTGCAATGCCGCTTTTCAAACACGTTGGCGTAACGACCTGCTTGGGACCAAACAAAAATTACGATTATTTAGCTCGTTTCGTTGGCAGAAACTCATTAATAACCATGATAAATTCTGAACGCTGAATGTTAAATGATTTTTTAAATAAATCGAAATTTTAAGATTACATAAATCTGAAAAGTGCACTTATTTCCCGATAACATATTATAAAAGTTTATCAACACATCAACAATTTGAATAATCTAGCTACCTTATTTCAAAAATTCTAAATTTTCAATTTTTTTTTATTGCCTTTAGCCTAATGCAAGAATTCACATTTACGTCCGTAAATCATGACATTATCCTGCTGCATTGATAATGCTAAAGTGTCACTTCATTGTCATTGCATCTAACCAGCTGACGAGCGGCAGATAAAGTTATTATCTCCGCTGAGGGCGTCCGTGAAGTTATTATCTCCGCTGATGAGCGGCTGTAAAGTAAACTAGCTAAATAATTTGCAATTCCTACCTGGTCTCTTAACATGCCTTAAATAATTTGTTATGAAGGTTTGAAGAAAAAATAGTATATGTTATTCGGAGCAAAAATGGTTTTATGTGCTTTGGCTCCTCATAACATAATATACTACCTATTAGAAGAATAAGTGGGTAGGTAGATTTTTAAGTTTAGAACAACTAAAGCTAGAAAAATTGTAAGTCTTAGGGCCAGTTTCATAATAAACTTAAAGTCGACTTTATCTTAACGTGACTTTAATGGATCGGCGGAGACGAGTTCCTCCCGGTACCCAAAATATCCTAATCTTGGATGCAGGTAGTGAAGGGTTGGGGATTAGACTGCATTGCAGGTAATTATTATCTGCACATTTAAAAAATAATTTTTATTCTAGTCATCCTTCCATTTTTACTTTTTTAGATGTACTTATTAATTTTCAAACAAATACATATAGCAAAATTTAATCTGCAAACAGAGGAATGAAAAAGTTAAGAAACGACGTAAGAAACAAAAAGGAGACATTACAAAAATACTCCCTAGAATAAATTTTGTACAAATAATTTCTTATCATAATAAACCAATGTTGTAATAATATTCCTGAGAGTAAACATTTTATTTTAATATTTAGTAAATATTCGGGGCATTTTTCCAGATTCCCCAATATTATCGGAAATTTTTGTATTATAAAACAAAAATGTTTATGTAATTATGTTATTAATATAAGCTCCTCGTTTATCTTGCACTCAAAAATGTAAAAATATACCTGCCGCCTTCCTTAATCCTTCGACAATAAGCGGGAGCAACTCGTCTACAGATAACAGCTAAGTACCGACCACCTGTGGTGTAAACTGACCGCTGGGAGGAACTCGTCTACGTCCTAATGGATTGTTGCAACAATATGTTTCTATGGTAAATGGTGAACTTTAATGTTAAAGTAACTTTAGGCTGATTATGAAATTGGGGGTTACCCAATATAAAGTCGACTTTAAGTTTATTATGAAACTGGCCCTTAGTCCTTATTCACAATGGACATAAGCTTGACATAAGGCATAAGAAATTCATGATACATGCAGTGTATAATTTTTACGTAACTTATGAGAAGTGACCTCAGTGAACATTATTGTTGTGTACAAAAAGGCATGGAGAATCATATCGAGTTATATGAACACAATTATTTTCCAATTGCCCAAATTTATAAATTATTCTAAGGTATCTCTTATGTTTTATGTCCATTGTGAATAAGCACTTACAAAATTGATCGTCAAAAGAAAACTATTCTTTTTAATAACTGTCACTTCAATTACATATATGCTTCTAACCATTCTACACGACTTATTTTTTTGTCACAACATAATTTGATTAATTTTGAATAAACATTATCACTTCTGATTGTAAGAAAATTATCAAAAGTTATCTACTGAACACCATAACTAATGTACCAAAAAACTTCTAATAAATAACCCTCTTTAGATGCCGAATAATACCACTAGGCGATGCGAGGAGGAATTTGAATTGTGGCAAGCAGAACCGCCAAGGTTTTTCACGTTATGCAACCACTTTTTAAATTGCACCTGCGGTCGACTGTAAATTAGTCTTTTTTTGGTTTTCAATGGCGCGTTTACCTCTGGGATTTTTGTAGAAATTTTTATGTAACAATTATCTTGTAAATCAGATATGACTAGTTACATAAGAAGACAGTGAGCAAAAGTCTATTAATAAAAAAATCCAAGAAAAAAAATATGCAAGTCAACTTGACCGAGGTTTCAATCAATAAGAAGCGATAATGACTCTTGGATCGAACGCACATACCATATGACTGTCGCAAAGTAAGAAACAGTAATTTCTGAATATTCCCTAACATCTTTCTAATATCCGTTAATTTTGAGAAAATCGTCGTCTCACAAGATACACTGAAGGTCAAACATTCTTTTGATTCGTCTAAAACACCAATAGGTCTTGTAAAGCCTAAGCATCAATATACGAGTAGGTACATTAGTGTCATTTTAAATATTTGAATTTATAAAATACGAATGGGTGATGCAGAGAATGCGTTGCAAATTGTGCTTCTAAGTGTAATTTCCCCTATTTTTTATTGATACTATTTCATTTTAAAAGTTAAAAACTCTTAACCTCACTATTTTCACTGTAAGTAGTAAGTATGTTGTTACCTTCGAAAATTATTGAAATCTTTCCGCATACACTCCTGATTAACAACTTTCAAATAACTACCTTCAGATACAACTTCACAAATCTAGTCAAGTATATCGTTTTGTTAAAAATAATCATTCTGACCACAATTATTATAACAATGACTAGCATGGCCTTGTGTGTTTACAAATTTACCAAATACTAGTGAAATCAGTAAACTCACACATTCCTACATAAAAGAGTACCCACAAAAATTACTGGTTCTACGTATGCAGAACTATTTCATTAGCATCATTATTTAGACGGTCCAATTAACGGTTGTCATTATGCTTAATTACTAGCCAGTTTCTACGGCATTAGAAATTTTCTGGCAAGTAATGGTTTTCTCTAATCGCCAACCGTAAACAATTTTGTGTAGTTTTCGAAAAAATGGGTAGGTTCCACCAAACAAAAACAATAACACCAGCACACCTCGTCGAGCCCATACCCATCAAAAACGCATCTATACAGACTGATACATACTTGACGTATTCCATCAGCCAGTTCGCCGCTACCTTTAATGGTACGCATTTTTCTGGCAATTACACCCGGGAAGGTGATTGATCGTCGAGACCTCTGTTAAAACGGAATTAAATCGAATGTTGAATATAATAATGTGCACGATTATAAATGTATTCATTTGGCTGATTCTCTATGGGTGGTTGGAGTCTTTAGTTAATTGTTTGCGGTGACACTTCTCTGTGTCAGGATCGTCGGGGAATGTTGCCGCTGCCGTCTTTACACGTCGCGTCGGCAGTGAATGGGGCTTTAATTATTACCATGCGAGTAAAGCGTGGGACACGGGGGGGCGCACCGACACTCCGATGCAATTTTAAACGAGACGCGTGGGTTACACGACCATTAAAACTGACAGTGCCGGAACGGTCGACCTAGATGTTCATTGTTCAGTGTTGAATATTCGGACAGTTGAATGCATGACCTTACAGGTTGAAACCGACAGCCTAAATTGAAAAAAGTATAGCGACAAAGCGGGAAAACAAAGGACATAGAGAGCCAGGTTCGTTTGGAATTTCCTTTGCCCAAATCCTTGTACGAAGACGATTATCGAGATACAAACGCCGCCAGAAACGGGCTTCTTCCATGAAACGTCGAATTGCTTGTTTTGCACTTTTGATAAAATCAAACACCGAATCTGTGTTTAGAGTGCTTCAAAGACTAACCATTACAATAACTAAAAAAACTCAAGTCCAGTAAGATTGACGGGACTAAAGATACCTCGCATACCCTACTGGTTATTTACGTTCATTAGGAATAAAAAATAATGTAGAACAAACGACATAAGTGAATTTTGAAAGTAACTTTGATTCTACTAAAAAGTTAGTGCCACTTAATATTTTCACTTCTAAGCATGATGTCATGCGTTTTTATCTTTGTCCTCATATTTTAAATGGTTGGCGAATCAACTAACAATGTAAGTGCAGTGTCATTTTCTTTTGTAATAATGCCAATTTTGACAGTTGTGTTGCATTTGTCACTATTACCTAGAATTCTAATAATACTCAATTGAATGCAAATATGTTATCAGGTTCTTTTACATTTACAATTCGTAGATCGTTTGATATAAATCGACACTGAAGTGTTAAGAAACATTGCTTCTGCCTAAACTAAGCATATAATTATGTACCTACACATGTTACACTATTAATTCCTTTTCCACATCAGATCATTCCGCTTCTTCGACACAGATTTTGTTTGTATTAGCCAGTAATTGAGTTTTAAGTGAGCATGAGAAATTTAAAAATGAAAATAAAAAACTTTACTCCCTATTAAAAACTATTTTTAAAAAAACAGCTAGGCACAATGGGCCGTATCACGACACCCTTATTAAATTTAATCATGACTCTAATTACCTTGGTGACGAATTCATCTCTTTCTCGCAGGTTATAATTGCATAAATCTAAATCGTTTTATGTTTACTTTAATCACGATTTTAGTTATCGGCAACTTTAAAAACGGTGTCGTGATAAGGCCTATTGTACCGAGCGATCCAAAAGTTTTTCTATCAGAAACATTTTCATACGTCCGCATGTCAGGCATTTTAGTGACGGAAATCAAACAGTGTGTCCAACGTTAAAAAATAAATGATGGCCTCCCATTATGCCAAAACAACGTGAACGGTGTTTATATACATACGAGTACTTTGACATCATCTGCATGTTTTGATACAGTTTTGTTACAGACATACAATGTATACACAGAGTAATGTTATGATTTTTTTGATTATTTTATTTATAACACCATAAAGATTTAACTCAAAGCTCTGTAAACGCGTGAAAGGTATAAATTTAAAATATCATTTTTAATATTTCTTTCCCGAATTTGTGTGTTTCAAAAAATGAGAAGTATTTTCATTCTCTTATTTAAGATAAACAAAATTAATTGTTTTGAATGACAGAATGTGCCTCAGTTGGAATGTATACATTCCTGTAGCTTCTCTAGCAGCCATCGAGATTCTACCTGTAATATCCGTTACCAAATAAACCACCGCAAATTTTAATTCTATTAATAAATATGAAAAGATAAAAGTATTGCTTAATATATGGTGATAAATATATTTAAAAAAATGCCATATGTGCTGAAATATATGTACGTCCTTTTAAATAAAATCATATTGGAGTTTCTTTTGTTGGAAGTACATATGTAATACATTTAATCACGTTAGTGGTTCTACTTTAAAAAAATATATTTTAAGTATGTGTTTAAACTAAACAAAGCTGTACAACGGCCTAGAAAACAGAAATTCACAGGTTGGTAAATTATGTTGTTACCATTACAAATACTAAATAATACAAACTTAAACAGATATGTACATTAGCATGAGAATAAAAATAATATGTGCATCCTGTAAACTTTCTACTTGACTTTCGTTTCCTAATATATCATTGGAATAAAAAAAAAAACATTTGAAAGACATTTATAAAAACAAATAAAAAATGAAAGTACATATATTCATCAAGCCGTGACTATTTTCCGTTGACACATTTAACTTTGTTAATCCTCATTCATATTCGAGTGGGGACAAAGTCGGATTTGAATCTTCAATTCATTATCGAAAAGGTAGGTTCGGTACATGACGCCTTAAAAAAATCCATTTCAAAGTAAGTCTAATAATTTACCTGAGTGGCGGCATAAAATCTAAAATTACTACACTAACATTAAACGTTTAAGTTTTAAAGTTTACGGGCATTATATAGTAATTACGCGAAACACTCTTTGTTACCATGTAAGTCCTATGTTTAATTGTGAAGAATGAAGATTTAACACAATTTCAGGATCAAACCAAACTCACCAACAAATGTTGATAAACTTGTAACATTTAAAAGAAATTACTCCAACAAACGTACTACATATTGGTATAGATTTTCAGATTGCTATTATTTTTTTAAATGCTGGACTTTTTCAATTCAAATAAAACTAAACACTAACTATCTTAGGAGCACTTACGTCTTCAAGTAACATTTTTGAGTTAATACCTGCAACAAAGATAACAAGTCAGTATAAGCAAAAAATCTGCACAGGTAGGTACATTAGAAAGAAACGTTTTCTTAATCTAAGACTAAATTTAAAATTACAGAGTGTAGAAAGAACTCTACGAACCTGATGATCACAGATGCGACACACACTCTAACATCCCTACGTATTTTTAAGCACAAATTTCAATACGAACTAACAGCGACCGATAAAACATTTAAGTAACGTCAGTGACAGATAAATGAAAACAGATCTACTGTTTTTGAAAAATGATTGCTTGACTAAAAAATACATTTGTGATGAGTGATGACATAAACAAACTGATTAGATTTGTAGCGAAATAATTTGGATTGCGGAACAAGAAGAATAATTTGTAATAATTATTCTATGAAATAAATATTGAAATAATTTACCAAAATATAAGTGATTAGTAACGCATCCTTTGTAAAATGTAGTTCGTTTCCGTATATACTTTTTTCATTCGTATTAGAAGGAATTATTCTTACATTTACGTAATACGTAACGTTTTGGTACTGGCGCAGTACTAGCGAATTTATAATATGTACTGTGATGGCTTATTTGCTCTTGTAACATGAGTAAGTCCCCCTCTGATGCAGCAGTAAACAGTGGGTGGTGGTTGACAAGGGAATAGTAAAAGTGATGACCTTTTTTAGAGCCAGGAAACAAAGACACTCTGGAGTAAATCCGATGACTTTTTTAGGATAAAAGTGAGACACCCGTTAGTAAAACCAAAACGTAAATGTCATCATTTTGTGCTGTAAAACCGGTTAAACATTTTAATGTGGTTGCATTACATTTAATTAATCAACGCAACACTTGGGCGTTCGCAATTCTTTCTTCAGAAGTGGATAATTTGATTAAAGAAATATCGTTCAGCTGATTCTATTGTGCACTTAGCACAAACGTTTCGCAAATTTATATAAATAACTAAATAAAACCGCGCTGACACAAAACAAACAACTTTTTACAACAATGTTATTTGCCTTTCGCTATGTAACCTAAATCTTTTATAAGCTGAATGTTGTGATGTGAAAGTTGAATTAGCAGGAAGATGCATCATCGTTTTAAATAAAAGGTTAATGCACAATTTTTTATTTAAAAATTAGCCAAATTATAAGAGAATTTGGGTCAAATAAAGTTTCAACAATCTGCACAATTGATGTTGGGAGTAGTGTTGATACGTAAATACGAAACAAAAAAAAATTCAAAAATAAATTCGCGGTTTATTTATATTTCTTGTGACCCTGCACAGAAAATTTTAAAATATTCGTAGTGTTTATTTAAAATAATGTGGAACTATTTTAAATGAAATTACGTAACACGGCTAATGGATACACGATGAAAGGTTGATAAGCTTTAACAAAAAAAAAAAAATGGTAAGATTATTAATTCCAACAGTGATGCGTTCACCAACTGAACACGTCGAACTGAAATTTGGCATTTAAGTATAGAAGCAACTAATTAATCATTCACGAATCTGTACGTAACATTGGGAGAGACAGATTTTAATTTTATATTTCAAGCAAGGTTTTGAAAAGTATTATGCCCGCAGCAACGGCCATCTTGACGTTTATAAATATAGCTTAAAATATACCCGAAATTAAATCTTCCAACACGCAACAGTAATTTCGTAAGAGCTTTAGTAATGTTTATGGTTTCCCTAACCTATTTTTAGGTGAGCAATGAAAACATACGTCGTGTGACGGTTTTAACAAATTATTTTCTCCGTTGTTTTCAACGGTCCGAAAATTCTACATAAAAAAAGTTGTAAAGGTGAAGTGAAATCATAATGCTCCGTAGTAGGTAAAACCACAAACACTTAAATGTATTTGATCATAAAAATTAAAAAAAATATATCGAATGCCTCACATTTTACTCAAATATTTCAACATGGTGTCAAAATTTTCCAGTTGTCAGTTGATATTTTCTCCAACATAAAGGAAACTACTCATGAACATGTCTCCCTATTGCTTTTGTTCTCATTTTTGAAATGTTTCAACAATTCAACAATTTTAAATTCTAAAGTAATTAAACATCCATCAACATTTTGAATTTTGTTTTATTAATTAAGAACTACGGGGGTCATTCACGAAACGGCAAATACAATGCTTCAACAATAGCAGTTGTCATGGTTTTGAATTTGCTATGTCTTATCGAGCCTCACCGGCTTTCCTGAATGACCCCCTAAGCAGGTCATTCATGAAACTCGGTAGTGTATAAATCGTTTCCATAGTTATTTCGCAGACCCCGAAGCACGAGTCGCAGACGAGCAGCCTGATTTCCGAGAACAACAAAAGCATCAACGAAAAGTGAGGAAACATTTACGGAAACTAAATGCATTCACGTTGCTTTGGGATAATGGGAAGCCATGGAAATTTTGCATTTAATTTGGTAGTAATGGTGTCTGTTGAATTAGGTTATGTTTTTCTAAGTTTGAGGTTATAAAATTGAGTCAATCTGTAGTGCATTGGTGTCAGGTTTACTAGTTTGCAATAGAAGAATACTCAGACATCGCGGGTAATTTAGCAACATGTTATGTTCATTTTGATAGGTCCGCATGCCGTGCACTTTAGTGACGGAAATCAAACAATGTGTCCAACGTTAAAAAACATTAATCATGGGCTTCCATTATACCAAAACAACGTGAACGGTGTTTAAAAGCTACATGCACGTGGGAGATTCTGCAAGAGCATCACGAGACAATACCAAGTGGTTGTTTGAGAAGATGCATGTATTTTAAATATCAAACTTGCAATGTTCGAATTTTCATGACAAAGGAACACTGTCATACACGAAGGAACACTGTCATACACCAAAAGATTTCCACTTTTTAATTGTTGTCATGCAAATCATAGCAAATGCAGCTTTCTCAATAGAATGCTGGCGTGCGATTTTCAGGAAAATCTATAAAATAATTTCCAAATTTTCAAAAAATACATTTTTTACGGAAATTAAAAAGGAATAAAGGCTGCCACCATTTGTAAAAATCCACATGTTCGCGTCAAACGTCAACTTTAGAAATAGAAATGTTTAACAATGTACACCCAAGGGCTGCCACAAGTTAACTGTCCTTTCACAAAAAATGCATAAAGTAAAATTAATGGAGTATGTCATAATATGTATTTTGCACGCCACCCTCCACTATTACAAAAGCTTTGCTTTTTCACAACGACATCTTTAACAAAAGATCCCGCAAATACCTTCTGCTCTTTTCCGTTCTTACGTTTTCTTTTATGAGCTTTCATTTCCGCACGTATTTTCGGCATACACTATGAAAAATGTCGAATTTGTGCCTCACAAGCATTATCTGCAAACAACGAAATATGTACCTAAATCATTCTCGGGCAAAACAACTCGACTTCCACAGTTTTTGCAATTTAAAAAAAATACACCCAAATGTAATCACCACCATTGCCACCCAGCCTGTCATTTTGATAATCATAAATAAAGCCAAAGTGGTACGACAGCAACACCCACCGGTTTTACCGAGACAAATATAAATCTGATACAAAACGTTTATAGCATCCGAGCAAAAAATTAACTATTTCCACTTGCACTTTGACGTCAAAGATTTAAAATAGTTACACCAACAAAATTTAAATTAAGCCAAAAATCAAATAAATATTTTTTGTTGCTAGCGGACATGTCAAGTCGATCTGTTGATAGTCGTAAACTTTATCTTCTACTCGTATAACAAACGGTGGGAATTTGATCCAATAGGAATTATTCAAAATCTTGTGGTATTGTTCACGTTACGTAAAATTTTGAAAATGAAACGGTCCAAGAATTCAACAATGGCTGAACAGTTGGAAGCAAAAAATGTAAACATTCTCGGTATTAACAAATGGTGGCTAAATGGATGCTAATGAAGAAGTTCTTCCAGTTCGAAGCGACCTGCGGAGGGTAAAACGTCATTCGAAGGAATCGTATGAGACGGCGACCACGTGACGTTCGGTTGGCAACAAGTACACGATCTCCCCGCGTAATAAGTATTTTCTCGTGAATGTTACAACTTAATTTTTAACACACACTTCCTACTCTAGAAAAGTTAACAGTAAAGACTGATAGTTGTTTGTTATCAAGGACCTTACGTTGTGTAAAAGTAGCGAGTGACGAGACAATAATTATTATTGCGGTTGCCATGGCGAAACGCCGGTACGTTAATTCAATTTTTAACCCATTGCGATGCGATTACGCAATGTTTACGTTTACGCGCGAACCGATAAAAAGTGCATCATCCATAAACCTGGGGTAATTAACGGGATGTGAGATGGCCGGGGCAAAAAGGGCGTGAGTTGGTAACGAAGCCCCGTATGACGTTCTTTTTGTTTGTAAATATTCTCGAATAACCTGAAACCGGGGCCCCAAATTCAGTCAGACATTCGGAATTCCGTCGTTGGAAGTCGGTGCGCCGACGCCGCAACTATGACGTCGTCCCTCGTAATATCGAAAACACGGTTTATTAGTTTACGGCTCAATGAATAATGCATCGTCTCGGCTTTAAATGAAAAAGTGGCCGCGAGCCCTTGCAAAATGTCAAAGTATAAACAAATGGGCGTGACGTATCGAGCGGGGTGCTTAACCTCGTGCCCTTCTCTAACCTAGTCGTACCCGGAATCGAAACACAGTGATTGTTACCTTTGAAAGCGTTGCGGATTCCGGTAGCTTCACGGGGTTTCGGGTACGGAACAACGACGGTTATTTCACACAGCACACAGTTAGCAGGACACATAAACAAATAAAATTTTAAACTAAAGTGTACTAAGCAAGCGAACGTCGGACCGCCGTGAAAGCAAGCAGCTGACAGAAAGTGCGATATACACATTCCGCGTTCGGACGAATCCGGATCGGCTCGTGTGTGGGTGTCGGGCGGAGAAAGAACAAGTGCCCGGAGCGCGCGATTCAAACACGGTGAATTATTGATTGCGCTTTCAGTCGACGAACTGGCTAATTGTTTGGAGAAGATTGCATTTGGATTGTTTAAGCTGGGAGCATTAAAGTGTCCACTTTTAACGGACCTGCTTTAATTGCCGCCCCGGATGGCATTCTGCTTGACGCACGCCCGCATCTTCCATAAGAATTTAAATGGACGGCGTATTTGTGCTTCCCCATTTCAACCCGCAGCTGACCCGCCGACGCGGCTCGTGTTATCAGTGTTATCACACCAATAACAACAATTTTCGAAAAATTGCTTCTGCCAGAGGAACCACTAAAATTTTATTGGCGTGACACTTCTTTAAATAGACAGTGTAAACAAAGATAAGAACCAAATCAGATAAAAAGAGCGAAATTTTGGGGGAGATACTGAATAATTTGACTACACATGTTTGCTTAGAATTTTCTTGTAGTGAACTACTTTCAAATGCGTTCAGTAAATAAACGAAATTTGCCATTTTTAAAAATCGACAAGACACAATTTTATGTAACACCAATGGTGGTTTCAGTTTTTCTCACGATTAATAAAAATAAGTCTTCTTTGTGATAACTAACGGTTTTTCAGTAGATTTAGCCTGATGAATATTTCTTTTTGTCTTTCTTAACCGAACCGATACTTGTGACATTCACATTAGTAATACATACATAATATTGATTTTCTTGTAATTGCTTAATCACGGAAATTGATTGGTTAGAACCAAGCTAAGCTAGTTGCAGCTAGTCGTTGTAACTACTTTTGGTCTTACATATATCACGTTTAATGAGGGCATCACTACTATGTATCTGTTTTCTTAATCTGACCGAATCTTAGGCTTAGTCACTGAATGATAATACAAGGTCAGGTCAGGTCATTATAAATGATTCGAACTGAAAAAATCTCAGAAACGCATTATTCAAATTTTCAATGAAGTCAGTATTTTCGACATATTTATACTATTTTTTTTCAGTTTAACGGTTTCATTTAATTAAATTATCATTTTATTTTACAAATGTAAGTACAAGAAATGAACTTCGCTGCAGCAATTCTTTATACGACAGTGATCGAATAAGAATTTCTTGAGAGATAACCCATTAATGTTTTGAATTTTGCTTTTATTAAAATGAGTTACAAATACCTAGACTGTTATTGTTCCTTTACTAACTTTTCTACAGCACATCGAATAACTAATGTAATGAAAAATAATCATCCCATTGAAATTCTTACCACACTTTTAGAAATGAATTCACGACGTGGGTTAAGTTTTTAGAAAAGGCTTTTAATAATTTTTTTTGTTCGACACTGTCAGAATTTGAGAATTTTCTCCTATGTGAACGGATTTTGATAAATGTCACAACTTGTCAAAACGAAACGTCAAGCTAATTTTAAAGGTTTTAAGCGATTTGGAGTCTTTAAGGGGCTCGTCGAACAAAAAAACATATTCAACTCGTTCGTGTGAAAATTGAGTGATACTCGCGTTTTAAAATGGCCCACGCGTGCCAAAAAAGGCCCAATTTACACACAGACTCGTCAAATAAACTACAATTTTATTATATCTGAAACAGAATCCCTGTTTTTGACACTAAAATGCGTGCGAAAAAGGGCCCGTAAAACACTAAAGCTTTAAGGTCGCTTAGGTAACAACAAATTCACCTACATTTTGAACAATGATAAATAGACATTTATGATAGCAACGAAACAACAACAATTGACCATTTCTATATCAACGATTAATGACAGATTATTTCGGAAAAGGTATTTCCATTTGCTTTTTTTTTGTTATAATTTTCAGATTTTAGTGCAGGTATAATAAAAAATAGCGTATGATAGATACACGTTTATAAGGGCCACTCGTCGCGCGTGCTTTAAAGGCTTCCTTATAAACTTGTATCATAATACCTATACTATTATCTAAACTTTGTGTTGACCAATGATACATTCCGAAAATAAGTTAAATAAATAAGTAAAATAACTACAAGTACTTAACGGTGATTGAACGTACCTACTTGTAAAACCATGTTAAATTATGTGAACAAGCAAATTTTTTTTTACAATTTAGGACACTATGGGAAAGCTGATATCCTTCTTTTCACTGCCCTGAAAGTTAATTATAATTATTAAATCTAAATCTAATTAATAAAATACCTACATTTTTATTTAATTTATTTTTGTCTAAATTAGGTAGGTACACATTTATAGAAACACATTTATCAAATTTGTTCGATTCAGCTGAATTAATTTTTTGAAACTATCTTGATTTATTGCGTTTTGACATGAATTAAAATTATTTTCGTGATGGAACTATTTTCATCTATATCACTGACGTGTTGTTTTTGTTCTGAAGCATTGGTGTTCATAAATAATAAATTATTTCGAACAACAGTTTGAATTTGAAAGTTTGCTCGCCTTGTAAACAGTGTGGTAATGGTTAGACCAGACAATTGTAACTTAAATTAGTAAATAACGATATGTTTTAATGCTTAAATATCTAAATTATCTAGTCCCATTTCTACCATGCATTAATTTACAGTAATTTTAATATTACAATATATTTTACTGGTTTGTTTATTTAGAACACGTTATGTGTTTCTACATTTTTGTTTTTGTTTTGAGAAACATCTGAGCATATGTTTTTCATAATACTGAAAATTTAAACGTACTAAAGATCATTTTATAATCAAAATTAATGCTTATTTTCCAAACCACAGTGACTCATTTATTTGAGAATGAATTAAGGAACATTCATCCAGCTTCACTTCATTCTTTTATTTAACTAAAATTTAAACAGTTAATAAAATATCTGACTTACTCCTGATCTCAAAGTTATCAAGTACCAACCAAGAATTAACTCAAGATTCCAGTAAGTATTGTCTTTAGTAGAAGGATATACATGCATTCAAAAACTGATTTAATGGTTAAAACATTTGAAGCAATTGATTACCTTTATTCTTGTTCGAAAATAATTTAAATAGTAAATTTAAAAAATTGTAATTTAAATAAATAGTAATTTAAATAGTAGAGAAAATAAGTTACAGAAATTTTCGCATTGTAAATTAAAAATGTTATTTTATGTTAAATTTTAATAAATCATAGTTACAGATCTGAACTTCTGATATTTTTAAGTAATATTAAGAGAATATAATCGGAATAATGGAAAATAAGTGATCAAGATTTAAATGATGCAGGTCCTTCGAACGCTAATCTTGAAAATAAATTCGGAAACGTCAAAAAGTGTCATAAAATTTCTGGAGAAAAATTAGTTTTTCGATGTGAAGACTGCAACAGAGATTTCAAAAAGGAAAAGGGCCTTAAAATTCATAGATCAAGGATTCATGGACTAATGAGCCAATCGTTTTCGTCAAAATCATTTTCTTCAGAAATTAATAAAACAAGAAGGAAAACTGAAGAAATTAATAACACTTCATTTAATTGCACGGATTATGAGAAGCAATTCGGATCTCAAGATAATCATTCTAGTGGACAACAAAGATTAAATTGTAATTTGTGTCCTGGAAAATCTTTTAAGGATAATACCAGATTGAAAATTCACGTAGATAAGTATCATACAAATAGTAACCTACCAACTTCTTCTAATTTCTCTTCAACGGTTTCTATCACAAAATTGCTTATTAATTTAAAACAGCAGCTACCAACTATTAGAAGATTGCCTAAAGCTTGTAGACATTTAGCTGCTGATAAATTAAGTTCAATTATTAATAATTGTCTTTCGACCAAATCAATCTCTTCATTTGAGGATCTTTTGCTATTCTCTTATAGAGCTTTCAATGTAGCCGAGAAATCTGATAAATCATTGAATAAGCATATAAAAGAAAATCTTTCTAATTTTGAAGTACCTCAAATACGAACATCTTCTAAGAGACGAACAAATTTATCACTAGCTAAGAAAGTGGAAGCAAAAGTAGCCGATTTTGATATCAAAGGAGCTGTTAAATTATTGTCCTCGGATGACTCATTAGCTTCATTCAATGAAGATGTTGCTGAAGAATTAAAAAAAAAGCATCCTTCACCATCTCGCGAACTTTTTTTTCCAGACGCTTTCAAAACGGGAGACTTTTCTTTAATAGTTAATGAGCAAAACGTTCGAGAAGCTATCAATTCCTTTCCTGCCGGTTCTTCACCAGGTTTAGATGGCATGAGACCACAATATTTAAAAGATATTATATCTTTATCAGCGGGCGAAGCAGGTCAGCGGGCACTAAGAGCTTTAACAAAACTGTGCAATTTTTTATTGTCTTGCCAACTTCCTTCAGAAATTTGTCATTTATTATATGGTGCGTCTTTATGCGCCCTTCATAAGAAAGATGGAGGAATTAGACCGATCGCTATAGGAAACTGTTTACGAAGATTGACTTCAAAGCTTGCTTGTTTTCAAAGTCGTAATATTGTAAATTCGTATTTATCTCCACACCAACTTGGAGTGGCAACTAAGCTAGGATGCGAAGCAGCAATTCATACTACACGTACCTTTGTGAATAACGACCTAAACCGTAGCAAAGTTGTTCTTAAATTAGATTTCAAAAACGCATTTAACTCAGTCGAACGAGATTGTATTCTAAAAGAAGTCCACTGTCATACCCCACTTCTTTACCCTTATCTTTATCAATGCTATAGGAATCCTTCAACTTTATTTTTTGGTGATCATTTAATTTCTTCTTCTGTTGGAGCTCAACAAGGAGATCCTTGTGGTCCTATGATTTTTAGTCTTGCCATTCAACCAATTATTTTATCTTTGAATTCTGAACTGAATATTTGGTATTTAGATGATGGAACCCTAGCTGATTACCCAGAAGTAGTTTTGTCCGACTTTAAGAAAGTTATCAATTTTTCCAGAAAAATTGGTCTTGAATTAAACTTTAACAAATGCGAGATCTTTAGCTGTTCTGGAGACACAGATTTAAAAATCATTAAGGAATTTCAAAATTTAGCACCAGGTATTAAAATTTGTGACCGAGGAAGTTTATCTCTTTTAGGCTCTCCAATCTTTGACCAAGGCTTCAAAAACACTGTCGAAAAAACTATTATTACAGTTGAAAATCTTTTAAATAAAGCTGAATTTCTTAGCAGACACGTGGCTTATACCTTAATCAAGAACTGTCTTTTCATACCAAAATTTAATTTTTTATTAAGAACAACTCCTTTTTGGAAATTTTCTAATTACGTTAATTCCATTGATTCTTCTTTAAAGTCTTCTTTAGAAAAAATACTTAATTTACGTTTAACTGATTTACAATGGTGTCAGTCCACTTTACCGATTAGATTTGGTGGACTGGGAATTCGCCGCATTTCCGATATTTGCCTCCCTGCTTTCCTATCTTCAGTTCATGGTGTTAAAAAGCTTGTTTCTCAATTATTAAATTCAAAGGATAATGAGCTTATTATTCACCATTATGATGAAGCCTTAGCAGTCTGGGATGTGGAAAATGAGAACGAAAGACCAACAATTCCACAATTTCAGAAGAATTGGGATAATATCAATATCAAAAGAATAATTGACAATGACTTAATCTTTAATTCATCTAGGGACTTGGCTCGTTTTAAGGCTTTGCAATGCAGAGAATCAGGATCTTGGTTACATGCAATACCTTCTCCTAATATTGGTACTCTTTTAGATAACACTTCCTTCCAAGTTTGTATTGGTTTAAGATTGGGTTGTAATCTTTGTACACCTCATATTTGCAAATGCAATGCGAAAGTTGATGAAATTGGTATTCACGGTCTAAGTTGTTCCAAAAGCAGTGGTAGATTTTCAAGACACACTGAAATTAATTCTATTATCAACCGGTCTTTGACTTCTATTCATGTTAATTCAACTTTAGAACCAAACGGACTATCTCGTGATGACGGAAAACGCCCTGATGGGATGACTTTAGTACCGTGGAATAAAGGTGAACCTTTGGTTTGGGACGTTACTGTCGTAGATACACTTGCAGACAGTTACGTATTGAAAACATCTGAAGTCTCAGGTTTTGCCGCTGAAATGGCTTGCAAACGCAAACATAACAAATATCGTTCAATTATTTCGTCAAACTACATATTTAAAGGTTTAGCCTTTGAAACCTTAGGCCCTTGGTGCAAAGAAACAATAGATTTCATTAATGTCATCGGAGACCGACTTATCGCGGAATCAGGGGATTCAAAATCTAAGAAATTCCTTTTTGAGAGGATTTCCCTTGCCATTCAACGTGGAAACGCTGCAAGCATTCGGGGCACTTTTCCAGATTCCGCATTATTATCGGAAATTTTCGCATTGTAAATTAAAAATGTTATTTTATGTTAAATTTTAATAAAGATCTTTCTATTCGATTTTCACATTTATAAATCACTAGTCATTCATGATTTGCATCATGAAGTTATTTTAATCAATTTAAATATAAAATTGTGTTATGTTTCATAATATTTTATATTTTCAAACTAAAGTAATAATAAATCCAGAATTACATAAGGCTATGTAATGTACATCGGTTGAATATATCCATTAAATATTCTTATAATTAGTAACACTTCTTGCACTTGCAAATGAGCGTTCCAATTTTCGATAGTTTAATAAGTTTTTAATAGAATTTGTACAACATAGGTGCTTAAGTAAATTCGACTTGTAGTCCGTAAAAGTTTCAATTAACATGTTTTGATTGCACAATGTAATGTGTCTATACAGAAATAATTCTTTAGTCATCTGTGACATTATTTATTTAAAATTGAAAGTTGATATAGTGGTAAACAACTTCGTCGTTTTCCAAACATAAATCTGCCATATTTGAATAAATTGCACATTGCCTTCAAAAATTATTTCAGTTTAATGTGCTTTTGTTAACTTTATGATTGTAACTAATTTAAAATTTAACATCATTATTCACTGCAAAAAGAGTTCGACCACGTGATATTATTATACAGTACGAGCGTAAAATAAAGTAAAAAATTCCTTAAATTTATGTGGTATAATTGTCATCTTGTGGCAGTGATAGCGCAAGGAAAAAAGGTACCTGAAAAATTTTAAATGGCAGTTGAGTCAAATATCATATTTTATTAGTTTAAATAAAAATGCCTCATCAAATTAAATTCTGAAAATGAGCTGACAGATAAATCAAATTTGTTAAGAATATTACGAGTAACCTAAGGTCCAATTTACCCGATTTCGTGTCTAATTCTCGCTCTTCAATCGTCAATGTCATCGAGATTTACTGATACCCCTTTTTGTTCTAATAACCCGATTAAAAAAATCTTATTGTTAAATAGATGGCAAAAATGCTTTTAGAAAATGTGATACTTGACTTTTCTTGCGATTTAGAATTTTTGATTTTACCTGCCAAGAAATGAACAACAGAAATTTAAGGAATTTTATTCATTACTTTACGCTGGCACTGTATGTATAGGTATATCGTAAAAGTACACTTCTATTCAATAAAAAGTGGTACAGCTAATTAAATTTTAACTTTAAAAGAATCATAAAAATTAAGAATATTGTTGTAAACTGGAAACTGTTAAAAAGAACTTACATTAGCAAAATATTGCTAAAATCGAGTGCAGCACTTGTACCACTTTTTATTGAATAGAAGTGTACATGATAGCGGGAGGTAAGTATCAGTTATCTTCATTTATCATTGTAAACTATAATTAACCACGACATTTTCACATAATGTAATATAACATCTATATGTAGACGGAACCTTCGAAACTTGATTTAATATTAAAACCAAAGAATGCCAGACGACCCAATTCTATTACCAGTATGAATTATTAATTGCAATATATTATATCTTTTTGAAATAAAAGGTTCAGTCTAAAGATTGCACTTATAACTTATCAGTTATACATTCTTTTATTAAAATGTTTGAAGTGAAGTGAAATACAATTAAAATTTGATTGTATCTTATTTTTAAAAGCATAAGCCATTAATGCACCTTATTGAATACTAGGTACATTATTTAAGGTAATATTAATGAAATAAATTAAAAATTGAATGAGAATATTAACGATCCAGAAATATTTTAAATTCTGAAACAGCATTTCAACGTCAAAAAGAATTTATGAGAAATTCGGTGTCATGGGAACAAATTAATCAAATTCCTGCAGAATGATTTGTTGGAACAGCAACATCTTAGAAAGGTGACTTTTGCATTTCTCTTTGGGCACAATTAGCACATATGCATTCTAAATATACGCTGCAGTGAGCAAAGTGAGCAGGCAAAAACACTCGGAATATTTCACTGCATTCACATGTGCCGGGAAAATGATCTATAAAATCTCAACTATATGTATGCTAATAATGCAATTTTTTGTTGACACTGATGGATGACATCTGTTGCACATAGTAAATAAAAGAAATGCGAGACAAACGAAACAAAAGTGTAGAGCGCTTTGAGGTTTACTCCGGAGAGAATAGAAACCAGAAACAATGAAAAATTGTCGTTTTGGTCTCCAACTGGAGCAAAAGGTCTTCCTACGGATATTTTTTAATGTTGCCACTCATAATTTTATAAAATCATTAGATCCGTCTCTGACAGAATAAGTTTAAATTCTCTTTAGATGAGGCTTACCGGGCCAATTTCGTACATAAATTTTTCTAAAAGGTTTACGAATGTCAAATAAATTATTAAAAATGAGGCTCGTATGTAAGAAACTGGCTCAGGGATGATGTTTACCAAGTTTCCAGTAAATTTATATACTTTATATTGTATTCATCTATTAGGGATGAGAGGGTAGAAAAAAGATGAGATAAACTTTCAGGTATACAAGTCTCAACAATGCGGAAGTACATTGTCGACATAAATAACTTTCACCTATTGGTATCATCCCTCTGTAGTAATAATGGCACCCCTAGCGAGAAATAAGTTAATTTCAGGTTGCAGGTGTCATTTATAGTTAGAGGGCAAGCCATTATGTTTCCAGGTAAAGTGGTGGTATTAATATATTGATCCTTATTAAATTATGTCAGGAAACAGCCCCACCTTAAGTAGTTTTATGGATTATTAAGGGCGCGTTTGAAGGTGAATTATGTAACATAAACTAAGACAATCTTGTTAGTTTTTTTTTGTGACTTATTGCATGTTTTTCTGTTAAGAACCTACTGACTTAATTTTTTTTCTGTAATTTTTAAAGCGCAGTCAGTTGTTCTTTGAAGGATCAGTTCTAACTTAAGTGCTTATTCACATACTTAAGAGATACCTAAGAATAATTTGTAAATTTGGGCAATTGGAAAATAATTTATGTGTCCATATAACTCGAATATGTTCTTCATGCCTTTTTGTACTATCGGCGCCAACGAAATGTGAACGAATTTCTGGTGCCATAGAAACGTCTTCTGTTTTGTTCTACATTAAATAAAACTTCTATTACCTATAACTTTCTATTACAATTTTTACAATTTTCGTCGAGTTTGGCAACAGCCCTCGCTTTTCCCATATCGGTCAAGTGTCGTGGCAGGTATATTGTTTAAAAATAAATTAAATCTGTTGACTAATTATGTTTGTGAAAATTGTCACAAATCTGTCACATTAACGCACGCCTATGATTGATACTTCAACACACACTAGGAAAATTTGGCGTTCACATTTCGATGGCGCCGATAGTACACAAAAATAATGTTCACTGAGGTCACTTCTCATAAGTTACGTAAAAATTAATAGTATATCCACTGCATGTATCATGAGTTTCTTATGCCTTATGTCAAGCTTATGTCCATTGTGAATAAGCACTAATACTTTTTAATTTAAAAATGCATTTATTACTTAAACTGAACATTTAGATGCATTAATTGTATTAAAAAAATATCTACGTAGAAAAGAGTTTAATGGAGGAAAATTATCCTTTCTGTTGTTCTAGTATGTATAAGTAATCTGTGTTCCAAAATCACGTGGGTGGTGCCAACTCTTAACCGCCCACATCAATTTGGGAGAATTTGGTTAATTCTTTCTATGTAACCTCATAACAAGTTTAATAACTATTAGCTAAATAAATTACAATAGAGGAACGTTTATCGTTGTTAACGCAGATATTTCAATACACTGCTGTAGTGTCACTGCGAAGGAATGCCACAGCATTTTATTTTTAAGCTAATGTCTGGCAGGTAACGGATTGTCATTTGACAAAGTTTACGCCCGAATGCTGATACACGCTAACTATTTTGTAGTTGCTTTACACCACAATTTTTTTTCAAACAAAATTAATCTTTTTTAACAAATTAATTTTCTGCTGCCGCATTACAAAACCATTACTAAAACGAAACTGTTGACAGCTACTGAATAAAATGTGGTTATTGACACTCATAATTTTTTACACACGACGACTAGTCTTTACAGTGCGAAATACATTACAACATTGATCAAATTGTCAATGCTTACTCAAATTGTTAAGTAATTATTTTATATACCTATACAGTGTGATAATTAAGCAAAGGCATAAACTGCCTTATACCTACAGGGTGACTGACGAAAATCCTTTGATGCTGTATCTTGCTTATTTTTTATCCGATTTGAATAAGTGACACATCAAATGAAATAATTTTGAAAACACTTCATTACCAATTAATTTAAAAAAAAAATCTTCCGTCCATTTTTTGACAGATGAACATCAGCTTCTTTTTTTCAAATAGCACTGTACATTTTTTTTTATTCAGTATTGTAGAGATTTGTCTTCTGAATATAAAAATTCAAAGTACACCCATTAAACAAAAGTCAAGAAATTAAAGAGTAAATGTACAAAATTTAAAAATCAAGTGACCAAACTAAACAAGAGAGAAGTTTGTTCTAAATGCTCGAAATGACTAAGTAAGCTCTGAATATTCATTTGTCAAAACAGTTTGATGATAATAATAATAATAATGTTGCTGTGGAAGAAAATTTCGAAAGACGATTTAGTGTTAACGTGTGGTGTGGCATTTTTGGAGATAGAATGGACTAGTGGGTCCCTTTTTTATTGATAGCATTCTCAATCAAACAAAATATCATATTATTTATTATCAAACGAAATAAGCGACTTTTTGGATGAGATACCATTAGCAGTGTTGAATAGAGTCGTGTTTCATCAGGACGGCGCCATACCACATAATGCACGCATGAATTTTGTATTTTTAAATCATTTTGGTGACCGACGAATTGGTGCTCATGGAGCTAGATGGCCCGCTAGATCCCCAGATTTTGAATCCATTGGATTTCTTTATATTCATTGGAAACTTTCGAGACAATGTTTATTTGACCCCACCAGGTACCCAAAAAGAGTTAAAAAAAAGGGTAGTGCGAGTATGTCAGGAAAAACCCCGAAATTTTTTACTGAATGCAAAAGTGGGCATCTCTAGAAGGAATCGGCAGTGTCTGCAACAGCACTGAGGAAATTTTGAGCAACCAGAATAGATTTTGTATTGTATACAAATTTGATTACTTGATTTTTGATTTTCAAATATAATTTACATTTTTCTTTCCCATCCAGTGGCGGTGCAAAGTAGGCCAACTGCCAAATTTTAATAGCAACAGACGTAATAATTTTGGAAAATCTTCTTATCGTTCATCCAATGATGTCTGCCGATCAATTTTTTTCATTGTTATTTGTTGTTAATTGATAGTTGTTTGATTTCTATTACAAATAAAAATAATTTGGACTATTCAATTCACCTGTTATTTTTCAAGTATTAACCAATAAAATAGCAGATATTTACTTTCGTAGCCTAGCAACAGTAAATTCCAGCGAATACGTATTCCACTAGTGAAAATATAACTGACTATTCGACCAGTGGACGAGGTGAATATTTTAAACAAACCTTGATTATTATTTTTGTTCAAGGAAATTATTACTTTCTTACGAAGTTAACTGAACAATGAAATCATGTGTAACGCAGATTTGCGAACTAGCTTTGAAATTGTTTATTTTAATCATTGATTTGGTTCATTGAATAGTACGTTGAATACAACTCGTAGTCAAAGATAGTAGAATATTTTTCCGATGGTATCACTCATGGTCATTACGATTTCGAACACCATTCGTGCTACGCACTCATGGTGTTCACCGGATAAAACAATGTGATCAGTTAGAATACTTTACAATCCTTCCAATACTTACAATACAATAATTGTATGTTATCACAAGATGTGAAAATCGTAATTAACCAACAAGAGTTGATGTATATTTTTCCAGTTGCAAATGATAATAGGTACCAGGCTACCAGGATTTATTTTTTGTCTTTATCGCAGTTTGCTGAACAGTAAGAAACTGTTTATCAACGACTGGTCATTTACTTACAACAGTAACATAATTGCCATTTTTTGCGTTTAAGGATAAGGATGTCTCTTTTTCTGAAGATAGATAAAAGCGAGATTGAAGAAGTAATAAAATGTCTCTGTAATAAGGGTTTATAATTAATTAGCATATTTATTAAAAAATTATTATCAATGCACTCGATGAATAATACAGGTGTCCCAAAAGAACCGCCTTTCCTTGAAGGTGCGTCATCTAGAAGTGTATGGAGTACTGAAAAATAGTTTCAAAAATTCAATATCTACTTCTACGGTGACTCCTAAAATGCTTGAGTGCGGTCACGGCAACATCGTTAAAAGAGCCAACGCATGTTTAGACGCAAATGGGCAACATTTTGAACATTTATTTTAACAAAATAATTTTTGTTGAAGTGTTTGATTGTTGTGTTATCTCTCAAGCTCATCAAAATGGTTGTTCAATAATACAATGCTATTAGGTATTTCTAGGTAGAGGTAATTCTCAGGTTACAGCGTTGCCTTTTTTATATTTTAAAATTGCGTATATTTCCTAAATGGAGGGTCAGAATTTGTTTAAATATTTTTTCAGCACTCTACCACATCCTAAATGACGTACCTTCAAGGAAAGGCGATACTTTTTGGAGACTCTGTATAAACGCACTGCATTGTATTAAATTTAACTGAAACCCTGAATTTTCTTTTGTTCATTTTTACGTGTTATACATAATTGTATTAACAATTTGTTTGATTCTTTCATCGAATTTAAAAAATTTAAAAGTTGCTACGAAACGGAAATTTGTGTTATCCACTCACAACTTCGGTCGGTAGACATGCATATGTTTGTAATTCATATGCAAATTTGTTGATAATGAACGTATTCTGGCATAATTATTCAGGAAATCTAACAAAACTGTTAAAAAATGTTAATTATTATTAACCATACGCAGATAACACATTGCAGTAAACATACTCAGTGGATGCTTCACCCATTTACAGTTTACGAAGATTCTTAATTACAGCTATTAGATAATTGCAGACATGCTGAGGTAAACTCCAAAATTTGATCACAAAGAAAATCGGTTCTTTACGACGTTTACTCCTAATAAAAAAGAAATAGGAAAATTTAGCTACAGTCATTTTATGATAATAACATACATTTTTACAAACTAAAGAGACAATTAGTTGGTAGATTACTAAATTATAATCGTAATTTTTAGAAAAATTAATTTTTGCTGTTTATCTGAACACGAATTCGTAAATTAAATACGAAATGTCTGTCTAGACTTAATCTGAAGGCATTAATGAAGGTAACAAATATTATACAATAAGCCGGTGACTTATTTTAAAGCTTCTAAACTAGATTAGAGAAGACCACCAAACTAGGTAAGCGACGAGAGTGAATTTTGTATTCTGTTTTCTAGGCGATTTAAAAGCTTAAAATAGGCCACTAGGAGGATGTATTTGAGTACATCTTAATTACTACATTATACATGAATGAAACAGTAGATTAATAACCATAGTTTGATATCAACATGGTAGATACAAGGGCGGTTGGAAAGCTTAGCAGCCTGACTTATTCGAGAATGTAATGACGGGAAGATTTCTCATGTTATTTGTCAAAAATTAAATGACTCCAATTACAATCAAAACCGACAAAGACTCTGCACTGGGTGAACCTGCTTCTTCATTCTTCACAGCCAAATAATGGATTTTTTTTTCAAAATATACTTAGTCCTGAGAGCTTTGAAGATTATCCTCGCAGTAGCTGATCGTCAATTGCAATCAGTGGTGCAACCAATTATGTGCATATTACCAAGGTTCACAATATATCGGAGGATTTTTAAAATTTGACATCTAGCTGACATATTCCTTTAATTCATGTCATTGATTTTTGGCAAATATTTTCGGGCAAAGGAGTCACAAGGGGGAACACATTGGTATTTTTAATGGAATCCGGGTTCAAATTTCATATTTTTTGAAACGTCTTTTTGTTCTCTATCTAACAGTGGTCGAGTAAAACAAAAAAGGTGGTAAATAAATTTCGACAACATAATGGCGAGAATTAGACAACCCGTAAATTGGACCAAAGCTTATTCGGAATGTGCTCAAGGAAATGAATACCATTTGTCTGTCTGTTTGTCTGTTTTTATATGTCACGAAGTTCGTGAAGCTTATTTTAGGAATTTAATAAAATGACATTTTTATTTTTAGTAGGCAAATTTAAAAAAAAAGCGTTCACCATGGAATAGATGATTACAAAAATTGTTTTTAACAAATATGTACTTAAAACTTTCTTCTTCGTGCCGCTACTGGTTAGTATAGTACAAATTGTCTTGTTCAGGGAATTTTGCCAAAAATGAAGCTTTTTTTTTAAATAATTATTAAAAGATAAAAATCAAAGAGTGTGCATTTTACTGGAAGATTGAATATAAACTATTAAACTGTATAAAATCATTAAGTATAATGTTAACATACATAGAACAAGTATTAAAGAATTGCTTTGGCTTTTAAAGTAATTTACAATGGCCTAATCATGGTCTCCCGTAAAAGAGCCATAAAGCAATAAATATGAATTTGTTTGCGGCTAGCTGATGACAAGGTAAGAGTTGGTTTTATGATTTTCTGTTGTGAATACCAATGAATATTAGTAATAAGTAAACATCAGTGAAGCGATAAACGCACTATATACAAAGTGTGTATAATAGAACGTATATCAAGGACCTGTGGAAATTATGCGGCTCTATAGTATTATTGTGTCAAACTATATCGACCCGTTGAAGTCGTCAAAACAGACGTCAACAGTCAAATGTCAAATTATTAAATCTTAACGTCAGTTGTGAGTTCGACGTCTTAGTTGTTCTGCTTGTCATTTTCTTCAATTTTTCTATAGTCGATTTACGTTTCATCTTATAACAGTTTCTATTAAAATCCTATCATTAATGGGCTCATATAACCTCTGTTTTCTTATTTGGTACCACAATATCCTACAGAGCTACACAGGACTCTTGATATACGTTCGGGTCTAGGCCAACTCGACACCAAACCTTTGAAGCAATAAACATTGACCGGCCAACTCGACACCAGAAAAAGCAGGTAGTTTTCAAAGACACCCCAAGAGATAGGCCACATCGACACTAAGCGCCCACTCACTACCTATCTATATGATGCCCCCTAGTAGAGGGTATTTCCTGAAGTGCAGGCGTCTTTTCCGCATCAACCATTGCTCATATCACCCCCATAACCGCAGGTACAATTTTGGTGTACTGCTTTTCCGCTCTAGGAGTTCGAGAAATTGCACTTAAGTTCTTAAGGAGTGCGTTATAGACACTTCATAATTTTTGTTTGCTACGCACTATTTTATCGTTCTACCTTACGCACCCAAATATTAATATTTTTGTAAAAACTCTTCTTGAGTATCAATGTTTTATATACATAAAAATTCAGAGTATTAGAACGCAAATAATTGTAAAAACCAAAAAAGTAAAAGAAGCGGAGAAATTTGTATTTCAGAAAATATTTGAATATGATAATTCTCAAATATCAGAATATGATTATGTAGATACAGAATGTCCCAAAATTGGCGTGCAAACTACTTACTACCTTATCGAGGATGCTTAAATGTACCTACATGAAAAAAATATGGAAAAAATGTTTCCGACAAAAAAATCAATTATTTTTATTATTATTATTAACGGTAATATATACAATGTAAACAAAGATATATTCGTACATCATTACCTTGCAATGTTACCGTAGTGAATTTAAAATATTTTTTTCGATTTCTAAAGCTTCTAAAGTTTCTATTATTAAAGTTTCTATTATGCAGGATTAAATATTGGTATTGACGTGTTAAGTGCCACTTTCAAAGACCACCAAATCAATCCTTATCTCATTTTATAATCCCTGATATATTCCCGCAAGAACTCTAGTCACTGGCTGCGATATTAAAGAGGGTACCGTCTCAGGTAGACAGTGCCGAGTTGGCTTGACCGCGGTGCCGAGTTGGCCGGTTATCCATGGGCTACCGGTGCCGAGATGACCTGTTGTACTTTATTGCAAATTTTACCTAGGTATAATAAAGTGCCGAGTTGGCGTCCGCCCATACGTTCTTTTACAGACACTTCGTAGGTATATTTTTGGGAAAACTCCACATATATATTTGACTTATCGTGTGATCATTCATCATTTGTAATCGAGACAGTCTTGTCAGTGTCAATGATTGAACAGAATATTTAGAAAAACAAAAGAAAAAATGGCGGAGTTGATTGTTTTAAAATAAATTGTTATTATTAAAAATGTGTAATTTTTTAAAAAAGTTTATTAGGAAGACATTTATTTTATTGTACAGCAATATGAATTACAAAAGCAACAACCAGAAAACATGAATGCGTGAAAGTAAGGTTAGAAAGTTATTTGTTGATGTTTCGTGTAAATCTACATGCAGCTGTGATTCAAGCTTGTGTTGTTACCAGTAAATGTATTAGCGAAGATTTCGTAATGACATGTTTGACTTGTAAAGAGAAATTTTATTACACTTGGAGAATAACTTGCCATCAATATCAAGACATTTTAACTTAAATTAAATAAAAGAATAAAATAAATATGTAATGGTTTATGACATCCACATGAAGAGAAAAGTTAGTGCTATGGTGATTGCTTTGTGTTGCTAAAAGTTATTTTTTTTAATTATTATTTTTCGACAGCATATAAGAAATAGAATAAATCTAAATTAACAGTGCATGCGATTAAAAAAATCCATAAGTCATAAGCTATTATTCATTTATTGGGTCATCTAAAAATCTCGCCCTTATTCTAACATCCTGGTAAACCTTGATTTTGATCTTTTGAGCTTCATGAATTCACGTTGGGACATTGTCGAACAAAAATGCTTCTTCATATGCAAAGGGCTGTCAAAGATAAATGTTACTAAATAATGAATAGTGTGAGAATGATTTCCAGAATTTAAGTCTGCACACATAAACCATGAGTTATTACGAACTCAGGTAACTAGCAAAAAGTCAAAACCTGTCACCATGTTGAGTTCTTTAATAATAATTTCCACGAAACGAGTGAATACGATGGTACTCGTAAAAATGATAATGAAATACTGCCAAGGATTCGGTTTGTATTTTACTTATTTTTTGGTAAATTTGGATTGACAACTGTTTATCCGAATTGATTTTCAGTACAAGTGTTTTTAATTGTTATCAATTGTTGTCGTACTTATTATTTATTCTTCTAAGATGAATGATAAAATAAATTGTTTACAACTGGCATTACACTTGTTGATTAATTATTATTCTTTTTGATTGTTGTATGATTCTCTAATGCCATATTATCTCAACTAAAAGTTTAGGAAAAAAATCTGGAAAATTGAGGGTGGTGCTATGCTCTTGAGTATATGTACACGCCATTCTATTTTTATTGTGTAATACCCACGTAGTTAACTATGTTCAACTGTCTCTATCAAAAAAGCAAAATCTATGGGTGAATAGAGTTTATTACACAAACCAAAGTAGCAGGCTGGAAAGTATATTTCCTCAGCAATGTGGTTATTTATTGTAACTTTGATACCAGCGAAATCACGACAAAGACGCAAAAATAGTGTATCGCTTTACCACACGAGTGCGATAAAGTACGTCATTATGATATGATATAAATGCATTAAATGAATAGATCTATTCTGACAACTACAGGGCGCGTCTTTATTGATTCTCAGCTCAAGTAGAAGTGAAGTTATTTTACAATGTGAACGTTCGTGTAATTTTTGGTCTCGCCCCTAAAGAGGCTGCAAGGGCCGCGGTCATAAATCCCCGTCTACGTTATTTGTAGAAAATGGGTGGTCGAAAACAGTGATAAAATTTGATATTTCACGCTCTTTACACAATCACGCCTACTTTGGACGCATAATTCTGATTAAAGAACAACTAGGTACTTTTGTAATGGTGGTGGAAAAATGGATTTTGTACCTGACGTTGGCAACATTCAGCTGTTGGTCCCCACAGCATCGCATATCGCATATCTCACAAGTAGTGTAGTGCAGTAGTAAAACACTATATTCATTCTATCTATTCCCTAACTTTGCGTTAAGGGATCATGATCATTATATCATTACCCCTCTAAATCATTTCCTAAGAAAAAAAAACACGTTTAGGAACAGAATTTAAACAAAGGGCCAAATGTTCTCGTAACACGTGGGCATAAATGACACGAATATTTGAGTGTATTTATGTCAATTTTTTTCAAAGCGAATAGGTCAAAACTGTGAAAACGTTCCAATTTTTGTGAAAAGCTTTACCTCAACTTTTGTCGTTTGCAGTAGATACTCGTACCTTTTGAGATTAATTTTTAGTTCAGCGGAAGATATTTTCTGATCATATCCTGTGTTGGCAATCCGCTTCCAGCCATCTTACAAAGTAATAGACATTAACGGTTGTTAATTACATGTTACAATAAAAATAATTTACTGCCCCTTTGTCATGTGAAACTTATGCCCGTACATCTGTGTGTCAAGCGCTTAATTTTATTTCGCTCGCTGATGGATCGCTCTATGGGCGTCGTCCTTTTTTGTAATAAAAATCTTTTGTTTAAGAAGTTTACCAACCGATTACGGCGGAGCGTAATGAATCAATGCGATTTGTATGCTGTTGGGTTGGAAGTGAGGGGTAATAAACCCAATAGTTTTCGAGTGGATAGGTTTGAAGTATAAGCCGAATCGACTTTTCCATCAGCGGATTTAACAGCCGTATTTCTCGGGCAAGAAACACATTTATCCTAAGGTAAAAGAATGGCGGAGTGAATTTTTGGTGTGTGTTCGTTGGAACACGCGGTAATGAATCTTTATCGCCTACGAAAAACGTAACTATTCCCGTTCCGGCCTCGAAATTGCTTTCTGAGAAGATTTGTGCAGAGAACTGAAAACAAAGCTATGTGTAATTTACGGAAATTGGTGCTCCGTGGCGTCGGGTATTAAGGGTGCACGGCGCTGACGTCCCCCGCGTCGCGGCGCCCTCACGGCTCCACTTATTCTCACTATGATATGCCTTATTAGTGAGCTGTGCACACTAAATTATTCAGACGAACCCGGGCCCAACACGGCCAGGATAACAGGAATTCATTATTTAATTTATTGCTGCCACGTCGCAGATTTTTCAGGAAACACTATTTTATTTCGTGTTGCTCTTGCAAGAAATCCTGATTGCACTTTTAAGATTACCCTAATTGAATTCGCAGTTTTCTGCTTAGGCAGCTCAATATTTCCACTTACTGTTTGGTTTACGCTGAACGGATGCTTTTATTTATGTCGAATTGAATAACACATCAAAGTAATGAAATGAAAAACTTCGGTTTCATGCGGATTCCGCACAAATGTCTCATATAGGAATGCGGAAAGAATACCTCGAAATAAACAAGCTCGACTTTTGATAGGCACACTGAATAACCTCAATAAAGCCAACACAACGTTGCTAATTATAAGCAGGTATGCCGAAATTAATCACTGGTAAACGAAGTTGCAGTTCTATTATTTATTTTGTTCTGAGTAATTAAGCTTGAGATTTATTAGTCTCTTCTATGATTTTAGTATACAGTACTGTTAAGGTACCTTTTTAGTGACAGTTACGTTCCTAGGCATAGGTTAGTTCTTTACGAAGGCTATATAATATACATATAATTAAGAAAAACAATTAATGACGGTTTCAATTTTATTGGTTGCTTTATGTCTCATTCTTGATTTAAAAATACTTTTATTTTTACAAACGTTTGAGTCGTAAAATTTATTTTTATATCAGACAAAAATATTTAACGTATGGAGAGGATGCAGGTATTTGCACTACTAATTATATCTGGTGTTTATTTAAATTTATCCTCAAAACAGGCGTTGAAGCGTCGATTGTGAACGCACAACTCGTCAGTCTGCAGAGTAAAAATAGAAAGAACGCAAAAAGTTAGGTTAGATTTAAACAGCAGGATAATACGTGGTTTTGAATTCTTATCTAAAATAATTCAAGGTCATCAAAGCAATAGTCCAAAATTTCAGTTTGAATGGGTTTTATGCAACAAAACTTTTAGGCCATATCATCTTATGACTTTTCAAAATACAAATCTATTTTATGAGACTGCTTTAAAGCTGTCTTTCTCGTTGAAGATTTTATTACTTTTCCAGCTACAGCCACAAGCAATATAAGAACAATGAATCTTTTCCAACATAGTTTTGTTTATAATTAAATCGAAACCCGCTTAAAATTAGAGAACATTTTCTTGGTAGATGAAGATAAAGACAGACAGTTGTAGTAACCATAATTCCTTTCGCTATATTCACTCTATTTTGCATAGTTCCGCTTTAATTATACAGTGAGCGAACATGGATTTTTTTCTGTCACTGAGCTTTTCGAAAACATCTAGGATAGATCAACTTTGTTTTTTTAAAGGAAACATTTTCAAATTATTACCATTTTTCAGTCCTGTTCCATTTTCACACAATGACGTTATTGCCATTTTTTTATAGAGACTCTTCCATTTTCTTTATGGATATGGATAGATTACCAAATTTTGATTTATATCCATGTAATATGTATGTATATATCTTTGAACCGACAGTTCTTAATATATTGATTTTCTTGAAATTGAACATTTGTTATGTTAAATTTTATAATAAATTGCTATAAGTTGCTATGAGAAATCTTTGGTGTTTAGAAAAAATTTCGATTTTACCACTTGTAATTTCAGCGACGGGAATAGTACCGCAATCTCTTTTTAAAAATTTAAAAATTCTGGATTTAGGTAACACATTAGTAGTTGAAATTCAAAAAGGTATATTATTATACTCATGTCATATCGTGAGGACGTTCCTTAATATTGATACAGAACATAATAAAACACAACAAAGTCAAAATGTGGAGGTGAGACGCCGGTAATTATGTTGATTAGCACTGCACTATTACTTGATAGTAATATCCGTAATAGTGTATGTACTCAAAATTGCCGTGCCGCCGGGTGGTGGAGGGTTAAGAAAATGAGTAAGGAGGAAAAAAAACAAAATTTTGCACTAAAAAAATATTAAATGGGTATGAATTTTATTATGGTTTATACCTAACAGTGTATGTATCACCAAAATATGAATCTTGCTATTTTAAAATTGAATACACCTTCGTTTAAAGTACATATAGTAAAAAAAATTACGATTGCGGATACTTACTTCTCTCGCCAAGAGATGTTATTTTGAAATTTATTATGGTATTTTTTCAAAGGTATAAATTTGAAAATGGTATTCATACCACAGATAAAATGTAGAGTACCTAATTATTTTTAGGAGACATAATTCACATCCAGGAATCTAATGTTTCTGTGAATTTCGTACAGAACCTTTTATGCCCGTTTGCACAGTCGTACTAAGCAATGGAATCACATTGTTATCCAATACTTAAGCATTGCTTAGTACGACGGTGCAAACGGGCATTAGACTGTTAGGAGATATGAAGAATAAATAGAAAGAAGAGAACATATGAAAAAAGCACTAAACTACAAACTGAAACGTCCAGGTTACTAATTTTGTGTTAGAAAGTGAATTAGCACTTGTTTATAATTTTTCATGAAAGTGTTCAAATACAAAAAAAACAAAATCTTCAAATAAAAATTTTGCAATCAAAGCGTGAAATACTCACAGAGGAAAATGTTTTTAATTTGCTTTTTCACTCAAAGGCAAAATTTTCTTATTCCGATTATCAAAACATTTTACAATTGTAGAGTAAATTATTTAGAACGAACTAATTAAAATCCTTGGGCAATTTTACCGGCAGATTGAAAAACAGAATTGAAGATTAGAATCTCCTCGTACATGCATGTAAAATACTAATAATAACAACAGAGAGGAACGAATTTCTTATTTTCGTTAATAAGGAAAAATAAAACAAGAAAATAGGAACTATCTTTTCCTTTGTTTTTATGATGCTCTTTAAATAAATAAAATGGTATTGAGATCAGATAATACCAGAGAATTATAAAAATGAAATATTTGGGACACAATGTGGCAATGAAAAATAAAAGTGGTCTCACAGATTGACTCATGCAAGTATACATTGTCATTGATTGTCAATTAGAAGTGGGTCACATCCGTCAACAACATTTCGGCTAATTAATTTCTTTTGGAATACCTAATCTTAAGCGTATTTTGTGGAATTTCATAACATATACGTTTCGTTATTTTGTATTTATCAAAAATAGGATTAATATGAATATAAAAGAAAACTGGGTTATTATTTAAAGAATTTTTATTCAATAAGTTCAGATATCAACTTAAATAAAATGTCATTTTCCGGTAAATTAGAACAATGCGACAAATTTTGAATTTTATTTTTTTAGCGAAACTTATCTATTTTTTTTACTTTTTGACATTTATATTATGTCATGTTTTCTAAATACCATTTATTATTAAACAAAAATAGTTCTAACCTATTTTAAACGTTTCCTTTGTTCTTTTTGTTATCTTTTTACATCAAATTTAAATTAAATCAACTTAAACGATACCTTTATAAATTGATTAGGCTCAATACATTGCTAGGATGGTTTTTGAAATGAGAAGCAACATTAACTATAATCATTATGATGTTTTTTCATTAATAAGTATGTAGGCAAGTTTTTTAAAATTGTTAAAAAAAGTGTCTAATTGTAAGATATTAATCCCTAAGCCCATTACCTTTCATTTCCAAGTTATCCGAGTGTAGATAAAGGCAGATTAGAACTCGTGTCTACTTAGCAAACATTAATGATCTCGAACAAGCGGAAGAGAAGTGCTCTTCTTCGACGGCAAACTTACATAATTATTATTTCATGTAGGAGTCGGCGTGACTATACTCGAGGCATCCTGTCCCAGACCTCTAGAGACCTTTAAGGGTCATTCAAGTAAAGTTGTCCCCTTGACCATCGCTCGATTTTGTATTCATGTTCCGCACAGATATCTCTTATGAAATTAAAAATGTTACTTTAAGAGATTGAAGGATACGTCAGTAATTGTCTTACTAGATATGAAAATTACGAATGCAAATTGTTCCACTTACACCCTTTTCATTAAACACAACGACAGCGTAGTCTTTTATTTGTGTGGGTGGTGTAAGTAGCAATATTCATGTCATCGTTAGACCTAATTATACCGTTCAAAAGCCTACTCGTTTTTAAATTACTCTGTCAAGTGTGCATTATTAAGTTTTATGAGAATAGTTTTCGCTGAAATTCTGTTTATTTCGTTTTTAGATCTCAATAGCAAATGCTCTTTTGACAGCACAATAAATCTTAATTGGTAACCATATAAGTGACACAGTAATGATTGAAATTTTTATTGGATTCATATGTTAAAGTGAGAATTAGCTCAACCAAATTCTTGTAACAACATCCTGCGTAGGACAGATTGGTTTTAAAAATGTGCAGATATACAGAAATAAGACAAAAATGATAACAATAATTAGTTATACAGGGTTATTCACGAGTAATAATGGGCCTTACAAACATTGAAACGAAACCAGTTACACATTTTCATCGCCTTCGTGGATCATTTATTTATTTATTTATTTATAAAAAAAAAAATCAAATAATGCATATGCATTGTTGGGTATCCGCATAGTTTGTGCAATGACGGACGTTTTCAGGTTATAGTATTTGACATAAAAACTTTTGACCACACAAACGTCAGTTTATTTAAGAGAGTAACAAAAGACACTAAACTTAATACATACTCCTGAGCAGCAACTGTGGCACTCTCATCACACTGTCCATATAAAACAAGCATATCAAAATACTCTGAAGAAGTAAACATTAAGCATTTATAATGACTTTTGTAATTGTCAGAAATAATTTATTATGACATAATATCATCAATTACTTTGCAACAATCAAATTTGTTTCGATAGTTACTAATATTATTTTTTAAGGTAATTTTTTATTTACACCCGATTGGTCAATTAAAAACGTTCTTATTTGAAAATCCAATGAGGATGGATTTAAAAAAATATTTTTCCTATTATTCCCAGAAGATGATGATTTCACCGTATTATTTTGGTCCGCCCTGTAAACATATATAAATTTTATTATAACCACACAAGTATACAGGTGGTCCCGAGATAACCTGCCAAAAAAATTCTGGGTCATTGAAAGGATCTAAAAAGTCCAAAAAACCCCTTTTCATTAGGTCCAAAATAATGGGGATAAATTAACCTCTATCCACACCCATTCGACGCTGCTGACCACAAAAATACGTACCTACTCAGGAATTAATTGTTGCTGTTTGTAAGGATGACAGTATCTAAGCAACATAGGTACCTGAATTGTTTATGACAAATCTCAAATCTGACAAACCAAATCAAATTAATGACATTTATTGAAAACGCTGTACCTACACTGTGTGCGTTAATTCACCAGCTTATTAAGGTACAAAAGCTGATTTTGTAGACTGAGATGAATGAGTAATAAATAAAGTGGTGTTACTCAATGTGTAAATAAATGTAGAGGTAATGTGTGCAAAATTATGGAAGAACTGTGTAATAAGAGTATCGTCTTAATTGTGGTTAAATAGCCAAAATAATGTATTGAATAAATTTATTTACACTTTACATATTCGTACTTTCAACTCTAACTGAGAATATCTACTAACGAAAGGTAAACTAGGCTAGAAAAATTATTTTATAATAAATGTTCTGTGTGCCTTCCGTTGGCATTTAAGCACATTTGAGTACACCGGTACCAATTTTCATAAACAGAATTCAGCATTTCTGGGTTTTTACGAATCTGGTTCGCGGCGTCTGTTACACGTTTCTCGATTGGCCTTTTGTATTTATTTCAACTTCGTATACCAAATCTTTCGTGTGGCCCCAAAAATTAAAATCCAGAGGGGTTAAATGAAGGATCGGGGACGCCATCGTATTGGAATCAGTCAGAACCAACCTCACATAAATGTAGATGTAGCTCCACAAAAGTACAACGGGACGGAAGGATTCCTTCAGGAAAACGCTGGCCGTATGGTCCCCTTGCCGGTCTTGAATTACCACGTGTTTCGCCAAAGAGTAAATGCAAATCGGCGTATTCCTGTTTTGTGAATTTCATAACTTTTTGAAGGATTCGCAAATTTAAAATTAAACTTGACAAATGTCATACGTGTTACAGGTACCGTTGCTGAAGAAATTGCAGTCAAGTAACCAGAATTACCTTGTTAAAACCGATTAACTCATTAGCGTACAGCAAATTTTGACCAAATTTTCAATTATTTTTATCTCAAAAACGAAAAGACTTTTTTCTAATGCGGTATCGAAAACTGTTACATTTCCACATTCATTTTGGTTAGGAAAAGTACTACTTTTCCTACCTAGTTAGGAAAAGTAAAACAAATGAAAACCAGCAATTATATTATTTATTATAAATATGTACTACAACATTATTGCATTCTTTTAACAAACAAAGTAACAAAGTATGTCCTGAATATTTCTAATAAATCCAAACCTTCAAAATTGCCTGGTGATATTGTAAATTCTCGCCTGACGTTTGTTTTAGTGTCTGGAATCTGGATAATGATATAAGACCCCTTGTCTGTAATGTTCTTCACGTCAAGAAAAGTCAATTCCTCGCGACGGCATGCCCCACTGATCCCGATTATCAACATCACCTTTAAAGAGTAAAACAGTTAGTTTTTGAATTACATAAAAGTCACCTTTACCTTCATCATTAAATAAGTGCCATTATCCGCTTCCCTTAGGAACTTTTCTATCTCCTGCTTGGTAAAAATGTTGGATTTTTTCGAAACCTGACCGGTTGATTTTCTTTTGATGAACGTTATCAGGCTTGCATATTTCTTGATTTCTATATTTTTCTTTAATTGGATTGTAGACCTCAGCATCAAGAAAAGGCTCCATAATGTCGAGCCTTTGAGTTTTCTTGATTTTTGCTCAAAATAGGCCAGTAGAACTTCTTCAGTAATATCACGCACTCGCTTTTCACGGCACCAATCCTCAAATTGTTGGTAAGCTTTATCATATTTTTTCCGCGATTTCACGGGTAATAACTCATTGACTGCTAATGCTGCTGACTCTTCTACGTCCGAGCTAACAAATTCAGCATCTTCTGACATTTTTCATCGCAAATACACTCACAACTAAACGAACTCACAAATTTTTCTAATGTGAAAATTTGTGTTTACATTGATTCCATAACGACCAAAATGAGCTACTCGATTTTTCGAATTTTGTATCCAAAATTTTCAATAAATCCTCAAGAGGTAAGGGTTTTCTCTACCTCATTAGAAAAAATTATGTGTGCAACACGAAGGAAAAGTGTTTTTTTCCGTATTCGACGCGTTTTTAAACTCGACTACGTCTCGATTAAAAATCCCGCATCTCGTACGGAAAAAAGTCACTTTTCCTATCTCGTTGCACAAATAACTATTGTTAAAAACATTTTTTGTGTATGAGTTCTACTCATCATCACCTATTACTGGATTTCTTCTGGCAGGTTATATCGGGACCAGCCTGTATTAATAATAATAGTAACATGATTGTGTTGAAAACAAATGTAGTCAAGTGGCCTGGTACTTCCTTTTGTTTCGTACGGAGAAGCTCCATCAGCTGTCAAATATTTCATGAAACAGAAATCATAGGACAAAAGAGTGGAAGTGGATAACCTTCAATATACAGGTGTCCCAAAAATGGCGTACTAACGGTGCACTACGGTGTAGAAGAGATTACCGGAAACGTCAGAAAAATGTTTAAAAAAATCTGTTGGACTTATTTGCTGATTTGGCGGTCTTTGAAAGTGGCACTTAACACATCAATTATTTTGAAATATATGTATGAAATTGTCATGACAGCTACCTCTAATCGTACATATTACAACAAAGTACAAGATCACTCACTACCAATATTTAATCCTGCGTAATAGAGAATTTAGGAGCTTTGGAAATCGAAAAAAATATTTTAAATCCACTACGATAACATTGCAAGGTAATAATGTACGAATTTCGTATCCCACCTCCACCCGGCGGCACGGCAATTTTGCCGGACTACATACACTATTACGGATAATACTATCAAGTAATAGTGCAGTGCTTATCAACATATCGCCTCCACATTTTGACTTTTTTGTGTTTTATGTTCTGTGTCAATGTTAAGGAATTTCCTCACGATGTGACATGAGTATAATAATATACCTTTTTGAATTTCAACCACCAATGTGTTCTCTAAGTCCAAAATTTTTAAATTTTTAAAAAGAGATTGCGGTACTATTCCTGTTGCTGAAATTATAAATGGTAAAATCGAAATTTTTTCTAAACACCAAAGATTTCTCATAGCAACGGAGAGTTCTAAATATTGATTAATTTTTGTATTATATGTCTGTGTTATATTGTGTGAACTTGGAACGAATATATCTTTGTTTACATTGTATTACCGTTAATAATAATAATACTTTAAATTTATCAATAAACAATACTAAATTAAAATCCGAGCCTATTCAAATTAAACGGGGGATTTATCAAGGAGATTCTTTAAGTCCTTTATGGTTTTGTCTAGCCATCAATCCTTTGACAAATCTATTAAATAGCACTGGATATGGTTTCAATATTAGACTTAATAATACCACACTATCCAAATTAAATCACCTTCTCTATATGGATGACATAAAACTTTATGCATCAAAAAAGAATCACATTTTATCTTTACTAACAATAACTGAAAATTTCTCAAATGATATTGGGATGAGTTTTGGTATTGATAAGTGTAAAATGCAATCAATATGTCGCGGTCATTACGAACATTTAGAATATATAACTCAAGAAGGAGAAATCATTAAAAATTTAAATAAAGGAGAATTTTATAAATATTTAGGTATTAATCAATCAAATCATATTCAACACTCAATTATAAAAGAAAATTTAGAAAAGCAATTTTATTTAAGAATTAAATCTATTTTAAAATCAAAATTAAACGGTAATAATTTAATTAAAGCAGTTAATACATATGCTGTTCCATTACTGACCTATTCTTTCGGTGTTATAAAATGGTCCAAAACTAATTTACAGAACATAAACATTAAAACTAGAGTTCTTTTTACCAAATTTAGTAAACACCATCCTAAATCTGCTATTGAAAGATTTAATTTACCACGCGAAAACGGTGGTAGGGGTTTTTCAAATCTAGAAATACTGCTAAAAAATCAAATTGCTTCACTAAAAAATTATTTCCTCAATAGAGCTCGTGATAACACCTTTTTCAATGCTTTGGTTTCAGCCGATAAAGGCTACACACCTTTAAATTTAAGTGATAATATAATTTCAGACATTGTTAAGCCAAATATACCTGACACAATAGCAAATATAAAACAGAAGTCTTTACATGGGAGATACTTTAAAGAACTGGAACAACCAGAAGTTAATATTCAGGCATCTCATGCATGGCTTAAGAAATCAAATATTCACCCTGAGACGGAGGGTTTTATATTTGCAATACAAGATCGTGTTATAAATACAAGAAATTATAAAAAACACATATGCGGTTTACAATCGATAATTGATAAATGTAGGATTTGCGGAACTGAAGGGGAAACAATTGAACACATTATTTCTTCTTGCACCGTTTTGGCTCAAAGCGAATATAAAAAACGACACGATATATTCGCTAAAATTATACACATGAATTTAGCCGTTAAATTCAATTTATTAAAGAATACACAACCACATTATAGTTATACACCAGAAAGTTGTTTGGAAAATGACAGTTACAAGTTATATTTTGATAGAACAATTTTAACTGACATTCATATTAAGCATAACAGACCAGACATTATAATTTTAAATAAACAACAAAAGCAAGCATATCTTTTAGATATAGCTGTTCCAAATTCACATAATATAATACAGACATATAACACAAAAATTAATAAATATTTAGAGCTGTCCGTTGCTATGAGAAATCTTTGGTGTTTAGAAAAAATTTCGATTTTACCACTTGTAATTTCAGCAACAGGAATAGTACCGCAATCTCTTTTTAAAAATTTAAAAATTCTGGATTTAGATAACACATTGGTAGTTGAAATTCAAAAAGGTATATTATTATACTCATGTCACATCGTGAGGAAGTTCCTTAACATTGACACAGAACATAATACACAACAAAGTCAAAATGCGGAGGCAAGACGCCGGTAATTATGTTGATAAGCACTGCACTATTACTTGATAGTAATATCCGTAATAGTGTATGTACTCCGGCAAAATTGCCGTGCCGCCGGGTGGAGGTGGGATAGTATAAAAAACACATATGCGGTTTACAATCGATAATTGATAAATGTAGGATTTGCGGAACTGAAGGGGAAACAATTGAACACATCATTTCTTCTTGCACCGTTTTGGCTCAAAGCGAATTTAAAAAACGTCACGATATATTCGCTAAAATTATACACATGAATTTAGCTGTTAAATTCAATTTATTAAAGAATACACAACCACATTATAGTTATACACCAGAAAGTTGTTTGGAAAATGACATTTACAAGTTATATTTTGATAGAACAATTTTAACTGACATTCATATTAAGCATAACAGACCAGACATTATAATTTTAAATAAACAACAAAAGCAAGCATATCTTTTAGATATAGCTGTTCCAAATTCACATAATATAACACAGACATATAACACAAAAATTAATAAATATTTAGAGCTGTCCGTTGCTATGAGAAATCTTTGGTGTTTAGAAAAAAATTCGATTTTACCACTTGTAATTTCAGCAACGGGAATAGTACCGCAATCTCTTTTTAAAAATTTAAAAATTCTGGATTTAGATAACACATTGGTAGTTGAAATTCAAAAAGGTATATTATTGTACTCATGTCACATCGTGAGGAAGTTCCTTAACATTGACACAGAACATAATACACAACAAAGTCAAAATGCGGAGGCGAGACGCCGGTAATTATGTTGATAAGCACTGCACTATTACTTGATAGTAATATCCGTAATAGTACGTATGTACTCCGGCAAAGCAAGCATCCTCGATAAGGTAGTAAGTAGTTTGTACGCCAATTTTGGGATACCCTGTATACCGTGCGATCGAAAATAAAAAAAATCGAGATTGCCATGATTAATACATATCAGTTAGCAGCACGTAAAAATTTATTTCAAATGTCATTACAATGGTAATTGTCATTATTAATTATTGACTATTAAAATTTGCTATTACAATATGTTCACTTTAGAGCAAGAAATTTTCATTGCCCAGTGTTTCTTCAGCAATAGAGAAAGGCTTGGTCCTATTCGACACCTCGAGTTTTTGAGAAATTTCAACAAAAGTTTCCGGACTTTCAAGGCACTTAACCAACAACTTGCCCAGAAAGTCTACAAATGCGTGAACATGTTTTTGGAAATAGGTAGTGTCCTGTGCAAAAAAGGCAGCAGACGTCCGACAAAAAGATCAGCTTAAAATATTGAGGGTGAACAAAGAATAATTGCAGAGATTAACCCAAAAAACGAATCTATCATTTGGTACAGCTTATCCTTAAAAAAGAGTTCTCTATCGTGGTTCTGTTGTGCATGAAATTACTCCTTGACAATAAGCAGCGTGCGCGTGCTCCGTGCTCGCCGTTGACGTTAAATAAAGGTGCGGGAGTTTTAAATCTCATTGTTTCATTGCATTAGCTGAGGAAATTCTTGTACAACCGACAGATCACACAAAATTCTTTATGAAAGTCAAGATTTCAACATTCTCAAAATCACTAACCTATCTTTTAAGACTGACATCTGTTAATTGAAATCTCACGAATTGCCAACTGAAATGTTTGGTCAGCGCCAACTCTAATTTTTTTTTTGATCTCACGGTATTTCAGAAAAATGTGTTAACTAAAAAGACGAACGCGTTGAGAAAAGGGAGAGAAAATAAAAAAATTGTTACACAGTCTAGGACTGGTTTACAAATCTATGAGGGGCATGGTGACCAACTCAATAGACCGGGACCAATGGCTTAACGTGACTTCCGAATCACGAGACAGAATATAGCCTTTTTTTTATTATTTTAAATTTCGCCCTGAGTCGGAATCGAACCCGCGACCCTCTCTTCCCTGAGCCGAAACGGACTCCCTTAGGCTATACAACACAAATTACATAAATAACAAAAAAAAAAAGTTGCATAAACCAACGGAAAAAATTAGTTTTTTACAAAATAATAATAAAAACTTTTTCTTTAGATCTGCAATTTGAATTAAACACAGAAATATTTAATTCGAAGTTAAATTCAAACTGATATTAAGAATAATTCAGCTTAGAGCAAAGTAGAAAGAAACATGTTTTAAACGTTGATTGCAACTTGAACTGACACAGCTTGTTGTAGATGTTAATAACTGTTAACTACTAGATAAGTTTTTTCTTTCGTCTTTTAATCGTACACGATGATGGTTCGTCATTTATTGTCCTTGATGCAGATGAACTAAAACTGTTCATGATCATTTATTATAAGAATTTATTGTATCAAATGCCCGACTCCTTGGAATTGTTGTGACATAAGCTAACCTTGATTTGATCAGCAATATGGTTCTTCACGATAGACCAAGTCAGAGTTAAATTTAGAGCAGAGTTACAATTTTTCTGTGGGTAGCATAGAAAATACATGAGTAATCAGACTTGAAACAGTAGTGCCTCATGGGTACACAAATTCTGACACCAGATCAGAAGTGCTTTCGACCATTGACCTTTGGGAAAGTTTAATTATTAAATGATTTCTAACGGTCAATAAAGTTTGAGTTCATCACTTTGATCTAGAGGCAAAACGTCAAACTCTGGAGTGGAGACATGAAGGCCCGTTCAGAATCGACTTAGTGCAACTTGATGGCAGGGCAGACATTATTTTACACATACTTGTTCAAAATGGGGCTAAGCTTAACGGCAATAATGAAGTATGATCGTGGCAGTACACTGCAAGTTCTACGCTTTGGTACTGCACGCGCTCCATATGATTTTTGTAGGCCAATCACAACATAATTATGTGTTACAAAAATTCACGAACGGAAGCCTAAAATTTATCATTATTTACGAACATTAGAAACCTATCATTTTTTTCACTTGCTTTTTAGTGTTTAATTAGATTTCAACGATAAGTTGTGTTGGGAAAAAAATTCCACAGTAGCACTTGCATACGAACCATCTTCTTTTGTTACGCCGTTCAGTTTTTTCATTATTTTTATATGATGTACCTACAGTAATAGCGAGGCTGGTTACAGCGGGTGATTAGTATTTTGTACTAATGCATGTCTGGACTATGCCATTTAACGAACTGTGGTACCAAACTAATACGGATTACCAGCGATACTACCAAATTGTACCAAGTTTACTGTGAAGGATACTTAAAGATTGCCATCCCTTCAAAATAACCGCCTCAGTAAGAAAAGTTTTGGCAAATAGTTCATTCGTTAATTTATTCCGATGAAGCGGAGTGATTATTATTATTTATTGCGTGGATAAACTGTATCAGAAGAGTGTTACGCTCAGTTAATACCAAGTGCGCGATTCTATCAAGAATAGAAAGTGTGGCGTTCTATCAGAATAGCGTTTTAGCATCATTTCCATCACTGCTCTTCATAGTACATATCAGCAAATCTGTATCTAATTCCTTTTGTCGTCAACTATAAGTCTTTGAAAATAAAGAATTAATTGACGTTAGATCTAAAAGACCAAAGAAAGATAATCATCAATAATAATTAAGAATATTAATTTGAAGTTTATGTTGTGAATCTGGTTAAGTGTATACAGGGAATGGCAGGACTGACGCCCCACAGAAGAATGGCAAATTCGTGGGATTGAGCTGAAACGTAAATTAAAAACTATATTTTTTTTACTCTCAAAATAAGCGAGGAAAGACATTGCGAAATTGACCAATCAAACGAGAATACCATCGAGGACTTAATTGGTCGCTACGCAATCAAATATTATCGAACCGGGCGAAACTTTTTATAATCAAATGGTCAACTGCTTTTTTTGACAGACGTTTGTGTCATCTTGACAATTTATACATTTTAATTTGTCATTGTGTTTTCTCAAGATCTGAAATCGTGTTGCAAAACTCTGCCGAGATGTATTCAGCTGCCGATAGTGTTGAGATGTTGATTATCTTTAGAGAATGCGGACGGAACGCTAGGGAGGCAGCAAGAATTTTCTCTGATCGTTTTCCTGACCGACCTTCTCCTGATCACAAAACAATTTTGAGAGTACCTGCTAGGGCTCAAGAAACAAGGAAAGTTTTGCCGAATCGAAATGAAATTGGCGGAGGTGCACGAATCGCACGGACCTTGGCTAATGAAGAGGCAATACTGAATATCGTTGAAGAAGATGGAACTAGGAGTATAAGAGAAATTGCCCAAGAGGTAGATATCTCCAGCAGATCGGTACATCGCGTTTTGAATGAGAACAGACTTCATCCTTTCCACTATACTCGTGTGCAACATCTCGAACCAGAAGATTACCCTGCTCGAAGAAATTTTTGTGTTTGGTTGCTTAATAAAGTGGCAGAAGATGCAAATTTTATTTCACGGATCTTGTTTTCGGACGAATCAAGTCAAGTTTTGGTCGGCAGGGATGTTTCAACCATCGAAATTTGCATGTCTGGTCGTACGATAATCCAAGGGCTACTTATCCGCGTGCATTTCAGCGTCGATTTTCCGTAAATTTGTGATCAGGACTAGTGGGAGATTCAGTGGTCAGTCAAGATTGTAAAAAATAAAGAAAGCGTGTTTAGGTATTCTTTATTTTCAGATCGGACCTTTTGAATTCCCTATGCGTTTAACAGGAGCAGTGTACCCAAACTTTTTAAACATGGACTGGCTCATTTACTTGAAAATATTCCATTGATTTTTCTTGTAAATCAGTGGTTCCAACATGACGGGGCGCCACCCCATTTCAGTCGCAATGTGCAAGGTATTTTGAATCGAATGTATCCTAATCCTTGGATCGGACGAGGTGGTCCACGCCACTGGCCTGCACGATCTCCAGATCTCAATCCTCTGGATTTTTTCTTATGGGGGTACGTGAAAAAACAGATTACAAGAAGTTTTTGGAACAATTACACCTGAAATGGTCAGGGCCTCTAAATTAAACTTACTACGGCGTGCACAACTGTGTCTCTAAATAAATGAATGGTGGACATTTTGAGCATCTCCTTTAATTCTTCTTTCTTTGAGTTTTGTTTGTGTTTCGCTTTGTTATTATTTGCTTTCGTTCTATTAAAATCGCCTAATAATAAATTTGTATTAATAGTTGCGGGCTATACGATGACAACTTTTATTAAATTTATTGACATTATTCTTAACCTAAATTTTTTGACAGTGCAATAATGTGCTAAATTTGACAATAAAATACGGTCGACCAGATATTTTGAGTAGAATGATAATACAGTGTGGAATAAAATGATTTACATCTAGTTACTTTTGCATTACCCTTGTAAAAATACGAAATGCCGCTCTACAAAAAAAAGAAAGCCTAACCTCAAAATATATATCCAAATTCCAAATGTGATTTATTGCGAAGGGATGATATAAATGCAAAGTTGAGATTGAAATAAAAAAGGAGCTAACAAAAGCAAGTCACAGCTAGTGTTGAAAGTGGCCACCAACGTTTGTTAATTCAATTTAGTAAATTGTAACAATTGTCAATTCGATTGATGACATTTAGTGACAGAACTAATAGTTCGGCACTTCGAAAAAAAAAGTAGAGCGGTACAGGAAAATTTACATGTGCAAAAATTCCAAAGGTAACTAGATGTAAATCATTTTATTCCACACTGTATTTTTGGAAAGTAAGCAACGCCCTCATTCATTCTGTTCTTCCCTATTTTTTCCGCGCTTGACTAACGGGATTGGTGGATTTAATATGCTTCTAACTCGATTAAAAAAGCAGATAAGAAAAAAGAATCAGTCTTTCCAGTAATGTTATTGCAGTCGGCACAAGTCAGTTTCCTCTGGGGTGTGAGTTGTGCCACACCTGTATTGAAAAAACTTGGTGTCGCTCTTAAAGCTAAAGATATTCATTTTTGACATTCGTCAAAAAATAACTTCTTGATCTTCTCTAATTTTTGTATGCTGCTAGATAATCTACGTTAATGAAGTTAGTCCTCTAGTTTTGTGTATATACGAGGGGGACTCGATAAGCTCTTACACAACAAATTTGACATTTTTATTTATTCAACGTAATTACTTCATTCATAAAATAATTATTGACATTATATAACTACAGGGTCTTTTCAAAGTTGAGGCGTTCCTTTCAACATGTGATAGTATGCGTTGTTCTAAAGAGTTTTAGCCAAAATCACCTTAGTAAAATGTGTACGGCAATGAAGATACAATAAGTTAATTTTGTTGAAATTTTTGAAACCGGTCCTGCTCAAATTTGCGCTGATTTGTTAGAAATTAGAATTGACAAAAAAAAATCAAATGAGCACGGACGTTAATCAAAAATATTGTCAGAGTTGTCACCTAATTAGTCGGAATCGCTTTATCATTACGAAAATAATGAGCTCAGAGATATGTTGCTAATGTACTATGGCGGACAATAAATTTAGGCCGGCAAATTTTTGACATTTCAAAAAAGTCAATGCAAGCGACCATTTATTGTCATTATGACTGATTTGTCAGTTTGTCAAACTGAAGGTTTTCAAGCTGTTTTGCATTTCCTTCGCCCTTTTCGTAACTTACAGATCATGACGCACTAGCATAACTGATTTGTAGTAGCACTTCTCTCTGGAGCACGCTTCTTTTCCGAATTTTAATTTTGATTATCGCTGTCACGATGACAGGAATGACAAAAATCGAAAATGGGGTTAGTTGAACATAATGCCAGCTTCACATTTTGTTGTCAAGCCAGTGACAGGCCGGCCTAAATTTATTGTCCGCCATAGTATATTCGCAGTGTTATCACGTTATCAGAATGCAGCTGCGGTGTCCAGAGAGTACGCAGAGCGATTTCCAGAAAGACACCATCCTGGGCCACGTTAGTTATTAATCTAGTACAGCGGAGAAATAGACAGGACTGGACTCAAAATTTTAGAAAACAATAAAAATATACAATCAATTATCTCCGTTAATACAAACATTTTACTAAGAAAATGTTTGCCTAAAATTCTTAAGAATAATGTATAGTACCTCGTGTTACAAGGAACGCCTCAACTTCGAATACACCCTGTATAATTGCTCGTACGCCACGGAATTTTGACCGTCACTTGTCATTCCATTGACATGAGATGTAAGGCTTGTCATTGTGACGCTGACTGACTTGCATGAAATTTTTGGATTTCAATTCCAAAAGTCAATCATATTGATAATAAAGCATCACCAACATTATTTTTTTTTAATTGACATGAAAATGACGACCAAAATTCCGTGACTGCAATTGGAAATTTTCTTGATCACATTTTTAAGCAGCACTTAACTCATTTGAAGAACATTTCTTCCTTTCATACATTTTTTAAGTTTTCGAAACATATTCTTCTTTGAAGATGCCATATTAGAACTTTATGAAAGCGTTTGTTGAAGATTGTATTTGTATTACATAAATATTGGATTAGAGATAGTGATTAGATATACAGAAAATGGCAGGAGAAACAGCAAAAATATACCCTTTATAATCATTTTCTAGTGAATTTGCATTCGTAAAACGGGTATGGATTTCATAGATAAAAACAAAAACAAAATCCAATATTTAACCGTCCGACTCTCCATTTGCATTACGAAACTTATGTTACAAAACGTACAAATTCACTTTTCGCAAAATTCCGGCTTAGTGAGAATAATTTTTATTATTATTCACTCGACATACACTCACAAACTGCACCTAAACATAGAATGAGTCGTCATTATTGCACTTGACATTTTTGTTCCTCGTTTTTGAACCTTAAAAAGAAAGTTGATACAGTGATATCTTACCATGCATATACAACGATATCTCAGGGGTAAAGCTGGAGATTCTTCCTGGTTTGATGACTAGATCCTTGTTAGCAACGTTATCTTGGAAAATCCAATCCTGATTCTCAAAATGAAAAATTAGTGGAAATGTTTTAACTTGTTAAAACTTGCTATCATTCATTTTTGAGAAATACATACATCGAAGTGAGATTGATTTTTATAAATACAGGGCTAGTCACATAAGACATAAGGCTTTCTGAATTTATTTTGTAGGCAACCAAAAATACTAACAACGCTGACCATTTCATACCATTTATAATGTGATTTAATTTAGTAATCAACGTAGATATGTAGGTAATTTGGGTAAAAATGTCAAAATTACAGTTGCTGAATTTAATTATTTATTTCGTTAATCGGAACAGGATAATAAAGCCGTATTTAAATAAACTAACGCACCAAATGTTTAAAGTGTCCTCCGTTAGCTTGAAGACATACTTCAAGTCTGTTAAGGAACGACCGCCGAACTCTTTATCCTGTTCTGATTATGCAAATCCATAATTAAATTGTCACTGTCATTTTGACATTTTTAGTCAAATTACATACCTATCTGCGTTGATTACTAAATTAAATCACATTATAAACGGTATCAAGTGGTCTGTGTTATTAGTATTTTTGGTTGCCTATAAAATAAATTCAGAAATAAGCCTTAAAGGCCCGGTTGTATCGAGCGATCAAATTAATTTGTAATCGAGTTATCCATGAATCCGAAATCGTATGTCGTTTCTTGAACAAAAAACACAGCTTAAAACACAGGTTGGATCTGAGCACATCAATCGAAAATCCATCCATTTGATTGGCTGATTCAAATCCAATGTTAAATATCCACCAATCAGATCGCTTGACATTATGTTAACTTTAACAACGAACTTGACATCCCTTTATACAACCGGGCCATAATATGTGACTAAACCTGTATACATAACAAAAAAATATGTTTGTGTGTTTATCTAGTCGTATTAGAATTGATTTCGAAGTACACACAATTAAATTTAGATCAAGCTATGAATAATTCAACATTTCATAATCAGAATATCTCGAGCTACTACTTATATGTTTTCAAATGACTGTAATTTTTGCGAAAATTTGTAATTAATTTTTTCTTATACTTATACAGTGAATTTTTTTTATCGATGAACCATAGGGATTTACATGGTGTAAACTTTATTTCGTGTTAATGGTTTTTCTACTGCTGATTTCAAAATTATTTTTCGCACACTTGTAGCTTACTTAATTTTCTACAGGTTCTTTTTTTTTCAAGAAACATACACACAATGGCCCCAACAGGTGAATGTATGCGCAGTAATTTTGGGTGTTCAATTTACTGGACCATTTTTATTTATTAAAATATTAGGCAGACAATATAATTCATGTATCACGTGATCATGAATGATCCAATGAAAACGCGTAAAAGTCCTTAGTTGCATGGCTATCACAGCGATTATAAAAAACAAAAAAAATATTTTCTTATTTACTTTCGTCGTTACGATTTTTGATTGAAATAAATTTGTCAATTTGACAAATAAATGAATAATTTTGTATTTCATTCATTATATTGTCTCATCGAATATAACACGTGGTATGATTAATCATCGATGATATTAAATTAGTGAAATTGAAGCAGGACATTTCACTCGTCCTTCGGACTCGTGAAATCTCCAGCACAATTTCACTCATAATATCATCGATAATAATCATACCACTTGTTATATTATAGCTGAATATAGCCTAAGGGAGTCCGTTTCGGCTCAGGGACGCGAGGGTCGGGGGTTCGATTCCGACCCAGGGCGAAATTAAAAAATTAAAAAAAAAGAGGCTATATTCTGTCTCGTGGTTCAGAAGTCACGTTAAGCCATTGTATTGAGTTGGTCATCATGCCCCTCATAGATTTATAAACCAGTCCTAGACTGTGTAACAAATTTTTTTTTATTTTTATTATTCTACGATTTTCCAGACCGATTAGGTTACTGTTTAGTGGCTTTTAGCAAACAGTTTGAGCATTTAAAACAGTAAAATATTTGTCCACCTCTTTGGTTTAAAATTTACAATCTAGGTTCTAAATGTTTCATTGTTTCCCTGGGTTTTTTTTTCTTTCGACATAACCTATTAACTTTAATGAAACATAAAAGTGGGTTTTCGTATCCCACCTCCACCCGGCGGCACGGCAATTTTGCCGGAGTACATACACTATTATGGATAATACTATCAAGTAATAGTGCAGTGCTTATCAACATAATTACCGGCGTCTCGCCTCCGCATTTTGACTTTTTTGTGTTTTATGTTCTGTGTCAATGTTAAGGAATTTCCTCAGGATGTGACATGAGTATAATAATATACCTTTTTGAATTTCAACCACCAATGTGTTCTCTAAGTCCAAAATTTTTAAATTTTTAAAAAGAGATTGGGGTACTATTCCTGTTGCTGAAACTATAAATGGTAAAATCGAAATTTTTTCTAAACACCAAAGATTTCTCATAGCAACGGAGAGTTCTAAATATTTATTAATTTTTGTATTATATGTCTGTGTTATATTGTGTGAATTTGGAACAGCTATATCTAAAAGATATGCTTGCTTTTGTTGTTTATTTAAAATAATAATGTCTGGTCTGTTATGCTGAATGTGAATGTCAGTTAAAACTGTCCGATCAAAATATAATTTATAATTGTCATTTTCTAAACAACTTTCTGGTTTATAAATGTAATGTGGTTGTGTATCTTTGGGTTAAAATTATTAAATTATTATTACATTATTTTATTTATTACAAAAAAACTATCAGAACTTATGAACAATTAAGTAAGCTGAAAGTGTGCAAAAAATAATTTTGAAATTAGTAGTAGAAAAACCATTAGAGGTAAAATCAAAACGAAACATGACATCACGTGGTTTGCGCAGAAGACGAATGTAGATCAGTTGAGTCCAGCTTGCGTATATTACAGTGGCGGAGTCAAAAAATTTCTTTTGTTTACTCTATAGAGGGTGTTGGGGGAATGTTATGAAGATGAAGATAGTTTTTATTATTCTATTTGAGGTTCTACGACAAAAGTAGATGACCTCGGTGTAGAATTTTTTAGATAGATGAAGAAAATTGAGTTTTGGTTAAGTTTTTGCCCCTAAACTGACGATATGATACGCCCCGGTCAGCGGTAAATTGGAGAGCGCGCATCCTAAGCTCCGCCTTGCCATGTTTCGTTTTGACTTTAGCTCTAACACGAAATAAAGTTTACACCATGTAAATCACTATGGTTCATCGATAAAAAAATTCACTGTTTACAAAATAAAACTGAAATAATATATTGTTTTAAAGCCCTTGCTTGGTTCATATTAAGTACATATATGGTATGGCGAGACAGAAGTAGTTCATCATTTATTGTGCTTTACATGGAAGCTACAGACATTTTTATTTATTTATTAGCACAGTTATCTAAGACTAATAGATCCATCTGTTTGTAACTTTTCTGTTGACGTGGCTGCACGAAATTTCCAAGTAGTTAGCCAACCTTCCATACTTTTGAGTCTAAATAAAAATTATGAAGTTCCATCAACTGTAACAAATGTTTCAAGAAATCTATAAGCATCATAATTACTAATGATTAAAGTTGCCGCAGTTGTTGAAAACATGTCTGATTTGGTATTTACTTTTTCCATACCCATCGGACAACCAGCTCTTTGGGCCTAATTTATTCTGCAACATTTGTTCTACACTAACTACAACGTGATCAAGAATGACTGAATCTGTTGGTAACAATGAAAATTTGAATGATTTTGGTACCACTGTAATCAAAACGCATTTCCGGTTGTCAGCTTTGACAGAGTTGACAGGCGAATTTGACGTTTACCATCAAAGGGTCATTTTTGTAATAGCATAAACATACCCGACATAACCTAATTTTTTTTTTAATGTCGTGTCAAGTTAAAACATCCGGTCAATGCCAATTACGAAACAGAAAAACACCAATATTTTTCAATTGTTTCATTGCCAACAGACTCAGTCATTGTTGATCACGCTGTATTAAAAATCCACGTGGCATACATTAGACATTATGTTGCTAGGAATGTATTGTTTGTTTTTACCAATGTTAGCATGTTTCTAAAATCTAGTTTGAAAAATGCTTACAAGATCTTGAAAATAAATAATTATGTGTCTTTACGTAAAACATGAAAATACAAGAAGCAGCCTTTAGATAATCTTTTTTGGCTTCATAATTTGAATTTCGCCATGGTTTTTATTGTAATGCTAATATTAGAAATGTCCTTTTTGCTCCATTATGTATGTACTTTTGCGTGTCTTAACAATCTTGGGATGTTTTATGTTTCAGCACCTATGTATTTTAATGTCACATACTTGGGAAAGTTTCATTAATTATATTTGAAAACGTTCGATTTACATTTTTATTTACTAAACGAAATTAGCCTGCTACTTTTTACACGTCGAGTAATACAAATGCTACATTGACCAATTGAAATAGTTAATTATGTAAACGCAAAACCTTTTAGATTTCTTAAATATGTATTCTGAGAATTAATTGGTATTATTCTTTCGTAAGACTCATATAATCGGAATTTACGCAAAGTACAAAGTATGTACAGTTGCGGAAATAAAATTTCGGGCACTCGGGCAGTATTGTCAATGTTATAACATAAACTCTAAAACAACCTTTACTACATTAATAACCTCACTTTTTACTCTTGTCATGTTTTTGTCTTTTTGATTTATATATTTGGATTCAAAAAATTGTGATTTGTGGCATAATAACTGGTAGGCAACATATCAAAGCGATTATTTAATTACACTCAGTGCAATTAACTCAAAATTCAAAAAATGTCAGCGTGACTGACATAGAAAAGTTTAATTTTTGAATGTCAGTCACCAATCATCATGACACCAGAAGGTGGTTTACAGAGATTTTGTTGAAGTGACAACAAAATACTGCCCGAAATTTTAATTCCGCATCTGTACTTAAATGTATGAAAAATAATTTTACATAATATGTAAACTGAAAATGTAGGCAACCAACTTTTATCTATCAAGCATTCGAATAACAGGTACCCGAAAAAAAATATCATAATATTCAGTAATAGGTACCAAATACTATTAAAAATTTTACGCTGAACGTTCACCTTTGGCATATTTATAGAGTTTGTTTTAAAATTTTATAAAAATGATAATCCACATAAATCTGAAACCTACAAACTTCTCTCCGTTGACATTGACCTTTGCACAAAAGAAATTTGTGGGATCTAAAAACGACGAATTTACTGGAGCCATGTCATATTATACACGTTACAAATATCGATCGAGCGATCAAATTAATTTGTAATCGAGTCACCCATGGATTTGAATCCGTATGTCTTTTGCGACTGACATGTCCAGATCTAACCTGTGTTTCAAGCTGTGTTTATTAGAGCGTGGAGTTCAAGTTACGACATACGATTTCGGATTCATGGATAACTCGATTACAAATTAATTTGATCGCTCAATACAAGTTAACATAGGTAATTTATTACATATAGAAACAGCTTTTGTCTTTTCATAATAGATAGAGGTCAAGGCGATTTTTAAAACGGTTCGTAAACAATATGTCTGTACTCAGACTTACCTAAGCAAACTTGCTGCTACGTTTTATTATCATTAATAAAAAAGATATAAATGTTTATGAGATGTTTTCATTATACAGATTATCGATTTTTTTGCATAGGTGATCGAACTCTGGTTCCTATAAAGTTGTCGGGTTCGTCGCCAGACGATATTTAACACTTGAAGAGAAATTTTTTGTCATAACAAATTGTATTTCTATTATGAATCAATTTATAAAAATAATGATGTGTAATAAAAGACTTTATGTGTCACATTTATTAGTAATATTTAACATTTACATATATTACACACACCATATCAGATATCAATCAACATCAAGCAGCTTTGATATGATTATTATTTGAAACTTCCACTAGACGTTCGGATACAGGTTTCTCGAACGAGTCGGGGAACCTTATTTATGTATTTTAATTTGGCAAGTGCTTTCTCGACCTCCAAAGACAAATACTGCCGCAATTATTAAATGTCACAATAAGTTTGTTAGTTAACTTAATTAATCTATTGTAATTTGTATAATTGGTTCAGAACCCAAAAATGTTTTGTATTCTTTTAGACCGATCTTATCATCTCCCTGCGTGACATCAACTTTCAAGATAACAATTTATTTTTAAATGAGCAACGATAATATGTTGACAAAAACTTGCACTGATGTAGATACATAATTTTTACATTCTATAAAATGTCACAACAAACCAAAATCTTACCCAACTTAAAATTTCTAGCAATCATTGCCCATTAGAACGATACACTTTATGAATAAATTATTAAGTGTGGGTGAGCATGAATGGAGTCATTAATTAATCATAGTGTATTATTATGCAATGTTATTTTCGTTATTAGGACGTATTCTCATCCTACTCACTTATTACAATAACGCTATTTTTAAACGTGGTGGAAGTCTTGTGTCACTTGTTGCAGTTGTTTTGTATTTTGTACAATTAGCATAAATGCGTGGAAAGGAAAGGTGCATTTTATCGTCATGTTACGTGTCACTGTAAAATATATTGTACAATTTAATAATTGACTGACAGTTTTACGGATATTTGTTGTAATTTAAAAACAAAAAAATTGCAGGCCATTATTTTCGTACTTTCGTATTTCGTATTATTTTGAAATTTACACCTAACCACTCATTAAAATATCCACGCAATGAATTTTAATTTTGTCCTCGGTTTATGTGGGTGTTATGCGGCACATCTTTCCCCGAAAAAATTCAATATTCGGATATCACATTTATAATATATTTGAGAAGGTTTCAGATCAATGATAATCATTTTTCTTTGAAATTGTTTAACAATGAAAACAATTTTATTTAATTATATTTTTCTAGATTTGGTTAATTTGTTTCCATAACGAACTGGTACCATTTTTATTTTAATAAATTTATTGTTAATTAGGAATTTTCCAAGATGCACATCATTATTTAATTGATAAATAAATTGTATACGTCTAGAAGATTTAATTTATAAATCATGAAAATTAATATAACAGTGTCTCGTATTACAGATATTACAAAAAATCAATAACAAATTCCTACATTTTATATTTTCTCATAAAATTAGCTTAGCAAAAATACATATAATGATAACTATTGCTTAAATTTCATTATGAGTAGTAACATCCCTTTGAATCTAACTCTAAAATATATTTCTGTTAGCTTCTGGGATTGGTGAAACTAAAAACTATAACTCGGTTGCAGGCTGGAAGAAAATTTATTTTTTCTTCAAACGTCCTTAAATTATGACATTATCCTGCTGCATTGATAATGCTAAAGTGTCACATCATTGTCATGGCATCTAACGAGTTGACGAGCGGGAGATATAGTATATAACGGTATTAGGCCGATATGGGTTATGTAACAGACGAGGTTGAGATATTGTAAAATCGAGGCAGAGCCGAGATTTTATAATCAACCGGGTCTGTTATATCCATATCGGCCGTATGTTGTTTTATAGTTTTCTTTATATCAATAATACTTAACATTTAACGATGATTTATTTGTAAGACTGACATTTCTCTTTACCTCAAAAATTAAATTTAGTTGTCATCTGTGCCGTAACCATAGCAACGGTAGCAAAAATAACGGCCTCAGTCTGATAATTTTGAATAACGGCCTAGTCTGTTATGGGTATCATATCAATCAAGCATTGAGTACTGATAAATCCTAATAACAGTATGGTATAAAGAAAAAGTTATTATCTCCGCTGAGGGCGTCCGTGAAGTTATTATCTCCCCTGATGAGCGGCAGTAAAGGCCCATACACAATGGCGTTAACGTTACGTCGATGTTAAAACGTTAATGTTAACGTTAGATCTAGAAATTCAAAATTACATGTATTGTGGACCGTTCACAATGACGTTATGATGAAAATTAATGTTGCATGATATTGTTAGCGTTATAACGTTAGTTCTAGAAATGTTCTTTCTGGATTCTTAACGTTAGCCAATGGAAATAATTTATAAAAAGTACTGAAATACATGTAATTAGATCTAACGTTAACATTAACGTTTTAACATCGACGTAACGTTAACGCCATTGTGAAAGGGCTGTAAAGTAAACTAGCTAAATCGTTTGAAATTCCTACCTGGTTTCTTAACATGTCTTAAATAATTTGTTATGAAGGTTTGAAGAAAAAATAGTATATGTTATCTTCAAGCGGTCGAAAATCGCGCATTTGTGTACATATTTCTATAGAAACGGTTGAAGTGACTTTTTTTGTAACCGGACTTGAAACACTTCAAATCCTAGGAGTTGAAATGTCCACAATGGTGTAACACGAGTCTCCCATATGCACGGATGACAGATGTCAAAATCAAAAATGATGGCCGTTCAACGTTAAAAAGTAAACTTTGGACTTTAGTAGACTTTACTAACATTATACCATACTTTACTAATATTATACCATACCGCCCGGGTTCGATTCGCGGTTAAATCATCAGGTTTTTTCAAATCACTACCATCTTTTGGAAGAGATGTAAAGCTGTCGGTCCCGGCTACTTACTTAGTAGTGGTCGTTAAGGTCATGTTAGCGGCGCTTATGCGACCTGAAAACGTCTAGCACTTGGCCTTAGCTAGAAGGTATACGATTATTTATTTTTTTTTTACTAATACATATTATTAAACCTTCAAGTACTAATAATATTGCAACAAGAAAACTAGCAATTACTGATGCCATAAAATTTGAAAATTGTAAATTTCATTTTACTGTGATTGCAGCAAAAGAAAATAAATGAGTTCATGTCAGATTTTTTTTGTGATCCGTTTGAAGATGAAATAGCATATATACTGTAAAAGCGGCTTTACACGATGCCAGTAACTCGTACGAGTTACTAAAATCGAGTACTGGATTTTAGTACTCCCCTCGTATAAATAGGTGTTTTAGTGTTCCAGTACAGTACTCTGTCCAGTAGCCATTCCAGTCGAGTAAATAGAAAGCAGTTCTATTTTTTAGAGTTTACTGGAGCGAGTGGTTATCCCCACCCTGACTTTGCTCAACTGTCTACAATACTAAACACATGTAGACAGCTAGACTGTACCTGTCCGTTTTAGTGAAACTTCTTTTCATTATTTTGCGGAAGTTTTGTGACTGAAAATTGCTTCTAAATGGAACCAGGATACAAAAACCGATATTAAAAATAAGATTAAGAAATAACAAAAATTAGATATTTTTTGCAAAAGAATGTTAAAGCATCTTGGAAACATTCTCATACAGTTTCGATAGTCTGGAACGTCTTCTGAGGCAAGCTCTTTTAAAAGCAACTTTGTTTCTTTAAATCCATTTTGAATTAATGGGCGTTGGTAGACTAGCTATGTTCTACTTGTACTAGCATGAAATTTACTAAAAAACTGTGTAGACGCTACTATCCTACGAAACACTCATTTCCAGTACTCGGTTTTAGTGACTCGTACGAGTCACTAGCATCGTGTAACGCCGCCTTAAGGGTCCTCATCTCGAAGTAAAAACTAGAGTTTCGAGGAATTTGGGTTGCATACTTTGTAAATGTTGAATGTATCATGACAGCTGAACCTTCTCAGCGGGAGTTACCTTACGGTCACAAAGTGCAGTGCGCTGAGAGCGGTCTTCCAGGTAGATTGATTGTAAAATGCAAATATTCTTGGTGAGAAATATTATTTCTTTAGTTTTGGAGATATCTTATAGTTTCTACCGTTTCTATAGTGCTTGTATCTTCCTAAGGAATTCTGACTTAAGCCCTAAATAAACCGAACAAAGAACCTACTTATTGTCATGTTGTGCCTGTCAATCACTAGACGGTCTCCGACAAATATTTTGAATACTACCCCAGGTAATTTTTTTCTCCGAGACCGCCTAGTGATTGACAGGTACAATATCACAATAAATTTCTTTAAGTAGGGCCTTTGTTCGGTTTATTTATGATTTAAGCCAAAATTCCTTACGAAGATAAAAATACTATACTAGGCAGTGGTCTAGTGGTAGAGGTACAGGTAAAATTATGAAAACTTATAGGACAATGATTATTTTCGGATCACAGGCTAAGAATTTAAATAATAATAATAGATGTAAGAAAGCCTTTACTTGTTATTTGCAGTTTGAAAGTTTTCTTTCTATGTAAATACGTGAGCTTCTAAACGTTGTTTATCTGATTTTTAGTGCTGCAACTTCAATTTGGATATAGTTGGGAAAACGCTCCATAACTTGTTTGCTATTAAAAATATCAACTTTTCCTTTTTTCTATATGATAGCTACGCTCCTACTGCGGTTCGAATAGGTTCGATAAATTAAGAATTTTAATTTTTAAAATAATTTCAACGAAACATTTTAAAAGCCGTTTATTTTGGGGCGGAATTTCTAGTCGGCGGCAGCGGAGTTCCTCCCGGCGGTCAGAAATTCTCAGGTCTTGTAGCAGGTAGTGAATGGTAAGGGATTAGCGCTGGTGATAAGAATGATCGGGTTGAGTGATGAAAGTATCATTTTCATAATCGATGTTGGAAACATTTTTTAGTATAATTATTTCTTTAAAAGCGTCAGCATGGAAACTGAGTGAAAAAGTGCGAAATTTTGTCAAGCCACAAAGTTATGTAATAAGTGATAACCGTATACGTTGGAGATGTGTTCAAAAGTTTTTTTTATTGCAAAAATAGATATACCTTGACTTTTTTTTTAATGACTAGATAATATTATTGTTTAATATAAAAACAGTGCTAGGCTTTGTAATTTTCACAAAAATAAAGTTGAAAATTTAGCATGTAAAACCCTATGGCCAGTCTTAAAAAAAACTCACTGTATACTCATATCATGTACATAAATAGAGTATAATTTGTAAATGCCGTATGTCATTTTAATTTACCCTTGTAAATAAAATTGTTTCTCCCTCTCATCAATGTATTTATTGCCAATTTCAAGCAAAATACTCGCCATAATAATCTAGTCCGGCTACCACTCGTCGACTACCTATCGCAGTAATCCCCGATAACCTCGGGAGGAACTCGTCCGTTAAAAAGGGTTATGCAGGTAAAGAAGTGACCACGGGAAGGAACTCGGATACGCCCTTCTAGTCAGTTGTAAATTTTATTTTATTGATGGCTTTGTCGGCAAAAGTGGTACCACATTCCTCAAGTGAAATCTGCTGGGCTTTCTTTGAAAATGCAGGTACGCGTCCGGTCCAAGAGCAGCACACATGAGTGAGACTAGTATCGCTGATAAGTGGCGATACTGGCGGTAGTGGAAATCTGTCTACTAGTTTGTCTAATGTTGCGAGGCTAACGGCACATCCAAAATTTGTGCGGAGTTTCAACACCAACTGCGATGGGACAATCATTTATAATAACCCTGTACATTCTGTAATACATATTTGTAGTCATTTCCACAAAATTTTAGTAATGTGAAGGGAACATAATGTGGTTTTTCAATTTTGCAATTTTACTAGAATTTGTTATCTATTTAGTTGAATAGATTATTTATTATGTGACAAGTTTACAGATTAAAGAGTTCTGCAAACCACAAGTTTTGTTTTTCGTCACTATCTGTGAATAAATTATAAACATTGTACTAGAATAAAACTATGGCAATATTCAAAATTAATTACTTTTTCAGAACTTATTTTTGTTAATTTTGTCTATCTAGCTAGTTCTGTTCGATGAGCAATAATGTCTAGAATTGAACATTTTTACTTAAAATTTCAGCTTCTCTGTAATAGGCACTCTAGTTTAACCTAGTAAATTTTAATTAAAAACTTCAGAGGATATTTTTATGTATTTTTTTTCTTTTATATTTTGCGTTGGTTACTATGTTTAGGTAATTTGAAGATTAATTTAACTCGTGAATTAAACGGAAATTTTGTTTGCAAGAGTCGAGTCACATCTCGTATAATCAAGGCTTAAGGTGTCACAATAACTTATCTGTTAACTGCTATTATTCAGATATGTGGGATGACTAATGAGTCAGAAGTAGTCTGAAATAGCTCTACTTTGAATACTCTCAGAAAAATCCTTGCAAAATAAATTTACAAAATAAGCGAGGCGAAAACGAATAAACATTAGCTTCGACATACATATTTTAGTGATTAAATCTTTCGCTAATTGAAGATATTTTTTTAATTAACTATAATTATTATTACGCCTGATCATAAGTTATTTACTTTCGACATTAATGTGCAGTTTTCCAATTATAGTTGACTAATTTATTTTGCGTTGAATTTTAATTTTATTTGTTGAGAAAAATAACTCTTTTCATTTAATTAAGTAAATAAAGAGTGTTACGCGGCGTGATAAATACTTTCCACGGTATTTGGAAATATTTTCTATTTTTATTAACAATTCACCAAATATGTATGTGTTTCAGTAATAAAAAAACAGAATCCTGTTTTTCATTAAAATTGTAACAACCGGAAAATAACTGACAAAATTTGTGAAAATGTTAATAAAATGGATGTTTCAATAATATAAATAAATAGTGCGATCTAAATACGAAGTGGTGTTTTATCTATGCAGAAAAGTTAAACACTGTATTTTTTAAGTGTTCCAGCATACAGTTTCGTTCAATTTTGATTAAGCTTGGTTCTACATAAATCACGTTGCACATACAGATACAAATAGCACCTACGAGTAAGGTTCTAATGAAGAACTCATTTCAGTTTGAATTGATAGATGCTGCAGATATTTAAATCAACTTAGCCCATCTAATGCTAATTATTTCTACTGCTCTTTGATGCCTTAATACTTTAATAACAATGTATTCCGAGCATCAAAAACCACGTTATAATTAATTCTACATTAATTTAAAACTAAGCAACAAATCTGGTTTAGACAGCAGCGATGTGAGTGGTTTGCACAATAATTTTAATTAGTTTTGTTCTGCAGACGTACCTACGGAATACAACAAAATTACTCGGTGTTTATTGTTTATTTATTCTGTGATTTGATAAACAAGCTTTTAATCTACAATGCCATTAATGAAATCTAAATATTAGTGAACTCATGTCTGGAGGTGTTCCAAAATTTGAAATGATGCTCTTGTTCATTTATTTACACAAACACTATTACGTTCTTTGAAGGTAATAATGGGAGATTTCCATATATTTACATGTCTAACAACAGTGGCGCGTTACAAAGTTATATTAAAGTACGAACGCAACCTTTGTATGTCAATGCGAATCTGGGGAGAAATTTTGTACACAGATGAGATTGGTAGAAATAGTTAACCTACTTTTAATGTAATCTAGTAATTGTGTACACACATATGTAAATAGGTCAGGTGGTGAGAGATGAAAACCTGTTACTGAACTTATTTTACTTATCCCTGAAATAGTATTAAACATTGGCGGTCTCAGTTGTAAAAGTAAAAAAAATAATAGGAGAAAATCTATTTTTGAAGATTGGATTTCTTTAGCTAAAGTAACAATAAAAGCTCATTTGTCAAATGTAATGCAGAGCATTGGCTCGTTCGTTGTTCTTATTGTAGATAGCAGTCAAGTAATGAGGTAAATCTTGCGAACTCTCTGAAATAAATCATTTGCGTATTTCATTGAAAAGTCTGTAAACGGTCTCTTATCCGTCCGTTTTGAAACTAAACATACATAACAACCCAGCAGGAAGTCGGTAGTATCGGTAGTACAACCCTTCTCATGTTTGTAACTGCTTTCTCGCTACAACCATTCCAAAAACTAATTTTCTACAGAAAACATTTGCTAAACGGTCACTAAACTTTCACCCGTCAGTTATAAATAAATGGACTAATAAATACACACATACGAAGTCTGAACCACTTCTAACTTATTTATTATAAGAAACAAGGTTAAAAACAAAGTTAAAATTTATTTGAGACTGTCCGAAATATGGATTTTTTTCAATCTAAATTCACTCTAAATTTGTTATTTATTAAGTGTTACAAACACTAACAGATAAGACATATTTTACGTTCTGAATTAGTTTCGAAAGACTGTGCGATATCAATATGCTAATTATATGAAGGTAACTCCCTTGTAACTCTTGCTATTGTTTAAGAGAATCTCCTCAGGAATTCGTCAGATTAGGAAGACGAAAGAGGAGATTTGGGGTTCAGTTGTCGCAAGTTTTAACAAACCACGTGTTGCAGTTTCCTGGGTGGCGAGACACTACAAGACACGACAACACTTGACAGACTTGCTTAACGACTCTCATGATGCAACTCACAAGACAATGTAAGAATTAACAATATCAACTTTTTCAGGATATAAGAGCGGCTTCTCATTCATTGACAAACTCGTCATACAACTTGTACGTTTTGTAATCGAGAACAGAAATGGGACAAGCTGTGAAGACATCACAGATTCGATATTGGATAATTAAATATAAAAGTTAATTAGCATCTATTAACTTTCTAAATTAGTTGTTAAAATACGACGACTTTATAATTTTGGTAGGATAGCTTCTGTAGAAATCAAGTCCAGTAATTTAGATTTAAATTAATAACAGTATCAAGGAAACAAGGAGGATTAAAAATATGTATTCCTATATTATAACTGACGTAAGAATGCGGTTTTTGCTTATTTGTTTACGAGGATAGAATGGATATTTTCGTTTATTGCTGAAGTGTAAAGGTCAAATTTTGTTACAATTTTAAAACCCATATTTTGTGATTTTTAGAAACAACAATGGCAGATGGGCGGACATTTTATACATAAATCGCTGCGTGAAGAACAGGTTTTTCAACATAAAATCAGTTTTTACATAAACTTTTGTGTAATTTTTTTGTCGACATTTCACCACAAAGACAAGACAACTAAATTTACTAAATTGTAAAAATATGATAAATATATTTTCTTTGCTGTGGTTCTCTTGATTGAATTGTTACTAAGAATAAAAATTTACAATTTATAACAATGAATGTTATCGAAGTAGATTTATGAAAAGTGGATAATTAATAGTGTTATTAATTGAATCATTCGTAGTATTGAGATAATAATATCCACGTTGTGGTTCTCATATTTGTACATTACAACGCTCAAATCCTAAACAAAGAATACAAATGAGTAATCCCGAAATCTCCTATTTAGGAAACCCATTTCGTGCAAACGTTCTCTGAAGAGAACAAATTACATAGTCATTATAAAAGTGGCTAAAGAAAGTTTTAAAATGAGGTATTAATTCATGTTGCTCTATAAAAAATAAAATCGACGGGCACCAGACATGACTTTCCAAAATATATGCTTCAAAAATTCGAGGGAATCGTCGTTAGAATACATTATGTAAAAATACTGGATAAATTTAGCAGCTGCCAGTGGAAAAAGTGAAAATTATTTCAGATCTTCAAAAATGTTGAAAATAATTTTTGATTTTAAATCGGTGCTATTTTCTAGATGAAAGATTCAATTTATTAAAATTATGTAATTTAGGATTTGTAAGTTTAAAATATAGGTTGTTAAGTTTCGTTTTGTGTACGTTGCATGTGGACTATGCAACACTAATTACATTCCGCTTTAAAACACATTCAATAAATATTTAAACATTCGATGTTTCGTATACAGGGTGTTTTCGAAGTTGAGGCGTTTCTTTTAACATGTGATAATATGCGTTGTTCTAAAGAGTTTTAGCCAAAATTACGTTAATAAAATGTGTACGGCAATGAAGATACAATAAGTTAATTTTTTTTAAATTTTTGAAACCGGTCCTGGTTAGTTTTGCGCTGATTTGTTAGAAATTAAAATTGACAAAAAAATCAAATGAGCATGGACGTTAATCAATAATATTGTCAGAGTTGTCATCGAATTAATCGGATTGGCTTATTATTACGAAAATAACGAGCTTACAAATATATGGGCAATGTTATCAAAATGTAGCTGTGGCGTCCAGAGAGTATGCAGAGCGATTTTCGGAAAGATTCCATCCTGGGCCACGTCAGTTTATTAATCTAGTACAGCGAAGAAATAGGCAGTACCGGACTCAAAATTTAAAAATATGTAATCAATTATCTCCGTTAATACAAACATTTTACTAAGACGATTTGGGCTGAAATTCTTAAGAATAATGTATTGTACAGGGTCATTATAAATGATTGTACCATCGTAGGTGGCTGTGCGCTATGCTTTAGGTGCGCCGCTACGCCCACTAGTTGTTACAAACATTTATAATGACCCCGTACCTCCTGTTACAAGGAACGCTTCAACTTCGAAAACACCCTGTCTCAATTCTAAATTTCCACCAACACTGCATTCTACATTGGAAATACCGTGTGAGCAACAAGTACTGATTGAGTTGGCAATAAATTCTGGTGATTTTTGGTGACTTTTATGTCATGTTCCAACGAGAAAACCATTTTATTAATAAAAGATTACAAAAACCAAGACGTTTAAATTTAAAATGTATACCAGGTGTCAATATTGTCAATAAAACAACCGAAATAGGTACAGTCTTGAAAATTTTATATAAAATTTTTTTTTGCCAACTGGAACAGTTATTGTTGCTCACCCTGTACAACCGACAACAGTATTTGGTGAAAAATGTGTCAGATTGTATTTGTTAGGTTATCTGTCAATTTCCGTTTTTGCAGCTCAAAATTTCAGAAAAAAGGAACATAACGAAAACCTTTTTTAAAATGCAGCGAGTGAGTAGGTAGAAAATCAAATTCTAAAAGCAAAATAAACTTATGAACTAAATTTAATGTTTTCGAGTCATGTTTTTAATTCTTAACCCTCCACCATTCGGCGGCACGGCAATTTTGCCGGAATACGTACATAGGTACATACGTACATAGGTACACTATTACGGATAATACTATCAAGTAATAGTGCAGTGCTTATCAACATAATTACCGGCGTCTCGCCGGTTTATAAAATACATAAAACGTTTAAAAAATAACAGTTAAATTATACTTCTATGTCATTTATTCAAATGCTTCGTGACATACTGTTTATTTTGAAAAACACAACGCCATCGCTGTTCCTTTATATTTTAAGGCTCATATCCCAGCTAAAGAGCATTATTATAGGTAGCTGAACATCGTTAAAAAAGAACCAACACATCGGCAGTCATTCCAATTATGAATAATAGATAGTTACTTGATCACATAATAAGCGTTGAGTATTAAAACGTGACTCATTATAATTCAATAAAGTAAAATTTTATTTGCTCTCTTCTATTATATTTTAACGAGTAAGTGTCACTGTTATTCTTGTTATCTCTGTGTTGTTGTTGACGTTAAAGCTGTTTTGATGCCGTCCACTATCCGCACACGTTTCTTGCCAATTTTTAAAACTCTAACGTTTCTGAGCGTGTAATTTGGTGATAACCGAAGCGCCTTTCGGGTCTCTAACAATGTGAAAGAAATGTGCAAGACCTAAGTATGAGCCATTTAATTTTAGAATATGATCTACCTGGTCGTTTACGTAACCTACTTTCTCCTCAAATCGTTAAAGAGGTCTTTGTTACCTTGTTAACTGTCATCGTAGTGGGTACTGGGTATTAAATTTTAAGATCTTGTACGGCCATAAAGGCAAACTACATGCATGGGGTACAGCGGTGATTGGGTGGGTTAACTAAGTGTTAAATACTACGTTGCTGTTTTAGCATATTGGGCTAATTAAGAGTATCCTGAGTAAAGCTGCAGTCGTTACTACTTTTATATTATTTCTCCTTCAATTAATTAGCGCAATTAAATTAAATGTAAACGTTTAGAGAGTGTTGACATCTTTTCAAGAAATGAAAATTGATTAAAAAGGCTTGCATATTTTTGAAGGGTATTTTTGTCTTTGCCATAAATTATTTGCAGAATTTGGCGGCAGTGTTGTAATTATTTTAAAACAAGAAGGTAATAAAATTTTTTCACCATTTTGCTCTGCGACTCATCGCTATAGAATTGATGTTTTATTGCTCCTGCAATAAAAGCAAAATAAAACTAAACATAATTGTTAGAAATAATAAAACTGTGTTTTGCTGTTAACAAAAACATTCAACTTTGCCATCACAATCTTATATGTACTTTGCGACATGTGTTTCAAAATTATTTTGCCAAGAAGAACTATATTATTTTAACATTTAGGTAAATGAAATTTGATGAACCACTTGGTGTTTATTACTATAACGCTTTATTGATTCCCATAAGTCAAATACAATGAATACAAACAAAAAAAATGATTTTTTTTAAATGGCAAGGGGCGTCAAATTTAATATTTTTGAAAAGAGTATTTTTTTGTGAATTCAGTGATGTAACACATACCCACATCGCCGCCATTTTGAAAATCTTTTGTAGCGTAAAAATAATGTATTTTTTTATTAAAATGTATTATGTTTCGGTTAAATGTCTAATTTTTACACTTATTATTAACTTTTATTTATTTTTTGGTCAAGATACAGATGGCAAAGAACTAACGATAGATAAAGACAACATTTCCAAGGTTAGATTTTTTCAAATATTATTACATAATTCAATAATTTTTTATAAGGTTTCGGTTAAAATAAGATATGCATGTGTTACATCACAGAATTCACAAAAAAATACTCTTTTTAAAGAGATTAAATTTGACCCCCGTGCCATTAAAAAAAAATCAAGTTAGCCTTGTATCTTCAAAATAAATGATTTTATAAAATTGAAAAAATGTCAAATGTTAGAATTTCAACACCTCTAACTGTGTGCCGAATTTCAACGATCTCTGTGAAACCGTTCTGAAAATATTTAGATGTATCCATACTTTTTAGCGACCTGTACCTGTGTGTATCGCGCGTTCAAATGAAATCTTGGACTGAGTAGGTATTGGAAAAAATAACCGTTTAATTTCCCGCCGTTTGACACGAATGATATTTGTTTATGTTTAATCGGGACATAATTGAACATGTTTGTTTTCAGCAAAGGGTGTCCTTAGATATTTTCTTCGAGAATATGAATCGTTGTTATTCAATTTTTAATGTAAAACATTCCTTTTTTTGGCTCTAAATTTTAGGTTAGCTGTCAACATGCTCCAATTAATTTCCGCTTTAAAAAAGCACTACAATTGACGGTTTCCAACGCCTTCCAGCCCAGGATTTCATTTGAACGCGGGATATTTGGGAACCAATAAAGTGTTTAAGTAGGTAAGTTAATTTATGTCAAAAATATATTGATTATGTACATGTTTAGTAACTATGAATAACTAATTTTAATTTTACTAAGTTGTTTAAAAAAACTGTCCAAAAATACATAATTATACGTTTTATATTACAATATACTAGCTTTTAAAGCAGTAATTATTGTGTATGATTTTGTAAATTTATTAAAATAATTTGATATAATAAATTTTCCTGAAAGGTATTGTTTTTTTAAGTATGAATATCAATCATCAACTGTTACTTATAATTCATATTAATATTTTTTCAAGTTATAGTATACATTAAGATACTTAATAAATCAGTAATATCTGTATTATTACAAATTAGAATTGTTCAACAGATTTGTTCAGTGGTTATAAAAAATTATGATCATTATTTTGTAAGTTTTCAAATAACTATTGTTTTCAGATTTGGATTCTAAAAGGCTAATAGCACTTATTAAAATTATAAAGCGAAACGCATTTTAAAAATATAATCCCCGATATTTTTAAAGTTCTAGTCTTATCGGGTAAATGACTTCGGACACAAATAACTTTGTTCTGAATCATTTTTTCTGTATTTTTAGAATCACTTCAAAAGATGCATTTTATATTTTATTATACATATTATTGTGTTTGTTTACGTGACATATTCGTATAGTGTTAATTTTAAAAAACATATATGTATATTTAATACTCTTTTTAGTTAAAATATAAAAATACATTTTTATTTCATAAATTGCGTACGTAAATACTGAACATCCAAATATGTAATAAAAATGAGAAAAAGTGGAAACAAAAATAAAATAATATAATATAATAAGTACCGTGTGAGCAACAATTACTGTTTGAGTTGGCAATACATTTTAGTGACTTTTGGTGACTTTTATGTCATGTCCCAACCAGAAAACCATTTTATTAATAAAAGATTACTAAAACCAAGATGTTGAAATTTGAATTGTATGCCAACTGTCAATAATGTCAATAAAACAAACCGAAATACATAGATACAATTCATAGTCTTGAAAATTTCATGTAATTTTTTGTATTGCCAGCTGAAACAGTTATTTTTGCTCACCCGGTAACTACCGGGTTTTGTACTAGTACAAAACATTGTTAGCGAAATCGTCAAATTCAAATTAAAAAATGGTGAATTTAATTTACAATTAGAATTGTAGTAGTAAATTAGGATTTCTAACATTAACATTACTTACGTTTAAGGAAATCAAAGCTTAAAATGATGACAAGTTAATAAATAATTTAACAGGTTTTTAAATACAAAAGAATCAAGACAAATTTTTGTTGTGTTATTCCATGTAAACAAGATAAAAGAAAAACTATACAGGGTGATTCAAGTTTTACCGCCCGCACGATAAACCCTATTAAAAATTTTTTAAAAATTACCAAATGTTAGGGTTACCTTACCTTCATAATTGTAAGTCGTCAAATTTTCCCGTATCACTTCATTCAGAGCCATAAAATTAAAAAAATCGATTTTGATCAAATTTTTTTTTATACACGCCCATAATTTACAATTAATTCAAAGAATATATTCATGAAATTCGCGTAATTAGTTTTTGAATTATTCCAATTTTAACATTAACAGCGAAAAATGACCAATAAGATTTACAACTGCAGTGTCATAAGTAAACACCTCGTTGTTGGTAAACATCTGTTGAGAACTTTTATAGTAATTCTTTACAGAAAATCCCTGCAGGGTACCATAAACAACCCACGTCAACTTCTTTTGTGGAAGTGGCCGCCCAATTTAATAATTAATAAATCATAGCTAAATCTTACACTTTAATATCAAATTCCATTTATTTCAAAAACCAGTGATGTTTTCACAATTGCAATGACACCAAATTTTTCCTAAGTGTTTGAAAGAACTCTCAGTGCAAAATTGTGTAAATTAATGTGGCGGTTATTGAATTGAAACGAAATGTTTACCTGTTTCATTAAAAATTTTGAAATTTTTACAGAATGTTCTACTTACAGTAACAGACAATCATTCCTGAATTTTTTGAGAATTTTAAATCGATTAGAAGTGAGTGTTTACGATCGGGCGGTAAAACTTGAATCACCCTGTACAATGGAGCAAGACTCCTCACGAATGCGAACTAGAAAAGAAAATAGTAATGCTCTTGTACTAGTAACCGGTGGACTGTACTTGTTTCATGGCTTGAGAACTTAAAGATTTTCCATTTGTTCAAAATTAATATCATACTGCTAGCCAATATGTTAATTTATCTAAATGATTTTAACGGTAGATTATTATGTACGTGCATGTTTTTTACGTCATCTGCAAAGAGAGAATTAGGTAAAAAGAGTAATAAAATTATTCAAAATTACGAGTGGTAAATACCGTGCCTTCAAATAAATTCGGAATTGAGTAGGTTGTGATTTAAATATTTTGTCTATTAACGGTTGGTAATAGACGTTTAAACAGGTGTACTGTGCTGTCCAAGGTCAAGGCTGTGCAATGTCTTTAAAAATTGCATGTTACCAACTTCATAATAAAAACACAGCCAACTCTAATTCCGAATTTATTTGCAGGCATGGTATAAGTAAAGAGTGTAGTTTAAATTTATATTATTCTGGTAGAATTTTATTATCTAATAATAAGGATTGAATTAAAAATAACAAAATCTAATAGTGCAATCACCCTTTACTATAATTAACACATTAACACCAAACAGCTGTGCAGGTACCCTAAGCCTAAAGTATCTACAAAGACAATGGACGAAATTATATAGCTCTAATGCTTCCACATAAAGGTGTTTTTTTTTTTTTAATTTGGCGTCAAAGTTGGCGTTGGAGAGTCGATTGAGAACGCACTACTCGTGTAAAAGCGTAAGATTTAAACAGCGGATCGGTTATCCGCATAGTGCATTCACAATCGACTCTTCAACGTCAACTTCGACGCCAAATTAAAAAAAAAACCTTTACAGTGAGTCAACAGTTCATTGTTATCGATGATAATGCACTACCACATCGATCAATTCTTGTAAATCAAAGGTCTAATGAACAAAGTATTAAGGGAATGAACGAAAGTTCATATTTACCGGACTGCAGTCCAATTGAAGACGCTTAGGATCTTTAGGGCGACATATTAGACAGCTGCCATCCCGCTCACTCCGAGGTTTTTGTACACAATGAAGAACAGCGAAATTCCCTTAGGAACTGCTTGACAATCTTATTAACTATGCCACTGAGGTGCAATCCTGTTTTGTCCATTCAGGGAGACCATACTCCATATCAGAGTTAATCATGACAAAGTTGTGTTGAAAATGCATTATTTAAGCAATTTCTGATTTTTTCTCAGGTTTCATATAATAATCGTTAAATTTTGGACGATGTAATACATATCACAATGTAACCGAAACTGAAATATCCCCTCAGTGTTTCAGATTATGTTCCTGTCTATAATTCAAAAACAACTTGCAGTGTTATTATATCTAATAGTAAGAAAGATGGTGGATTAATCATCATAAATGAGTACCTTAGTTTCCGCTAAGTTGGAACTAATCGTATTTTTAATTGTAAAGTAATAGTACGCTGTTGATTGCGACGTAATGCATTTCGATTCAAATCGAAAACGAAAATGCAAAAATAATTCAATTTACTGCAACTAAAGTACCTCGACATGAACGAAGTTTAATGTTGTTAGTTTTAGTGAAAATAATTACGTCATCTATCCATTGTCAGAAACGCTTCTATCTCAGATAAGTAATTTATTTCATTTCATCTAAAGTCAGTAAAAATAGCTAACGTCCATGGTGAAGTAATTTAGAGCCGCGGGATATAATTAATGAAAAAAATGAAAACTGTAAAGTGTCGTGTAAATTTGCAAGTGAAAATAATGGGATGGTTTAGGTTAAATCTGGATTTGTCGTCGGGAGGTGTGATTTCGTATTCCATGCATAGGTGTATCATCATCATAATTCACAAGATGATCAAAGTTCTGAGAGAATTTCCGTATCCTTAAGATGAGATTATCAACCCCACACAGGTTGAATATAATCCACAATGTCAACACGCCTCAAATTTGATGAGTTTTGTTACAATACCACGTAAAGCCGTCGTTGGAATACCCGATGAGAATGAAGTCGAGCACCAATTCCAGCTCCGAACCGCGACAACTAATTTAACTTAAGAATTTACTAAATAAATTTCTTGAATTAACATTAAAATTAAATTCCACAGGCTTAATTACTTCCCCCGAAAAATTTGTTAACAACGCGCTGATTGTTTTATTATTTTAGTAAAGTGTGAGAAACGTGCTCTCTGTTAATTTACTTTAAACGTTGTTTAATCAAAACATACGCTCAGAATACAAGATAACTTAAGTGAACTTAAATCGTTTGGCACACCGCTGAAAACTAAGAAGGAGGAGGCACTTGCTAGAAGGGTATAATTAGTATCTACGCTTGGAGCTTTGATGTGGCGTTCGATCAGAAACTTAAAGCTTCATTAAGAGTTCGCATCTGAGGGTTAAAGACTTTGAATTCCTTTAAAACATACTTTAAAGATTTGCTTTTACAAGTTATGCCCCGCCACTTGTAAATGAAGTTTACCCAGTAATTAAAAGAAAGTCCTTTAAAGAAGTGCACTGAAGACGGTATAATTTTTAACAGTTTTGCATGGTGAATATAGTTATTTGTCTTTGAAAAGTTAGAAGGGAAATGAAATATAAAACGGAGTAGTAAAAGCGTCGGATCTTTAATTAGAAAATTCTGTGCTAGTCTTTGTATTAGGCGCACTTTCCTAACCGTTCAATTAGCTAATTAAGTACAAATTCAAATAAAGTCGAACCATAAGTTTCTGTTTATATCTGTTCCAGTGGTAAACAAAGTGTTTTTCTCCTTACATTTTACCATTCCCCGGCAATTATGGAATTGCTTTGCTTCAATAAAATATTTAACTTTGTTAGGAAGCGAATTGCATGAGAAAACATAATGAACACTGGAAAATAGCCATGAAATAGTATTTATTCTTTCATGAGTTCATTTCTTGTTCTTTTACGGCTTTGGTGCAATAATAAAATGTTTCTCTACCAAGCACAAAGAACAAAGAAACACAAATTAAATTTCTTTGATAGTATATTACAGCAATGAGATTAATTTTGCAACACAGATTTATGTGTTCTGATGTATTTTTGTTTTGAAAAATTACTCTCTTCAGAATGCTTTAAAGCTAAATTATAGAGAACAACGTTTATTAACCTTCCCATAAAAATGTCAACTACTACCTGTCTTATCTCTGTCCGACAACCAATAATAAACTATGATTCAGCAATTCGTATATTTCGCTTTATGCAGTTTTAATGATGCATCACACCGATTTACTACTGCATTTCACCTTATAATAACGCTTTCATTTGTAGAAGTGGATTTAAATAATTATACTCCCGGGATGGACCGTTTTAGCTTCTTATTGCATTACATTAAGTAGCAGTGTACCTCACAAAAACCGTAAAAAATTCATTCGAGTAAGTTAACAACTCTTAAGTACCGGTAGCCCTGCCTAAATATATTCCGAGAACAAAGTAAAAAGAGTTTGAATTGGAAAAATTGTAACGCGTAGAGTAACGAGATTTGTGTTATGTTAAGAAAAAAACGAACAAACGAACACACTTTTTTCAAATGAAATGTTTTAAGCTCCATAATGAGTACACGATTTTTGAATAAAACATTAACAAATCTGTCTGACATTATCTTGTAATTAAGAGCTTTCTTTTCAATATGCAACTTTTCCGTTGTAAGATTGGTAATACATAATACATACAAATATTCAGATGTAACCTCAAATCTTGAAACTCAAAACCATTTTCATTACATTTACTAACACTTTGAATTTAATTGAAATCAGTTAAAATTACTATAAACCAATAACCAATTGCTTTATGCACCTAATCAGATCCTAAAATTTTCAATTTGTAATGTAAAAGACGTATAATGAGCATCTGATTAGTTAATAAAAATACAAGATTTTTTAAATGCTACTCGTAGTATAAAAAAATTTTAGGCCACAGACACAATAGTAAACAATAAGTTAAACCATATCAATGCTATGAACAAAAATACAACAAAACTCCAATAACGTTTTTAATTATCTTTAATTCAGTAGCGTACTGACAATTTTAACCAAAATTTAATTTATTTTTATCCCGAAAACGAAAAGAATTAATAGAATTTTTTTTGTGTATGAGTTCTACTCATCCTTACTTATTAACAGTCTTTTTTTGTATTAGCATTTAAAAAACAACCTGTATATTAAAAATGAGGATTAATATACACGCAACGTGCTCTATATTTTAATATCTAAGTACATAGTTTATCAAGAAAAAAATTATCAAAACAAGAAGTAATGTTCAGGGGTGGTTTCAAAGTTTCAAGAACGGATAAAATACTACTGAAGATATACTCGTAACCCCATAGGAATGAATTATTCAATTTGATAACGATTCACTAGGTTTTCTAGTAGATGTGACACCAGGTTTGATACATGAACTTTGAAAACATAATCTTTTCAGGAACTCTACATGTGCACTGGTAGAAGTTATACAGATTTCAAAGATAGAAAAATAAATACAGAGAATTAACTACAGTTGTTAGATACCTTCTGATACTTGGGAAGTTTGTTTCATGGCCACCAATGGTTAATTTATAATACATTGGGTTGATGAAAAATATTGCATATTAAAGAAATAAAGCAATTGTTTTTTAGGCATGAAGATTTTTTGAAAAAACGCGGCAATTTTTAATTGACATGAAATTTAAACAAGGCAAAGCTGAACCTCATAATACAAATTACTTTACTTTTAACTTATCTAGCGAATTATCCGATAAGAAGTTTATACATACCTATATTTAGCAACTAATTTTTTTTTATCTATATAAAACAATTAACATGTGTAGACAATTAGTTCAGAGCTTAGTTAAGCTTAGTTAAGCTTTAAAATTATTTATTACGTATAAGAACATAATCACCTGCCTTGAACTGGCATGGCGGTCTAGTTAGTGGTTTAGATTTAGTCAATTAGTAAATTAGTAAATTATTTCCGTCTATAAATTTGCATATATGGAAATTATGACCAATCTGCATGTTATGTAATTTAAAAAAACCTAACCATATTTATTTTTAAATAATAATTACTGCATTCTACACTTACAATAGACGATAATCAATCTTAAAAAAATACGAACAAGCGTTTAGTAATGGTGATTATGTAAGGATTCGGTGAGACTAAAGAGAGGAGTGTTATTTGTGATGCAAAGCGGCAGACTAAAGTTGTCAACCGAACTAACCCAGAAATGAGTTAAAAGATCACGTCACTTTCTAATTTATTTCACAAAGATGTGAACAGAGGATTTGGTAGTGGCGAAAGAGGTTATAAAAATATTATTTAAGAAATTTTAATAGTGATTCACATTTAATAATGTGAAATGGTTAAAATCTCGGAAGCGACAACTATTTTGGAAATCTATTTATTTTAATACCAATTTAAGTTTGATGTACGGCAGATGTCTTTTCTATAATATAATTTGATCAAGTTCATTAGCTTGAACATCTACAAGTATCTCAAAATATGCGACACTCTTGTAAAATCGTATATTTCCACCCACATAGCTAATATTCTCAAAGCATGAGTAGCTAGCTATCCGCGCCAACTGGATGAAGGCCAAAAGCATCATCATACAGGGACTTTAATTTACATTCGTACTATGTAAGTGTCATTGTTTGACATTACTGCATTCATGATTCTCATGTCTGGCTCATAAGGTTTGCTAAATGGAAATATATTGTCAGACTAACTTCTCTTGTCCCAGACTGAAAATTCCGCAGCGCATGAAACGGATTAATGCCAAGAAAAGATTAAGTACGAACGGAATCATGTCCTGTCATAATTAAAGGTCACCTTAAGTACAGGTAAAAATGTGCCACTGATCTAATCTGATCACGTAAATCAAAAGCATCTCAGCAGGATCAGCACGGAAACTCCAAGATAAATACAACTAACTGCAACTACTTTTCTGACAAACGAGATGTACGTGCCTCTCTAATCACATTTCTGCAGCGAAATTTGAAAAAAGACGAGTTCTCCAGTCCTTCCATGTTTACCTTACCTCAACCTTTGTTTTAATTTGCGACGTATATTAATGTGTTGTGGAGAATATTAGGACAAGAATTATCTGGCTTTGCTTTCAGTCGAATTAAGTGTTCAAATCACTCACCTGTCATTCGTACACATTTTAAATGCGCACCTCGCCATTTTTGGCTATTGTGTAGACAAAATTCATTATCTTGTTGTGGCATTGTAAACAAAACATTATGACACCCGCAACCTAATATACAAGTTTCCCGTTTTTTTTTATGCTAATTAACGGTTCGTATTTTGAAAAAAAAGTTTATTGTGTTTTCACAGATGCAGTTTTTATGGTGGTTATGCAACAAAACATGGAACCTTTGCCAAATATGGCGGATCGGGCTATTATTTTCGTGATTTATTCTTGTTCTCCGACAGGTTTCGTAATTAATCCTCAACATGAATCGCTAAATAATGAAATCACAGTACCTTTTATATTGACGGCATTTTATTGTTAATGTTGAACATTTAGCATATCGGTTAAGTCTTCCGGTGACAGTTTTATAAATAAAACATCTGTCTAGATGTGGAAGAAGCGTGGTTGAAATATAAATGAGTCAGTAAATAACCGTTTCAAGCTGAGATAAACTGCATTCTTTTGCAACAAAAATAATTTTAAGTATCACAGGCGTAAAAATAGGATAAAGCTCCTAAAATTTATAAACCTCCTACTTGAACGAACTGTTTTATGATTTGTAGATATAAAACTCTTTATTCCTGCCAGAAGTTTAGGTACAAAGAAAAATCGGCGTGATTTTTCATTTAACATTCAGGTCGGGACTTCCATATTTTAATTAACTAGTGTAAATCATATTGTATTTAAATGCAAATATGCCGACGCAATTCTTTAAGATCGTCATATTATTTAATGCAGCTAGAAAGTTCAGAGCTTTTCAGAAATTTACGATTTCAAACTTACAGTCTGAGGTGAAAGCAGTAAAACTGTACAAAACGGGTGTGTAAGAAAGCGTTAAAAAGTTTAAATTAGGTTATGAAATATTAGTTTTACGCAATTTATCAAATTTTTAAGCCCGAGTCAAGTTTATCCGGACATCTTTTATTTTGTCGCACGTAAAAAATATTATTTATTACGTGTGACTTTTACACCCACCTATAACCATAAAACATATCATAACAATTTCAACACTGCAAACAAACTTCGAAAACCTATCCGATTACTATTTTGTTTTGAATGTGATCATTTCATGAATTTTAAATTTTAGCAATATTACCGCATAACCTCGCCAATTTCCCGTAATAACCCAAGACAAGGATTTTACCATTTTATAAAATACATTTTTTGTTGGGTAAAATTCTTAAAATATATCGCAACACACACAAACATCATTCAGCAATTTTTGTTATTAGATATGGGAGATGTTGAAAAAAAATAAAAATTCCAATCTTCAAAAGATGCCAATTAATATTATTTCGAATTTGAATGCGTTTAAGTGAAGTTTAGTCAATAAGTATATTTGGTTTGTTCTTTTTAGGTGATTAATAGTAATTAACGTTATAAGTCCGGGAACTCATAGTTTACAGTACGAGTGAGACGTTTAATGACGAGGCGACGAAGGAGCCGAGTCTTGAAACTCGAAACGAGTACTGTAGAAAGCGTTCACGGACAAATGTCGTTATGTATTTTATTTCATCCTGCCTCAAATTTCGTTTGAAAGAAACATTGAAATTAATTTCAAAATACATACCTAATTCAACAAATGTTCCCCATCTAGTCACATTTTTGGAACATGATTAGCGACGGCTGTTTGGAAATTGTTTATTTTGTTCTGCAGAAGCCTGTGCTGAATTAATACCTAGTAAGTCTGGTGAAAGGTATAAAAAAAAATCTGGCCATTTTTGTAAATGGAAATCAGCAAATAATGTGAAGCAAATTACGGAAGAGGTTATGCTAGCTGGCCTATTTTTTAGATTTGGTTTAAATGGTTGTATTATTTTATTTGTGAACTAACGTTTTTAGTTTTTAGAAAGTAAGTGCATCTTCTTTGTGGCCGAAATAGTTAAATTGTTAATTTGTATTTAGATGTAGTTTTGAATAAAACATTTCTTAAACCTGAATAATTGTTATTGCGATTGTTACTTTTGTGTTTCCAATAGCAACACTTAACCGGCGTCCGGCCGTTTTTTGCGTTTTTTTCGGATTCAAACTGATGACGTAAAGTATTGAAATTTGACACAGGATGAAATAAAATATATTTTTTCATTAATTTAATTAAATGCATTTGTTACAAGTAAATGTTATCAAAGTATTGATTATTATTATGCTATATTTTTCGAAACATTATTTTTGTGAAGATAATTCAGAATACGAAAATAAAAAATGTGAAAAAAATTATTCCGTTTTAAAGCTAGTTTATTTATTAAAAATTCTGTGTTGACAATGACTAATCTTCTCGTGAAACATCTGTTATATGCAAATCTATTTACACATCGTTATTTTTAAGAAATTGAACTGTTTGTTTGTATTTGATTCACGCTGCCAAACGACGTAGATTTCAATAAATATAGAAGTAAAAAAATTAAATTGCATGAACTTAATTGACAAGTAATCGACACAAAATTACATGGCTGGTATCGAGTTTACACGAATTGTTAACACCAGGTGTCTGGTCCGTAACACATAAAAGATCCAGCTTATCCAACTTGGATATTCAATTGGTAATTAGTGAATAAAGTCAGTCATAAAATCATTCTAATTAGTGGATACCTTATAAAGCAAATGGCCTTCACACCATAGCATAGTTTGTAATAATGTTCATAATGAACGTGGTTCTATTGTACGTAGCATGTTTCAAATATACAAATCACTTTTTTGTGTATTCATATTTTACACTACAATAGCTTTTCGTTATATCTCAAATGACAATATAACAGAAAGACTCTAATGGAGTGTTCCTTTTTTATTATGCACACACGGCATTAAGCTCGACAATGTATCGAGCGCTTTCAAAGGCATAATTGGTAATTTTGCAGATTTGTGCTATGCTTTGGATTGTTTCGTGCTAAATATTGGCAGAAATATAAATTTGTAACAATAATTTGTTAATGACTTATCTCTTATAGGACGTAAAATTTAAATCAAGAAGTTATTTACATTACTGAATGTTTGCTTGTTCTATGATAATTATTTCAGCGTTTCCTCGCGAGGAACTTAATTCTGTTAGGTATTTATCCCATTATTAATCGTAACATTTACGCAGGTATAACTTGAAAATTTATGTTAACAGGTATGTTTACTTTATGTGTTATAACTTTAACGTTTCAATTATCTTATACTTCTCTTAAAAGTAAATTTTTAATAACATGCTCTTTATGTATGTATTATATTATCACACAAAACATTTTTAATGGAAAATCTTCTGACGTGCAGTAATATTGATGTCACTATTTTAATGTCACTAGAAATTCGTATGTACCTACATAATGCAAGTAATAATTAGACACTATAGTTATTTTTTCATGCCATCATTAAAAAACGAGTTGTTTTTTAATCAATATCATGCGTCTAAAGTGGGTTTTTCTGCACAAGTGAAGTAATAGTATATTGTTATACGAGTTGAACAAGACAGTCTATTGTCGAACGAGTGTAATATGCATTTTTTTCTACTTCGGCTTTATTAATTTAATTTTTTTAAATATAAAATTATTATCTAGTGACTTTTATTTTAATGGAATTGGGTTGGTATTGACGAAGCAATGTTATTTCATTGAAAATTAAATTTTAAATGGTCCCCCAGATGTTGTTACAATAATAATCTACCCCCTTAATAGTTTATTTTAATCCAAAACGTGGATTCAGGTTCAACTGACATCACAATTAACGCTGAAATTTACTTTCAATACCAACCCCAAATTCAATTATCACTAGAAACGATGCTATAAAATTGATCTTTGTGAAACTGTTTCCGGTGTCACAAAATGCTGATTGTGACACCGAAGTAGAAAAGGTCATTTACTTTACAGTTTGAGGAACTTTGTTTAATACACTTGCAGATAATAAAAATAATAATTTCTGATAAATATTTGGCCGTGCTTCATTATCATTTTCACCGTATTCGCTCATTTTATGAAAATAATTGTAAATTTGCACACTTCCACGTGGCGACAGCTTTTGACCTTTAGCTTGGTACTTACGTAATGGCAGTAGTAAATTAATGCTCACTTGATTTCTATTTTGTACTGTTATTAATTAGTATTTTTTGTAATACATACATAATTTTATTTTACAGAGACAACACTGTTGCATTGTTTTTTTGTTTACGCTTGGGATTATAGCACTCGCTAAAAAAGTAATGTTTTATATACAGGTTGCTAAAATCTCTGTTTTTTTTGCAATTGGATCTTTATGCGTGTTTTTATTGACAAAACGTAAAATTGGCAGCTAGTAGTAGAAAAAGTTTGACAGAATAAATAAAGTAGAATTTTTTTATGACAACTGAGATACTATATCAATAAATTTTGATTTATTGCACATTTCAGTGAGTTCGAAAGCTTTTTGTGTATTTTGTTGACATTGTGGGCTTGATTGCTGTTGTTTTACAAGTGTGCAGTTGGTAATAATGTAGGTTTCTTAAAAATCTCTACGTCATTGTCATTTAGAAAGTCAGTAAAAATTACGTTTTCACAATACATTCCAGAAATGCATAATAAATTATTCTCCCTATCATATCAACCCACTCCCTTTCATTCTCTAACTCAGAATGACAACAAATATGAAAGTGGCTCCGTGAACCTCTCTCTGGTGTCAGTATTTAAGCGACCTATGTGGTTGTTTCACAGCTCGATGATGATATTTTTCTAAGTTTTGCGTATAAAAGATTTAAGGGAAGAATCCTATAGGCAGATCCTCATTTAGAAATCAAAGAGAAAGTGTTCTTAATGCCCGTACGAAATTTCTGAATATTTGTTAGGAATTGATCAATTTTTGCTACAGTTATTTCACTTTTGAATATATGAGCTATACTGTAATAATTACGGTCCGAAACAAGATGCAATAATTTATTACTCGATTTATTATTACATATTGCATCTTGGTTCGGATCGTTTTGAAATTATTTTTGTTTCTAATTTTTATAATGTAATAATCATAATACAAACGCTTAATTCTAAATAGAATAATTAAGAGACATTACCATTATCTCAATCATAAATAGTGGCTAATCAAAGGGCAGAAAAGCAGCTATTTCCTGCTGTTTCCATAACAGCAAATTTTGAACGCGTTTATTTTAAAAAAGTGATTTTTCGGGTTGTGCCACTATTTATTGCAGCCCATTAGCGATATGTAACATTTGCTACATGTGTCTTTTTGCATTTCATAATTAGACGGTTAATTGTTACCCCTTGTTTCCAATCACTTATAATTATAGATTATAATTACGAATTATAATTAACAAAATTTGGTCTATAGTTGTGAATGACGGTGTGCACAATTAAATTATAATTTGAAAATTATACTTAACAAATTGTGCTTCATTTGTGTTTCACTTATAATTATCAAATTCTTGCAAGCTCCAAGGTTTGTACGTATAATTAGATAATTTGACCAATCAGATCATGATGATTAGCAGTCTTTAAAAACTCAAATCTGTCAGGACGGTTTTTTTTGTCAAATGGAGGCATTCGATGAAAAATTGGCGGCAATTAGTTTCAATATCCATTACTCTTACCTTCCTGGCACCTACTGTAACTATTTACTGGGTATATCTAATTGCACCAGACTAAAATTAGCAAAATGTCAAAACTAGTGACAGTTGTTCTGCAAATTTTCTCTAGTTTTTCAATGGTCTGTGGTTGTTATTAACTGTGATTGTGAACAGCAAAAATGAAAGTATTTTCTGTTAAGTATAATTTTCTAAGTATAATTTATAATTATAATTTCTTAAGTGATTGGAAACAAAGCGTTATTCAGCAAAATTTTATTTTTACAATTAAAATCCAGATTCAAGCAGTTCTGTAAAAAGCATTAGAGCAAACTGTGCTGTCAAATTAATTAATAAATCTAGAGATTTGGAACTTTTAGGAAACCTTGTGAAAGTAATCAAGCCACAAAAAGGTACTCTAGAGCTTTTGTGACGCAAGAAAATCTTGATTTGGGTCCAGTATGACTTCGTGATAAAAAAGTCAGCGAAATTTATAGCAAATAGAAGTTTTGCAAAATCTTGCAGACTTTATAAATGTGGCAATCTGATGGGTAAATATGTATTAACACCATTAAAAGTTAGAATTTTGAGTGAGTTCTCTAGAGTAACTAATTAGTATGTAAATGAAGTGTTACACGCTAAATTAAAAAGAGGGATAAATTAAGATGAGTTGTAGTGTACCATAAGCGACTTTGTTAAAATATAAGTGTTTGAATTCTTTTAGGTTATTGTGTCTATGTCAGGGACAACAAATTATAACCCACCCTTGTCGACATTAGATCAGAAACTAAGTATAGTTAAACATGTTTTGTCATAAATATTAAACACAAAAATTACTACAAAGAAATTAAGTTGCAAAAAGAAAATTAATACTTTCCACACTCATTATTAACAAGTTAACAAGGTTAATTAACAAAAGGAAAAACTTCATTACGAATAAAATACTTTTAATAATACATAATTACTTTACAATGTATTCTGTCGGCTAAACGAGAGATTCGAAACAATTAAATGTATTAAAAATTTCAAGAACAAGATATTTATGATGAAGCTCCACCCTCGCGGATACATTCATAAATGCAAGAACAGATTTATAGTGATGATTCAATGTTATTTATATCTTCTTTATAAATTGTTTATTTGTAACTTTGAACATTGGTAGATGCGAGACAATGTACTTATCACCTTATCTCTGCTCAGTTTTTGTAACTATTTTTGATAGAGTATTGTCTTATATTCTGTGTTACTTGTGGCTAAATGAACTATCTACCTGTGGAAAAAATACATTTCATGCAAAATACCCTTCCTTGGATAAAAGTAACGGTTTTAGTATGCACTATGCAAATTTTTTATACAATAAATAATGTTAGATATGCATAAAACTCTTTTAGATAAAAACAAAAACAAATAAAAATATCTTTAGTTCAGTGGTTATTTAGTGATTAACAATTTTTTTTGCAGATGTGTCTAAATACAGTTGCCGTATGTTTTATGTATTTGTTATAATGATATGGATGTTTGATTTGTTTTTCATTACATTTATTTCTGATTAACAGTTATTTAGGTATCAAGGCCCAAAAAGTGCATCTTTTTCGTCTGAGTCTGTGTTTTCTTGAAAACAGGCGAGGACAAAAGGCACTTTTTGACCGAGGTGCACACAACGTTTTTGTGTTCATTTAGGCAAAAATTTTGAAAAACATGAATCAATTGTAAATTTTGAGGTTATCTTCGACAGATGTGAAGGTATATAAACTGAAAAATTTATATATTTAGTTATATACCACTAGTTAAATATTTGTATATCAAGGCTGCGAAATCGTATTTTGACGAACCGAGAGAAAAATTGTCGCCGAAGTCGCTTGCGGCTGAGGCAAGACAATCTCGAGATCGTCAAAGGATTTCATAGCGAAGGTGTACACAACATTTTGTGCGCAACCGAAAATTTGTAATTGCAAAATGTAAAAGAAAAATTTCCCCCACTGTCAATAAAAATAAAGACGGCTTACATGTCGCCATGTTTCTATAGAAACGACATAAATAAAACAATTCGTTTTGAAAAAATTTGTAGAAATGTCGGAAGAAAATTACGATGTTTCAGTTCCGTGTACATACTCATCCAGAGTTAAAAAATATTATAAATTGTGCAGTGGCTAATTTGATACATGGAAATCTAAACGGCAGTATGAAAAATGTTACAGTGACTTTGAGTGACTTTGAGACAAGAAGAATATGAAAACCGTGTCGGATAATGTTGTATTGGCTTACCTATTTACTGGAATTTATTTATTGTGGAAGGTAAATGTTAAGTTCTGTTATAATAAGTTGTATTGTTATAATAAGTTGTATCATCTGCTCCTTTTTAGGTTATTTTTAATTGTGGGAATATCAGGGGCCGTGCGAAGAGACAAATTAACCAAAATGTCTGTTGATGATATTCACGATATGTTATTAGATATTTCTCATTTTGATCGGTGAAAAATTAACCTAGTTTACACGTGTCTGTTGTAGATAGGTTGATAATGGGGAATCTTTTTTACCGACCCTTACTCCTTGAGGCGGCCCCATTTGAAATTGGCGGGAATTTCAAACCGGATGAAAATTCTGTACTAATCGTGGCTGTTCCTGACACAAAAACTGGCATAAATCAAACTTTAACTGTAACCAATCCATATTTTGTAGATTACAACGCACATATGGAGATAGATATGTTGTAATTGTGATAATAAGTTATAAATATTAAAATGACTTTTACTTTTACGGCCGTCGTCAAGGCAAAGGCTGCGAAATTCAATTTCGCGGCCTGTTCTAGGCACGCGAAGTGGTCATTTCGCGTACGGTTGCACAAAAAATAATTTATTTTTAATTAATTTATGTTTATTGATTAAGAGTATGTTTCAGTTTGCTCATTACTATTTTGAAATTTTGGAATACTGAATAATGATTACTCGTGCATGTACTTTGTGAGAACTATGGCATTTTATCAACAGGAATTCCAGCTGCTTAATCTAAATGAAAGATGCAACAACATTGGACAGTGACCATTATTAATTTTTAAATGTTTGTGTCTCTGGAACGAATACATGAAAAAGCTGCAGCCAACGTTAAAGTAAACGTCACTTTTAAAATACTAGTTACATTACGAATAAAACAGCATTTGGCAAAGTTTCTATAATTTGTTTTAAAATTGGGTTACAACGTTTATGTTTAACGGAATAAAACCTTCATCACATAATTTCATATTTGGCACAGGGTTCCAATTAGTCCGGTTCAGTGATTCGGGATTTACTTCATTTATTATACTTTTCCTTTAGCTAAAACAAATTCTCTTAGAAACTATTGTCGTCTCAAATACGAAAGAAGTATTCTGACTCGTCAACAGCATTTACATAATAATAGCACGTAATGAATCCTCTATAACTATTACCATATAGCATATATCATTTCGATATTCCGTGAATATCTTTACTAGAGGTCACGACACATTTGCAGATCACATTTGTTTCAATTTTGATGTGGAATTCGTTAAAATTCAAGAAAATGTAAATGAAAATTAACATATTCGGCTAGTCGTAAATTAAAAAAAAAAACTGAGGTTCAATCTACCAAAGAATAAACAATGAATGAATACATGAAATCTAATTTCTGAACTTATTTCTGTATGTCCGCGGGTCATAAGGATTTTGACCAAGAAGGACATGAATCACTGTATAACTATATCAAAATATGCTGTAACTGAAAAGTAAAATCTTTTAAACTGTCGGACAAACTGTCAGAATTAATCACAAAGCATTTTCACTTACATTGCAGTGGTATATTGTCTTAAGTAAGGTAATAGTTAATTACGCAACGAGTGGGATATAGCCTAAGGGAGTCCGTTTCGGCTCAGGAACGCGAGGGTCGCGGTTTCGATTCCGATCCAGGGCGAAATTTAAAAAAAAGGCTATATTCTATCTCGTGATTCGGAAGTCACGTTAAGCCATTGGTCCCGGTCTATTGAGTTGGTCATCATGCCCCTCATAGATTTGTAAACCAGTCTTAAGCTTGTTTGGCACGATGCTAAATTTCGTAGTAAATTTGTTAGAAAATGAGGGAGACCCTCGACAGGACCAATGAACGATCAGGATCATAGTCTGTCTTTGTCAGATCCTGATCGTTCATTGGTCCTCTCTCATTTACTAGTAAATTTTCTCAAAAATTTAGTATCGTGTCAAACAAGCTTTAGACTGTGAAACAAATTTTATTTATTTCGCACGTATGATAAGTCGATAACTCGCGGTGTTAGCTGACACGATGTTAACTAAGCTTTATACAACCGGGGCAAAACGTTTCAACCGGTAGTCCAGTAGGTCACCATCGATGGGGAGATGGGGAGATGCTAGCGAAGAAGAGATTCAAAAGTTAATTGAGAAGAAATCTCCAAAAAAATGTTGTATTGAGTATCCTGTAACTGTAATTAATTACTATCAAACTGACAGATCGTTTAAAATTTTTGACATTTAAAAAAATGTATTTTCTTGTTAGCGTTCCTTATATTCCCTCACCAAGGCCCGGTTGCATAAAGCTTAATTAACATCGTGTCAGCTAACCACGCGTCAAGTCGGAAATCCGCCTATTTGAGTGGCTGATTCAAATTTAATGTTAAATATCCCCCAATCAGATCGCTTGACATTATGTTAACTTTAACAACGACTTGACATCGCTTTATACAACCGGGCCCAAATATAACACGTGTTAACCACTCGTTAAAACCCACAGAAAATTTAACTCGTGCTACGCACTCGGAAAATTTTCATCGGTTTTAACTAGGGCTATCACCGATGATAATCATAACACTAGTTAAAGTCCTCGTCGAAAAATAGTCAATTTTGACTTAAATTGTAAATCATTTTACAATAGGAGAGAAAATCGTCTTATAACTACCATAAATAATTCCATAAATAAATAGGGGCTGTTACTTTATACCTGATGTTTGCTCTTTCTTGAATCGGCACTGCACAACAAAGGGGCAATAAAGTTAGAGAGTATTATGGTAGTTATAAGACGGTTTGCTGTCCTATTGTAAAATGATTTACAATTTAAGTCAAAATTGACTATTTCTAGACGAGGACTTTATATTATCCCCGATAATACTGAATTTTTATATTTTATTATTTATGGAGAATTTCCTTCTACTCTCACTTTATGAAGAGTAAAACTAAATTGTTATGGTTCTGTTAGCGATTAGTTGATTAGTTGTAAATATTTTTAAAAATTTTCACACTTGTATATGTTAATAATTTGTTTCACGCTTAAGTACTGTATTATACATTTGAGCCGGCAAAATAATTTCATACAGGACAAATTATTATTTGTGTGAGCGAACATTGTCTGAAATTAATGAACGCACATAAGTTGAAATCACACAAACGTCTTATTATTGTTGGCTTTAGTTGCTTTCTAAACCTTCAAAATGAAAATAACTCGAATTTTGAATTATTTTTAGAAGGATGTAAACTTACGACCTTTCAACGAATAATAAAAATTGTGTGCCAGTTTGCAAAACATTTGTCCACGCTGTTTTTTGGATTTTTAGTAGTTAGCCGTATACAGTTACTAATAGTTCTGTGTCCTTAGAATAATTGCCTGCATTTAAATTTTGTAATGTTATATACCACAATTTTCTCTCGAGCTTGCAGCAACACAAGACGATTTTTTTTGTGGTCCAATTAAAATAACTTTAGCAGAAAACCCACGTAACTAATTAGTGTTGAGGTAATTTAATTATAAGTTGGAATAACCATATTAAGTAAATCCCATTTTATATGCGAAAAGTGTGTTGCAATGAATAACCAAGCACCACAACCGATGATCTCATTATGGCATAATTTAATCTCCAAAATTATTGTGAAGCTCTTAATTTGCGTCTTGTTTCTTTTTCCGGGATGAAAAATAATTAATCGAAAGTTTGTAACCAAAAAACAAGTGGAAACAGCATCGTTTTCTAAGTGGTAATTGTTACGTTAACTTAATAATTTTTCTAATAATTATGGAAGAGTTTGTGACGAGTAATAATAATAATAATCAACGAATATGTGTGTCGTGAAAATGGCAATATTTCATGTTTTTAGATGCAACATACCGTTTCTTACAAATTGAAGATGAAAATTTTACTCTAAAAATTCAATTTAATTTTTAATGTAAAAATTCTAGTTGACCGCAAACAAAAACAAACAAACATTTAAGGTTAACAATAAAATTTTACGCAAATGTTGAAATTGCCCCCTGCTAACTCTTTGGTAAGTGTAGTAACAGAAATATGTAAATCACACCAACAATGAAACAGATCTTGAAACACTCCACGCCGGTAAAATATGGCAGGGTGTTAAATAACCTCAGCCAAATATTTTTAATATCTTTGAACCCTATCCAGCTATTTGACAAAGAAAGCAGGCAAAGTAATACGGGGAAGACTGCCAATTTCTTTGTTGGTGTGATTTATAATTATATTTCTATTAGGGATAAATATACTATAAACACTTTGTACACTGCGCTCAATAATGTCAGGGCTGATTTGTTCCATTTCAGTGCGAATTTTTGGCCGTTAATCTTATAAATTGTTTGGTCTATTAAAATAAACCTTCGATTTTAAATAACCCCATAGAAAAAAATACACTAGAATTCAATTAAATTTTCGAAGTAAAATTTTTATTATTATTATTATAAAAGAATATTTGCGGAGGATAAACCTAAAACGCAAAAAGTTTAATTTAAGACGCAGATGTAAATTAATTTCTGTCCAACATCCTCTTAAAAGCGTGGACGGTAGACACATTGACAGTGTCAGGAGAGAGTCCGTTCCACAAGGTAAATGTTCGATTTGTTAAGAAAAACTTACCGCACATTTAAAAGATTCCTTTTAGGTTTTATAGTTGTGGCCACGAAGTCTCTGATCGAGAGCAAATTCAAGGAAATCACCCATACAGCCCGGGAACAATTGATGTATAATTCTGAACGTTTGAATTAAGTCAGCTCTGTCTTCTGCATAAAGGAGACAATGAAAGTATTTCTAGTCGGAGCTCATAGTTCAGTTTCCTTAAATCTGGATTCCATCTTGTCACTTTTTTGTTTTGTCATTTGTCATTTTTTCAAAAAAATTGTTGCGTAAAGTACCAATTTTTTTCGTTTATCGTTTAAGTAGTAGATAGGTCTATCAGAAAAAGAAGAAAAAAGTGGAGGTTGATGATGACGTCATTGTGCAAAAACCAATGATATTATTTAAACTAATTGCACGTCACAGGATGGAATTTTTCGAAATAAAATCGACCTGTCTGAGCGATTTTCACTGACAGAGTATAACTTTATCAGCAATGCACTCAAAAAAATTTTCGGATAGAATTTATGCAGAGGGATATTCGGCAAGAAAATCACATGAATACATTAACAATCAGTGAGCGACAAAAAATGTATCTAAAGCTAAAAAAAAAATACCAAGACTGTAGAATTTTAACTCCTCAACAAATTGAACTTTTATTTATAAAAATGTAGTAATTTGAATAAAAATTTTGCAATTTTTGTTATACTGGAAATATTTTTCTTTCCACCTAGAATTGTCAAAAATATTTCCGGAAATATTTTATGTATCCATGGTAATAACAATAAACGTAGCTTTCTCATTGGATAGTAGATTCATGAATGCGATTGACATAACACTATTATGAATTTTGTTCCAAATTTTATGTTCACACTGCTTTGATTAACATTTTTACTCATTTAGCTGATCCACAGGTATTTCATGTTTATATGTTAAACAATATTACCAAACTTTATAATAATTAAGTAAATCCTCCATTATCTTAGATCCACTTAAAATAGGACTCAAGCATGCTTGGAATAAAATTGACATTTTTATAAATACTGGGTGCCCCAAAATTCGCGGAACAACTCAATGAGGCAATGTCAACTCATGTTAGAAGATAACGAGAAAAATAATAAAAAAATTCTATACCTCTTAGACTTGAAGATATGGAGGCTCAAAATGTGCAGCTTTGATCTCATTTATTTTAAATATTAAAAAAGATTTGGACTATTTGTCTTTCACTACCCAGTGGCCTATAATTCTGAACGATTGTGATCAGGTTTGCAATTATTTTCTTCATTATTTCCATCATTTTCAAGTAGTAGTTTTATATTCGTTTTACCTAAAATAGCGTACGGCAATATGGCTCTGATTTTTCCCTCTCATTTCCATGGATACAACAAAAATGAAATATTTGCAGACTATTGGGATGCATAGAATGTTTTTAAATGTTGCCACATTTAGTGTAACGAAAAGGTCTATATCTTCCACAAAAAAGAAGATTGATTTTTTTTTAAACATTTTTACCTGTTATATTAATGATTACTTAACAACGTACTACTACGTTGTTCCGCGAATTTTGGGGCACCCAGTATAGTGGTTAAGATCAAATTTAATATAACAAATACCCCTCGAATAATTTTTCTTACGTGAATTTTTCTTAATTAACGTAATTAAAAGGTTAATTAAATTATTTAATTTAAATTTGCATTAACATAAAAATTCTGAAAATTAAATTGAAATTCTAGCTTTACATTAAAATTTTTACAAGAAATATGTTTCACATGGCTGAATTTTATTTTCAATTCAGCAAAATTATTTTGATGTCAATAAAAGTAAACAGTAGATTAAGATAATGTCCAAAATTCACATTTGAAAGTAAAACATCTCCTTTCAAAATAAACAATCAAAGTAAATGTTCAAATTGACATTTTTTTGGCAGTACTTTAATTATTTTTAGAACTCAGAACAAACATAATTTCAAGTTGAATTGCCGTCATTTCATCCCTGATTTTTCTTTAAGGTAGTCGATTGTAATAAATCTTGCTTTTGGTATAACTCTATGAAAAATCGAATAAAATACTCTTTAACATTCTAAATTGGCACCGATTTAGGAGTTAAGTATTTTTTTTACTTTCAAAAATGTTTTCTTTGAACATTCTTTTAATTTGTTGTTTAGAAATAGTTTATTAGTAAAAATGTATAATATTTATATGATATGTAAACTAAATTTTAAACAAATAAAAAACTTCTTCAAGTCCTGAGCTTTTGGCCACAGTTCCCAAAACACTAGCAGCATTTCCTCTTTGGATAGCAATACTTATTCTTTGCTGGAAACAGCTAGGGGACTCGGAAACACCAGATTTTTCAAGCAGCAACTTGCTTATATCTTGTTTGTTGTTTAAGTTTATTGATAATTAAATTATTTTGCTTATTTCTTTGTGATAATTCCGTTCTAAAATTGGAATTCAACCACCACTTTTCTTTTGCTTTTGAAAATCAATATCTCATACCTCAGACGGACATAAATCAGAAATTAGTAGTCTATCCAAGTCTGCAAAAAAATTGGACGTTGCATTTAAAAATAAATTAGAATAACGTCATAGCGCGGAAACGGAAAAGAGCGGAAAAATGAAGAAGTTAAAAAAAAAATTTTACACTGCCTTCCAAAATTTTAGTTTTCTGCGGGGGTGGGGGAGGCATACAACGAGATAGCAATGCGCTTTGCAACGAGACCATGGAAGCTTGAACATTTCGGCTGCGTGCATTGAGCTGCACCAGACTTCTTAACACACGCCCTTTACCCAATAGGAAACCATCCCCCGAAAACCACATGAAGATCACGCCAGTTTATTACTCCAGTGAATCGCCGTGCCGACTATAGGTCCAACTGCACAAAATATAGGTTATCAAATTGACATGGACGGCTTATATGGTAAGTTTGAAATTTTAATAAATTACCGTAATTCTCAGAACCGTTTTTGATGAGAACTTTTATGAATTAAAATTACCCACGATAGCATCTGGTAGAAAGCAAAAAAAAAGGCCATTATATAACAATTTTCATAAAGCAGATCTCTTGTTAGAATATTTTTTTAATAAACAGGAGTAAAGCAAAAGTGAGCTTTTCAGTTTTCAACTAGTGTGAACTAGTTGATATCGTTTACATATTTCAGGTTATGTAAGCGGAAACTAAACATAATGTTTCAATTATATTATTCTGAACGGAGAGGTAAAGTGAATTAAACAATTGAATTAATTATTGAATGTCACTGCATTCGACTGATAAATTATGAAATTTATTTAGTGAATAATGACTAGTTCCGAAACATCTTTGCCTGCACATAAATAATTTACTTTTTTATTTGTTCAAATTGTTAATAATACATACATACCTACATTATTAAAATTAGTCGAACCTTGCGATAATAAAAGGTAAAACTTTACATGTATTCTTGATCTTAAAATAAATAAGTCTTAAATTTAAAACTAAATTATATTTCTTAATATGAACCTAAAGCGTCGTTTTCATGGTGGCTTTACAAGCGTGGCTCGCTCGGCTTGGAAACTGCTCGACCAATGGGAGCACAGCTTTTAAAAAACACCGCGGCGTGGCTCGGACTTTGCTGGAATAGGAATTATTTCTATTTTTCCAAGCCACGCTCACGCTTTGGAAGCTTGCGCATGCGCTCGAACTCGCAACTGCGTAATTAAATCAGCTGATGTGACAGTTCAACGCTAGCTCGCTCAATAGCGCATGCGGGTTGGCGTGGCTGTCTTGAAGTAGCAAGCCACCATGAAAATGAAAACGACTCTTCCAAAGCCAAGCTAGCCGAGCGAGCCACGCTTGCAAAGCCACCATGAAAACGACGCTTTAATTTGTTAAATTACTGCAATCAATTCTTTTAGAAACATCATGAGTCACAAATTTATCGAATATTATTATACTTACGCCAATTTTTAGAATTTTTCCACTTTTCCTCATTGTTTAACGTAAAAGTAATGTAACTTAACAGTTTCTCCTCTGATTGTCGAGATGTTTGAAAATCCAGGTCAGTTATAATCATTACCGGTTCGGTTCGGTATTCTATATGGTCATAGCCAACTCGGTCCCAAAAAGATCGTGAACGGCTAATGTGCCTATCTTTTTTTTCGAATTGTTCAAAACATCATTCGCTTGGTTAAATCAAATTGTGAAAAAAAGAAGAGTTTTTGGAAAAGTGTTTATTGTTTGCATGAACCGGCAATGGCAGAAGAATTTATTATTTTCGCTATAAATCAGAATCATGTCTGCTTTCTCATCGTTCGAATATAGTCTGATTTTGAAAGTTGTGCAGATATTTTCACCTGAGGCAGTACGTGTTTAAAAAAGGCAAAATAACCTAACTTGCCTTATACAAATGCAAGAAGAATCAAAGGAAACACTTTGTGTGGAAAACGCTGAAAAATTTAAAATTTGGCGGGCAGTTATGACGTGCCACCTACTTAAAAAGTGAAGTTTCTATGACTTTCGAGGTTATGTTTGACTTTTATTTTTTAATTGTGAGTGAAAGCATAAAATGAAACATCAAAGAAGTTGCTCAAAATGCCTGCCATCGTTTACAATGCACGCTAAGCACGACGTGTCCAAGAAAACCGAACTCGATTCAAAATACCTCTGTTTTTACGAATTTCTTGAGAGACGGAGCACCATCGTGCTCGTCGAATTACTAGAGGAATTTCCTCGACTAATTCGGGCAAAACTTTATTTAAAAATTGAGGATAACCGTCTACATTCAAATGGCGAGGTAAAACATAGGGAACTTACGAGGTGATCTTTCAATAAGTCCAACCTATAGGTTAATTAAAATGACTGCTGGAAGTGACGCTCTTGGATTTCGCGAGGAATCTTCTTCTGCAACTAAAATGCGATCTTCTCGTTGGTAGCCAAGATCACGCTTATTCATTTCGAAACGCCCGAAGATGTTGCACAACGTTTACAGGTTCATGCATTGGGACCTTTGAGGAAACCTTTCTCCGTAGATTTCCCGTGCTAGCTCTGAATGTTCACGGGCTTCGCCATAGATTACTAACCTTATCGGTTTTCTCCAGGTTGGTGAAAGACATTTGTGATTTAAATTGAGGTTAAGGTTGATGTTTATGTCAAAGTGACTTAATTTTGAATTAAATGACAACAAACAAAGTCTACTATGATTTTTTTGACCCATTTTTTCATAAAGTTTAGTGACTCCCAAACTTTTTTTAAGAATTGTTGGCCTCCTTTTCTCGAAAAATATCAACATTTGTATAAGACATTATTGACTCAATCGTTACCTATTGTGAAGTTCTGCTACTGGTTAAAATATCTGCACGACCTTCAAAGTCATCATGTATATTAATCGTCGTATTTTAACTTTTTCGTAAATGTCATTTTAAAACAATACGAATACAATTGAAAATAGCTACATTAACTTTTGAAATGTATTGGGGTTTGCATTTTCAATTCCGCCGAGCTCATTATCACACTTGAAATACCCTGATGTATAATAAAGTAATATTTTTAACAGTTACAGCTTTTATTAGACATAGTATCAGTCAAATTAAAAACAGTGTGATAAATCAATTTGTCGAAACTTTCGTAATAATTACTAATAAGCTTTTTTAGTCCGGCGATGACTCCACAATATGACGAACAATGAAATGTCATTTACGATAGTTAAATTAATTATGTAGAAGTAAATGCATTTGTAGAATAGCGCATCAAGAATTTATAGAGCGATGATTCTTGCATAATGTAACATGCTACGTACTCTTAAAAGCTAAATCAGTTTTTGAATACGTTGCATTTATGCCATCTTAAATTTAGGTTTGTTTATCTAATCTTCTTAAAAGCGCCGCATTAATTTATATAGAATCTGTGTTTAAGAATATTCAAGTAAGGTAATGGTTCATTTTTCGTCTTCTACATTTCCAGGCTGTTTTAAATTTACAATTTTTGTAATATCAGAGTGCTTTCGTGAACTATTTATGCTTTATCATGTGCCTAGGATAATGTAGTAGCTGTTAAAAAGTCAAAATTGCCAAAATAATTTTGTTATGACAAAAAATTTCCATTAAACGATGCTACTTTCAATTTAAAAAGGACAGACCAACTTTAAGAGATCCGCCAACAATTTACCTATTCAGAAAATATAAACTTAAACTGAAAACAACCTAACCTAACACAAAAAGTGTCAATTTCCTAAGGGTAGTTAGTTATCATCGAGGTACTGCCAACAAAAACACTAGATGGTCATTGCCAACTCGGTCCCAAAAAGATCGTGAGTGCCTAATATGTGACTGATTGTAACAGGAAATGAAATTTGACCTAATGTGAATTGGAAATTTAATTTGTCAATTTATGTAAATTTGTGTCTGTTTGACAGTAGTATTTCTGACACATAAGTGCAGATTTTTAACCTAAATTCTACAAGGCCGTTTCAAACAATAAAAATTTAAAAAATCTGACAGTTCCCGTTTTTTTTGAAGCCAACTGTATGCGGGAATTTTATCCTTAACTAAGTTGAAATTTATACGGCTAAACTTCAATGCTTTTTAGATACATTTATAAACAATTAATAATGCAAATGTATGTACGTTACTAATTCTAGCAAAATGGCATGGATTCAAAAGAGATGATTCAAAAGGCGTAAATATTGTTCATATATCTCATTTCAAAAAGAAGCAAAATGATATTTCAAATTTTTTCAATTATTTTTTATTGTGTTATAACGAGCATTCAAAAAAATTGTAGTCCAACAGTTCGTAGTTTTCTCTCTCAGCAGATCTCAAGGCAGATCGTTAGTTGGCTTTGACATTTTCACACATCTCATATTAAAATACAAATCATCATGTATCACTAATGGCCGTTTGCACCGTCAATACTAAGTAATGCTTAAGTATTGGACCAGACTTAAGTTGCCGATTTCATTTGCACCGCTACCAAATGGTTTCTTAAGCTGTGCCTAAGTTAAGCCCCCGAATATTCCTGTCCTAACTTTTAGGCAATGCTTGGCACATGCGTATAAGATATTTTGTTCGGACTTGTGATGTTGATGGCGCTGGCGCGAAATTATCCATTTCTTGTCGGTTGTCGAAGCTTCGCATCGGCGAATCTTTTACATTAAATTATTAGATCAGCAAATTTGTTGCTATTTTATCATGAGTTGCCAGGTAAGGTTATGGGACAAACGGCTGTCTATAGCCGAATTAACTGAGCAGCAGCTGAAGAGGAATGTGGAGTTTGACGAAGAAAAACGAAAAATGGAGATGCAAATTCTACAAGTAGAATTAGAGTTAAAAAAAGAACAATTAAAAAAAAATTAAGAACTGGAACAACAATTCTGTATTGTAATAAATTTTTTATTATAAATTTGCAAAATGATTATTTATAAATCCATTTCTAATGTCTCTATTGGCATGGTCCTCTGCATTTGGATTTATAGGTGGTACTTGTCCCATTTGGCTCATTTCTTCCAAAACATTGTGTTCTATGCCCTCAGCAGGTGGTGCTTCTTAATTAATTACTGTCAAAGCAGTGTCCATTTTTAGCCGTAGGCCATATGCAAGTACAGGAAATGCAATATGGGTGTTAAAAAGTATGGTCATAGGGGTGATCCACTATCACCTGAGTAAATACATTATTGTAATCTTATTGATGTAATTTGTGGATTTTGCACATTACTTAACAATACACAATTGGAAAAATGTCCAGCATCAAACCTTGCTTACACACAACTACTGTTAAAAATTGTGGCATCATATGCTGAAAATAAGTACATATTTATATGATTGCTACTTTATTTGTCTGTATTTCTTACAAATCTGTAGGATGTTCGATGTTCTATCTCATCTTCAATTAACTCTAACAAATTCAATGTTGTTTTGCTTGGTTAGGCTAAAAAGGAATGCAATTTATTTTAAAATTTTGATTATTTTATTACAGTAGCTAGGTTTGTGAGTGACTATAGGTACTTACCGGAATCTCTTATAAAAACCTTATTCATCAAGAGTATCGAAATGCTCAGAATTATTTTGAGGATATCAAAATCGTCCTCGAATATATCGTCGTTGCTGTTTTCAAGATAATTAGCCATCATGTAAAAAAAGTCAAAAACACTATCGTTAACCGTTCTCTGTAATGATAACAATAACAGAGAAGTGGTTAGAAACACCTGTCAAAAATCTAGTTTGTAACTAAGTTTATACCAACCGCCGCCAATATTACTAGAATTTTGCTGTGTTGCCAAATTGAATAGACCTTACCGTTCCTTATTTAAGGAGTGCTTAACTATCTACGGTGCAAAGGATGAGAGACTTAGGTAAGACATAACTTTAAGTCTTTCCTAAGGTAAGTAATGCTTAGCTACAAAACGGTGCAAACGGGCATAAGAAAACCGAGAAATATACCTATTGTTGCTTACTTCTAAAATGAATAATTTTTTGTAAAAAATATATTCACACTGCTGCCTGTTTGATACTTTTGGTTTGATAAATAATGAAGCCATTCGTTTAAGAGAGCAAAAGCAAGCAAATTTCTCGAACCCTTCTTATGACATATACAGTGTGGACAAGTTTGAAATAAAATTCATAATAGCGTTATGTGAAGTTTTTAAGAAAATTGCTCGGACAGGTCGATTTTATTTGGAAAATGCTATCCTCTGCTGTGCAATTAGTTTAAATAACATCATTGGTTTTTGTGCAATGACGTTATCACCAATTTTTTTAAATTATAACTCCCACTTTTTTCTTCTCTTCTTTTTTTCGTCTACCTAAACGATGAATAAAAAAATTGTTACCTTACATAACAATTTTTTGGAGAAAATGACAAATTTTACTTCAAAAAATTGTATTTAAAATCGAGGGTTTACTTTAACAGACCAAACAAATTAGAACATTCACGACACAGAATTCGTGCTGAAATGGATCAAATCAACCCTAACATCATTGAGCGCAGTGTACAAAATATTTACACTCGTCTTGGTAAGAGCCAAATGGTTGGTGGGGGGCAATTTAAACATAAGCGTTAAATTTTATTGTTAACCTTAGATGTTTATTTGTTCGTATTTGAGCTGAATTAACATTTTTACAGTAAAAATGAAATGAAATTTTTAAAGTAAAATTTGTCATTTTCTCAAAAAAATTGTTATGTAAGGTATACTTCGTCCAGCGAGAGATTGGGAGATTTTAAATTGTAAACTTGTAAGCCAACGCTACAAAAGGCATTAGATTACTAGAATACATTAATTAGAGCATTATTTCAGGGCAAAAATGTTACTGCTTGAAGATTATATTTTAAATTTTACGTGCGCTAGGTACTACTTTCTCTATGTAGCATTTAGTGATTTTTATGTCAACCAATCTCTCGCTGGACAAACTATAACAATTTTTTTCATTCATCGTTTAGCTAGTCGGAAGGTCTATCAGAAAGAGCAGAAAATTTTGGGGCTTGCCATTTAAAAAAATTGGTGATGACGTCATTGCGCAAAAACCAATGACGCTATTTAAACAAATTGCACACACACACACACACAAACAAATCTGTTGCCATAAATCATTCTGTTTTTGGTGCTTTTATTTTTTATTTTGCTTCATGATAGTTAATTTGCTTTAGAAGTGGTTGAGGTTAACATTTTGTCTATCCATTGAACAGCCAGCTTTTTGACATAATTCAGCCGGTTTTTTGAAATATTTCACATGCTTGTGTATGTTCCTCAAATTTTCTGCCAACTGTGAGCTGATCTTACAACGGTTCAAACTCTTAACATTTCACTCATATTTCTGTAAACTCCTTGTATCGACAACTCCTTTTTACAGTAGTATTTTATTACTACTCGGAGGTAGACTTAATTAACATTTCATAAATACGAACAGCACCGAAAAGTTGAATTGTTAATTTTCAACATAGAAAGGGATACCAATCAAATTCAACGACCTTCTTCGTCGGAGACAGTAGTTAGATGTTGAACCACCCTCGTAAATATGTTATGGTTTCATAACAAGTATATAGGTACAAACTTTGTAACAGATCAATCACACGTGTTTGTACTTACGATCGCCTAAGAATTTATACTTCTCAGGAAGAATATTGTGCGTAATTTCGCAAAAGAATTAAATGTTTAAATTAAATTGCCTTAAACGGAATTTTGTCAACATACTTTTAAACAAGTTTTGGTGGGTTATTTGTACAAAATGTATTTTGACCAAGTTGAAAATGCTACGAAATAGAAAAACCATTTATATTACATTTCCTCGTTATAAATTAGTCAATTTTATAACATTTGAAATCGGGATGAGTGGGAACAACATATCAAATTTTACACCCACAAGCGAAATATTAATTTTTTTATTAATCTCATTTTATGTCTGCATTGTGGGAATGAAGTGGGTACGGTTGTTTAGGTAGAACTTCCCAGGCAACAGATTTTTTAAAACGATTCCGCTCCGGTCGTCGCAGGAAATGTGTTTGGAAACTGTGTGCGTATTTTGTGTTAAGTCGGTCGTAATGGCAAATTGAAGAGTCTGATGTGAAATGGTGAATTTATAGATCACAGATCGGAACATAATTCGCCACTGTTGATTTCAGCGGAACTCATACATCATTCGGCATATGCAAATGTTGGCTACATTCATCATTCCAGCCGATACAGCCCTGGCCTCGCTTTTGGTATGGATCGAGCTGCCGGCACACGGATTAACTCGCTAAGCGATATTTTATTGTCATCATCATTTATTTTTGATAGACTTTATAGTTTATTTTGGTCGGAACTATCATGACTAATTCCTGATGAGTAAATTATTCGATTTCCTCTGTCGTATCTGCGCTTGCGGAGGCAACGTTGACGAATTTTCCACGAAAAGTCATCCTGTAACAAACATCGTCAATTCAATCCCCTTACTTCCTCCAGTTTCGAGCCGCACATCAATCAAATATTTAGTCCGTATTGCGCGATTTGGACGAATTACTATTCTTTATGAATACCGTAGCAGTTTCATCTCCTACCAGATTTTATATGAATCAGTCTTGACATTTATGTAGTTCTTTCTGTGGTTTTAGTTTCAGCTTTATAATGCATGACACGATGGTTCGTGACAAGCATATACCACTCTACTCTTTCCCAACTCTAATATTAACTTATTGCAAATGCATTCCTTACTTGCTTCTCCCCATTTTCTTCAATGTTCAAATATTTATCGGATGAAATTTGAGAAAACACAATTCTCGAAAGAATTCGTTATTAATTTTTTCCACCGCAAACTCTGTTCAAACTGTTTGATGTATATCTCGAATTAAGCACAAACTGCACAGGAACACAATTTTTCAATAAGTTGCTTGTCTCTAATACAATATAAACACACTTTGTCGGTGTTGCAAAGAAAGGAAATTGAAAGCGCTGCATCAGTTTTATTACTACCTTTACAACCGTGTACATATTACGCTTGCTTTTGTGTTCAACTTTTCAAATAAATTATTGTGTATATATTTATTAATCTTGAACTCAGACATTGTAAAAGTATTTCAATAGACGAGCCTTGAAACAGATGTTTTGACGGTGCAACTTAAAACACTTAATCTTACCACAACAAAGTTCAAGACATCGTAAACTGAAATAAAAACACGTTTAGATCGTTGTTACTACCGTTTGGGTTTTTTTTTTCGTTAAATGCAATTCTCTAGTACCTACTACAGGAATTGTATAGAGACCAATATTGCTAAAGCGTGCGGCTATTGGTCCAGTCGAGTTAAAACGTATAAATTGTTGCTTTCAATTTCAAATTTGTTTTGCTTTTTTAGCGGCACAGCACTAAAAGCTCATTTCAACAGCGATTTCAATTTTACGACGTTTTTTAAAAAGTTATGGAATCAATTGAATCATTGTTTGTTTCTCACAATCAGATCGTTCATTAGTCTTTAATCGTATTATTTATAACTATTCACAGTTCACAGTTTTTTTACTATTGAAACAATTTCTATTTGTTTTAAATAATATCCAAGTCAGCCAAAATAGAGATATTGATTTTACTCCGTGCCTCATGATGCATGTCAAATTTAAAGCTTCCGTGCTCGGCAATTATCACAGTATTTTTAGTTTGATTCCAAACCAGATTTTCAAAAAATCAATAAACTAAGTGCACCTCATAGCTATTACACATTAATTACATATTAATTACAGGATTAATAATTTCCTTGATGCTGCATCTGACTGTGGTTATGACATTATTCATTATTTGTTTAACAGAAGACTTACGCATACCTATTGTTACCATTTGGAATTAATTCTAACTCTCTTCAATGGCTATAGAGAGCTACAATTTAATTAGAGAGGGTGTAGTTCTAGTAATCTTCAAAAACAATCTGCTTGTCTAAAAATTTCACCTTGATATGTTACTTTCTTCTATTGTTGTTAGGTTGTAAATGTAAATTTAATACTTCTCGATCATGTTAGTATTTCTAACGATGATGGCGATGAAATTGTTAATAATGCTTCTCGTCTAAAATAAGTTGTTTATTACTTGACTTCAAGCTATGTAATCATACGCGTTTGTCTCGAAACTAAAGAGGCAAAATTAAATTTTAGCTTAATTTTCGACAGAAAGTGTTTAAAATTTAATTTACCGGTAAATCATCCAATCATATTTTACACAAATTCTATCAAAATTTATTGGCTTTTCCAAATTTGTCTTATACGTTGTTTTACATGGATCGCAAAATCCTTATAATTCTCTCACTTGAGATACGTTTAGTGTGTTGTTTCTTTTTCGAGGAACTCAATTCTTGAAGAATACAAGCACAAAGTTAATGATGTAAAAACGTGTAATGATATCCTGACACATCAGGCTAGACGCTAGAAGATGATATTGTTCTTGTTATAATACTTCAGTAATCAACAGAGGAAATTAATCGCTTTTTATAATTTCTTTGAGTTTCTCTGAGTTCCTAGAATCCTTGATAATAAATGCTTCAGAAATATTACTTTCTTCATCAAACGCGAAGTCATAATCAAACCTTTTTTTATGAATCTGTATGGTTTTACATAGGTTCAAATTAGTTACTATAAAACTGGCAACATTGCACAGAATATGTATTATGGTGTACAGTCCTAGTAATAACGATCTATACATTACAAATTGTAAGGTAGGAATATGGATGTTGCCAAATGTAAATTAAAAAATAAATAAATAAATGAAACGGGCGTTTAGAAAGTCTCGTAAAAGAAGGATTTTAATGGAACACGTCAGTTATGTCCATATGCCCATCTTAAAATAATAGGAATACACATACACATACAGGGTCATTTTGAAATAAGTTTGGAAAAAAAAACAGTAATTGGTGATGATGAGAAGAAATCATAGACAAAAAAATTTTCTTACAAAAGTTTTTTCGTTTTCGAGATACAAATGATTGAAAATTTGATCAAAATTGCTAGTAGGCTGTTGAGTTAAAGGTGATTACATGATTATCTTGGTAGTTTAGCAACAATAATAATCAAAGGTGCCCGTCAGTCACAAACGTAACTTTACTCCTCTCGATCATTTCCATAGAAACATTTACAAAGCAGTGTGCTTGCACCTACGCCTTTATTGTGGACTTGATGTAACAATGGTTGCTAACGAAGTGAACAAATTCGGACAAATTTTCCCTATTCCTAGGCGTTGAAAATACAAGGGTATAGCGTAATTTCCTTCCTTTTGATTTCACCTCCAAAAGTCATTTACGCAATAGTTATTTATTTAACGAGTTCGTGTGTAATTTTGACTTTTTTTGGCATGAGTGGACCAGTTTAAAACTCGAGTGAAACGAGAGTTTTAAAGGTCCACGAGTGCCAAAAAAAGCCCAAATTACACAAGAACGAGTTGAATACAACGTTTTTTTGTTCGACGAGCCCCTTAAAGGCTCCAAATCGCTAAAAATCTTTAAAATTAGCTTGACGTTTCGTTTTGACAAGTTGTCAAATTTATCAAAATCCGTTCACACAGGAGAAAATTCTCAAATTCTGCCAGTGTCGAACAAAAAAATTATTTTGTGTCAAGGATACTCCACATTTTTTTTCAAACTTATTTCAGAATCACCCTGTATAGAGTGTTTAGATACATGATCTCTTTCTTTCAGCCTTTGCAACTCTTTATCTTCCATAGACATACAAAGACGATTTTTTTAAAGTGATTTATTTTTCAGTATAGCATATGTTATCATGTTCTGTAAAGTTTTGGCGGCAGTTTCGAAACACCCTGTTCAGTTCCCTTGCGATCCTGGAAATATTGTGTGCCAGGAACATAGTCTCGCTCAGCAGCTATGTAATATCTCATCTTCTTCGTGATCTTTTGTAGAGCTTTTCTATACATTTTCCTACAAACTTGAAAAGGTCTTGATCCACAGTTTTTTTTGTCTTGATCTTAGATGCAGTTGACTCATCTAGATCAAGTTTTGCTGCAGCATTTCCCAAAGAAATCTTCAACGACTTACTAACAGAGTTTACTAAATAGAACCCTGTGTGTTCTTGGGACTTCAGATTTTTTTTTTTAATCGGCGGTTTTAGTTTCTTTAGTTACTTTTTTAATATTTGGTAGGTATTTTCGCACTCCTTCCCCTTGAAAGTTGTGAATATCCTCCGATTGCCCTTGCTCCAAAATTGAATCGCGCTATTTTCCAAATAGCAACACAAATTCTTAAATTTAGACTAAAATGAAAATATCTGGTAAACTTATATTTTGAGATGGATTGCATGACAATCGTCAAGTAATCATTTACTGAATGTTTTCACATTGATTCAGTCAAATCTGATTGATCTTTAGTACGACATAACAACGAAACTCTTTTTTTTTATTAAGATTATCCAAATTTGGGAAAAGTTTTAGTTCTGACCTTATTCCCAGTTTTATAACGAAATACGATCATTACATCATGTGAAACTCTTCTTTTCGTTGTCTTTCATTTGAGTTGGATATTTCCTTCAACCGTAAAAGATTTCTATGTATAATTTTCAAAAAGTTTTCTAAATTATCGTCAATATTTATTCCAGTGCATGTTGCAGATCCCCAGATCACATTGCTTAGTTTTCTGGAGTTTATTGATTGACAGCAGGATAACCAGTATCAAGTCGACACGACGTTCACTGACTTTCCAAGATCTTTAACCAAATTGGTCACAGAAATTATCTTACTGGTGTTAAATTTTTCAATTTATTACTTTAGTTTATTGCAATGGCTCTTCTTCCTATTCGTTTTTCATTACCGGAGTACTTTAGTGTTCTGTTTTAGACCTTTCCTTATTTCCTTTCTATTATTATTTCTTGATACATATTTGTTAATAGTTTGTCCGTTACTTTAAACTGTAATATGATTTTGACGTGTGCTTATGATATTGAAATTTCAATGCTATCAATTTCTTTGAAGATATTTCAGTTCTGGCACTTTATAAACAAACTTAAGCTGAATGCTTTGATGTAGAGTTGTACCGCTTGGCTGGTAATCAAGATAATTAATGCATAAATTTGATATGTTTAGCTTCTGCAATTTAATCTTGTTATTAAGGCGATATTGACATTTTTACTTTTTACAACCTTTTCAGAAAAAAATAGGATTTTACAGATCTCAATGTAACACATGTAGTTATTATACTCATGTTAGCAAAATTGTACATTTGAAGAAACAAAATATAATCATCACTTTGTTCTTTTAAAGCCTATTTTCTCTTGCGTCGTAAGCTTTGAGAATATTTGGACATAAAAAAGGTCAGGTTTGATCAATGGAAGAAAAATTTTCTCCATTAAGATTGGTAGTTTGTTGCTAAATTAGGAAGGCTGTATAAGAGAATCACTCAATAGGTTGTTTAAAACTTACCAAAATTCCAAAAATTCTTCACGGGGAATAAATGAAAGTCATATGGTGGTAAATCAGGTGAAGAAGTGCATGTGGCAACAAATTGTACATTCGTTCATTAACTTTTGCGATGAGTGGGAATAAATGTTCTGATGAAAAAGTGCATATTTCATTTATCTTTAAATCAGTTATTTTCTTTAAAGGGTTCAGATGTGCTTGAGAGGTTTTCCTTAGATTATACTTTTGAAACAGTATCTAAACAATACTGATAACAACTTGTAAATAGTTTTGTTATGTTTAAATCTAAATCAATCGGTGATTGTTCAAAACCATATCACAAATTTTCTTAATTTGATGGTATCGAATTTTTCACATGTCTCCTTTAGAATCGTTTTCCAAGCTTTTGCAACCAGTCATAATTTTCATAGTCCATTTACAATTCCAGAGAGTGAAGAAGTAGACATACTTTTTAACAAATTATTCGATTACAGTCTTATTATTTTTCTAATTTTTACAAAAACAGTTCCAACAGTTTACAGAATATTACAACATAGAATTATCTAATTTTCTGAGACTGCCACCCTTCATTACAGAACTTATCAAATGTTCTTCGTATTTCACAAAATCGCATCACCGAAGAATGTAACCGACGTGATTTTATAAATGTTCTAAGTAGTTTAATGAGGTTAAAATTTGTCGTTAATTGGATTTATACATCTATTTTCGTTAAAGACCGATAAAATGAAACCAAACAAAAACTGAAGACTTTTCAGTAGCATGCGTAATGTTTTGAAACCATTTAACTTGGTATTTGGGAAAAGAACATTCATTAAGTTTTTGTGTGATTTTAATTTTTCATCGTAAATGTCGTGCACGAAACCTGTCCAGCGGACTTACATGTACCTAACATAATATAGAGCTCCACACTTGCAAGTACTTTTTGCACTCACGCTCTTAACTAATGTCACTCCGAACTAATTCCGGAAAATAAATTAGAAGGTGGGATTTATAGCGTTTGATAATTAAATTTAGAGTGAGAGCGTTTTGCAATGGTCGCACGTTCAGTACAGCCAGTAGTTTACAATAAATCAGTCATATTTATAGTGCGGAATTAGAAATTTATAAACAAAGTACAAGTATGCAGGCCATAGACGGTCAGGGGTTGACCGCAAACCACGAGTTGCTCGTACATCCAATGATAAATCACCGGTGTTTCCAAATCCAACCGCCGACTACAACGCCACTTTAATCTTCCCTTTAATTGTAATCATAAAAGCTCATTTTATGCTGTACGATTTTTTTTAACTTAGGTGAACAAATCGCAGTCAAAACAATTAAAGAATTCCTGAAACGCTTTTCAGTCGGAAAGTATCATTAACTAATGCTTCCTCCGTAGAGATAATTATACAATTGATTTGTGTTTCTCTTTCGCAGCTGACAGCCGCTTCAGATTTATTTTTTATTGTTCACAAAAATATCCTCGGAATTTATCGGAATAACTTGAAGCTCACTGGGACCAGAAAGAGGATCAATACAGATTTAATCCAATGTAAGTAAAAGTTATCTGAGGATAGAATGGCCTGCTGGAGCTCTGTTACACTGCGGGATACTGAGTCCGGACTCCGGGATAGAGCGGACATTAGATACACTACCGCTTGATAATATTAGATCTAGTCGCAGCTTGCTCCAATATTACTATCCCACTATTTGGATGATGCAGCTTCGGCGGAACAAACTTATTAACGCCTAACTACTTAAGACGACATCGGGGGGCTTATTGACAAATTTTTGGGAATTATTATTAGATGAGAGCGTCCGACACACTCGTCGTTTAATTAAAGCGACCGAAAGTTTCAACATTAGATTAAATTTCTAATAAGTACTTAACACAATGTTCAAAAGCGATAAAAGAAGATTCACTCACCGAATAACCAGAAAGTTAGACTTCTAACTAACGTGTTCGGCAAATCCTTAAATTGCTTTAGGACATTGGTTACGCCAGATGACATGCCTTTCTTCATTACGGATATTATTTTCAAGGAATGGTAATTTTTTTGGAAAAACTGAGTGTAAATATAACTACTCTAATTTTTTTTCCACCATTGTCCTGGCAGTTAACCTAAAATAACTCTCGTCATAAAAAGCTATTGCCTAGACAATCTCTTTTTTATTTGCTAGAAACAAAACTCAAAGAAAATATTTTAATTTGTTACAAACAGAAGTTTATAATTTCCCTTAAAAAATTGATAAACAAAAAATGTTTGGTATATAATGATCAATGTTGGTTAAAAATGTTGAGTGGTTTATCAGTTCAGTAAAATTTTAGTGTAGTTAATTAATGAGAAGCAGGGAGAGAGGTTTGCGCAGAACATACTCATATGTGTGTATTCAGAAAAAGGAAAAAAGATGATTTATCACTTGTTATAGAAGCAAAAGTCTAAAAATATTCAATTCAAATTCAAACCATTTTATTTAGTAACATCACAATCTAAAACACAATTCATTTTAGTGTGACGTAGCTGCATCTACAGTTCTTAGAAAATATTCATTTATCTTCATGATCATCATCTGGAAATGCGTACTACGAAGGTATAATGATCCCAGAACTCTAAAGTCGGCCTTACACCAAGGCAACAATTGGCAACATGTTGCCGGCAACATTTTTTAGTAATGACCGGCAACATTAATAAAAAATGTTGCAGGCAACATGTTGCCAATTGGTGCCTTGGTGTAAGACCGCCTTAACGTTTATGACAGGCAATACTAATAACGAGTGAGAAGAGAAGCACTGCGTCCAAGAGGGACTACCTGATATACCTGATGACCTGACCTGACCTGCCCTCTTTCTAAATCCAGAGCGCCCAGGCTAGAGGCCGACCCTTAAAGGTCTGTTTATTTACGGCCCTTACCTAATTCTTTGTTAATCTGTTTAACTTCATAACGATATTGCTTATCATAAAAGTTATAGTTCTGAGATCATTAGTTTTTTAAATTTAAAATTAAGAGTTATCAAGAGAGGACCTGAGTGGTACAGTACATTACTTCTTTGTAACACATTTAATTATTAATTATAGTATTGCAATATTTTTCTGAGAGTAAATTCGTCAAAAATAAAAGTAAGAAAAAATGTTAATGAAGCTTGTCTATGATAAGTATGTTGGAAGTATATTACGTTTTTGTTTAATTCTTACGTATAAATTAGAATCTAAACTGTTCGTCTGCGATCATAAGTAGTTGTTTGAGATTTATATCTCAGATTTTAATATCCGTGAACATAAAAGTCGTAATACCGTCGCGCCTATTCCGCATTTAATCCTGATGAGCAGAAATAATGTATTAAAGTTATTACAAAGATGGCCATTATCGTTCTTGCTTTATTGATAGTAATCAGATAATGCTCGTGAATAAATTTAAATTGCTGTCAAGCTCATATAATTTAACCAGAGAATCTGAAACTTGCCGGAAAAGCTCGACATTACCCGGAAGATATTTCGTAAGTTGTATAAGACACAGCACAAATTAACTCTAAAAGTACGAGAAACACTTAAAGAAATATTCCTGAGGGATTAAACTATACAGGGCAGTTCTAAGATTAGTTGGCTCTATAAAAACTTTGGTAATATGGTAGTTCCAGGCCATTCTACAAAGATCAGGCGATAAAATAAAGCCGGGAGCAAATACTGCACCATTACGCAGGCAATAAAATGTTAAATAAGTAATTAAAGCTCTACAAGAAATACTTTGAAGTTTTCGACGACTTCTACGCAACATTGTCAATGCATAATCGCGCTCCCCCATCTTTTGCTAATTGGATATCGATATTGCACTGCATAGGATAGTACGTTCGATGTGAACGTTTAAAAGGAACTACATAAATACGGCTTGATATTAGATGCAATATTAGACCTGTTCGAATCGAATTCGGTTTCGATTCCGTTGCCCGAACATTGCGCCGCTCCGACTGTAACAAGCCTTTTCATCATAATTTATTGGCCACCGGAGGATAACATTTTTATTTGTAGAGGCGCTTCATTCCGTAAATGGCCACCATATATTCCCTTGGTCGTTCTCATGACCGCGGCGAAATTCGCAAATAGTCGAAGAGATACCGTATCGTTGACAGGATAACGCTGCAAATATGCACGCGAGACACAAAAAATTTATATGTGACTGTGTACGTGCAGGATGGCGACGACCTGGTCTGATTAACTTACGTCGGCCGAGGTAATAATCATGTCTCTGGAGAATTTTACACAAACGGACGTTACCGATGCATCAACTAAATTTGGAATTTCGTTTCGTATGAGAAATAAATTTATGTGACTATGGGAGGAATACGTACGTGCACATGAATGTTCTGGTCGATGATCATCTTGCAACGCAAAAATGAGAGGTTGTACATTTTAAGAAAAACTCTTACCAAACTGAAAAATAACGACGTTTTCATTATACTCATAAAAACTTGTGTAAAATGTAATACCATGTAAAAAAAAATGTCGCTCATTAGCTATAAAAAACTAAAACGATTCGTAGCAGATCGACGCATACCAATATTGTGAATTGCTGAGAATTTTGCTCAAATTTTTAATTTCATGAATATGTCTCATGCAGACAATAAATGGGCACAGGCCATTGTTGAAATTATCTAAAAATTAAGTTTGCTCGAACTTACATACGTAATAGCGTTTAAATTTTCGCCAAAATTCAAGTAAAAGGAAAAAAAAACAAGAGAAGGACTTGGTAGATTTACAGAGTTATACTACTAGGCCTTTTAAAGAAAATAATGGGCTATTTTCGGTTTCTTGCTTATTATTCTCAAATAATACAAAAAAAGGAAAATCAAAATGATTGCTTTACTAGAAGTCGATACTCATCTGCGAGACCTAATCAAGCTTTTCAACGAACCATATTCAAGTAAAGACACAACTGCCGCGGCAGGTGAAATGTGCACCGAAAAGTTACAATTACCTTATTGGGAAACATTTTAAATTTACACCAGCAACGTTACAACCAACTGGTGCAGTTGTCGCACAACATTCATTGTTGGTACTCACTGACTGGGTTTAAATACCTGCAATCGCACCTAAACACCTATTATCATGGAGCATCGAGCTATTCCTTAGGTACTACAGCCTGACAAAAACAAAAACAGCTTGGCACATGAAATGCGCAGAAAAGGAAACGAGAGAGTGTCTGTATAACTAGGGTTGTAGATACGGTACAAAACAAATCTGCTAAACAGTCCGGACATGCCTTCCACTTCAAGGTTGAAGCATTTTATTCTGTTTTGGGTTCATCAGAACAGTTTGGCGAAGAAGAAGAAGAACCAAGAGGAAGATTGCTTACTGAGGAGAAAGAGAATATAGTTCAGCGAGAGGGCGAAGGAAGGTATCAGGAGATGTGGTCACTTCCGAGAGGAGCACTTTAGTATCTCGACCGCGAATCTCGACGAGATGTTCAGAGTTCACTACAGGGGCGGCTTGTTGTTATCTCAGATGACTAGCGTGCCAGCGGTAACATCAGAAGAGGAAAGCAGCCCCTTTATTACATTGCTGAATCATATGAAGCTATTCCATTTGCCATCCTTTTCAAAAGTTCCGGTGTATTCTTTAAAGAAGCTGCCAAGAGGACAGCTCAGTGGGCGGTACTCGGTACCGACGACAAGTTCTCATTCGGTGGAGCAGTTAGCGGACGAACGATCAGGAAGTGTCATGGTGTGAGTACCGAGAAGTCACTTCGATGGAATGATAGTGTGTAGAAAGGGAAAAGTTGAGTATTGCTTGCACTTGGACGAGAACTGTCAGCGGTTTTTCAAAGCTGTTCCCTAATGACGCTTCATAGGTGATGCTTGGTCGACTTGACTACGACTTCTCAGTCTTCTGAAGTGGGAGTTTGTCGGCGAAATGAATCGCCAATCAGTGTCAGACGAGGAAGTTATATCGGTGACGACATGTTGATAAGCGAGACAGTAGGAAATTGATACCGTTATTATTGAAAATGACGTTGGTGTGACTTCGACGAACAACGAATCGGTGGGTACCCGGCGATAAACATGGCCGATGAGAGATCGGAAGCGATTTTGAAGTGCACTAGCCCTGGTGATGGTGATGAAGAGTTCCATCCCAAGACTAGATTTTCCAGTTCAATATGTTCAGATGGGAGGCCTTGTAGGAGCCCTGAAATATTACTTGCCCACTTTCGATGTTAGAAACCGTCTGCCAGAAGAAGTTGATGGAGTTCACGGCGCACTGCGAGAATTTCTTCAATGATGTTGTAGCCGGTGAGGTAATTATCGACGTACATAGATCTTCTCGCGGAAAACCGATACTTTTCCCCTTTATTTTACGGCAACTGATAAATCGTGTACAATTCCAAAAAAGCATACGTGACAGTAGTCAACCGATAAGATGAGAACGGTTTGCAGGTGTTACAAGCAGAGGAAGATTCTTCGGGGGCCGACTGCAGTGACGCAGGGTGACGTTAGAGAGGATGGAGAAGTTTCCGACACGCAGTCGATATTAACCGATGCCGATCCATCACGAGATGGTACGACGGAGTACGACAGTTCGGCAGGAGATGGATGATTCTTCGGTTTTCCGGTGGTGTGAACCGGTCTGATCGGAGATGAACAACTCTGGATCAGGAGGTTTGAGATTATGAAGATGTTGGATCTTCATGTTTAACACATAGAAGAAGAAGTCAAGTAACTTGTGAACCATTCAGCATGTTTCCCACTTCTAGTTTATAAAGGAGAAAAAACTGGTTCAACAATTTCTCCTGATTCAATTTTAGCGTCGTCACTTGCCGAAGATATCAACAATTAGGTACAGTCTCACAAGAATGTTGGAATCTAAGTCCTGACTACGTGTCTGCCAATAATATAAATAGATAAGTATATTAAAAACGATTTGGCAGTTTATAGAAAATGTAACATTATTAGGTATCATAATCATCGTTTTAGTCCATTGTTATTTAGGTATGTACCTACGTTCCAATTAAAAACTTAAAGATGCTAGAAGTCGTAAGCATTTTTAATAAAGTCAAGTTACAAACATTCAAATACAGTTGACAATGAAAATGCACATTTCATTTTACCTTTTTATTGAGTCTGAAAATTCTTCACAAGACATGGTTCACTTTCAATTATGTGGTTAAAGTAAAGACGAACGAAATGCAAAAACGTTAATGGTGGGTAAAATAGAAAATACGAATACGTTAAATACTAGGTGAGTATAAACGGTTCTAATTACTTTTGATAGATTGGTAATACTTTAGCAATGCCAACATGAGAAAAATCGTCACAATCTTTTATGGTCACTTGGTATAAGTAAACTTAAAGGAAATGAATACTCTTTCATATTACTAGATCAGCTAGATATAACACAGGCTTTGTTGCTTAGGTTTGTTTGTGAAGTTGATTAAGTGTTCTAGAAATTATGAATAATAAAAGATGATAAATTGTTTGTGAATATCGAATAAATGATGCGCACATCGCATCACAACTATGATAAGCATGCAAAACTTGGATGGATGTACTGATATTCACTGTATAGAGAGTCCTTAATGAATTTAGCATTGTCGTTAGTTCTACATCTAAATTGCACCAGTCTAGACCACTTGAAATATTGTGCAGTGGTATGACCATTATATATTACAAGCACATTTTTGTCCAACAATATGTGTATAGCATAATTAATTGCAGACGGCTGGAAAGTTGCTTTTAATAACGTTAGGAAATAATCTCAGAAAAAAAAATTAATAAAATTACCAACAAAAACATCTTGTACCAATCATACATTTATTGTGTTTCTCGTATACCTCATTTGTGCAGTAATACAATTTAGTTGTGTTGTTAAATTAAATTTAATAACCTAAAATAATTGTTTAGTGCATTAACTTGAAGATAATTTCGTCATATTTGCTTGGATCGTCTTTAAATTCAACAAATAAAGCGATTTATTATATTTCAGCAAAGTTTATTTATTGAGTAAACATCAAACAAGCTAGTTTAATAAATAATGATCAGTCCAACTAAATATTTGTCGCAATCATCATTCCAGAAAGCAATACATAAAGTTCAATAAAAGTGTTACGAAACACTCAGAGCTTATTTTTTCAGCTTCTAATTTAACTATGTTTGCATAAGAAAATAAATATCGCTGTCACGTCTATTTAAATCTTTTTAAATAAACACATGATATTTTATTCTAAATTATTGAAAAGAATTGTACTTGATGCTAAATTTTAAATTTAATCTATGAAAAATCTTGGTTGATTAGGTGGTACGTGTCTTTAATGGCGACCATCTTATCTATAAATTAAAGGAGTTTCACGATGCGCTAGCTCAGGAAACTCAGAAACGAGTCGGTCGCGAATGTTAGTTATTCTAATTAGATTTGGGTTTGCCGGCTTGGACGTAAACACCGCAAAATATCTTGACTTTTATTAACCCTTGTTTGTATACTTTGCTTTTCTTTCTTCAACAGAATTGCACGTTGTTCTGGAGTAATGGTACGAGGAAGGGGTGCAGAAAATCGCCGCCACACCGCCATAGAGGTTCGCGATTTATTATGCAGTGCTCCAGTGATTGCCGGTTTTATTTCCACCCCTTAAAATCACATGCTCACTTATTCACCTTTGTACACCCATTTTAATCTTCGCCTTTACTTCATTAAATTATCAGAATCGCTCCGGCGGAAAACCCGCAATGATAAAAAACAGATAAAGCTCAATTTATTGCTGTTTGCGACCGAACAACGCATCGAATTCTTCGTTTCCACTGCGCCCCATTCATATTCTTTAACCCCCCTTTATTATAAACAAACCTACAAAAGTCTTTGGAATAGGAGCGCACGTAGTGCTTTCCTTTCAAGTTCTCTAACAATGCGAATTTGAGTGAACGCAATGAATACATACGGCCGTAATGTTCCGCATATCTTCTGCTGAAATTACCATTTTCGGTGTAGCAACCACTTTTCAGTTAGCACATTATAATAAAGATAAGACTGCTGCGTGGACCATTGCATTACCTAAATCATGCTAGAATGTTATGGAATTTTTTAGCAACGATTATGCAGAGGAAATGAATATTGTGATGCACGAGGATGTTGACGCCACAGCCGGGAACTCAAACCAACCACTATTAAAGGAAATTAAAGAAATAAAATTTATTTATCTATTACAAAACCGTGAAAATGAAACGAAGTAAAAGCGTCTTCAACTTTTCCACTTTCCGAAGGAAAAATGGCTAAAGTTTTTATAATCCGTCCAAAAGTGGAAGTGGAAATTATGATCCGCCTCGTCACTGCTTTATGATTCCAAGAATATAAGTTTCATATTTTTAAAGAAATATTTAAATAATGGGAAAAAGTACCTATTTGAATATCGCCTAAAACATAAAATGTAAATGTGGTTATAAAGAAATTTTTTAAAAGTACTTTTTTTCAAGTACAGTTCTTTGTAAACGGAAGTTTTACAACGAAACTCTGTTTTGTCAAAAACTTCTATACCTACTCTTTATTCCTTTATTTTTTCTTAAATAAGTAAGTAATTTGATAATAATATAATAAATTAGATAAAGTTCCACAATTTTGGGGTTATGTCAAACATTATTAAAACGAAGAATCAAACCTTCACTCTTAAATTTAGTCCGCTTCTATACATTTCAAACGATATACAGTGCGGAAACTTTAACTGGAATAAAATTCATAACTTGGACACAGGCGGTTTTTGTAAAAAAAATTCTGAAACAGGTCGATTTTTGTTTTTCCTTGCCCACATTTTGGCGCACATAGTTTTTGCATATCTGCTTTCGGAAGCTCGCAACTACCCCTAACTTTTTTTTTTTTAATGGAAGGGTATGCCAAGTGACACCTCGTTTGAAAGCCCACTTCGCAAGGAATACAACTAACTATTTATTTCCTGAATATTTTCAAAGTCTACGTGCTAAAAAAATAAATCCAATTTTATAAATTGAATTCTATTTAATGCAACAAATGCTCAAAATTGGCACCGTTTCTTTTTTGGCAAATTGCAAATCGGTAGTAACATGCATCCCTTGCGTTTTGTAATATTTCCAGTGTGATTTGCCTAATTACATCTCTACTCGTAATATGTTGCCTAAGATCTTCAATACTGTTCGGTTTTAGGCATGAAATTAAGCAAATCACACCGGAAATGTTATAAAACGTAAGGGATGCATGTTACAATCGATCTGCAATTAGCCAAGAAACAAACTGTGCCTTTTTTGAACATTTGTTGCATTTTTTTTTTATTTTTTAGCACGTAGGCTTTGAAAATATTCAAGAATCAAATAGTGCGTTTTAATCTTTGCGAAGTGGGCTTTCAAACGAGGTATCACTTGGCATAGCCTTCTATTTGGAAAAAAAAGTTGGGGGTGGTTGCAAGCTTCCGGGAGCAGATTTGCAAAAACCAAATGCGCCAAAATGTGGGCAAGAAAAACAAAATTCGACCTGTTTCGAGATTTTGTACAAATATCACCTATGTCCAAGTTACGAATAATATTCCAGTTAAAGTTTCCACACTGTATAACTAATACAATGCCTGGAACTAATTCTCCAAAATAAATCTAAATTGTCATTTTTTTTAAACACGTTTTCGGATTATTTTCACATTTTTATTTTTGTCGAACGTTTCATAGTTTACACAATGATGGCTTTTTAAGGGGCTGTTACATCCATCAAATCCAAAGTAGGGACAGAAGAAACCAGAAGCTCTTTTTACTTATGTGTTTGGAGAGTGCCCTTCTCACCTGATGAATTAAATAATGACATTGTAAATAACAAAATGTTCAATTTGTGAACCACAGTACTATTGGAGCATACCTATAAGTCAACAGCCAATATTAGTAACGGTGACTCATTTATATAGGAACTGTTCTCAAAGTAAAACCATTTTTGATCTTATTCAAACTGTTGATACTCATGTATACCTACCTATATTTGTGCCTTTATGGCAGTTCATGTTGGATGATTATAATTTTGAGCATAGATGTTTTGAAACATATGGTACAACTTAAACAAACATAGCATGTAGGTAGTAAATTATTTATACAACTATTTTTACTATTTTCGATTGTTATAGTAAATTTTGTCATGGTTTCAAACCTAAAGTGAAAATAACTATAAAGTTGCTTCGGCACTGCGCAATGTTCATAGTCATACTTATACCGAGTGACTATAAATGATTGAAGCAAAATAGTGGATTGGCAACACTGATGCAGTTGGTAGTGCAAATCTTCTCGTGCATCATCTGTCAATCATTTCTATTTAGGTTAGGTTAAGTCAAGTCACATTGGCGTTGAAACAAAGATTACAAAATAATCAACAAACTTTACTAGATATTACAAATAACTCTGTTTGATAAATTATTATCAGGACCCACGTTTCCTATTGCTTTTTCAATCGCATGCTGCAATTCTTCCAAATTTTTAATGGGATTGCGAAACACAACATTCTTTAAATATGGAAACAAAAAGAAGTCCAGTGGGGTCTTGTCGGGTGACCTACTTGGCCACAAACCTGAGCTAATTAAACGTCCTGGGAAAAACTCTTCTAAATAATTTATCGTGGCCCGTGCAGTATGTGCAGTGGCCGAGTCTTGCTGATAGTAGCCGTTTGTGTTCTATGTCGTCCAGTTGATTTAAAAATGGGTCTACAAGAAGTCTTCGTTATCTTTACGCATTAATTGTTTCGTGAAAAAATATCGGCCCAATAATTCGCCTTCGCGACATTTCAACCCATACGCCGATTTTAAGTGGGTGCAGTGGCACTTGAAATACATTAGGTGGATTGTGAGCAGACCATGTTCTGTAATTTTGTGTGTTTATGAACCCAGACAAATAGAACCATGCTTCATCGGAAAAGAAAGTGATGTCTTGCTGGTCAACATTATCAAGCAAATTGTTGTTACACCAATTACAAAACTGGATTCTTTGGAGATAATCAGGAGGGTGAAGTTGTTGGACCATTGTACATTTGTATGGGCTTATATGCAAGGATTCTTTCAGGATCTTTCGAGAGGATTCATAACAAAGTCCTAAAAAGAGGGAAAATGTAGGAAATGAGAACAGGTCATTTGTCAATGGGAACCTATTTGTTGGGATAAACGACGTATCGAAATGTGAAGATTTTCCTCGACAATTTCTTCAACATTTTGCACATCAGGTGTAGCAACAGTGGGACGACCAGTAGATTTGCCATTTCCCACATTACCAGTGCTTACAAAGCGTTCAACTACATATTCGCCCACAATATTGTGCAAAATTACAATATTCGATTTGTTCTTCGGGATAGGTTTCAACAAATTTTTCGTAAACAAACTATCTGCTGTGAATACAGCCAATGGCCATTTTCATTTTGCAATCTACTGCGAAAATAGGCCATTACAATAAATGTGTTGTGCTCTAAGTATTGTAAAAACCATTTTTTAAAATAAAGTTTGAAACTGTCAATTTAGATTTTTTTGACGTTTGTTTCAATTTTGAAAATTGCGTGTGTCATGCCAACGATGTTGCCAACTAAAGATTTCAAATGTGTTATCAACATAACAAAATAATTTTCAATCATTCAATTATTTTGAAATGTCATAATAACAAAATAGAGTAGTAAAAACGAAGAAATTATAAAATCGTACAAAAATTATCCTTACACACTCGGGTGTATTAGCTATTACTCACTCGGATTATTATGCCTCGTGCCTTATAAACTTATACAGTCATACAGTCGCTCGTTGAATAATACACATAATATTATTTTCATTAAGTTAAAACATGTAATAAATAAGCTGTATAAAATGACGCTAACAGGAAATTTTTAAACTATGAGGAACAGTGTACAATAATAATTATTATAGATTTAAAAAAGAAATAAATGAAATAATAGACACATCTATGAATTTTATTTTTATTACAGCTTTAACTGACATTTTAAAGTGTTAAATTTTTAATTAAATATTTTTTGTGGTTTGATTTCGTTTTTTCAATTTAATCTTTAACAATACGTTTTTAAATTATTTTGTTGCAGCTATCTGTATTCAAAGCAGTAAGTTAACTCCCCGTTTTTGCATATACAATTTAACGCCAGTGCACATGTTAAAAATGCATCTCTGAAAAACATTCATATTTCCTTGCGGTTGACGTAAATAATTAAAATCTATCATTTTCTCATTTCCATCACGTTATAAAGCACTTTTGTAATATTAAAAAAGAAATTTTCTTCGGAAAAGCATACAATAATGTTTATGTAAACAAAAGCTGTTGTTCAAACGTAACTTGTTTAATAAAGTTATAGCATCATTTTCTTACTATCCCCCATTTTAATTTGTAACCTGTGTAAAAAGTGTGACTGTCAAATTCTTTTATGAAGTTTTGTTTTATTAGTTACATTTAACGTATTGATTTGAACGTGTAAAAACTCAAAACGACATGTAGGAAAAGCCGGATTGCTGTTAGTCCTGGTAGCTGCACGTCATAAAAAACATTTTAATAATTTTTCAGTTCTTCACATCTCACTAAATTTCAGAGATAAATGGCTGTTCACGAACTTTTTACTAACCTTTTAATTAATGTACCCAGACAATTTGGATGGAGTCTATGTATAAACCGTATAAAAAGTTGCATTCAAAAAGTTTAGCAAATGAATTACGGAGTCAGCGCACGTGTTTTGGCGTGAACCTATTAACGATTAGTCGAGTTGTCGAAGAATAATAATAATATTCGCTACTTGAAATTCCACTCGCTATGATACTTCCAATTAATACAGTATTTGTAGGCGACGATGAAGTTGTTAAGTTGTGGAAAATCCAACTGGACTACATTCACTGTAGATGTTCAAAAAATTATAACCATTGTTTTCTTCATTTGCATGATACAATAATAATGCTTTATTTGCTCTAGGGGTTTTCGGATTCCTGCTTATAATTCCACCTAAAATTAAAAATAACAATTCTAAAAACAATTACATTTTTAACTTACCCGACCAAAGGTAGGTAAGTTATTGTGATCGGTCCAAAATTTCGAATTGCTAATTTCATCAGATCTTTACGTTTTGAGGTCCCCTAAACACGTTAATGAAGTTTTTAGAATGATGTCTGTCTGTGCGTCTGTCTGTGCGTCTGTCTGTGCGTCTGTCTCTTCGTCTGTCTGTGCGTCTGTCTGTCCCACTTTTCGTTCTCCCACGATTAGTCACAAACGCTTTGACCGATTGCTTTCAAATTTGACCAGCACAAACTTACCCATGGTCTCTCGAGTTGAAAAGCTTTTGGTGTCAATCGGACCACGGGGGGTGGAAGAGGGTGGGGGTAGGTAGAAAAAATAATAAGAGAACATGGAAATTTGACTTTACCGTTTGAAAGGGAATCTGTTTTTATGTCGAAAACGATGTTTACCATTTGCGGATTTTTCCAATATGGCGGACTTATAAGGTTATTTACGTCTTCATAGATCGACGGCGATAACTGCTGAAACTTTTAACAAAATAATCTCGGATCTTGCCATTGGAAATAACTCTGTAATAGTGACCACCGAATAGAGTTTGATGTCCATCCGACTACGAGGGGTGGAAGAGGGTGGGGGTTGCTCGAAAAAATAATGAGGTGACATGAAAATTTGACATTACCAGTTGAAAGGGCATGTGTTTTTATGTTGGAAATGATATGTACTATTTGCGAGAATGTCCAATATGGCGGCTTATAGTTCAGCGGTAATAATTTTAACAGAAAATTAGGTAGGTATCTCGGGTCAATTCAGCTTGGTTTAAATTGATGTCGGGTAAGTTACTAGGCCGGAGGCCGGGTCTTCGCCTCGGCTCCATCCCAATTTTTCTTTCTAACCCCCCCCCCCCCCTTCATTTTTCCCTTCGGTTCCTCCTTTTCCATATCCCTTTCATCCTTCCTATCTCCCTTCCGTCTTCATTCAATATCTCTCCCCTCTCTCATTTCGCTACATCCATTCTCTATGATCTATGTGCTCAATTGTCTTTTCTCTCTCTCCGCATAGCACCTTCTTTCCTCTCCTTCCGTCCAATACCTGTTTTCTCTTTCCTCAGTCCCACATCTATATCTCGCCATCATTTTTCTTTTTTTGCACTCGCTCTCCCCAGGTAGGTACTCCGGAATTTCCTCTGTCATACACCTCTCATACTCACTAGTGTAGCGGGATTCTTTAATTCTCTCCCTTCTTTCTTGCTTGTCTGTCTCTTTGTCCCTTTCACTCAGCTCTACATTCATGCATCTTCCTTTTGCTCTTAATCTTCCACTTCTTCACTGGCATATCCGTTTCTCTCTCTCCTTCGTCGCCGTGTTCTTTTTCTTTTTTCAACAGCATTCCGTTAGTATCCCCTCCGTTCATTTTATCTTCAAACTTTGCCGCTCTCTTTCCCGCTTTCACCCTCAACCTATTCTTCTTACACTCTTCCCTCACTATGTAACCTGGCTTTTCTCTGTCCACTCCTAGCAACTCTCTCAAATATTTTGCTTGCACTTCCTCTACCTCTTCTTGTTCCTTCCATCCCCAGATCTCAGCCCTGTACATCAATATAGTCTCCTATAGTCACCTCCCCACTTTCTCTCTCCTATTTCCCAAACACATCCCACAACCTTATTTGCTTTCCTCACTATCTCTCTGATTTACATAATTATAATCATTAAGATGACATGACAATTATTAATAATATTTTTACCAATAAATTTTTTGTTTTTTGTTCGAGACTGTCAGAATTTAAGAATTTTCTCTTGTGTGAACGGATTTTGATAAATTTGACAACTTGTCAAAACGAAACGTCAAGCTAATTCTAAAGATTTTCAGCGATTTCGAGCCTTTGGGGGGGCTCGTCGAACAAAAAAACGTTGTATTCAACTCGTTCTTGTGTAATTTGGGCTTTTTTTGGCATGAGTGGGCCAGTTTAAAACTCTCGTTTCACTCGAGTTTTAAACTGGCCCACTCATGCCAAAAAAAGCTCAAATTACACACGAACTCGTTAAATAAACTACTATTAATACTACATATTAATAATGCCAGCTAATCACAATTAGATACGAGCTTTCGATATCAAGCTAGATATGTATTTAGAAATATTTATGTATGATGCTAAATCTTTATTACCCGTATCAATTTATGGGTAATATTAACGGGCAATTTATTCAGGTGTTACCAAAATCTTAGAGGCAGCATCAATAGTTTCTTTGATGAATTTATATTTTGCTTATTCTTATTTTCGATATGATCATTGACCGCACAAGTGATTGCAATTTGGAATCTGCATGTTATACATTGTATTCTTCAATGTAGTCATCTAGATCAAGTTGGTTTTTCCTTAACGTGCTCGATATTGAAATCATTACAGGTTCGGCGGTACGTAATCTGCACAACATCTTTTTGCACAAGCTCATTGCAGCCTTGGAAAATCGTTACTTCTTAGGTAATGACTGATGAGCACGTTGAGTTGCTGGATAATTTTATTTATCAAAGAAACATGTCACAGCATAAGTGAAATCTGAAATCATCACCTTTCTTTCTCTGACTCACACTCGAAAACTTGTTATCATTTTATCGAGTCCGGAATGTACCTTAGTATTAGTTTAGTTCTTAGTACTTCACAAAGAACACACTACCTTTTGATTTAGCTATCTTAAGACGTTCCTCACTAGATCAACTTTACATAAATAGTGGTACGTGTAGAGTTTCGTTAGCAGAGAATCGGTTATGTACATTTCGGCTTTAATTCTTTAAAAATAATAAGCAATTCTTTTAAAAGTCAGCTACAAATTATAGATACTCCCGGTAAGGAACCAGATATTTCAGAAAACTCAACTATTAGCGGGAACCGTTTATTAGCTAAACTAATTTACGGTCACCCTGACCCTTGTCACCTCACGTGCATGTAGACTTACGTAATCTTTCGTCAACAGCCACCCTCTTTCTCCTCCAAAGATGGAGTTCGTAGGGCAAAGTTTCTTTGATTCGGGGTAGCGTACAGTGAATTTTCGTAAATCGTAACTTCCAGGTATGGCTAATCATATTAAATTGGAATTCCACGGGTATTACGTGTGCTGCATCGTCAACGTGTATGCTCATACTACGTACTATTATCTCCAATTAGGTTTGCATTTGTTTTAGGAGCACTCCTAATTAAAGCATCCATCATACCGGTCGGTTCACGTGTATGTGTGTATTGCAAATTTGTAAGGTCTCTGCACACGATGAATACTACTATGGGGGATTAATAGACAGATGCCGACCAATAGTACGGCAACACAATTATCCGTGTAACGTATACGAAAGAGAGAGATGGTCAGCATTTCATCTCGGCAGGACGAAATCCGATTTAGCAGCAGTGCTAGCCCAGTAAATACAGTAGATTAGCTTGATTAGTTCTAGAGTTCGCCGCGAATGGCGCTTTACTCTCTCCAGCACCGCAGGCAGAAATACAATTTGAATGTCGAAACATCCAACTTTATCCAGAATGCGTTCGTGTTTGTAGCACCAGACAATTCACGGGACAATTACAATGTTGATTTTTTGATAAAAATAATTTCACAAAATGTTTGCCTTCCGAATTTCAGAGCGCAATTATTTGATCCCCATAAAGTCAACAGTGTGAAATTATTGAGTAAATTCAATCAGGATTTCTCTCGATTGTCCAACAATAATAAACTTAATTCAATTTTCTCTTCTTCCTGGAAATGGACCGAAAACACTGACTCGGAACTTTTCAGATTCAACCAAAGTTACGTTCTTAAAAAAATTGTGCCATTTTAATGGCAATAACAGATAAAATCATAGAAAACAGAAGTATGAAATATAATGTCACGTTTCTTTCTTTTAGTCACATTTGATATTTCAATTTTTCATTAACTACTAACAGACATCAATAAAATCCATTAGTCTGCATGAACAAGTATCATTTTCTTTTATCAATTTGTTGGAATTTGTTCTTGACATAGTGGAAAGATGGATCTCTCGATTCACGATTTTGAAAAAGTTTTTACAAATTCCGATTTTGCATTATATGTAGAAGACGTAATAGACATTTTTTTTCGCCCAGTTGTCGACCTCAACTGCGTTTCGGCCTTCAATCTCTGGACTCAAAAAGAGTCATTTATCAAGAAATGGTCATATCATTTAGGTACTAATAATAATGTATGTTACATTTGATAGGATATAAATAAAATATTACGCAAAACTACACCTTCATGTTACCTTTAAATTAAACACTGGACATACCAGAACAAGTAAATATTGTCTTGATCTGTCATCAGTCACAGTGAAATTTACAGCAGAGGTGTGGCTTTTCTGTAGGTAGCCCAACAAACTTTTTTTTAAGGTAGCTGTCCAATGGACACTATAAATGTTAACAGCAAATTCTCATTGAATTATACAACTGATCTGTCGGGCAAAATTCTGCTCTAACGTGAACGCCAACAAGCAATAAACCTCTTTGAAAGCAAATGTTAAAATATGACAGTTCTACTCTAATTTTACGAACCGGAAGTTCAAACGACGACATGTCTTAACAAAAACAAAATATAGGTAATACTACCAGACTATTAAATGAACACCCGATAGGTTTCAATGGTTTTATTATTTTTACTTACTTACTTATTATCTTTACTTTATTGTATGTAGTAAATAGTAGAAACCAATGCCAGACAGTGCATCTGGTTCCTAAAAATAGACAAAAAATAAGTACTTTATTTCTAAGAGCTAGACTTCTGTTTGTGTTGTGCCAGTTGTAAATACGAAATCGGAAAATGTTTTACTACCGAAAAGTTTTCAATGAGTTAGTTGTAACGAATCAAGTCTCTTACTCTAGTGTTTGCTCCATCTGTGGGGACACTATACTATGATTGAAACTTCATTGTTGAAAAGTTCATTTTCAATTTACATATTTACTGCTTATTCTTTTATTTAAGTCAGTCACTAAAGTGGTTACGCCACATACCATTTCTTCCATATTTGCTGCATTACTCGATCTTCCAATATACGAGTAGAGGTCTTTCAACCTCTCATGGGTTGTGAGTCATGTCTGTGCAAACGACGGATATCGGTCTTAAGTAGGCGCTACAAACCGATCGGAAAACATCGTGATTCGTTACGTCTCTAATTAGATAGTGTTCTGTGATGTTCCTCCACGTGCTATCAAGTTTGCTACTTTATTACGTGTTCGGTGACTTTTTATTCCATTCGTAATTTAATTCCATTGAAATTTAAGGCATGGCTAAAATAGTCAACGTTTTCAGTTTTCATTTACAGATTCTTCGCTGGTTTATCGCTCCGCCTTCGCGCAGATATTTTCAAGGTCAAAACCCATGAGGGATTGAAAGACCACTACCACCAGTACCACCTGTTTGTATAATTACTAGTAGCTGAATGAGACACTCTGCATTCATTCCCTAATGTCCATTGCATTCCCAGAGGTAATTAGTCTATGACTGCAGTAGGTAGGCGACGTTCCCTTCATACTTTTTACGTTACTGTCTATTGAGTGAGGTTGTGACAGTTATCAAGACACTGTATGTGGCATTCCTTACTGTTAGCTGGACAAAGAGTTAAAACGAATTATGTAACTATTAAACTATTAGTAGTTGAGTTAGTTGTTTGAAGTGGTTACTTAGCTAATTATACTGTCCACAATGAGTGTAACTGTAGTACTGGTACGGCGAAGGCTGGTGTTTCAGCTAATTTTTAACGTATACAACATACTCGTAGTACGCTACTACTGCGAATTGATGATGTGCCTCAATTGCAAACCACATTAAAAAATATAATATCTTTTAAAATACATATTTACAAGAACCCAAAAACTTTCCTGTATAAACCTGAAATTAAAAATGTGTAATTAGTAAAATTACTATAATTGTAGTAGCTTTCGGTAGGAAAAAAAATTCATTTATAACATGAAGTAAAATTATAGTAAAATTTAAGCGAATAAGTCAGAAACACGTGTAAGGATTTGGGGATTAAAATGATTGATAGTAATGCTGTGTGTTATAAAAATAGTTTATTAGAACAGGAATGTTATTTTGGAAATATTAAACTTATAGGTAATAATATGAATTTGTACCCTAAATCACCATCCATTTAATTTTAAATTGTATTTATTTCTATTATTAGGTGTGCGCGTCATAATCAACAAGTGTACAAGTCATAAATTGAATTATTTTGAAACTAATATGGCCTATGTTATGACATTAATGCGCGAAGCAGCTGTTACCATAAAATCAAAAGATTCGAGAAATTTGAATATTAATATCTAAAATTAAAATCGGTTTTTTACTGATTACATTTTTTGTAAATTTTTTAATAATTCAAATCACATATTTTTATCATTTAGTATTCCTCTGAACGCTGGATGCTTCCTTGTTGACAAAAACATTACATTTAAGTTTTTAACAGATTTTAATAATCTATTTTGAATGCGTCGTATATCATGCGATTTTCAAAAATTTTGTAACGAATGAATTTTAAACGCTGCTTTCATATGCCAGATTTTGTATTCAAATATCACTCATTTCCAAAACCACGGCGTACTGAATATTTCATAAATTATTCTATCCATTCATTGTATTATTCGTGTATTAAAGTGTAAAATATCTTGCTACTATTTGACAGTTAAATTGGATGTAGTATAATTATCAGCCGCACTATATTTTAATATTATCAAGGAATATGGTTCAATCTAATGAAACAATATCTTACAAAATGTTAGTCAATGTTAGTAACTGTTTAGAGCTTACAAGGACAGGTTGCCAGATGTACGACGGCTTTTTGAACAAAAAAAAAAAAGTCAGGGTGGTTGCCCCGACTGCCTATATCACCACCCTGAAATGAAATGCCCGAATGTTGGACGCTCGCCAGTCCGGGTTCGAATCTTTTTGCGGGAGTTTTTTTTTTATTACTGAAAGGAAAAAAAATGATTACTGTAACCTTCTTTGTTATTTTTTTTGTTTTTTAATTAAATTTTGTAAACTAAATTAGGTTTTTTTCTCGTAAATTTACGAGCGTTACGGCGTTTCCTTTCAGGGTGGTGATACGGGCTGTCGGAGCAACCACCCTGATTTTTTTTTTCAAAAAGCCGTCCTATGAAGCCGTCATACATCTGGCGACCTCTCCTGGTTAAACTAATATATTTTATTAAAATGCTTTCAACAATGCTAACACTCATTTAAATCAAATACATATTGAGTACGTACATACAATAAAATTAAAATAAATTTATAATTAAAATAAATTTTACATAAAAAACACTGATTATTAAATTTTGATGCCTGATAGAAATGACACAAAGCAATTGAAAGATAAATAAAATAAAAGTTATTTCACAAATATGTAATCGCCAAATGGGGGGTAGCTGTCTTTTCGTTTTAAATAATTTTCCAATCGAAACCAGTTAATTGCAAATTCTTTTATAAATTTTATAGATAATAAATGTCATTATCATTATTACAAAAGATTTACTAATACTGATAAGCAAAAAGTAACACGTTTTAAAATTAATCTTTGTTTTTAAAATGAATACCTACGTACTAGAAACTAGGCAGACCATCAGCGACGATACGAATAACTCAGCACACTGCAGTTTTTGCTGAACCCTTTTCATTCAAAGCGTACTAATTTGGAATGCAATATTGTTTGGTCACATTTCCCTTTTGTTTATGGAAACTTCGACATTGTAGATAATGGTGAGTGTTTGTTTTATAATTAATTAAGGTCTTTAACGTGCAATGATTTTATACCCAACATATTCGTATTACTGTACTGAGACGTAGTTAACATTACCAACACTTGCATTGTTTCCGTGATCCTTCAAATTACTCCAGTTGGTTTTATAAAATATGATTATTATTTTAGACAGTTGACTAATTTACCTATTTTTCCGTATAACTTATATACCTTTCGCTAACATTAATCATCTTACTACGCGAACTAAACAAAATAATTGGAATATTAAAAAACATTGTGAACGCCGTGCGTACTGTATACTTTTTCATTTATTTTCTTTGTTATCACAGTTTTACGTATTGCTTACATTAAACGCAATATAGTTTAATAAATTCTGGTGACTTTGATGTCATGTTCCAACGAGAAAATCATTTTATTAATAAAAGATTACACGAACCAAGATATTTAAATGTGAAATGAATGCCAGCTGTCAATAACGTCAATAAAACAAACCGAAATAGATACAATTCACATTCTTGAAAATTTCATGTAAAATTTTGTATTGCCAACTGAAACAGTTATTGTTGCTCATTCTGTATATTTACTATGAGGGTTAAATAAAATGTTTGTTTACGCATTTTTAAAAAATTCCTTAACAACCAACAACTTTGCAAGCTTTTATTTTTAAAATTTAAATTGTGCCAAATTATAGCACATTTTCCATAATTAAAAATGTAATGTTTTGAAATGTATAAAATATTTCGAACAAAATTTGATTTTTATTTTAAATAAAGGAAAGAAGCTCTTCTAGACCAGTTGGATGGTGCTAATAATATATTTTTAATGGTATCCAAGGAACAGTCCCATTTACGATTACCTATTTGCTAAGGTTAATATGTAATTTTTTTTGCCTATATCTCTCTCTTTCGATTTTCATAAATACTAAATTCTGCATTAGAAGTCTTTTTTCTTGTTGAAAATGTTTCCTAGATAAATTATCGTAAACAATGTAATTGTGTCACTAACCATTATCCAAACTTTTACTATAAAAATATTGTTAACGATTGGTGGAATTAATTAACTAATATTTCGATTATTTTACAAAAATGTCCAACATATTTTAAGAACTAGAACAGAAGCCTGATAAAACCAGATCATAATTCTCTTCAAGAATATTGCATTCACCTCCCTATTTCTCCTCTCGAGCGAAGTTGCTCCTATTTCAAATTTTAATTGTCAGTATGTTAGTTCCAAAAAATACAATTGTCAAAAACTGAAACCAGTGGCTCGGTTTCACAATCATCGACAATAACCGTATCACTTGTTTTATTTAGCTGAAAATGAAATCGGTATTGGTTCAAATTGGACCTAGTGAATTTATGGTTTTTATGGATTATGGGTACATGGTACATACACTGTAACCAAATTCGATACGTATCGCCACAAATCTCTCAATTAATTATTATTTACAGGGATTTACGCTCTTTGTTGGCTTGATCTGATTATACCAAAGTATTGAAGATTTATTCTCCACCTACAGTCTTTTACAAAGTAGCAAATTGCTTGTTCGATACACCTGATTTATGAAATATGTATGAATCATTATAAAGCTTTCGCCGACGCTTATTTTGAATTGGATCCACTCGAACTTTTGCGCGTCAAACAGCTTGCGCTAATTGTTTCCTTAAATCGAATTACAAAAGAGGCCATTACGTTCGTGAAAAATAAATTTATTCAGAAATTTTATACAAACACGTATTTAAGTGTAAAACAAGGTTGGCTTCATTAGGCCGGGTAAATTTAACGGTTTATATTTAGGATGAGTGGTTTTCAAGCAGTTCCTGCGGTCGACAGGGGAATGAAGATATGGGAGATAATTAAGGGTCAGCGGAAATGCTAATAGATAGAGTCCTGAAGGATGATATTAGCAGTTTAACAAATGATTGTCAGGTGATTTGTATTCCGGGCGGATGGCGGCGCTCGATTGATCACGGTCAGCGATTGTCGCCGCCCGAGGTGAGACCCAGGGGCGCCGCCGGTTGCAGGCGGCGTGGCATGGGCATAGGCAACTGCAGCAACAATGCCATATTTCACGGTGACCGATGATGTTCAGCAGGATGACAACTTAGTACAGCATTATTGAATTTCCTAACAAATGGCCCAAGTTACGAAAGTTGGCTAAAAAATTCCCCATGACATATTTTCGTTTAGATTTCTGGTCACGTCGTCGAGTATAGGAACGAAATGAAAATTAAGAATCATTATTCTTTTCAGCTTTGTCGGCCGGTTCCTTAATACCTTGCTCCTTCTTAAAACATTCGCGGAGGGGAATAAAAATGCATGACGACAAGGCGCTAGCGTCTCCGTCTTGTTATTGGGCATCGCATCTGCGACTCGCTCGCCGCCTACTTGACTGGAATGAGAATGAGCAACCTGTGCGGCCCTCTTCATGCCTCATCGCCGTCGCCCGACGACATCGATCCCCGACGACACGCGTTCCGACGCTCCCTAAGCCTAACGGCACGTCGAAGGTAAGGTCTCATATGCACCAGGAAAACCTTTACCAAATCACGCCCTCCGAATTTCACTTCAACATTCCCAGGAAATCGCAACTGTCAGGACCGACTCGCAACACGGGATAACCTAATTTCGACCTAAAAACTTCTTTCTTTCTCGACTCTCTTCGCGCAACAGGGTGGACAAATTGCACTGACGCATACTCCCATTTCTACCAAAGAAACAGCAGTCAAGTGTCAGCAGATTAACTCTTTGTCGGTTTCGTGTGTCTGTGAAACACATCCTGTTAAATAAAGAATTGTGTAGATAGATACCAGAGCTTCTCCGAAACCTAAAAATTTATAAGCAATTTTTGTAGTTGTATACATGAGAGCGTATTGTGTTACACCCCGACATATATCACTCAAACATTCTAATTCAACGAACAATACATTTTAAATGAAGTTTGATGGACCACTTGGTGTTCACTACAATGACCCTTAATTGTTACCCTACACTGAATACACTTTAAGCTGACTCGCGTTTCGACAACAAAGCTGTCATCATCAGGACGACGATGGAGTTTTTATCGTCGCTCTAATTATGATAGCTTTGCAGTCGAAACGTAGGGGAAATAATTATGTGCCATAAGACATTTTTCTGCTTTTTCTCATCGAAAGAGACGATCAAATAAGACAAGTTTCTTAGTTTCGAGGAATAGGACTGGAGGAATGAATGACAACTAGTTGCGTTCAAAGAGCTCGATTTAGCTTTTGCTGGACGTTGTTATTTAGGTTTAGCCTTTGAGATTATGGTTACAAAAACAAGCAAAAGTAGATCCCTTCTAATTTTTGTCAGCAATCTGAATGCAGTACAATATCTAGACTGCAAGATTCTTACAATGTGTAGTAGTTTCCTGCATAAATTTGTTGACTAAGGCCCGGTTGTATATAACAATGTCAAGATCGTTGTTAAAGTTAACATAATGTCAAGCGATCTGATTGGAGGATGTTTAACATTGAATTTGAATCAACCAATCAAATGGGTCGATTTCCGACTTGACGCGTTGTTAGCTAACACGATGTTAACTAAGCTTTATACAATCGGGCCTAAGGCTTTTTTCAGGCTTCGGCGTCAAGATATACAGGGTGTATCTAAAATGTGTATGTTAATTTATTACGTAGCACAGCTTGTTAAATGAGACGTTTTTTCTATTTGAATTTTTTATGCAAAACGTTACAAATTGATTTAAAATTTCAAAAAATTAGTCATCAAAATGTATCCTCGCCTACGGATAAGGACGAAAATTTTCTGTTGTGACAGAAACGGAGCCTTGTCAGGTTGTACCAAAAACTGTTCTGTAGCTTTAAGTTAAAAAAAAAACTCTCAGAAAGTGAAAATCAAAAAGGGCAGCAACGCAATCGGTAACTAAAAATACCGTATGTAGTTTGTCATGGTTACATTTTTGTTTCTCTCAATTGTTGGTTCAAACGCCTAATAAATAACATTCACACTGGGAAAATGCATGGTGTATGTCCTTGCAGCTAAATACGGCGTAATTGGAATATGATTCTGTTGGGCAAATAAATGATTATTATTATTATTATTATTTTCTGCAGCACCAAGAGCTGCGGTAAAACTTATTTTGAAAACAATTTGAAAACTGTCATTGACATTTATTTTATAAAGGTGTTTTTTTTTTCGTCGCTATAAAATGTATATTAGCAATGTTGCCGCATTTGAAAATTACTCCCCCACACCATATTTCATCATATTTACACTGACGAATAAACGGATTTCAAACATATTCGTGAGAGGAATTTTTGGATATCTGTTGAGGGCACCTTTCAAAGTACATATAATTATGTTCCCACATCAATAACAAGATCATTTAGTTTTACAGGTAGTTTAGTTGTAACTTCCAAAAGCTCTTGCGCGTTAACGAAAGGCCACAAGCAAAAGAAAAAATTCTTTATGTTCCGTGTTTACTCTAAATTGTGTACCTTCTTTGATGTCCGTCCTTTTTGACACACCCGATATATTTAACGAGAAGTCGTGCAACCAGGCATAAGCGTATTAAGTCGGTACTTTCATTTCAGACATATTTCCGGTGGTGTACCCTGAGAAATTAAGATTCATCAAAGTTCCATTTTATGTCTAATATTTTTAATTTATGTGAGTTATCTACTGTCGCGAGCAAAAAATTCTGGTGGTCAATGTCATTTCAAAATTTAGTTAGATTGTCACAAACTAAACATTTTTCCCTGCTTGATTATGCCCATGTTAACAAAGTGTCAAAAAAATGACAAAAAAATGACAATTAATGTCATACAACATGATGATAGGTTATGATATTTACGACCGTTTTACAACAGAGCATTTTCCATTATGTCAAAGCCTGATTTTGACGACCAGTTTTTTTTGCTCGCGACAGTACTATATTTTTTGTAGAAGTTTTTTATAAATAAATAAAATATAATCGTTTATTGCTTATGGTGTCATAACATTCTCTAAGATTTTCAAGTATAATAAAAATTCCTCAAAGGCAAGTGTCGTTTCTGTTGAATGTAAAATATTAACAAGTTGTTTGATTGGTTGTAAGGAAAAATTCAAAAATTGGAACTGGTTTACAAAATGGTTGATGATGGCTACGCATCAGAAATACCGTGAGATTGGAAAAAAATTAGAGTAGGCGCTGACCAAACATTTCAGTTGGCAATTTGTGAGATTTCAATTAACAGATGTCAGTCTTAAAAGTTAGGTTAGTGATTTTGAGAATGTTGAAATCTTGATTTTCATAAAGAATTTTTTGTGATCTGTCGGTTGCAATAGCTATTTACAATCGAGTGTAGGAAGTTACATTTTGCAGCGCGAAGTTTAATTTGAAACACGACGCGCAACGGAGTGTTTCATAAACTGAGCGTTGCAAAATGTTTCACACACAAGGTATGTATAATGCTTTTTCGCTGACGTTTTTTAATTTAAAATGTAAAAAACAATTAATACTTTTCGAATTTTAATGGAACGCACCCAAGAATTGTCAAATGTAAGGTAGAACCCACAAATGGATGGCGCTGCTGTTTTGATTTCTTTTAGAGTTTATTTTCTAAAACTAATTGAATTCAAACTCAGCTTCATTAATTTAAAATTGTGTATTTCTTCTACGTTTCTAAAGTTTAAAAACAAGGATTAGTTACTTTGCCGCATAGTATGTGGAAAAAATTCACCGTCCCATAGTCGCCGTAAAAACAAAGTTTCATGCGACGTGAACCGTGCGTATTTGGAAAGTTTCCATCACAGGAGGCCAAAAAAGAATTTCCTCAGCTAGTGCAATGAAACAATGAGATTTAAAACTTCCGCACCTTTATTTAACGTCAACGGTGAGCACGGAGCACGCGCACGGCCCTTGTTTATAAATCGACCCAAGATCCAACGATCATCGATCAATCAATATTATCCAGAGAGGTTGTTGTCGGTTGTGGGGGCTCTTATTGTCAAGGAGTAATTTCATGCACAACAGACACACGATAGAGAAAAAAGTGCAAATCTTTTTTAAGGATAAGCTGATCTGTTAGTTTCTTGGGTTAATCTCTGCAAACATTCTTTGTTCACTCTCTTCAATATTTTCAGGTGATCTTTTTGTCGGTCGTCTACTGTCTTTTTTGCGCAGAATACTATCTGTTTCCAAAAACATGTTTACGCATTTGTAGACTTTCTAGGCAAGTTGTTGTGTCTTGAAAGTCCGGAAACTTTTGTTGAAATTCCTCAAAAACTCGAGGTGTCGAATAGGACCAAGCCTTTCTCTATTGCTGAAGAAACACTGGACAATGAAAATTAGTTGCTCTAAAGTGAACATACTCGTATTGTAATAAGTAGCAAATTTTAATAGTCAATAATTAATAATGACAATTACCATTATCATTATTAAAATTTGTTACACAGTCTAGGACTGGTTTACAAATCTATGAGGGGCATGATGACCAACTCAATAGACCGGGACCAATGGCTTAACGTGACTTCCGAATCACGAGACAGAATATAGCCTTTTTTTTTTTTAATTTCGCCCTGGGTCGGAATCGAACCCGCGACCCTCGCGTCCCTGAGCCGAAACGGACTCCCTTAGGCTATATTCTGCCTAATGATATTTGAATTAAATTTTTACCTGCTGCCAACTGAAGTGTATTAATCATGGCAATCTCGATTTTTTTAATTTTCGATCGCACGGTAGCAGTCAATAGAAGAGTGGAAAATAATGAATTTTGTTTATAGAAGCAAAAGTAACTTCATTGGCATCAAAAGTTTTCCTTTAATACGAGTTCTTACCGCAGTACTTTAACGTTTTACATGTAGGGGAGACCGGTGTCAATTGTAACAGGTGTCGAAACTAACAGGGTTGATTTTAGCGCCATTTTTGATAAAAAGTTTGAAAAGTCTTCAACAACGTATAGCATATCTACTTTACCAATCGAGCATAAGTTGGCGCAATGCAAGTAGGTCGCCTTGTTCTTATTTAAAAAGATTTGTGATAATTGCAGCAAAACGTAAGTTTCCGCACACAAGTATTTTTCGGTCTACACCCTAGTTTATTATACTTATTACAAATCTGATTAAGACCCCACAATGCATGTTCTTTTAGCTATCTGTTGAATACGTTAAATTTGTTAGGTTATACAGCATGTATCATAAGGGAGGTGAAGAATCAGAAATGGTGTCGATTGTAACACATGAGACGGTGTCAATTGTTACAAGTTAAAACCGACTAAAAAAATAAAATTGTTCATGATAGCGATTCGTTTGAAGAGGATGAGCAAGATAAGGAAACTTTCTGTTTAGTATGTCTTGGCCCTTATAACACAAGCCAAGAAGACTGGATCCAGTGTAGAGAATGCAAACAATGGGCACATGTTAGTTGCACTGATGAAGATCCTTATTTTGTATGCATTAATTGTCTCTCAGATTAATTTGTAGTATTATTTATGAATACTGTTTAATTTCAAAATTTTTATAATAAAGTTACGTGAGTTCTGTATATTTTTTGTTGTTGTTAATGTTTGTAACAATTGACACCGGTCCTGTTACAAATGACACCAAATAGGTGTCAATAGTAACATCCGACACGTGAGATAATTTTGGAACTATTCTAAAAAACTATCTTTGGCAGGCAAATTATAAAATCGGTATAAGTATGTCAAATTGTTACTTATGTTGACAAAAAATAATCTGATAAAAATTACTAAGGGGTTCCTCAGGAAAAAAATACTAAACAATTTTGGTTACATTTGACACCGGTCTCCCCTAGTATTTAAAGGTTATCTGACACAAGTGTCCGTTGAACTTGTGGACTTTCTTTAGTGGTTTTGTGTACCAACTAAAAGTATTAACTATGTGAAATAACTACAGTCGACATTTACCTGTAGTAATTATTATAAATTAGTGCATGACTTGTTAGGTACTTACATTAATACCTACTTAAGATACACGTATTAGGTAACAATGGTAGTTTAATTTTATTTTCTTATTGCGAATTATAACCACGTCTTATAGTTATTTTCCCGAAATTGTTGGCATTTGATTCATTAGTTTGGAATAGATTATATTACCATCTCCTGAGGTAACTATGCCAAAGATATACCTATAGATATAAGTACATATAAGAGTAAGCCGTGCCTATTATGATTTAGTCGACAACGCTGGTATTAGGTATTTACTATTTACAAATACATATTTGTAAGTCCCTTAATCTCTTCTAGAGAAATTTGATGATTGTTAAATTGAAATTGAAAGTCAAATGTACGTCTGGTAAATTAAAATCTGCAAATATAAGTAAATTAACTGTTCTAAAGTTAATGACTGACTAGTTTTAGAAAGCAACTCCAAAGCAGATTACTTTTGAGCTGGAACAAATTGTATTCTACCAACAAACGGTCTCCTGCTTGAAGAGAAGTGGATATTCAGCGTTGTTCTCTGAAATCTCTTACAGAGTAGTTGTTGATTTTAGTGACTTTTTATGCTTAGCTAATTTGCAAAATTCTCTATTTAAACGAAGCAAGTTTACTACCCATGTATTCAGTAAAAAATATGAATAAAACAACTTCGTAATAGAAGTATTAAACTATTTCAACAATAAAGAAGCCATTGTAAGATTGAGTTATATGAATGCAACAATGTGTATCTAATGTATGTATGTAATTCTATTTCATGTCTAATTGTGAAATAATATATTCTTCCAAGAGTGATCATTGATGGCGATCCTCTGAGAGGGTAATAGCCATTACACGCTACTAGAATATTATACTTTTTCTACGACGTAAAAATTGTTTTTGATAAGAAAAGTATCGTCTCGTAAATTTATTTATTTCAAAATAAATATTACAGATGAATAAAACGATGTATCATAACAATTTGCTAGTCTACATGACGTCGTTATTTTTAGAGAAAAAAATTCACGCAGTGTTTATTATAGCAGTCAAAAATAGTAGGTAATCTACCACATGTTTTTTCTTTTCTTTAAATGGTTGATTTAGCATTAATAGTAGAAAAATACTTTTTTGAACCATCAGCCCTTATAAACCAAGGATGTTTTTATATTCCTACTAAGTAATTTTCATTATTCACAGCTGTGAATAATGTATCATTACACCACAGTAACCAGTTATAAAATTGCATTTAGAAAGCATTGCGTCGACTAATGCCGTGATAAAACGCAGTATTCACATTTTATAATATTTTGAAATGTTGTAATTCGGGATTTTATTATTGTTTGTTAAAAGTAATAAATTAATTTTGACAGTGAAAATGATAGAATTAGTACGTTAGTACTGGCATACAACAAAATGTATCCTCGTGAATAATAGACATCGTTACATGCTTTACATATTCGTTGAATAATATACATTATTTTTCTCATAATACCGTAACAAAACACTACAAAAATAAACAATTATTAACAAATAACTGAGACAATAAAAAAAACATAAAAAAAATAACAAAACCCAACTACGTACCTTACGTAGCGGCGCACCTAAAGCATGGCGCACAGCCACCTACGATGTTAGAAACATTTATTATAAATAACCCTGTAGATGCAAGAAGATGTAATTAGAATGCTCCAGTTGGTTTTTGTACCCACCACTGATATAGTATATTAAGTATACAGCGTGGAAACTTTAACTGGAATAAAATTTGTGACTTGGATTGTAAAAAATCCCGAAACAAATCAATTATTGTTTTTCATTGCCCACATTTTGGCGCATATGGCTTTTGTATATCTGCTCTCGGAAGTGCCCAACCACCCCTAACTTTTTTCAAATGTAAGAGTATGTCAAATGAAACCTCGTATGAAAAGCCATTTCGCAAGGAAACCAACCCATTATTTGTTTCCTGAATATTTTCAAAGCCTACGTGGTAAAAAAAATAAAAACCAATTTTATAAATTGAACACGTTGGAGGTGTACTCGTATACGAGTATGTATTTCGTATCTTATTGTAACTTTTTTCAAAAGCCTTGATTACCTTTTGCCTTCTTCCCTTGTTGTTAAAGAAATGCGTAAAGAGAACAGCATCCGGATTTATAATATTATACCACCCATTAGCCAAAGTACCATAAGCAAGATCGAGGTACAATACCGGAACTTGGGTCATGTAAAGGTTGTGCTCAGAAAGCGAGAACCCACTGTTGGAGAGGATACTCAGCTAAACGTGTTATAAATGGGTCTGTCAGAATAGTGTTAATGTTATAATGTTAGTGGAGATGGCAATGGTGATATTAGTAGTCCAGTGTTCACAATAATGTTAACGGAATGTTACTCTTACAGCTGTAAACATGGTGTGAACTGTCACTGCGCCTGCGCGTGCGTGAAATTCTAGATGGTGATTGGTAGATGTTAATGAAGATGTTAAAGAACCAGACATTTCTGGATCTCTTAACATCGTTTCTAACATTAACATCACCATCACCATTATTGTGAACGGTTGAACGTTTCACCAATGTTCTGAAGATTAACATTCTGGCTAACACTAACATTAACATTACCATTAACACTATTGTGACAGATACATAACTCTTCAAGAAAATCCGGTGACTCCAGCCCGGCAACTGGTGCGTGACAACGATATCAGTCTACGATATCAACTACTGTCCTGAGAGTACTTAGATCTGCAAAGCTGTATCCTTACAAGATACAGATGGTCCAAGAATTAGCTGAGGATGACCGGACCGTCGGATTCAATTTTGCTGGCAAATGATGAACCTAATCGACAATAACCAGGTGTCATTATCATCCATAGTGTTTTCAAACGAAAGTACTTTCACCTTACATGGTGAAGTTAATCGCCACAATTGGGCCGTTATTGTTATTGGGCTGACCATAACACTCATTAGATGCGAGAAACTCATAGTCAGTTACCGCAAAAACTGAATGTTTGGGCTGGGATAATATGTGATCGAAAATTGGGGCTCGTATTCTTGGATGGTAATTTTGATGGAGCAACATATTTTACGTTGCTTCAAGGATATCTCATGTCCGCGTTAGCGGTCTTATTTCTAAATCCGTTAGATCCAGATTTACCCGATGAAAGCACATGGTATTAACAAGGCGGAACTCCGCCCCATTATGCAGTGCTCGTTCGTAGATATTTAGACGAAGTTTTTCCCAATCGATGGATGATTGGAAGAAGAGGTCAAATTGAATGGTCCGCAAAATCTCTGGATGTTACTCCCCTCGACTTTTTTTATGGGGATATTTCAAGAGGAAGGTCTATGTAATAAAACAATATTGATGACCTTAAGCAACGTATTAGCCATGAAATTAGGCAAATCCCACCGGAAAGTTAGGTTGTGTATCATTCAGTGGTTTCTTGTTACTGTTAATTTAATTAATTAATTCAATTCATGTGACAATTTTGGTTGCTACTAATGTTCATTTTTGTCATTTTGCTCTGCAATTGGTTCTTCCAGAACTGTTGGGCCAATAAACATTATTATTAAATGTTACAAAACGTAAAATGCATGTTACTATCGATTTGCAATTTGCCAAGAAAGAAACGGTGCCATTTTGAACATTTGTTGCATTAAATAGAATTCAACTTTTGGTTTTTATTTTTTTTTGCATATCGTAATGAAAGTGACACTTTTTTACACGCAAAATCGTAGTGAAAGTAGCACTTTTTTACACGAAAAATCGTAGTGAAAGTAGTACTTTTTTGCATCATTTTATTCCATCTCCTTGGAGATGATTGTCAAAGCATACTTACCTATTTTTTTTGTAGTGTGTACAACACGTTATGAAAGTCTCTTTTTTCACTTATTTGATCTCGTTAATCAATCTGCAAATTCGTGAAAAAAAGTATGATTTTCATAACTACATAGTTGTACAAATAACTATTTTAGTACGTAGGCTTTGAAAATATTCAGGAAACAAATAGTGCGTTGTATTCCTTGAGAAATGGCCTTTCTAACGAGGTTTCATTTGACATACTCTTACATTAGAAAAAAAGTTACGGGTGGTTGGGCACTTCCGGGAGCAGATATGCCATATGCGCCAAAATGTGAACAACGAAAAACAATAATTGGTTTGTTTCGGAATATTTCACAAAATTCGCCTACGTCCAAGTAACGAATTATATTCCAGTTAAGGGTTTCCACACTGTGTATCCCATATCACCACAGTAAAAGTTCCATCGAAATCAGTTCTGTGTTTAAGGCTGCAAGGACGATTAATTTTATAATATAAACTGTATTCTCAATAAGTGGTTCTTTAAATTAAAATGCGTGAAAACGGCAGAAAATGAACATAAACTTGGGTATAACTATACATAAATTAATTAGATGTTGATTACAGTCTACTTTAATGAGTCTCTTATTTTTACAAATTAAAAGCCTTATTGGAGTATCGGACTATTATATACATACATGTGAAAGAATAGCTAGTAAAAATTTTAGAGAATAGTTATTTAGACGAATACAACTGTGCTTTGAAATTACTTCTTTAAAAATTTTTTTGTTCGACACTGTCAGAATTTGAGAATTTTCTCCTGTGTGAACAGATTTTGATAAATGTCACAACTTGTCATAACGAAACGTCAAGCTAATTTTAAGATTTTAAGATTTTTAGGCGATTTGGAGCCTTTAAGGGGTTCGTCGAACGAAAAAACCTTGTATTCAACTCGTTCTGTGTAAATTTGGCTTTTTTTGGCATGAGTGGGTCAGTTTAAAACGCGAGTGAAACGAGCGTTTTAAAGGACCACGAGTGCCAAAAAAAAAACCAATTTACGCACGAATTCGTTAAATAAACTACTATTCCACTGCAGGACGGAACTTTATTTCAATTGTAAAAACATTATATTTAGTAAATTTTTAACATAATAAATTAATTTAATAAAAACAAAAAGTCTGTGGTCTAGTTTCATTCATTCAGTAGAAAAGGTGGAAGTAAAATAATTACGTTCAAGAATTTTTTTGTAGTTGAAATAACCCCATCTAATTTTGATGTAAATTATTCCTTTAGTTGTTCGATATTGATTACACGTGACAAAAATTATGAAACTGATTTTTGAAATAATAAATTGCACGAACTGTTAGAATTTGTTAAAAAAATCAGTGAATAAATTATGCAAGAAAAATTGGAAATATGTATTACAAGACAATTGATCAAATTTTAATTAGTTGCTCATTACTTAATACAACATATTTAACAGAGACATCCAAACTATTTACCAATTAATCATACTGATTTAATTAATATTCGTATTTCCCTTACAAAATAAACTTTAAAAAGATGTGTGCATAATAATAGTATATTATTCAATGAACGGATAATGATTTTGTGTGACGAACACACATTTTCAAAATTGACACAACAATCAAAATTAAGGTTATTAATACATAAAGGTCGTTTTAGAATGTATGACAGCACGATGACACTAGTGTCCAAAATTTATTGATCGCAATAGTACTTATTGTTCATAGAAAATAATTATTTCCAAAACAATGTCGGTTTGGTATTATGTAGATATCACAGGGATATTAGAGGGGGGACCAATTTTCCAATTTATAAAAAAATATGCTACACCAGCATTGGAGTATTCATATAGCATTAAAGTCATTCTTGAAAAATAATAAAGTCAGTATTATACAATGTGTATCTCCAATAGTTTAAAATTCTACACACAAAGAAGAAATTCTAAAACCTATTACATAGGTATGTATCGCGCGTTCAAATGAAATCCTGGGCTGGAAAGGCGTTGGAAACCGTCAATTGTTGTACTTTTTAAAGCGTAGATTAATTGGAGCATGTTGACAGCTAACCTAAAATGTATAGAGCCAAAAAACCTTTCTTTTTTTCTTTCTTTGCAATGTTTTACATTAAAAATAGAGTAACTTAACGATTCCTATTCTCGAAGCAAATATCTAAGGACACCTTTTGCGGAAAACAAACATGTCCAATTATATCCCGACTAAACAAAAACAAATGTCATTCGTGTCAAACGGCGGGAAATTCAAACTTTACACTGTTCTAAGCGGTTTAATTTTTCCAACGCCTACTCAGCCCACTCAGCCCAGGATTTCATTTGAACGCGCGATATTAAAACGAAAGGAAGAAAATTGAAAGTGACGGGTTAAATAAGAAGTCTCTATCCAAGGAATCAAACAAAGCAAATTGTTACGGACTGAATTCAGCGAGCCTCACAATGACGGTATCAAAGACTTCGGGACAGTTTATGGTGTATGTATTAATAAAGTTCCCATAATCGATGAATCAACTAAACATTATGATTACTATGAAAGTAATGCAATGTGAAAGAAATGAAACAATATATAGTCGTTTTCAACGACCTTCGTGCTCTCAGTCTCATTTTTATTATGTTGTAGCAGATTGTCCACACAAATTCATAACCAGTATTCAGAGTATAAGCAAATCCTAGTTAAAAAAAGAAATTGAGGTTATGGTAAAATAAAATTTATATTTCGTGAAACAGCAACAACAAACAATAAAACTCAATCTTCAACTTAGTGTAAAACATGGTTAAACTAAATCATTCTCGGAATCCGAATCAGACTACATATTTTCTTTGATTTGTCGGAAATCATGGATAATAATCATTTGAATTTGTCAATTTGCCGCGTCAAGGTAAATTGCCAAATTAGGAAATTCAAAATTACTAAACTGAAATAGCAAGTGATGCCAACATACTGTCATATTGACAGCACGGATGTCATTGAAAACGACTATACGCTTGTAACTATCGGGCGTTCAAATGAAATCCTGGGCTGGGAAGACGATTTCTACGTCAATTGTTATGCCTTTCTAAAGTGTAAATTGACAGTTGTAATTCAAGCATGTTGACAGCTTCTTTGCAATGTTTTACATTAAAAATAGAATAACTAACGATTCCTAATTCTCGGAGCAAATATCTAAGGACACCTTTGCTAAAAACAAACATGTTCAATTATGTACCGATTAAACATAAACAAATGTCATTCTGCTCCAAATGGTTTACTTTTTTCAACGCCCACTCATTTGAACGCATCATACAAGTACATAGAAACATTAACAGGTGCTTATATTTTTGTTTCCTAAAATACAAAAACAATTCAAACAATTATTCAAATTATTCAATCATCTCTAAATAACAATAAGTATAGGTAATATCATCAGTTAAGGCAGTTACGTCATCACCCTGGAACAACCGGTTGTTGCAAAATTGAAAATGAAAAATATACACGGCAACTCTTTTGATTGTGCCAACATAATTGAAGCTTTTATAATTTACTTTATTGGCAAATATTAGCTTCTTTAATTTTGTGAAGGTGAAATTACTGTTCACCAAATGATGACGTAACTGCCTAGACTGATGATATTGCCTATAACAACGGAATAAATGATGAAGTATTAATGGACGAAGTAGATTAGGTTGCTGTTGGTAGTTTCGAGATATTTTAATTTGCTATTTCAGGCAAAGTATCGGATACTTCAGCGTCATAATTATATTGGTATCCGGATACAGATTCAGCAGATACAAACTCGTACATATAAATATGATGTACAAAATTAAGTTGCAAAATTTAAAGATTTACATGTACACGTGCATTAGGTAGACGGGTTGTTAAAAAATTACAAATAATCGTGAATTAAATAATTTAATTTTCTCAATAGAGCTCGTGATAACACTTTTTTAATGCTTTGGTTTCAGCGGATAAAGGTTACACACCTTTAAATTTAAGTGATAATATAATTTCAGATATTGTTGAGCCAAATATACCTGACACTATAGCAAATATAAAACAAAAGTCTTTACATGGGAGATATTTTAAAGAGCTAGAACAGCCAGAAATTAATATTCAAGCTTCTCATGCATGGCTTAAAAAATCAAATATTCATCCTGAGACTGAGGGTTTTATATTTGCAATACAAGATCGTGTTATAAATACAAGAAATTATAAAAAACACATATGCGGTTTACAATCGATCATTGATAAATGTAGGATTTGCGGAACTGAAGGGGAAACCATTGAACATATCATTTCTTCTTGCACCGTTTTGGCTAAAAGCGAATATAAAAAACGTCATGATATATTCGCAAAAATTATACACATGAATTTAGCAGTTAAATTCAATTTATTAAAGGATACACAACCACATTACATTTATAAACCAGAAAGTTGTTTAGAAAATGACAATTACAAATAGTTATTTATTTAACGAGTTCGTGTGTAATTTTGGCTTTTTTTGTCATGAGTGGACCAATTTAAAACGAGTGCCAAAAAAAGCCCAAATTACACAAGAACGAGTTGAATACAACGTTTTTTTGTTTGACGAGCCCCTTAAAGGCTCCAAATCGCTAAAAATCTTTAAAATTAGCTTGACGTTTCGTTTTGACAAGTTGTCAAATTTATCAAAATCCGTTCACACAGGAAAAAATTCTCAAATTCTGACAGTGTCGAACAAAAATTATATTTTGATCGGACAGTTTTAACTGACATTCACATTCAGCATAACAGACCAGACATTATTATTTTAAATAAACAACAAAAGCAAGCATATCTTTTAGATATAGCTGTTCCAAATTCACACAATATAACACAGACATATAATACAAAAATTAATAAATATTTAGAACATCCGTTGCTATGAGAAATCTTTGGTGTTTAGAAAAAATTTCGATTTTACCATTTATAATTTCAGCAATAGGAATAGTACCCCAATCTCTTTTTAAAAATTTAAAAATTTTGGACTTAGAGAACACATTGGTGGTTGAAATTCAAAAAGGTATATTATTATACTCATGTCACATCGTGAGGAAATTCCTTAACATTGACACAGAACATAAAACACAAAAAAGTCAAAATGCGGAGGCGAGACGCCGGTAATTATGTTGATAAGCACTGCACTATTACTTGATAGTATTATCCGTAATAGTGTATGTACTCCGGCAAAATTGCCGTGCCGCCGGGTGGAGGTGGGATACGAGGGCTTCTTAGATAGGCTCAAAATATTGAAAAGCTCTCAAAAAGTTTATTGCTTTATCTAAAATATTTCGAATTGTACGTGATTTTAACAAAGGACTGAATGGAAGAATTCGTATTGAATTACGTAAAAATCGTGAAAAAAATATATTTCACAGCAAATTTGATTATGAAATATCTGATCCGCTTACTTTATAGCTCCAGTAGTAAAACCTTCATTAATAACTGAAAAAATGTTGTCATCATTATTAGTTAGCGAATTTCATTTTCCTTGCGGGTGTAAAGTAATTAATTGTTACCGTAGTAATTTATGGTCTTCTGGAAGTGGAAGCTGGCGCATTGTGAATAATTAAAATAAGATTTCTACGGTTTATATTGCATTTTCCAAAGCTGAACGAAACGATAATTTTATCAAATCAATGGTAGTTTTCGATAATGTGAATTTGGAAAGAATCAATATTAAAAATAATGTTGAACAGATTCCTAATATAAATCCGAATGCGAAAAATCTGTTTACCAGTGGCGACGCGTTTGGCAATAAAGCTGGTAAATTGCCTATTCTTACGAAAAATGTTGCTCATGTTTATCAGATAATAATAATAAAATGCACAATTACAATTACAATTCCAAAGTCTAAACAAAGTAGCGTTTGAGATCACAAATTCTCTACGCCCATGCCATTGAACGCTTATTTGCGTAGAATTCACTTTGTATATTTCTATAATTCTATTCTCCATAGATGCTGGCGTTATGAATTTGATATGTTGTGTTGTTGGTTGTGTAGATACTAATTATAAAAATAGAATGGCGGTTGAAGTGGCGTGTACGTATGTTTAAGAATATTTGCATTCTCAAGAGACAATGCCGATCACAACGAAATCTTGAAATTTTTTCAAAGACACGAAAAAGAAAGAATTCTTGCAAATAGCACGTACTCTATACACACTTCAAAAACCAGACAATCGATGCGATTCCAATTCAACATGGTTATCCCTTAGCAATACCAGAAATAGTTATGTCAACATTTAGTGCGATTCTGTTTTAAAATTTACCAATATTGCTACATAACAAGGTTGTAGTTGCTATGATATGAAGCTGTTGATTGGTTGGATCTATGCAAAATCAATGTTGTTCAATAACAATATTGCTAAATTTTGAAACAGAATCGCACTAATTTTCTGGTTATACAGGGTGTGGCACAACTCACGCCCCAGAGGAAACTGACTTGTGCCGACAGCAATAACATTACTGGAAAGACTGATTCTTTTTTCTTTCTGCTTTTTCCGTTAGTCAAGCTCGGAAAAACTAGGGGAGAACAGAATGAATGAGGGCGTTGCTTGGTTTCCAAAAATATTATCATTCTACTCAAAATATCTGGTCGACTGTATTTTATTGTCAAATTTAGCACATTATTGCACTGCCAAAAAATGTAGGTTAAGAATAATGTCAATAAATTTAATAAAAGTTGTCATCGTATAGCCCGCAACTATTAATACAAATTTATTATTGGGCGGAAGTCGTAAAGCAAACAACAAATGGTGGTTCTAAAAAGAAGCGAGTTTAATAGAACGAAAGCAAATAATATTTTATTTTTTAAAATCTTGACTTACCACTGAATCTTCCACTAGTCCTGACTACAAATTTACGGAAAATCGACGCTGAAATGTACGTGGATAAGTAGTCCTTGGATTATCGTACGACCAGACATGCAAATTTCGATGGTTGAAACATCCCTGCCGACTAAAACTTGATTCGTCCGAAAACAAGATCCGTGAAATAAAATTTTCATCTTCTGCCGCTTTATTAAGCAACCAAACACAAACATTTCTTCGAGCAGGGTAATCTTCTGGATGTTGCACCCGAGTATAGTGGAAAGGATGAAGTATGTTCTCATTCAAAACGCGATGTACCGATCTGCTGGAGATATCTACCTCTTGGGCAATTTCTCTTATACTCCTAGTTCCATCTTCTTCAACGATATTCAGTATTGCCTCTTCATTAGCCAAGGTCCGTGCGATTCGTGCACCTCCGCCAATTTCATTTCGATTCGGCAAAACTTTCCCTGTTTCTTGAGCCCCAGCAAGTACTCTCAAAATTGTTTTTTGATCAGGAGAAGGTCGGTCAGGAAAACGATCAGAGAAAATTCTTGCTGCCTCCCTAGCTTTCCGTCCGCATTCACCAAAGATAATCAACATCTCAACATAATCGGCAGCTGAATACATTTCGGCAGAGTTTTGCAACACGATTTCAGATCTTGAGAAAACACAATGACAAATTAAAATGTTTAAATTGTCAAGATGACACAAACATCTGTCAAAAAAAGCAGTGGACCATTTGATTATAAAAAGTTTCGCGCGGTTCGATAATATTCGATTGCGTAGCGACCAATTAAGTCCTCGATGGTATTCTCGTCTGATTGGTCAATTTCGCAATGTCTTTTCTCGCTTATTTTGAGAGTAAAAAAATATAGTTTTTAATTTACGTTTCAGCGTAATCCCACGAATTTGCCAGTCTTCTGTGGGGCGTCAGTCCTGCCATTCCCTGTATAAAGAGTCTTGTCAAAAAATGCTATTCTATAGTTTATTTTTTTTTAAGAACGAAGCATTGCGGGAGATAGGGACTAAAATTGACAAATCAGATTACTCTATTCTGCACCACGTGACAAGCCTTATTTACATTGAACTATAATTACCAAATTATTTTTTAAAATATCTAATCTTTGACATTATTTGTGAAATATGTCATAATTTTTGCGTCACCGTCAAATTCTCGTGCAGAAAGTTAAAGTGTCGTTTGTTGGTGCACGATTTCAGCATTTTGGTGTAGCATAATGGCAGAACAACAACCTGGTGCTGTTGTAAACAAAAATCGAGGGGAAGGCCAGTTAGTAGTGGTCAGAAAATAATGATACATAATATCTACACGAAATTTAGAGAGCAGAATGAAGCGCTCCCCAAAACAGAAATGGTAAAAAGGGTGTCTGAAGCAGCGGGAATTGGTCTGACATTGGTTTGGCAAACCATTAAGGAAATGGAAGAAACTCATGCAGTGAAATCGCCACCAAGGAAAAGGAATCGCAAAATCCTTTTTGATGAAGGTCTGGCAGAGGTAGGTAACAGCCCAAAAGTGGCAAAATTGCATAGGTCATGATAGGTCATGTACTTCGTCAAGAAGAGGACATGTATCAATTAGATAATATTGCAGACGAAATGGAATTGGAATTCACCGTCAACACAGGCTCGAGTGACGAATCAGATGATCTTGAGTGGGAATTAGAAACAGGAGATGTTTCGACCGAGAACGATGTCCTTACTGATTACGTAGGTAATTCAACTTGATGGTGTATTTTTCCACTGAATAAGTTGTAGATTATTATCTTCGACCACTTCTAATGAATGCAAGTTTTCACTGCATTTGTAACAAAGGATTAGGTTGCTGTTTAGTTTATTATGTATTTCAAAAGAAAGTTTAAGGGTACTTTTTTATGTTCTTGTTTTATTTTCAAGTAAACGTAAGATTTTTCGAATGTTGTTCTTGTTCTTAATTGAATTTGTAGACAATAATTTATAATAAATAGCCAAAAAACAAATAACATTGAAATTTTCTTCGTTTTTAAAATTACCTCTCTACTATAGGCAACTAGGAATTGTATTGTGTAAATGGGGCTGCCGATGCTGATGCCACCTACTTCGTTCTTAAAAAAAACATACTCTAGTTTGCCATTTTACTATACTAAGGACAAGGTAACATTTTATTTGCCCCGCCCATTTCATTTTCTTAGTTACCAATCAAATAGGTTGTTAAGACGATTTGATTTACATAGTAAAAATTTCTGACATTCGAATTGTCTTAATGACATTTTATTTTTTAGAACCTAAAACAATAATTGTGGATTTGACAGCAAAATTCTAACCTTAACTTTTTTACGTGGCAAATGTGATGAAAAGTTGTACAGATTGAATCTGGCTTTGATTCTGATTGGTCAATTTTAGTGGGCGGAGCAGATAAAAAGTTATAACGGCAATACTATAACCATTTTTCTAACAATCATGATTATGAAGATCCGAAGATTGTTATACAAACGTGTGACAAATCATCTTGCTAATTTGAAAGATGGACTTGGTTGCAGCAAATTTTCTTTTGCATTTTCAAAATAATGTGGAAAATGCTAGGAATCAGTAAGTGTAAACATATGTAGGTCCAATAATTGAATAATGTGTACTTTTTTTGCTATTACGAAGTTTTGTTGTGCTTTCAAGGCTAGATTGAGATTAGAATATAAATTGATAAGAAATTAAAATTAATTAAAAATTACTAAAATATTCTTCAACGTTTGGACCATAATTTCCATTTGTTGGAAATTATTGGTCTTCTTTTTTTTAACGTCAGCAGAAGAACGGCAAGAATCAATTTATAAATTAATTGCTGCGGGTTTGACGTTTGACTTGAGCAACATCCACTAGCTAAGCAAACTGCGCATGCGCGACGCTTGTTAAATAACGTTGTTCATGATGGACCGCGGCAAAGACAATTATTGCTCAAATTTTGTGCGTAGTATAGGAGAAAATCATAAAATGGTTATCGACATTGTTACAACATTGCAGAGATAACAATGTTGTTACTTAGCAATCTTGAATTAGACGAAAATCAGAATCGCACAGAATGTATTACAAAGAAGGAAATCAAACGCGGGATCTAAAAGATAAATTATTGGAATCCATCCCCATAAATGCCACTATAATCGGTTATGAGTACTACGGGAAAGCGAGCAGTAATGAACGAGGCTGGGTTATGATATGGCGAATTGCATGTAAGTACGTGGTGAATTTTCATAGAAGGGACGATAGTGGATAGTTTAAAGGAAGAAAAGCTGCTAATTTTGTCAAAAAGTTATAATTGATGTTGTACAGCGCAAGTCACATAAGGTTTATTTCTGAATTTATTTTGTACGCAACCAAAAATAGTGATGACGCTGACTCCTTGATACCGTTTATAATGTGATTTAATTTAGTAATCAAGGTAGGTATGTAATTTTGACTAAAAATGTCAAAATGACGTTTTCCTGTTCTGAATAATTAAATCAAAAATTAAATTCATCAACTGTCATTTTGACATTTTTAGCCAAATTACGTACCTATAATACGTTGATTACTAAATTAAAACACATTATAAACGGTATCAAGTGGTCAGCGTAATTAGTATTTTTGGTTGCGTCCAAAATAAATTCAGAAATAAACCTTACGTGACTTGCCCTGTATAAGTATAATATTGCAAACTTTTAGTGATAGTTTCTACATAAACGACGCAACTAGGAATAATTTAAGCGCGATGATAATAGTAAATTCTTTTACAAGTAAAGAAAAGTGAAGGTTTATTAGTTAGTAAAAAAAGTGTGATTCACGAGCGATAGAGAGTAGATTACATTTTCACGAGCTAGTAAACCTTCAGTTTTCTTACGAGTTGAACATGCTATATTTTTGTGTACTTAATGGAAAGGTTTGAATGAAAAAGTAATTTTTTACACAAATTTCTTGCTTTACAATGTTTTGTTTTTGTAAAACACGCGTAGTTACGAGTAAACAAATAAAATTATTGTGAAAAATATTAACCTGTCAGATGAAGCTTTGCTCGAAGATTCTACTAAAATATCAGCAGCAGCACAAGAAGCGACTTCAAATTTACTATCTACGAAGCCGAGAGACAAGTATGTACGAGTATATCAAATGTTACGAGATGTTTTTCAGTTGGAGAGCTCAAAAAGTTTGAAAACTGTGAATAAAAATATTATGTTGGCATTTTTTTTTTTTAGAAAAGGTAATAATTGCATAACTTTTAAAATATATTTTACACTTGCTGCTCATTCAGAACAAAATTCAAATTTCAAAGAATATTTGCAACGGTCTGAATCAAGAGAACATTTCGTCAACTTCAAGCGTCAACACTTCGGTCAACACATTAACGAAGGACTTCCTTTCCATTGATACTTCATGTGGATTTTTGTTTCACAATTTAACCAACTGTATGTACCATTAACATTAATACTTGCCAAAATAAATCGTTTAAAAAAATGTGTTACTGCGTTGCTAATGAGTAAAGTGTTGCTAACCAGTAAAGTGGCACTTTTCTTTATTGATTTATACCTAGTAAAATGACTATTTTCCATTGAGTACACAAAAAAATTCCTTATCATTTCCTGCCATGTAAATTTAGGTGTTATTAATCTTTGTCTTAAACATCTTTTGCAATTATTCATTTTGTGGTAGTCTTCACTTCTCAACCCAAAGTTTAAAACCATGGTCATGTGTTATGTTTCTTCTTAATAAGGAATTTATAATTGGTTCTTATTTTTTTTTTTACATATTTTAGATGATTTGCATCTGGTTGGAACCGTGCGAAAAGAATAAATCGCACTGATGCACTAAAGTCCTCACAAATATACTAAAGCAACATCTATTTGTTTTGAGAAATGAGAAATTTGGGAAATTAAATATTTGAAGTAAAATTTGTGATTTTCTCAAAAAAATTGTTATGTAAGGTAACAATTTTTTCATTCATCGTTTAGCTAGTAGAAAGGTCTATGAGAAAGAGAAGAAAAAAGTGGTGGTTGTCATTTAAAAAAATTGGTTATGACGTCATTGCGCAAAAATCAATGACGTTATTTAAACAAATTGCACGTCTCATGTTGGCATTTTTCGAAATAAAATCGACCTATCCGACCGATATCAGATGAATTTTGTTCCTTACTTTATCACCACACTGTATACAGGGTGCTTAAAAAATTACGAAACAACGCTATACCAGACGATTCAGGAACACCCGCAGAGTACTAGAAAAATGTTTTAAAAAAATTGTCAACTTAATAATAAACAATAAGTCAAAGTAAATTCATAGGTAGGAAACTAAATGCAATTACTTACCGAATTAATAGCTTAGTTGCCAGATCAGTTTTATGATTTTTGTGCAAAACATGAAAAATAAAACCTGATGTAAAGGTACTACATATTTATTGATTTTAAATAAAAATTATTGTTGCACATCATTTTAAATGTCTTTCACTACAAAAGTTGTTGAAATATTAAGAATTGGTTAATAATAAATACCTCCATATCTTTAAAGAATCACGAGATGGAATTTTATAAATATTTTTCCCATGCTCAGAAGGCGTCTCTGAATAGTGCACAATGGCGTTGTTTCTCCATTTTTTAAGCACCTTGTATAACATGATAACAATTAGGAAAATAATTATTATTTTGGTAGGCTTATTTGAAGTTAAAGGTAAAATCAGCTTTGAGAATTTTCAAAAGAATATCAATATCCTTTTACTGATGTTGTACGAAGAGCATCAGACAGATAAATCTGAAAAATCCGTTTATCACGCCGCTGGAAAGTGTAAAAACACTTAACGGAGAGTAAAAAGGACCTCTGCTAACCCTTTCAACTGTTAATTTAATATTATCTGAAAAAATATCGTATGTTGTAGGTATAAACGCTTACGTGAATGTATTGCTAGCGAATATATCTATTCTGTGTACATAAATAACATAAATCAGAATAAACGCAAAATGCATATATTTTACCTACAATTTATTACGTACAATAGCGCACACTAGGTACTCACATCGCCTCGAAATTCAATTATATGTATTGTTTACTCAATAGATCAAACGGTTTGTAGGCAAACACAATTCTTAATAAAGTTGTGTATTAACACTGGCCATTCCGTAAATTTGTGAGTAAAGTCCATAAATATCTGTCATTTCTAATGGAGGATGTATCTTAAAATATGAAATGACGAGATCGTAAAGTAACTGTCGCGTGATCCTCGATAAAATGAGAAGTCGTTTAATTCTTTCTTTTTGTAACATATTTTTTTATGACCATCAGATGACGGTGCAGGTCATTTCCTCTCTTGCCAATAAAAGCCATATTACCATTACTACCGCATGAAAATTTGAAAATTCCGGGATACATAGTATAAGTGGCGTCGTAAAATAATAAATGTATTCTTTTGAATATAGAGTTTCATGTTTAACAAAAGGTTTTATGTCAAATGATAATATTTTTCGAGTCAAATAATTTAGGACTGCAGTTGAAAAAGAAATCGTGGTTGAGATACATTTAAATACATTTTTCTGAATTCAATTGATTGAGTGAACATTCTTTAGTAAACGAAAAAGAAAAATACTCTTTACGAGGCATGTGGAACTAATACATACATCAGCAACAACTTAGCACTTTTAAAAGCGTTCCAATTATGCAGTAATAACAATGTAAATACTTGGGTGATGTTAGGAAATCCGGGGTAGTTGTCGTATAGCCCTGAGAAGCCGCTAAATGATTTTTTTAAATAGTTTTTAGACAAACTTATAGTATTTAATAAATGTATCTACACTTGACTTGCTTTATTTTTCTTTTTTAAAAAATAGTATTTGAAATTTCTCATTTGATTGTTAAGGAAAATATCTAAATTTGCAAAGAATCGCCACCATGTTTCCATCAAAAATGCAATTTTTCACTACCTCATTTCGGATGATGTTTATTAGTAAATTTTATAAATAATGTTTTCTCACTTTAATATTAATATTCTGAATATCAGTTTTGTTCCATTTAATAACAGCAAATCAGTAAGTTAATAATAGAATATCATAAGCTTATATCCAGTCAGAAAAGTCTTTTAAATAGACGTTTCGTTTTACTATCAAATTTCTATATTCCTATATCCTCTTATTCCTGATTGAGCACAGGGCGCTTTCGCGTTTCTTGACCCTGTTACCATTTAAAATTTTTAGTTCCCCCCTCTACAAAGTAAAGCTTCACTACTGGCCATCCATCATACTTCTGCTGTTACCCAAATAAAATATATTGTTACTGTTTAACTGCTCAAGAAACTTAAAGGCCATAAGACAGATCCCTAGCAAATGTTTCCTAATTGAAGTGTGCCTTGTTATGTTGGGGTACTTACTCTAGGACTCCTCAGCAAACAGGGTATGGTTAAAATCTGTCTCATATTTTATAAATTTGTAAGAAAATCTACGCAAAACCTTCAATTATATGACTGAGTTACTGCCTGTTAGTACATATATCAATTTTGATGGTGTTGCAGAAATCAAAATCCCTTGTAATGATGTGACTTCTTCACTTCTTGTGACTGTATGTACTACCTGAAAGGACGTCACTTTCTTCATTATCAAGGTGTAATTTTTTCATAATTTTCAAGAAATCTGAATCTGACGTTTGTCGATGAATATTAATTTCTGTGAAACCGATTCAATTTACGTTTCTGTACGATCAGCGTCTATATTTAATTTGGTGGTTCTGCAGTTTGGGGAGTAGGTACGTGATCCTTGCCGTCTAACAGCAGTCACCACTGCTTGATTATTGAAAATAAAATATTCCCTTAGTTTTTCTGTCTTTGTACGATAATATAAAAATATTGAGGTTTCCGGATAATGTTGATCCTCCCCTTATAAATGTAGACGTTTCGTAGCCATATTGCTAAGTCTTGATTTCGGAATTATTCCACATTTTTGATTGTTTGCTTTTATGCAATTATACTAAACGAAATAATAAAATTTCAGTGATTCATTAATCATTACACAGGGTCTATCAGAACTGGCGGACCAAAATAATACGGTGAATTCATCATCTTCTGGGAATAATAGGAAAAATGTTCAAAAAAATCTATCTTAAATAGTGATTAGGAAAGAAGCAATTTAAACTGACCAATCCTGTTGTTGATGTTAAGTTACCTATAAATTAGTTTTCCTGCTTTATTTGTAACTATGGATGCATTTCAATAGTATTTTTCAGGTTATAGTATTTCTGTTAGGATGCCTATTGGGAAAACGAACTGCGTACTCCTGAGCAGCAATTGTGGCACTCTCATCACAATGTCCATATAAGACAAGCATATCAAAATATTCTGAAGAAGTAAACATTACGGCCCGGTTGCATAAAGCGATGTCAAGTCGTTGTTAAAGTTAACAAAATGTCAAGCGATTTGATTGGAGGATTTTTAACATTTTATTTGAATCAGCCAATCAAATGGGCGGATTTCCGACTTGACGCCTTGTTAGCTGACACGATGTTAACTAAGCTTTATACAACCGGGCCTAAGCGTTTTTAATGACTTTTGTAATTGTCAGAAATAATTTATTATGACATAATATTCAATTATTATATGTCTTTGAAACAATCAAATTTGTTTAGATAGTTACTAATATAATTTTTTAAGGTAATTTTATATCTACACGCGATTGGTCAATTAACAACGTTCTTATTTTAAAATCAATGAGGATGGATTTTTAAAAATATTTTACCTATTATCCCCAGAAGATGATGATTTCACCATATTATTTTGGTCCGCCAGTTCTGATAGACCCTGTATAATAAATATATTTTTATCTTCAAGGGGTCAAAAATCGCGCCTTGTGTATCTCTATAGAAACAATTGAAGTGGCTTTTTTTGTAACTGGACTTGAAACAATTCAAGTCCTAGGAGTTGAAACGTCCACAGGCGGTTCGACCGAGTCAAATGTAAGGCCATTTGAAGCATTTCTCATGATTTATTTATCAATAATTAAACAAAAAATTTCATAATTAAATTATCCCTAAAAAAGCGAAATAACGAAATTATTACCCAATATCTGACCGGTGCCACTGTGGCGTAACATGAGTCGCCCGTGTGGTTGGATGATTTCGTCTCGGTCTTCAATCTTTGGGCTTAGCACAAAGGCTCACTTCTACTCTTAATGATATAATCTACTATTTGCAGAAGTAACTTGTGTGTGGGTGGCATTACCGTTTGCAACAATGCTGTTATTTAATTTACTGTGTAAAAATTATTTAGAATAAATAATGATTCAAGTTTCTTCTACTGCTATCATCAATTAAATACGAGCATAAGCTAATTCTACATAATTCAAAAGCATCTGAAATGTTTGTTTTTAGGAAACTAAAAATAAAAAACTATCAAGTACATACGTATTGAAAATCGATTGAAACCAACCATATATTTTCCCTTAATTGTAAAAACTCAATACAATATTTATGTCGTGGGATACTAAATTTACTGATCAATAGTTTAGCTATAGAAATACCAAATGCAATAATTCTTTTTCTACTCTACAAAAATAATCATTTTTATAAGTAACTGTTAAATTATAATGGGTGCCCCAAAATTGGCGGAACAGTAGCTTAGCAGTACGTTGTTAAATAGTCATTATAATATCAGGTAAAAATGTTTAAAAAAATCTCCTTTTTTGTATAAGATATGGACCTGTTTGTTACACTAAATGTGGGAACATTTAAAAACATTCTATGTATTCTAATAGTCTGCAAATATGTATGTATGTTCCACGAATTTTGGGGCACCCAGTATAAGGTGCCTACCGTACCCTGGGTAGCTATGATTTGTTTTTAAATTTATTTTTATAAATGATGATTGACAGGGGTCTGTTTATGTCGCTTATCGGCATCTCAGCAGGCGTAATAATTACTATTGCCCTGCCATAAAATCGCTGCAGCTCTGGGAAAATTATACATTCTATGTGTGAGTGCTAAAATAACTGTACAGTGGTTAATTCGACAACTTTTAAGCAAATATTATTAAAAGAACAAATCCAAGTAATTTATTTACAAAATTACTATATTGCTTCAGTTCTTTCGTTGCGCCAGCTATCTATTTAATTAATTCTTGTTCTAGAACGAAGAACTTTATTGTTAAAAGTTATTTACTTCCAACTCTATAACTTCCTAAGTAAAAAGGGTGCTTTACCTTGCGAGAGTTTTAGTAATCAGTTGATTGACGCTAGTTCTAAGTTTTTGAGGTGCTTCATAAAATTAACCTGCTTACAGTTGTAATACTGTATATTACTACAGTTAGTTATAATTTTTGACGATGTAATATTTTTACCACAAGAATCCACATCAATTCCATTCCTGCTTATATTATTCGAGTATGCCAGTGTCCTACTGAAACTACCGTAGGAGCAAAAAAATGCCGTCAAGAATAGCTATGAAAAAGACAGTGCCGTGTCTTTGATTAAGAAATTCGTCATGCATTTGTGAAATCCAGAAATGGGTTATTTAAATAAACAATTATTGGTAGGTATTATTGCATTTTTTCCCCTGCAACTTACAGTACACAAGCGCATTATTGACTGAGTCATAGCTATCCTTGATGGCATTTTTTTTTTGCACTTACGGTATCTACAAATAGTGAATGCTGTTTTAGGTCATTCTGTAAATTTGAATTTGATGCCTTAAAATATCTTAAGCACTTTTGATCCTCAACATTTCTACTCATTCATGATAATGAGTTTTAAAAGTGAGAGAGGGCAGTGAAAGTCAAAGGCTCGATCGTGTAATATGAAACAGATTTTTTTTTATTTTGCAGAAGGGAATTTTAAAAATATTACAGTCAAATATATGAAGATATGATTTGGATGTAACAAAGCCAAGTTGCACGCCTTTTCTTGGTAGAAAATCTTATCTTTCAGAATTTAAATAAAACTGCAATATAATATCCTCGTTGCAGTAAAATAGAGAATCTCTAATAATATCATCTAGGCAACGGTCACGGCCAAACCGAATTGTTTCTACGCTGAATTTACCGCTCCCGATCCTGATTTATGTTAGATAGCGACATTAAGTTTTACGTAAAGTGGATGCACCAGGGTATATTTCAGGACGGCGCACCACCCGAGGATGCACCTCTCCTGCATGCATGTTTTATATTGAACAGATTTATCCAAAGTGGATACGGTGCAAGTAAGCAACTTGAAAGTCTAAGTGTGTGTTTGTACCAAAGACCCCTAGGGACAGCACTGTTCGCAGATAATGCCACTAACTTTAGACCGAGTTCAGGATTTTTGTTGTTCTTTTCGATTTCGCAAGGTATGGTCGAGTTTGAAACTGGTGTGTGACTAGACTAGAACGTTCGGTTTCAGTTACAGCTTGTGTCTTTTTATGTTTAAGTTTTAAATTTGAAGTTCGCGTTGCCAGTTACGGCGTTCTTCGCTGTAACCTGCCGAATTGATTTCAGCCGCTCCTGCGACAAACGATCTACCAAAAATGACATCCGCTCTTTCGCCCGAGCACGGTGAATTTTGAATGATTGAAGTGTTTCCATTTTTACAAAGTGTTGATGAATTGGCCCCATTAACGCTTTCACGTATTCAAATCACGAACTGTGTTGGGTGCATTTGCTTAATGAAGCGCAATAAACGTTAGAGTAACACGTGGAAATCACAACGACCGTTATCCTATGCTTCAGACGTTTACTTACTGGGGCAATAACAGGGTTGCGACAAAATACGGTCAGTACGGGACACGCTATACTTAAATTTAGACCGAGATTTATTTATTTTATGCTAATTTCCCTAAACATTTAAACTACTGATAGAAGTGATAACTTTCATTGCCAAATCTAATCTGCTGTTCGAATTTCTTTGTTTTCACTTAACACAGCAGTTTTATATTAAAGCTCAAAAATATTAATGTTATCGTTTTTTTTAAATACTTATCACTTTTAATGATTTGTCACGCTCTGAGTAATCATTCATTTTGATCTGTTCTTTTACAACACGCCGTTCCAAAAATTAAATATTGTACAATGTCAGTTAAGTTAAATCGATTCATTTGTCACTATTACACATATTTATTGAATTATTATCATTTCAATGCTTTGTACTCCTAATCCTAAAACTGTTTTGTTAAACCAAAAAAAAAACCGCTTGAGTAAAATTCGTAGTAAGTTTAATTTAAAATTCATCAGTAACTATGGGGCCTTCAAATAAATATATGTTTAGAGTAGGCGTAGGCGACATTCTAATTCTGTTAACAGTGTAAAGTAATTTTTGTAGGTAACCAATTATTCTCCGGAGTTACACAGATTAGGTACATAGCAAGTTTTTCCCAATTTCATATTGTCATATTCCGTGGAGGGTGAATACGGAGAATGCACTACAAAAATTAAAAATATTTTCTAACCTAATTTTATTTCGTTAAAATGTCAGATGTTTCTTATAAATTTATTTGAAGGCCCGTTATATACAGGCTGATTCACGTAGCCCGTTCATTAGAAACTTTCTGATTTCCCCAAATCATATTAATATGAAAATTGGTAGTTGACTATAATCGATTACTCCAAGTTCAAATGAAATATTTTCAAAATGGTGGCACTTCCGGAAATACCGGAAATCGACGCCATCTTTATTTTTTTTAATGGAAAGGCCTCATTTTGACTTCACATTTCGATTCTACGTTAAATTTTGAGTTTAGAGCGTCTTTTTGTCAACACTTAACTGTCATCGTTTTTGACCTATGCCATCTTTTTTGCAAAAAAGCGAGGTTGCAGGGCTTCATTAACAAATTTATAACTCTTGAACCATCTGAAATAAATAATAGATTTTTTTTAGTTGAATTCCTAAAGACCTGACCGATCTTTTCCACCATTAGTGAAATTTTTTTAATATTTCATACGCCTACTGAAATTTTTTAAAATTGCTAATCAAAAAATGTCAAAAACTAACTGATTTTTTTAAATGGCAACCACCATTTGTGACACTAAATATAAATGTAAAATTTAATTCTAAGCCTACTTTTATTAACATTGTGTATGCCTGTTCCCAGCCGTTTTGGCGTAATTTCGGTTTTTTGAGTAAAATATTGTTTTTTTTTTATCAAACAATTGTTTTATTTGAATTTTTATTCAAAAATTACATGCAATAAACAATAAAAAACAACGAACTAATAAAAAATAAGCAAATTAACAAAAAATATTTTCAATGAATTCATTTACATTAAAATATTAGTTTGTTAATTTGCTTATTTTTTATTGTTTTGTTGTTATGTAATATTTATTGCAATGCTATTTTTGAATAAAAATTCAAATAAAACAATTGATTATAAAAAATAATATTTTATTCAAAAAATTGAAATTACGCCTAAACGGCTGCAAATAGGCATACATAATGTTAATAAAAGTGGCCTTAAAATTTAATTTTACATTTATATCTAGTATCAGAAATGGTAGTTGCCATTTAAAAAAATGAAGTTTTCGACATTTTTTGATTATCAATTTTAAAAAATTGCAGTAGGCGTATGAAACATTAAAAAAATGTCTTTGATAGCGCAGAAAAGCGGCCAAATCTTTGGCAAGTCAGTAAAGTAAAAATAAATTATTAATTTCTGATGGTTCAGGAATTATAAATTTTTTAATGAAGCCCTGCAACCTCACTTTTTTGCAAAAAAGATGACATAGGTCAAAAACAATGACAGATAAGTATTGACAAAAAGACGTACTAAACTGAAAAGTTAACGTAGAATCGAAATGTGAAGTCAAAATGGGGCCTTTCTATTTAAAAAAACAAAGATGGCATCGATTTCAGGTATTTCCGGAAGTGCCGCCATTTTGAAAATATTTCATTTGAACTTGGAGTAGTCGGTTATAGTCAACTACCAATTTTCATATTAATATGATTTTGGGAAATCAAAAAGTTTCTAATGAACGGGCTACGTGAATCAGCCTGTATAGTAGAGATTTTTTTATAGAAATTAGAAGAATAATAGAAATTGTTTGAAAAATCACCTGGGGAAGAATGTTTCCTAATTTTAGATGAATAAGTATTTTTAAATGTTTCGTTTTGCTCTACAGTTTACATCAACAGGCAAAAACGAACGATGCTTTCTTGTTCGATATTTAATTTTTTTTAAGAATGAAGAAGATCTTCTTGTTTGCTGGTTTTATAGAAAGTGATTCTGATGTTCTGTGAGCACGTCATAATATCAAGAATTGCCAGAATTGCCCCCCCAGAGAAAAAAAGGGGGTATTTGGGTAAATGTAATAACCTGAATTAATTTTAAAGAAAAAATGTTCTGTCTCAAGCGATAATCGAGATAAGACATCTTAAGCTTGACCAATGAGAGTTTCGAGGTTTCGAAGTAAATTTCCAAGTAAACTTTTCGCTGATGTTGCGATATCAATAATTATTTTTGCTGTCTAGCAACCTGTCGGATTTTTTAGTAATACCTGAGGACAAGTTTCTGGGATTGGTGAAATTGAACTGCCTCTCCATAGAAAACAGGCATTCTATGGGGAGGCAGTTCTGGAACAGGCTGTACTGGATTAATGTAATATAAAAGTACAGAAAGAGTTTTTTAACTCTGAATATAGCCCAAACTTAGTCCCTATGTTCAGTTTTAAAAAATGCAGATCAATGCATGTATCTAACCAGGTGACCAACGTCCTAGTCCGTTTTTTTTATAATGAATTGTCAGTGTCAAAATACAGAAAAAGTCCAAGTTGTATATAAAAAAAATCATTGACATTTGGTCCAGTTCTATCTCAATTTCAATTTCTTCTAGGTATATAGTGTATATAAAATAACATGTATACATGTATAATTATTAATTATATACAGTGAATTTCCGTTTATTGGAACGCTGGATAATTGGGACAGTATTTAATTGGAACAAATCTTCAAAATAACCGTTTATAAAACCTTAATAAATTATTTCTTTCGGCACGGCACAAAATGGGCCTTAAATGGAACGAGGATTCCTAATATGATGTCATTTTAATAGCTAGTGGGAGGTAACAAATGATCTAAATTGTTTGTGCTAAATATCATAATTTTATTTTCTGAATTCAACCTATTCAATAATGTCAATAAGATTCGACATAACAAAATTCTTTTATTTTCAAAACATTTTTTTTATACATTCGTATTGAAATGTCCATAATTGGAACAGCTGTTTAATTGGGAAAATTCAGACGTAATGTGTCCCACTTAACTGAAATATGCTGTAATTAAGTACACTTTTACTAGAACAGAAAATATACAGAGACGGCCAAAAGTTTGGAATAGTGGATACATTTACTTTTTTGAAAAGATTTGTGTAGATTATAAAAATTTTATTTATATCCTAGTAGCATCGATTCATAGTTCCTGAGAAATAGATTTTTTATAAGAAAATTTTCAATTTCAGCAAAGTACTTTGCTGTCATTTTGATATCCACAAACTAAAACAGCAAATTGAAAAATGTCTATAATAGTTATTTACATTACAATCGGTGAAAATTTACTTTTATGTGCGAGGTGTTTTTAAATGGCCGAGGCGAAACGTAAGCGTAGCCGAGGTTATTTTAAAAATCCAAGCACGTGAAAAAGCTTTCGCAGCGTGTAATGTATTAAACTTTTCATTCTCCCATCGACATTTAATAAAATATAATGATTTAGTGATTATAATAAAATTAGTATAAGCTGGCTTGTTGTTAACGTTACATTAGTAACAATACAAAAACATTATTTTATGACATTTATCAAATATCGTTGTCGTTGAATACTTGGTCATCATTTAGTTTAAAATTCATTTCATTGAAGAAGCTGCATATATTGCGTGCAGAAGTGTGTTGCTGGACAATTCCAAAGACCGGTAGGTACAATCAAGCTTATGAAAATTTCATTAAATGGTGTGCAACGAATGATGTTTTTGACATTTTTCCTTTTTTGTCGTCCAGGGCACGAAAGTTTTTCATAGCTAGCAACCGATCCTCTAGCATGTTTTACTTTCGCTTTCAATGCAAAAATGAACCGCTATGGCACCATTTTAACGCTTCTGGACCGATTCAAAAATCACATATTTTATGAACGCAAATGCATGGAAAAACCTGTGCATTTAATAACCGGCGCCAAAAAAATATATTTCAGTTTTACTGTTACTTTATGGTTTATAGTTTATAATTTATGGAAATATAAATAAAAATAAATCAAAAAACATCTAACTGTAGCCCATAAATTTCAATTTAGCTAGTTAATGTGCTGTATTTTCAGAGCTTATATGACATTTGGAGTAAAAAAATGCCGTTATTTGAGAGAGAAATTAATCCTAACAACTTTTTAATGAGAATGAGGTTATTATCAAATGGAAAATCTGTGAAGCGTAACATACCACAATCTTCTAATTTGAACAGATTTTATTGCAGTATTTTTTTGTTATGTTTTTTTCGTGAGTTTCGTATGACTTTTTAAGTACGAGTGAATAGATGTAAGGAGATAATAGTAGCTATATGTAAATACAGTGTCCCATAATTCCAGATGTATACTTTGCAACTGTATAAAATAAATAATTTATAATTGTGATACATTAATAAATAAAGAGAGAACGGGCGTAAGACCGTTTTATTTTTGCCTGTTAACTACTTTGCACACTGAACGTAATTGTGTGTTTTCTTTAGTCAATTAATATTAAGTGACGGTCTTAAATGTGATACGGATATAATGGTTATAAATTAGTTTCAAAGAAACGTGTACGAGAGAAACGGCATTAATTAGTGCTACGCCAGGTACAAATATTTATAATTAATTAAATTTGCAGTTGGATCACTTATTAAAAATGCCGGATTCTATTCGTCAACGACACTCACGTTGAACGATTTAAAATTTGTTTTGGTAAAATTTGAAATGGCCGCGAAAACATTTATTACACGTATAGTTTTTTAAAGGAGACTATCATCTCAAAGACAAAAAGTACTTGTGGTGCGAATTTATTAACTAATTATCTGAAAAAATAATGTCCGTTATTTTGGTTAAATCTAAAAATAAAAATTTCGCTTCAAATATGCCATCAGCAAGTTGATATTATTTTATTTAAAATTTAAAATGAATTATGATATTTTATACGAATTTTAGATAAAACAAAAACAAAAACTAGTCTAACTTTTCCAAATATGTATTATTTTTTTAACTTTTCGTAATTAAGATCTTGGATGAAAAGCATTTATAAATTGTGTTAATAATTTTTATTATGTCATTGTTTTAACAGGGACATGTATTTCATGTTTTTGGCAATTTTTGGTGATGATTATTATAACTTGATGAAATAAGCACGCCAACGGTGTCTGATTATTATATTTTCTAATTGAAAGCTTTTTGCAGCCAGCTGTTCTGAATTTATAATAACACACACATACTGCACAGATGAATCACAGACTTTTGTAAAATGTATTTAAATAAAACCACAAATGAGATTAGTGACAGATGTGTGTCAGAGAGATGCGTCACTGATGAACACATTGGATGATGGTTGGATTTGTTTGGTAAATGTGAATAACTAGATATGAAAAAAATATATTAATAATTATACATAAGGGTCATAGGTATTTATTTAAATTCAATTTACTAGAAAAATGTATTCAAGCATGTAAAGAAAGTTAAATCATATTTAGCTATTTATGAAGTGAAACTTTTTGTGTAATTGTATAAAAATTAGTCTTAAAAAAAATTATAATTGCATTTTCCCATCAAAAACGTTTTGGAAACTTTCACCAAAATTGTGTGGATGTGAAATTAACGTCATGATTCCTGCGTCTATTGGTAAATCTTAAAAAAAAGTACTTGAAATAATGAAGATCTGACAATGTTTTGCCACAGAAAGGCACAAAAGTGCTGGATGTAAATGATGGATTCGTTTTTGGGGTGCTAGAGGAATTATTTTCATTGACTATTTGAGCGGGGGTAAGGCCATTACGGTCGACTATTATCGCAATCTTGCGAAACAATTCGAGAGGAAAATTAGAGAGCAAATACTCGACATAAAGAAGAAATAGTAGATTATATCATTAAGAGTAGAAGTGAGTCTTTTTGTACAAAGCCCAGAAATCGAAGACTGAGACGAAGTCGAGGTCGCAACTGGACGAAGCATAAAAAGACCTTCCACTTGTTAAGCAATAGACAAAAGTTAAGTTGTAAATAACACCCTGGCAACACTCAGGGAAATTTGTAACAGCCCGCATTTTTTCAGAATTATTATGGATCAAAAGTCACATTGAAAACGGAAGGAAAAATTTTATGAGAATTTTTATTGCAACTGACTAAAAAATAACAATATTTCGGACTCGTTGCTGTAGCTGGACTCGGCTTTGCCTCCTCTAGCAAATGGTCCGAAATATTTTCATTTTCGTCCTTATAACATAAATAACTATTCTGTAACAATAGCCCTGATTCGTAAGTCAGCTTGTGATAGCTTAGGATAAAGGTCAGAATTTATTATATATTTTCAATTACTTGGTTGATCGGTTTTATCGAGGACTTACTTTCAGCAAGGATGATAAATTTAACAGTATGAATGCAACTGTAAACAGGTAGCAGGTTGATGTTGATGAAACCTGTACTATAAGTTTGTAGTCGTATGCACTGACATTAATTTCGGATTAGAATAAGTTGCTGTAAATTGCACTAGAAGAATCCTGAATTTTAGACATTTTAGGTTCAAAATAAATGAAGAAAATCGGTAGTGATGTAGTGACCTAGGTATCATGTGTTATTTACGTAAAGCGACACGTTTTAGCTAACTGCCTTATTTATTTATCAAGTAGTTGATAAATAAGTAATAGCATGTCTGAAAATTTGTTTTACATGTGGTTCGAGAAGAGTACAAAATCAAAACTTGCAGATTACGGATATTAAAGCGTTGTAAAAGTTTAGTAATTTACCGACCCGTTTGCGTAATACAAGTTTGCAAGATTTCAGTATAGCATTTATTACACGGTTTTAACTGTTTAAAGTTTTAAAGTTAAAGTAATTTCGGCAGTTTCCTTATTTTATAATGATGGGTCAAAGAATCTTCAATAAGTACAGAGATTTTCATAGCCCCCGCCTTTTCATTATTTCCATTAATTCTTAAGGATATCTCGAATTAGATGAGCATGGCACGTATGCGCATAGGATGGTTAAGCTCTTAACATGTTGTAAGTAATCTAAGGAGGAAAGTTTTACGTACAAGTGATGGAACACGAAAGTACTTAAACTTACAACCAATATATCAATATTAAAATAAAACTTGTTCGTAAGGGTTTTAGTGTCGTAAGCACCAAAGTTGAAAGTTGAATAGTTTTATATTAAAACTGTATTATTCATACTCCTAACTCGTCGTGAATATTTAATTTTTCTAAAACCGCTATTTTATCGAAAAAACATAAAATATTCACTTCGAAATCCGCTATTATATCAATAAAATTACGAGGGGAAATGAGCAGCTGCACAAAATAACCTTGGGCTTTCGATATACTTAGGTCTTATACCTTATATTCAGTCGCCATACCGTTTATATTTTATGCACTTGAATATGCTCCTCTTCTCTGGAGGTTCTACATTTTATGTTCTCTTGCCTGTTGGATTTGTATAAATATTTCAACTTTTAATTTACTTTTTACTCCGTTTACAAATAAATTCCTGTTCTTGATGTGATAGCTAACAGGCAGTAAAAGGTGCAATAAAACAGGGAATAAGTGGATAATACAATTTTCTGTTCAATTTCCGCACAATAAAAGCAATAATTTGCATATTGTTATTATGTTTATATTTCAATAAGGAGCTCAGTAACAGAATTCATTCATATACGGGATATTCAGAATAATAAAATAAATTATGGCTATTTAGCAATACTGTCTTGCTTTCGTTTATATAAATCGGTGTTGGAATTTAATTAAATATGAGACACACGTTGCCAGAGATTTATCTCGGCTTTAATAAATTTAGACAATGATTTCACTAAATTAACTACACCACTAGAAACTTGATTTTAATACCGCTTTATAGCAACAGCTTCTGAACTTAACAAACTGAAATAAAATAAATAAAACTGTATAAAGAATCAAACTGTTACAGAATCTGGACCAAGTTTTTCAATTTGTAGATAGTACATTTTTTAAAATAAAACAATCTGTTTTCAAATATGGATTTTCATCGAATTGAAATTAACGTTTGATATACGAGTATATCGGGTGTTCATTTAAATTTCCCGTCAAAGTTGGCATTGAAGACTCGATTGTGAACGCACCACGGATTACAGATCACAGATCAACTATTAAAATCTAACCTCACTTTTTGCGTTGTTTGTGTCTGCACTCTCCAGACATAAAGTGATGCGTTCACAATCGACTCTTCAATGCCAACTTTAAGGATAAGTTTAAATGAACACCCGATAGTCCTCAATAACGATTTTTTATAATAATAAAAGTTGCAAGCAATAAAATTCAATATTTGTAAATATGTAATGTATCAGTTGTTCTGTAACAATATAAATAATTCTGCAACCCATTTATATTTCTTACAAATGTAATTGACAAAATATGATTTTATAGACCTTCGAAATGAGGAACTTGACAAAATGAAGCATAGATAGGTTTTAAATTTTCATGATTTAAGGGTGAGTTTTAAATCAACGGACAAGTTAGGTTCGCCAATACTATGTAAATTGAGAAAGTTATTTTGTGAATAATTTATCTCGTTTTATTACACTTTTGGTGTTTTCTTTGAAGTATCCTAATCTAATATAATTTTTTATAGATTAAAAGGTTATATATTCATGCAATAAAAATGTACCATAATTTTTTTCTTTATGATATGTGGCTGGAGCTTCATTTAAAGTTTTTATTAAATTTAATTGATATTAAAAACACTTTGGTATCAGTCAACCATATCTCTCATAAATAATTATGTTGTGCAGTGGTACGTAATTGACAACAGTGCTATAATTGCCAATGCGAATTAAGCAACTTTACAATAGAACATAATGTAAAGTCAATAATAATAAAATAATTTAAACATGAATGATAGAATACTCTAATTTGTTGTTTGTTTCCAGTTTTATTGTATTATTATTATTAACAATTAATTTTATGTAGTTGGTTGTAAAGATTTTCTGAAATCATAACTAAAATGAACAAAAGCCAATACAATGCAGACATAGTGTCTGTAATACAATAAAAATAATATTCAACATTTTTCATTCGAATTAATCAAAAATTATAATTTAATTAGAGTTATTTTTAATATACCGATTGCCGTCATTTTAATTTCCCTCCACCACCCGGCGGCACGGCAATTTTGCCGGAGTACATACACTATTACTTATACAGAGTTATTCTAAATGATTGTAGTCCAAGTAGGCGTAAAAACTGAATGTAAAATTTATGGTTGCCGCTCCATATAAAAATTTTCAAAATAATATGAATAAATGAATACACACCGTTCACACAGAGAAATTAAACAACTCAGTATTGTTAGAATCAATCGTTAATTTAAAAAGAAATGTATAAAATTCTAATCACCGCACTTTTCACCTAAAAAATGCCAGTGACAGTGACAAAAATTGACAGTTCACGTGAAAGCGGCAAAAATTTCATAACATGGGCATAGCCTGCTTCGACTACAATCATTTAGAATAACCCTGTATTACTATCAAAAATAGTGCAGTGCTAATCAACATAATTACCGACGTCTCGCCTCCACATTTTGACTTTGTTGTGTTTTATGTTCTGTGTCAGTGTTAAGGAATTTCCTCACGATATGACATGAGTATAATAATATACCTTTTTGAATTTCAACTACCAATGTGTTCCCTAAATCCAGAATTTTTAAATTTTTAAAAAGAGATTGCGGTCCTATTCCCGTTGCTGAAATTATAAGTGGTAAAATCGATTTTTTTTTTAAACACCAAATATTTCTTATAGCAACGGAGAGCTCTAAATATTTATTTCAGAATTTGCGTTTATAATACGTCTATAAACGTCAGTCAGTAGGAGTCGTTTATGGCTTTATAAAAGTACACTGTACTTTAATGACATTTTTATCAATATTTCAGTGTATTACACCAAAAAACTTCCAATATTAATGTTCAAATTCTACTTTTTAACATCTGTTGCAGATATAGTTGCATCCGTTACCTTGAATTACCAATTAATACGAAATTCCCTAAAATTTGATTTTTTTTAATTTAAAAATTAAAACAAGGGTGCAAATTCTAAAAAATAACATAAAAAACTGGTTTTATAAGGGTATTGGCGCACTCGTCCCATAGAAAACTCCCCTACGGGTCGTTTTCTACACCTGGGACTCGTGCGCCAGATCAACCCTTATAAAACTCGTTCTTTAATATACTAATTAATTTTTGTGTTATATGTCATGTTATATTGTGTGAATTTTGAACAGCTATATCTAAAAGATATGCTTACTTTTGTTGTTTATTTAAAATAATAACGTCTGGTCTGTTATGCTTAATATGAATGTCAGTTAAAATTGTTCAATCAAAATATAATTTGTAATTGTGATTTTCCAAACAACTTTCTGGTTTATAACTATAATGTGGTTGTGTATCCTTTAAAAATTGAATTTAACAGCTAAATTCATGTGTATAATTTTAGCGAATATATCATGACGTTTCTTATATTCGCTTTGAGCCAAAACGGTTCCGCAAATCCTACATTTAAAATAATAATGTCATCATTATTTTCGTTTTTGTAACTATTGATTTTTTTCCGTTATGTGTATGACTTTCCTAAAACATAAAATTATAATCAAATAATGGTGCTGGTAAATCTACATACTTTTAGCACTGTTAGCTAATGTTAAAACATTCTATACCTAACAGTACCTAATGACATTCACTAATGTTCACATTAATGGAGAAGTGTTTTGACAAAACGGAAGTTTAGTTATAATGTAGAATATCTATTAAGTCTATAATATGCTGTAATGCTTTTTGCGTAACAGCATGTACAGTGGATTCCAGTTAATTGGGTTAGTGGATATTCGGGATAACAGTTTTATTAGGGCTAAATACTCAAAAGCAAAAACAAATCTCTCATAGCATATTAATACTTTATTTCATTTGTGTCTTTGTGACATAAAAAATTGTCTTGGGTTTAAGAAATTTTTCTTTGTAAATTTGCAAATAACTGAGGTAGCAAATTTATTGATACAAATCGGTCCTGCTTATGTGTCCCGATTAATCATTTATTGTTAAAATTGCAACGACAATTTCCTGCCAAATATTCAATGTATGTTTATCTACTAAATACAAACAAAAGCGGCTTTAAATACAATATCTATTTATACAAAAATTAAACAGCTAACACAAGCACGTTCTAACTTTCGACTGCTAATATTTTGTGTAACAAAGTTATTGTGATATAACTTTGATATTGTTCAAAATAAACGGATTCAGTGTCAGTTGCACTTCACATTCTGCAGTGGGTTAATTATCATATATTCAAAAAAGTAAAAAAAAAACATTATCTACGTGGTGGAATTAAAATGAGTTACCTCAACCTCAACAACATTTGTCAAATTGGTCAGATAAAAATGTTTCTTCAAATTGTGCAGTTATAAGCTGAAAAAATGTGTACTAATCATTGGGATAGTCTATTTACGGATTTAAATGTTCCTCATTCATTATATTCTCTCATCAAATACACCGTGTTTCACGTAAGAGTACGAGCCTGGCGAAGTCCAAACGCAACACAAAATACATTTCACAATGGGAACTAGATTAATTAAAAATTATAAATTGTGGTTTTGGACACCCCTAACTAACACAATCGCTGGAGAGCGTTTCCACAAATCTGTGAAAAATTGGAAATTTAAAAAAAATCAGGGATGTCCAAATTACTTTTTGTTAATACATATATGATTTGTTACACCTAGTTACTCGTGGAAATCGAATATTGGGCTGCATTTTGAAATCGTCAGACTCGTACTCTTACGTGAAACATGTTGTATAAACTTAGGATATGACTCGGGAAACCTAGGCAGCAGTCCTGCGCACTCGTTCAATCTGCAGCTCGATTTCACTCGTAGATAGAAATTACTTCGTATATTATAGCTGAAAATATTTTAAATCTGCCACATTTGACAAATGCTTTTTTCTTTAGTTTAGTACAGTTGGCTTAAAAAAAAACGGAATCTGTCAGAATAAAATTGACACATTTTTACAATTTTTTCATAGTACTTATGAAAACTTCTTACGACAGATAGGTTAGAATTATGTTCAAAATGCAATGCCAAAAGCAAATATACATTAGGAAAATGTTCATTTCCGTTTTTTTTTTGCAACCAACTGTACACCTTCCTGAGATATTTTCAAAACTCAGACTAACTGCAAAACTTGTAAAGACGTGCAAGTAATCAATGGTTTTTCGAATATTTGAAGATAGTTCAAGATGTTAGATCATCTAAGTTCCTAATGATACTTATTAATAATTCTTTACCTATTAATAATAATAATAATATAATTTTTTTTATTTTTTAAGGCAGAATATAGCCTAAGGGAGTCCGTTTCGGCTCAGGGAAGCGAGGGTCGCGGGTTCGATTCCGACCCAGGGCGCAAAAAAAGGCTATATTCTATCCCGTGATTCGGAAGTCACGTTAAGCCATTGGTCCCGGTCTATTGAGTTGGTCATCATGCCCCTCATAGATTTGTAAACCAAGTCCTAGACTGTGTAACAAATTTTTTAAAGCAGAATATAGCCTAAGGGAGTCCGTTTCGACTCAGGGACGCGAGGGTCGCGGGTTCGATTCCGACCCAGGGCGAAATTTAAAGAATTAAAAAAGAAAAAAGGGCCATATTCTGTCTCGTGATTCGGAAGTCACGTTAAGCCATTGGTCCCGGTCTATTGAGTTGCTCATCATGCCCCTCATAGATTTGTAAACCAGTCCTACACTGTGTAACAAATTTTAATAATTTGTTTACGAATGGACAAAAGTGAAATAGGTGCCCGCCATATTTGATTACATTATAACTCATAATGTGTGAATTTAAGTTTTATTTATTAGCGTTGAAAGCAACTAAGTCATTTATATTTATGTCACTTCTTGTATTCGTTGAATTTTCATTATTAGTGCAGAGGCTGAGCTAATTGTGATTCACATAAAAGAGTAATTTTTGTTTCAGGAAATGTGAATTATTTCAGCGAGATGCAGCTTATGTAGAATCGTCCGCTCGCTTAGTAAAATTGTCCCCTTCATGAAAAGTTCATAAATTCTCGGAACTTCTGCGCACTTTTATATTGGACTTGACAAAGATATATGACGTATTATATCGTGCAGATCCTTAAATGTACCCCCTACTGAAAGGTCAAATTAAATGTACCTACTAATAAATATTTGAAATAAATGTAATTAAATTGAAATAGGTCACAAAACGAATGTAATATCAAGCTTACATCTAACAATTGATCTTTTGTTTAAAACTAATGTTACAACTTGTGCGGGCTGGCAAATTCACTGCATTGTAATCATTTACATTTAATGTTTTGTGTTTGTTCTGCGTTAGCAATATAACTCTTACTAACAAGATTTGTTTTAACATAACCGGTTGTATCGAGTAGTAAGCGATATACATATATCTAAGGTTAGAGAAAATACATTTTCTGGATTTACGCTGATTAGTGTGCTCTTATTAATTATAGCAAATTTAAGATATATGCAGCCTGTGCCAGAACCTCCTGCCCATAGAAAACAGGCATGTACCGTACCGATAGCAAAAGAGACTCGAAGATGACTAAAATAAATTTTGCTGTAGCTCACATAACCGAGTTATAAAGTTTTCAACTTCACCAATCCCAGAAGTTCGTCCTCAGGTATTACTAAAAAATCGGACAGGTTGCTAGGCAGCAAAAATAATTATTGATATCGCAACAAAATCCGAAATTCAAAATCCCGGCAACGCAAAATTGCGGTCATCCATCCAAATTTAGGATGGATGTCTTTTCTCGATTATCGTTTTTTTTTCTTTAAAATTCAGATTATCACATTTACCCAAATATAAGTATGTACATACTTCCTTTTTTCCTGGGGAGACAGTTTTGGCCCAATTACTCAAATTCAAAGTAGGCAGATAAAGCGACTGATAGGTTAATCCAAAATGACATTGCATTCGCTTTCAGAAACTTGAGGATGGCCCTATCGAGAACCTTTGGACAGGATTCTGAAATAAAGTGTATAAGGCAGTGTGGAAAGCAGTAAATGAGAACCAGCTGAAAACCAGAACGAAAAAGAAATATAAGAGTAGATCAATGAGCAGAGTAATTTACAAGCAGTTTTGTTCAAATAATTCCAACTTATCGTCAAAGTTTTAAAAATGGCTCTAAAAGTTTGCGTTTTGATTATACATACTTTAATATCAGTTTTGTCCATTTGCTTTTGCATCAAACGTTATGAAATTTGTATAAAATGATCAACAAAAACAAGAGAAGAATGGCTATAAAAAACAAAACTTTTGAAAACCTGTGGCGTAGGTTCAGTAACAGCAGTGATAAAGAAAGGTTTATTGATCTTCTACAAAGAAGGTTGTGTATGGTAAACCCAGCCACCATTTCGTTACTACTTTGGAAATAAGGTTCTGTCATGACCGTTTTGTGTAAGAAGGTAAAAACCAATTTATTAGGAATCTCAAAAGTAACAACTGAAGTTTATAGTAGGCTGTAGGTTTTCAGAAAGTTTGTTTTCCAAAGATTATCTGTTGTTTCTTGATCATATTGTGCAATTACCTTAATTTCTCTTCTTTTTAACGTTCGTGGATAATTTGTGGTTGACATTCAAGATATTTTTTTAATTAACAAGCTTATTAATATTTTTATTGTACCTTTAGGTTGTGACAATAGCTGAGCGTAATAAAAGTAAAAAATCTTAATAACGTACGAATCGTGTTTGTTTCAATGGCTGCCCTATTACTCAGAAACATTAAACAACCATAATAATTAACTCGTTGGAACGAAGGAGATAAGAAAATGGAACGAATGGTTCATTACCAAATAAACGTTGATTCTATCTATATCAAAGCATTACAAGGTTGAAATTACATTTAATTGAATTTACGTTTGCTAGATTCTAATAAATTAAGTCAATAACAGCAAAGGCTGCGTTATGCCATGTCAAATGAAGCAAGGGATAACACAGAAGAACAAAGGCTTTACAGCCTACACTTAATTACTAAAATAACAGAGGTATTAGACATAAATACAATAATTTTTACGTCTGTTGCTTGATTAGGTTTTCTGTTTTGATCATTTGTCTTTGTAACTGACGTGTTATTTACGATTTCTAGAAACACAAATTCTAACACGACTACGGAATAAATTACCATTAAAGTCTACTCTTTCAGTCTTAATTTTTAATGACAGGTGCAATTAGATTCGGTTTTAATAAGGTCGAAGGAATTGGGAACGAGGAAATGAGCTGGTGGCGGTGTTATCAAATTAGCAGTGGTGACGGCGTCGAAGGAATGGCACAACTTCCATCATGGATAATTTATGTTGCACAATCTGGACATCGTAAACATTAATTTTTCACGGAAGTATGGAACAAAATGTCCACTTATACGAACGTTACCCATATTTCATGAATTCATGATGTACAAAACAGGATTTCTCTTTCTCCTAAACAGAATTTGTATCGATTTTTAAAGTTGACAAATGCTCCAAGTCTCTGAGACTTTATGAAATATGTTATATGAGTGAGTACGTCTGTGTCAAGATAAAATCAAATCAATTAAACCACCAAAACTTTTTTAAGGCAGCCTTTAACTGCTGTCAGCTGGAAAAGAGCATAATTGCTAAATTAATTAGGTGCTTCCTCTGTCGTTTAACTCTCAACAAGGGTCGGCGTTTAATTAAATAGTTCTTAATTGTTGCAATGTTTAAAGACATTTTGACGCGGTTGTTAAAACCGTATGTATTTACCTACTAAAAAGTCAAATCCAGTTATTTGAAGTTTGATTTGTTTACAATTTTTGTTAAAATATTACCGGGTAGGGAATTTATTTTTCTTCCATTGACAACATAAAAAATCCAAGAAGCGACTGTAAGTGCTTGTTCACAAAGGACATAAGACATAAGAAATACATAAGAGATACCTAAGAATAATTTATACATTTGGGCAATTGGAAAATAATTTATGTGTTCATATAACTCGAATATGATTCTCCATGCCTTTTTGTACACAACAATAATGTTCACTGAGGTCACTTCTCATAAGTGACGTAAAAATTAATAGTATATACACTGCATGTATCATGAATTTCTTATGCCTTATGTCAAGCTTATGTCCATTGTGAACAAGGACTAACACTACAAAAGTCAATCAATTCCTCAAATATTCAAAACCGTCGTCGTCCTCTCTGTTATTCCTAACCCGTCGCCAGTTGTCCATGAGGGTTGTCGACCTGGTGGCGAACTCCTTACGAGGACTCCAATCGGGCTGTTCACTGTTACCCCGTCCACTGTCGTAAGCGGAGGCCGCCCGCTCGTAAGTCTGATAACCCCCTCGGCTTTTACTGATTCGATTTCTGCTATAAACAATGTAAGTACAGCTTGCTCTAAAGAATACAAATTTTCCCAACATTAATATTTCATACTTAAAAAAACTGTACAAAAATATCACATGACATTGACAGTCAGTGCGGCCTACCTAAAATCTTTCATTAAAATTTCCTGTTTCGATTTTCTTGTCAAGGCACGGAAATGCCATTTTCAAGACGCTTTAGACGAATGGAAAATTACTTTTCGTTTTATGGACAAATATTTTTCACACGAGAAAGTCTGACCGTATGGATAGATTTAAATAAACGTATTACGTCACACTGTTACAGATTTTGCTCAACTACTTCATGAACACTTTTAATACCTACATGAAATTCCAGTTAGTGGTGCTTTCATTTTACTTCAGAATTTCATTGATAGTTTCATAACTCAGTTCCGTGTAACTGCACACGTCCCGTCAAAACCAGAAATAAAATATCGAAGCAGGATTGACTGTCTAGAAACTGTTTAGTTTTACATTAGATTCTATAGAAAAGCCTCCCAGGTGTGTCGTGCTGACAAACCGACCACAATACAATACAAAATTAAATAGAGCCAAGATGATATATGAGCACAATTAATTTTACACAAAGTAGAACAAAACAGGTACGGTCTTCTCATTGTTTATTTTCTCGGCGTCGTCATTAGAGGATAAAATGAATTTTCCCCTAATTGAATTCGATGTAGGAGGTAATAATGTACCAACAGACGCAGACTGAAGTTAAACAAAATTAGGCTAGCTAGTAAGTGTCGGAAAACACAATAATTCGCTAGTGTAAACAGGGCTCCAGTTACCTGTCAGGTGATACCGACTACATCACTTTGGAGTACACGACCGTTCGCTAATTACGAAAATAAACACCATATCTTCTCGCCAAGACGTAAATTATTCTTGAAATGTATTTTGATTAGACAGGACGAAGGAGAGATTCTCGGAAAAGTTGTAAGTTATAACTGATTCAGGAGCCGGTCTAAGTGGAAAGGCAGAGCAATTAGCTAATCGAGTGTATGAGCTGAAATTGCAGAAAACTTCTTTATTTAACACCGGCGCATGAAAACGAACCTAATATTAAAAAATCGTTTGTTAAGTGACAGAAATGACAATTTGCAGTGGTGCATTTAAATAAATTCAGGCGTAAACGAGTTTCAGATTGCAGTCAGGATTATGTTTCTCGGAAAAGGAGAAAAAAGACTAGTACGAAGATAAGTAACAAGAGTATCGAAATAAATCATCCGTACCGGTTGGCGGAACTCGCTGCATTTCGTTACTCTTACAAATGACAATTTGCAGTGGAACGTCGTCATGTGCGAAAATAAATTTAAAACGTTAAAGAAAAAAGATAAATTTTTATTCGACAACTTTTCAACGGAAAGTGTTCCAGGAAATTGTACAATTACGTATGCACTTGTCTTGTTCTTAAAAGCTTCTGAGCAGAATACATACATTGAGTAACGAAAGTATTCCAGCGATTATTATTTTCAACGGTTAATTCTTTAATATCATCATGGTATAGTTTGTCCAGCGAGAGATTGGTTGACACGAGAATCACGAAATTCTACGTAGAGAAAGTAGTATGTACTTAGCGCACGTAAAATTTGAAATATACCCAGCAGCAACATTTTTGCTATGAAATTATGCTCTAATTAATGTATTCTAGTGCATTTTGTAGTGTTGGGGTACAAGTCAACAATTCAAAATCTCCCAATCTCTCGCTGGACGAAGTTTAAAGGCTAATCCTAGGAATAGACAAAACTTGGATTAAATACTGAAACAATGTTGCTAAATATATTGCAAAAACCAGTGATTATTATTTATGTGTTAAAGAAAATAACATCTTTCACATTACAAAATTATTGTAATGCTGATAAATGCTAACAAAAAATTGTTGTAAAACCACAATCGCTATAAATTCTCAGTGTGATGATAAATATCAATGGTCGGTCTAGAATCAGTAATACCGTAAATAGTTTGTCTTCAAGCCTTTGTGTATCTCTATAGAAACGGTTGAAGTGGCTTTTTCTTCTAACCGGACTTGAAACACTTCAAATCCTAGGAGCTTAAATGTCCGCAGGCGAATCAACCGAGTCAAATGTAAAGGCGGCCTTACACCAAGGCAACAATTGGCAACATGTTGCCTGCAACATTTTTTAGTAATGACCGGCAACATTACTAAAAAATGTTGTAGGCAACATGTTGCCAATTGTTGCCTTTGTGTAAGGCCGACTTAAGGTTATTTGAAGCATTTCTCTATTTATTTATCAAAAATTACGCCAAATATTTAATAATTAAATTATCCTTATTAAAGAAAAGTCTCTAAAAACAGGTGTCACTGGGGTGTAACACGAATCGCTCAGGTGCATGGATGACAGATGTCAAAATCAAAAATAGCAAGATGGCCGTTCAACGTTAAATAAAATGTAAACTTTAAATTTTAGTAAAGTTTACTAATATTATTGAACCTTCAAGTAGTAATAATATAGCAACAAGAGAATTAGGAATTGCTGGTGCCTTAAAATTTGAAAATTGTACCTAAGTTTGAAAATTGTAACTACAGTAAAAGAAAATTGAGTTCATGTCCGATTTTTTTTTTGTGATCCACTAGAAGATAAAATTGTATATAATCATATATCATTCAGAGTAGAAAGTCTTTTTGTGCTTCCCCCAGTTGCCGGCCTTGACTTCGTATCGGTTGTCAATATCTGGGCTTAGCGGCTTAGCACAAAAAGACTCACTTCTACTCTTAATGGTATGATCTACTATTCTTTTCTCCAAAGTTTTCCAAAGTCCCGACGTGCAAATCTCTTTATGCCTAGTGAAGTTTTACTTTCTCCCTCTGCTAATACATACTCGTATGTGCTGTTCTCATTTGGTCCTCAATACTTAGAAGAGATATCCAGTTAATTGTTAGTTAGTTGTTAGCTTTGTTTCCTTGGTTACATTAAAGTGACAAAAGCCCGAATCATCACTAAACTAGAAGGAAGGTAGCGTATGAAATTTATGTTGCCTAGAAGCAGTTTATGGCGGGTCATTTACACTAGGAAAATATTACAAAAATCGCTCTCAGTATGTACTTGTACGCTGTTTTTTTTTTTAAATCATGTGTACATAACGTGTGATTCAAAAAAGCTGTCATCAAAGTGTGCCATGAAAAAAATTACGTATGTCTGATCATAAGGTTGGAACTTTGTTTAGGGACCCTAGAACTACGAACGTATTCTTGAATCTTGAACTACTCAGATCAGAACGAAATCTGAACTATCAATCGGATAGTTGAAAAAAGAAACAGATTTCACTTTAAAAGGGCTTTTTTAATGAAACAAATGTACTTCATTGATTTAAAAATAATTACTAATAAATAAAACTTAAAGACGATGTGTTATGTGACCACCACGTTCACGCATGCATAAGCTAACTCTTCTTTTAATGGAGTCAGTAACATTTTCCAACATCCACGGCGAATTATTGATTTATTCGCAATTGTTATCTATCCTTTGCCAAAGATCATCCATAAACCACAGGTGCACTGAAAATTTAATTTTTAATGTATTGCCACAAAAAGAAGTCACACGGGGTCAGATCACAAGACCTGGGAGGCCACTCATGTGGCATATTTAAACTAATAAGGCGGTTGTCATAAAATTCCATTAAAGCACGATTCATCACTAAAGAATGTTTTTTTCACTATTGCACTATTGTTATGAAAATTCTCCATAAACCACTGACAGAATTGCTGTCTTCGAGGTGGATCATTTGGAAGTACTTCATGGACTAGTTGTAGATGATAAGGATGTAAATGAAGATCTTGTTTCAGAATACGCTGACATGTGGTATAGCCTATAGGACAGATTGCCTTGTAAATGGCGTATTGAAGTATTTGGCTGTTCTATTACTTGTCGTACTGTTTCACTGTTACCTTCTTTACGTCCTACACTTCCAGGTTCCTTGTAAACTGCACGATCACTTCTGAAAAAGTTTCCTGGAAATCTTCAAAAGCATTACGTGTCGAAAAAACCTACTGTTTTTACGCCGTTTCTAAAATAAATTTCCAACATGCAGCGTTTTTGGTGGTCGGTGAAAGCCATAACGTTCAAATATTACAATAATAAATTAATAACCTATAAGATTCGCAATCATAAATCTGAAATTAAATCTGTCAGAATTGACGCAAGCTACGACATGCCTGTCATATCTTTGTCTTTCATGGCATACTTTGATGAACGTTTTTTTGAATCACACTTTACCAAGAACGACTGAGCATACTGAAACTGTTCCACCTTGAGCTATTGATACAAACGGGAAGATCTAATTTTCGCCTCTAAAAACTTTGCACGATTTATTTCACCATAAGACCAAAGGTGGTCTTATGGTTAGGTCGGGTCAGGTCATAAGACCAAAGGTGGTCTAATGGTTAAGGTAAACCAAGACCATAACTCAAAGAAAACTTCAGAACACAACAATATTAGTTCGTACTGAAGTAAAATTTGCGTCCTGTGTTAAGAGTTTTAAAAACAAGTTAAATCTGACGTGGTCTAAAGAAGCGAACAATCTCTTCTAAAGTGCCGTTAATATGGCCTGTTTCATCACATCATTTCTGTTCATAACTGACTTCTAGCTTCACTCACCTGCTAGTATTTTTTGGCGCAAAAATAACTCACATAATTCAAGTTGCTTAAACGCTGTTCAAAAATCAAAAAACCATTGTCGTGCAAATAACACACATTTTTCATGACATTTCCTATTAATTATCACAGTGACAGATAACTCATTTGCATCACAATGGTTTTTTGATTTTTGAACAGCGTTTACTTTGTTACAACAACTGTACCACTTTCTTAAAAATTAATTTTAATGAAGCTTTTAGCTTTGTTTTTTCCTATACGAAACAGCTGATGCAATTGAGAAAAGAATATCGAATAGTAAGCATTTAGTTAAGAGAAAGCAAGAAAAAAATTAATAAAGCCGTTTATATGACAACACAAAATTCAGAATATTTTTTTTTCTCGTGTAGGGATGTGGATTTCTGATTAATAATAGCTATTTTAATACATATCCCTCTGAAGTTCATATAAAAATTGTGCTATAATGCTGTGCTTCGTTTTTCCAAGTATTCGATTCATAGTATCAATAGTATCTGTCATGAAGCAGAGTTGAAAAAAATAGCAAAAACAATATTCTTAGAAATGTATTTTCACTTTCTAACTGATTTAGTTGTTTTATTAGCTTGCCACCAACTCCAATTACAAACTTCGAGCTTTGTTTTAACAACATTCTCTTGTTGTGCTTTATTCAGCAGCGTTAATTCACATTGTAACTTTTATAGAGGGGAGAGCAAGGCAAGCTGTTTTAACATTTACATATATTTTTTTTATTTGATTTAACAATAAACCAAATTATTTGTTACACGTAAAGAAGTAGTAAATCTTTAGTTAGAATAATTAGTTGATATTTTAATTAAAAATATTTATTCAAAATTGTTATAATAGTTATTTGTACAACTAGTTATGAAAGTCATACTTTTTTTCACGAATTTGCAGATTGATCAAGCAAATAAGTGAAAAAAATAAACTTTCAAACGTGTTGTACACACAATTTTTTTGCATATTGATGTAAGTTGAGAAACTTGTCCTAAAAGGATTTATGAAAAATTACAAAAAAAAAAATGGTATGCTTTGACAATAATCATCTCCAAGGAGATGGAATAAATTGATGCTAAAAAGTACTACTTTCACTACGATTTTTCGTGTAAAAAAGTGCTACTTTCACTACGATTTTCCGTGTAAAAAAGTACCACTTTCATTTCGATATGCAAAAAATTAAATAAATTAATGAATAGTGTCTATGAGCCACGTTGTTGGATAAATTGTAACTTTGAACGTCTAAATAACAATTTCTATGACCATTCAAGAAATGCCTGAATTTGTGTAACGAGTGGGATATTTTGCTTGCCAGTTTAAAGTGTCATTTATACAGTCATATCACGTCCGTGACTTGTAATTATTATAAGATCTTTTTTTTTAATTTAATGTTTTGGCTTTAGAGCTGAGAGCTCTGTACAGGCACGACCATAATCGATCACCTAACGACCTGGGTCCTACAGATGACTTCAAAAGCTATCGCCAGGAGAGTGACGGGAGTAGGTACACACTTCTTGCCTAGGGGTCAATCAAGGGATTGTTTAAAAAACATGGGGTTGACCACGGTCGCAGATAGAATTATAAGATCTGAATATATACGAAAAATTTTTTGATTCCAGTTCTGATATACCATGTGATATCGAAGAGGCAGGCACCAGAAATACAATATCATTTGTAATTTTGGAAGAATCAATAGCAAAATATGACTTTTTTCCATCACTGGTGTTGAAATAAATATTTGTTCGATACCTCCCTAGAAAGTGGGTCTGTATCCATGGTTACCAGTGGGTGAAGGTTTCACTTTCCCTTATTCTCTTTTGCTCACGCACTTTCGCTCACGCATAATTGAAATTCGATTTTATGAAAAAGAATTTGTATATTGAAAATAATTATATACCAATAATAACTATAACAATTAATCATTTTACATAATTTATCACAACGACAGCCACCGAATATGCCCATCATCAGTACAACTTTCTGAAGAATCCACTCTTGATCCGCGGCTTCCAGTAAAAACTTGCAAACATCGTTTCTTGAAAAAGTTACAGCTTTTTTCGGCTGATAGCTTCTACATTTTGTTTTCAAAAAGGGGGTGAGACTGCTGAACCTGTACCATTTATTATGTTAAAACGACTAATAGCTTATTAAAAACCTCTTACCTGGACATGGCAACGTTTTGAAATACAAACAGTGTACTCTTCAACATTGAATATCACGACCGCTTGATGCGTCTATATTGTTAAAATATGCCATCAAATTTTCGTCTTTTCCCTTGATCCGTTTCTCGGTCTGCCATTGTGTAAATATTTCCAATTCTTTCTGGTATCGTAATTTTGATTTCGTAGGCACCATTTGGGACTTCGCGGCACTTGCCTCGTCCAGGACATTATTATTTTGAATTTTGTTTTTTCCATAGCAACAGATCTCTGCGAAAATGTGATTTATTTATTTTATTTTGATTTTATTTAAAATTTTGAATGTGAAGTTACAGACTCATTTTCTAAGGAGGTATCTAAGGTATCGAACAAAACCAAATACAGCACTCGAGAGTAAGGCCGCTTTTGTTCACTCGAATTGCATCGTCCACTCAACAAAAGCTTTACCTTCCTCTCTCGTAGTGTAAATAACTATTTTGCATATCGTAATGAAAGTGGCACTTTTTTACACGCAACATCGTAGTGAAAGTAGTACTTTTTTGCATCATTTTATTCCATCTCCTTTGAGAGGATTGTCAAAGCATACCTAATTTTTTTTTGTAATTTTTCATAAATCCTTCTAGACCAAATTTCTCAACTTACATCTATATGCAAAAAAAAAATAGTGCACAACACGTTATGAAAGTCTCTTCTTTTTTCACTTATTTGCTTGATTAACTCAGGCTACGCTCTCGTTAATCTGCATATTCGTGAAAAAAAGTATGACTTTCATAATTAGTTGTACAAATAACTATTAATCACCAGTCATGAAAAATGCTTCAATTCGAAAGCAGTTATGAAAAGAGTGACATTTCGACTGAAAAATGAGATAGGTAATATGTGAAAATTAGAAAAAATTGTTTGTGCCACCGTAAAAACTATTTCATCAATAATTTGTTTGCACATAATGGTACATTGTATCGGGTATTCATTTCAATTTATCCTCAAAGTAGGCGTTGAAAGTCGATTCTGAACGTACCACGGATTACGGATCAGCTGTTTAAATGTAACCTCATCTTTGGCGTTGTTTGTGTTTTTACTCTGCAGACTGACGAGTGATGCGTTCACAAACGACTCTTCAACGCCAAGTTTGAGGATAAGTTTAAATGAACACCCGATATATCTAAAGAGATAAATAAAGTCTGTCTCAATTCTAAATTTCCACCAACACTCTACGTAGGAAACACAACCGGCAACACTGTTTGGTGAAAAATGCGTCAGATTGTATTTGTTAGGTTATCTGTCAATTTCCGTTTTTACAACTCAAAATTTTAGAATAATGGAATAGAACGAAGACCTTTTTTAAAATGCAGCAAATGAGTAGGTAGTAAATCAATTTCTAAAAGCAAAATAAACTTATGAACTAATTTTAATGTTTTCGAATCATGTTTATAAAATAATTATATTGTCAACTTTGGTTATAAGAATCCTCAATTTAGAAATATTTTTATTTTGCCAACATAATTCAACAGGTGGTGGAAATTTAGAATTGAGACAAACTATACATGATTTCTCTTGAGATACATTTATGTTCAAAAAAGTGTACAGAATTTGTAGTGTGTGAACTTGTACATGATTTCGTCAAGTTCAAAAAAGTGTTGTACAAGCTTTGTTGCGTGTACGCTTCCTAGTAACACCTAATAATCCTTATTGAACAAAAAATAGAAAAAAACAAGTTCCACATAAAAACAAAGATACATGCATGGTGATGTTCCGATATTTTTAAATCCGATACACACCACCCTAAAGTAGCTGTACTATGGCGGACAATAAATTTAAGCCGGCAAATTTCTGACATTTAAAAAAAGTCACTGCAAGTAGCCATTTATTGTCATTATGACTGATGTGTCAGTTTGTCAAACTGAAAGTTGACTGTTCGGTGTTTCCTTCGCCCTTTTCGTAACTTACAGATCATGACGCACTAGCATAACTGATTTGTAGTAGCACTTCTCTCTGGTGCACGCTTCTTTTCCCAATTTTAATTTTGATTATCGCTGTCACCATGACAAGAATGACAAAAATCGAAAATGGGATTAGTTGAACATAATGCCAGCTTCACATTTTGATGTCAAGCCAATGACAGGCCGGCCTAAATTTATTGTCCGCCATAGTACTATCGCGGCCAAAATACTTTGGTCGTCATTTTTGACACTTCAAATGTAAGTCAAGTATTAATGTCATTATACATGACAATTTCAAATTATTCTTGTCAAAAATATGGCACCTTCAGTTTTTGATAAATATAGAATCGTCTTACTTGCTTCTGAAGGGTTGTCTAAACCGCGACCATGTTGATCTTTTGCTTTTCAACTTTGACAACAGTAAAAAATAAGGTTATCCATCCTAAAGCTTGCTTTACAATTTAATGAAGACAACTGTAAGAGTAAAAACTTAACCTCAAAAAATATGTAGACCAGTTTCTTTTATATGGATGTCAAAGACTTTTCTGCAAAAATTTTTTTAAAGAAATTACTGAAACACCAAATGCTGCGGTTTCAATTTTGAAATTACAACTTTAATAAACATTTCTTGTGATGAAAATATGATGAAAACTTTTTTTGACAAATTATTATTAACTTAGGAAATAATTTCTTATTCCGCCATGATATTTTTTTCTTTAAATAACAATAACTTTTTTGATAAGGCCCCGTTTCTCTCACAACAGAAACTTTTCGCCCTTACTCATAGGCGGGTATACGAGTATACTGGGTGCCCCAAAATTCGCGGAACAACCCAATGGGGCAATGTCAACTCATGTTAGAAAATAATGAGAAAAAAAAAGATATGGGGACTCAAAAGGTGCAGCTTTGATCTCATTTATTTTAAATATTAAAAAAGATTTTGACTATTTATCTTTTACTAGCCAGTGGCATAATAATTCTGAACGATTGTGATCAGGTTTGCAATTATTTTTTTCATTACTTCCAGCATTTCCAAATAGTAATTTTATGTCCGTTTTACCTCAAATAACGTACGGCAACATGGCTTTGATTTTTCTCTCTCATTTCCATGGATACAACAAAAATGAAATATTTGCAGACTTTTGGAATACATAGAATATTTTTAAATGTTGCCACATTTAGTGTAACAAATAGGTCCATATCTTCGACAAAAAAGAAGATTGATTTTTTTAAACATTTTTTTTACCTGATATTTTAATGACTACTTAACAACGTACTGCTAAGTTGTTCCGCGAATTTTGGGGCACCCAGTACATGACTAATTTATTCTAACTTTAAAATCAATTTGTAAAGCTTTTTCGTAAAAATTCAAATAGAAAAACATTTCATTTAACAAGCTCAGCTACGTATTAAAATTAATACACGCATTTTAGATAATACATTCTGCATATAACTATTATTAATTGAATATTAATTATTAATGCTGAAATTTCATTGTATTATTATGATGTAAATGATCAAATAACGGGATTTAGATCCAAATCCGAGCTCAAATCGGTTTAGAACATAAAAGCTTTCTTGCCAATGCAAATTTTATTACAATAAATGAATATATTAATCGTTGCCAGTTTTATGAACAGTGTTAAAGATGATAAGTTAGTTATTTCTGTCTTATTATGTCATCGGTTTATGGACTTATATCTCAATTTCTAAACACCGCCTCATTTTATTTCTCTTATAAAGTTCATGGCATTTGAATGTCTAAGTCGAGAGGGGCGTTCCATATAACAATTAAAGACAAATGTCAGGGATCAATGCAAATTTTATGGAAGTTGGCAGAGATTTTTTAAATTAGTGGAGAAAATACTTGATTACCATAACGCATAATTATTAATTAAATTAAGCATAAATCCATAATTTATAATTTACGACCGCCGCGCCGGTGCGTACAACATTTACTAATACTCCAAAGACACGACAGGATTAATTTTTATTACACTAAATGACAGAAGATGTAAATTTTTAGACGAACGAGAGAATCGAATTAAGACCGTAGACAAGAATTTTACGAGCTTGTTTCGTGAATTTTATTCTGCGTATAATTTACTGATACAGCCACGCACTATATTCAATTGGAGCCCTATCAGTTTTATTACCTCCATTTCTAAAATATAGTCGATTTTAGGGGCGACCGTTGATTATTTCGCTCGGGTGTATAAAATGAATTATATCTAGAAATAATTAATGATAGTATTTCATTAGAGGCGAAGAACCCCATTTGGGAAGAGTTTGCTTCGATCCGAGTGGCTCCCTATACTTGGCAAATTTGAAACATCGATGCCTTCATATTTCCACTACATTTGAACGTTGGGGGCAGATTGTACGAGAGAAATGCGATTGCACCGATTGCGTACCAAGTATTCCTTGAGTAATTTAGTACATGTAGAGATGAAATTTTACATATTCTTTCTGTTTTCCGTGTTATTTCGGTATGGTTGTTTGTAAAAAAAACTTTTCCGTGCTTTGTTGCAATTGTTTCAAACACGGCATAAAATCGAGACCCACAAAAACTATTTCTTAGATTGCTCCGTTTTATGTGCACTTTAAAACAGAACCAATAAAGCTAAGCAAACAACTTTTTTTCTAAAGAAAGTAGAATCAATAGCTCTCTCTAAGGCTGGTAATAATACCTTTCGTGATGCGTGCGTATGCCATAATTTGACCTCCTTTGATTTAGAGACTCTGGTTATTATTGTTATGTTACGTGCTTACCTGATTAAACATAATTAAGAAAACCTTAAATTTATTTAAGATTACTCGATGTGGTCAAGTAAAGCATTACTGTAGTGATACACTAAACATAGTTTACAATCAAGATAAAAGCGACATTAAATTAATGAATGTTACAATAATATTGTACAACTTATTGAAAAATACTAATTGTTAGATACTTTATATTTATTTAAACCATTTTTTTTCTATAGTGTTCATCAATAAACTTTGAGTAGTATAAAGTAGCAGCGATTGAAATCCATCAAACTGAGGCTTTGTAAAATTTGCTAAACGTCAATAATGTCTATTTGATCTTTGATACGTCAGTACATAAAACGCTTTATAAAAGCTCCCTGTTCGATAATAACTTTCGAACCAAACACTTGAAACAGACGGTTTTATACTTAAATACAAAAGTTTTTTATTTACAAAAAAAAAACTGTCAGCGTCACATTTTTGTATAATAATTTGCTTATCAATGCGCTTGACCAACAACGTTTTCTGACACATTCAAAGATTAGTGGCGCCAGTTTACTGGCGGTTACGGTTTAGTTAAATGGCGAAACACGTCAATTCAACGGGCGCCACTCAACTGGCACCAGTAATCGACACAATTGTCTGTAAAATGAGAAGTCTGTGTGCTTTTCGGCGACAACATCTTCTGCTCGGGTAAGCGGTAAGTAAGTGGTAGGTATTTACGAAACTGGTAGCAGAAACAAGAATAATTTAATGGGCGTTTTAGCACCCTTATATCGTGCGATCTAAAAAAATATCGAGTGAGCTATAATTATCAATATTAAAGAAGTGTTTTTATTAAATAATTTATGCTTGTGACTATTTGTGTAACATTTAAATTTAAAATAAATTTAAATTTCCTAATAATCATAACTTTATTCCATTAAATGTTTTAACGATTGTTTAAGTAACTCAATTATCTCCTTCCCTTAAGTTGCTGATCACCGTTAGTTAAACAAGCAAATATCAGATATCTACCATTCAGTTTTTGTTTGTGGCAGTTTTAGCTGTTGTATCCATAAAGTATATCCGTAGCTGGATGATTTTGAGAAATGTCGGAGAAACTAATTCAATTTGTCGTGTTCATTCAGGGGAAAAAATATATAAATGATAAAACGTTAGGTCTGGGCAATAAATTTAGTAATGTTCCAGTACACCGCATAAAAGTCGGTAAGGCCACTTGATCTTTATAAAGTAATAAAACCAACGTGTGTTCAATATAAAATAGATAAGTCGTAAAATGTTACAACCTGATTCACTGTAAAATATTGAAAAGAAAACGTCATATGTATTAGAGAATTACCGTAGAGATATTTCATTTAATACGATCTTATAAAAGTTTCATTCTTGACTGAAAAAGTTTTTTATTAGGATGTACTTGTACAATATGACTGGGGACTTTGTAATGAAACTAAGCTCTAGATACACACGATACGAGTTCCTACAATATCGATAATCTGGTTGACATGATCTAAATCAGATTAACATAATAAATTATGCATGCTCCATGAGCAGGAACATAAATCAATGATTTCTAGATATCGTGACATAAAATTTTATACCCGGAGAGTCAGTTCTATTTTTGGGCAATGTGCAAGCACTTCCAACAAAGTCTTGCGGTAAATTCGCAAGGATGCAATAAATCTAAATTAATTCGAGCATTTTGCTAAATTACTAAAATTAGACAGCTTGTTCCATTTAAATGATAAATGTATTGAGTAATAATGAAAGCTTCCACAACATGCAAGAAGTATAATCTAGCCTTGTCGTACCAGTAAAGATGATTACAGTATCTTTCGAACAGCAATATTTAATAAAGTCGTCGGGGACATAATTTATGTTGTACGGTTTATAGTCGTTCTCGTGAACCGTTTCCAACTTCCAAAACATCCAGTTTCTATGATAGCTTAATAATTAAATGGCCTAATGGAGTTCCACTTAATACTATTTATTATTAAACCATCCAGTATTGCGGTTACGCCTGTGCCTGTGGCCTTAATCAACAGCAATGAAATTTTGTCTCTTCGGCAATTACATTGTCCACGGCTGCTTTTTTTTTTTAATTATGGTGAATGTATGTAACAGGTTAATCTGCACGTTTAGGAAACCATTACTTATTTGAACATTAAGCTACCACAAAATTATTTATATATGTTGCTTAAAAAATAAACAACTCTATGATCAAAACAAAAGCTAAACATTAGGCTGCAAGAAATTTGCTTGAAAATGGCATTAATCTTACAATGTTTATTTATTTAGAATGCTTAATGGGAATATTTTAATATTGTTGATTTAAACATACATATGTATATCAAATTATAAAAGGTCAAAAACTAACGTTAACTTTTATGTTTCAATCATATTTTCAAAATATACACTGCTCAAAACATTTAGGGGACATTTCAGTTTCAGAACTGTGACATGGATTAAAAATTGACATTTATTACATGAAACCCATGTATATTTATTTAAAAACTCTACGGATAAAATGTTTAAATGATCAAAATTTATTTTAATTTAAACTAATCAGCACAGGAAATTGGAATTTCAATTTGAACTCACTCTCATTTAAGTTCTTAATAATTAACGATCAGAACGGTTTGCTCTACTAGCCAGAACGGCATTAAAATTCAGTAGGATACAAGGGATCAGATTGTTACGGCTATTCTGAAAAACTTTTTGCATTCTTCATTAAGGGGTATATCCCGGACTAACTATGGTGGCACCTCTCGAGTTGCAATGCATCTTACTAAAGCATTTTAGACGTACTCAATTGGATTGCAATTCGGCAAACATCTAGGTCAATACCTTGTAAAATCATTAATTCATAAGATTTACTCGATGCTATTGAGCATTACCATCAATAAAAGTAAATTGTTCATTCACTGTTGATACATATGGAAACACTATGGCTATGCAAACACCCCACGTGGTGCTTTTCAGCTTTCAAAAAACCATTACACAGAAAGTAAAGATTCCTACGACAATAACTACGTATTCCAGTTCAAACCATCAAACTGTCACCTTCATAGTATGTTCGTCTTCGAAAAAATTGTGGTTTATTTCTGATTCTACGTTAACATCCAATCAAGTTAAGTCTATTATCAGATCGTATACTAAATGTAAATTCGTCACTAAACAGTAGCTGAGTCCAGTCTTCATGTGTTCGATTGCGTTCTTCGAGCCCATTTATGATTTTCATAAAGGGGAATGTGAAACATAGGTTTTCGAGCGTACAGATTACAGCAAATTCATTTGGAAGCAAGGTAATGTTAAGCAAGTATTGGTCATTTCTTGGAATAATTGTTGCTCGTGGTTAACTTAGGCATTGTCCTGTCCGAACATTTCCAGAATTGAAAAAGCGATACCAAAGTCGAAAAATCACATTTTGTAAAACCCTTCATACTTGAGCTGCAACTTTGCTGTATTTGACCAACTTACAATAACTCTCCTAGCCATGCTTCAACCATTTTTACCAACAATGTTCCTCATGTTTTCTGTAAAATCCTACGCTTTATGCATTACTAATATTGATTGAACAATCTGCGTGCGTTTATTCCCGTTTCTGAATAAAATATAAAATCAAGTATCGATAGCATAAAACGCATTCTTGTGCGTTGATACATGAGAAATTTTACAGTTTGCGGGAACTTTATCACTTGGTGTAATTTGCTACAGAAATAAAGAAAATAGAAAAGGAATTTCTGTTAAGATACTTGACAGTGCTACATTATTACCTACACAATCGTATTAATTTATTTTAAGAAAATAATTCTAGAGCAAAAAGTTCTTATTCCTACTTAAAAATGTGTTTGATTTTTTTAATACTAGTTAGATAGATGTTCATCGACCCTAATAAACAGTGAAGAGTTTTGTACGCATCATGTTTCCATCACTTTTTGTTCAAAATTCTTAACTTTTCAAAAAAATAGTCATCTATTGAAGCAAGAACAACATCTTGGAGTAACACTTGATCAGGATACGAAGCAACGAGGACGGGCGATTTAATGTTCACTTCAAATGGTCCATTGACTGCACTAAAAAAATTCTTTTACATTTCATGATTTCAGACACGTAACAAATTTGATCAATAAATTGAGTAGGTATTTTAGTATTATTTAAATCTATCGATTTTTTATACGTAAAGACAATCTTGTTCGTTAAATTTTTAAAACTTCTGTACAGTTTTAGTTAATTAAATCTTCATTAATTAGATTCGACTGCTTTTTTATTTTGAATATTTATTTTGTATACTTTTTATGGATCAAGTATTTGGTAATAAATGTGACTTACCTGTGAATAATATTCTCCCAAACTTCAAATCCATTCACACCAAAGTGACAAATAAAACACTGTCCAAATAGCTGGCTTAGGCCAAACTATAAACTTGGTGTACATTAACATCTTTTTGTAGACGACGTGTCCACGCTGCAAATTAGAAACTACAGCGTTTAGTTTTTGGTTTGTATATCTAACTGATTCAGTTTAGTGTCATTTAAAATTATTATTTACTGAAACTATCTGCAAAATATTTATTTTACACTGACACTGGCATTATTTCTTTTGCTCTATTTAAACTATGTTAGCTATTCTTTTGGTAATAATTTTTCTTTTAATAAGTTACACAAAGCTACTGCTATCTTTAAAGTAGCATCTGTTTACATCTTGTTGGTGTACCACTAGAGGTTGCCACCGCCACTATCTTATGCAGACAAAGTAACAGCAAAAGCACTAGGTAGGCGTAGGAAAGCTGTCAATGGTGAAACCTAAGGATTTAATAAATATTTTATTACAGACAATGATTTTGGTAAATTTTCATTGATGTGAGGAAATAAAGAGTTTTATTTTGTTTTATTTTATCTGTTTTCGTAGCAGTAACTCTAAGAACATCACCGTGGATTGTGCTTTGCCTAAATTATTTACAGCATTTACCAAATATAGAAAGTCTAAAAACACCACCCAAGTAACCACATTCTCGTTAAGCCTCCCATTTAAAATGATTCGAGCTGCCACTGATGTATTTGTGCCTATGTTACAAATTTTGTATTAGAAGTACTTAGCACACAAAAAAATACTACGATACAGACAAGAATGAATATTTACGAAATTTATTCCTAGCATTAAAATGATAACAATAATTTCGGTTACAGCTGAATAATTTATAGGAAAAATTATCGCAAAATTGCTATTTACTATGAAGATTTCGCTTTAAAATGCGAATATGTTAATCTAAAGTGGATTGCCATGTTATAGTGCTTTGTAGTCTTGAACTTTGAGTTAAGAATAACAGTATTTTAAAAAATGAAAAGAACAGAATTTTGCGATTATAATATTTAAATAAGTACAATAAACATTTAATACTACAGTAGCGCTCAAAAAATTCCGGACACTTCATTTTTTTAAATTTAAAGTACTTAATTTATTTTTTGCGAAAATTTAAGTTAATCAATCAACTAATGCCTTAGTAGGGTTTTAAAAGAAAATGCTAATTATTATATTGTACTCTTTAGGGCAACACCAGCATTAAGTAATTTCCAAGCTATAAGGCCCGGATCTGGTAGTAGCAGGTCAACAACTGATCGAGATGACCGTTTTTGTGTCTTTCTGTGTTGCGAGATAGGGGATTGCCATCAACTATTCTTAGTGGACGATCAGCAGATGTTCTTGGAGTTATGATTTCAGCCTTAACTGTCCGAAGGAGACTGAAGGAAAGAGGTTTGTCTGCGAAAACACCAGCTACAGGCCCCAGATTAACGGTAGAACATCGAAGAGCACGGCTTGAGTTTGCACACCAGTATGTGAATTGGGGCGACAACGAATGGAAGAACGTGCTCTTATACTGGATATAATGGAGGCAGTATAATGATCTGGGCTGGTATGTCGTTAGAGGCCCACACTAATTTGGTATTTGTTAAAAACGGCGCAATGACGGCACATAGGTACATCCTGGAATGTGTAGAACCTCATGTGGTTCCCTATGCGCCATTTATTGGCGAGAATTTTCTTTTTATGGATGACAATGCTTGCCCGCACATGGCGAGAATTGTCGTTCGATATTTGTTATCAAGTTAGTATACGACGTCTTCCGTGGCCAGCCAATAGCCCCGACTTGAATCCAATAGAGCATGTCTGGGATTTTCTTGGCAAAAGAGTGAGACGTCGCCAACCCCGACGTTGAATGGCTTAAGAGTGGTGTTGCATTTCTGTTACGTCCAACTGTACCCACGAAGGTCTGGACGGGTGCTTACACCCCCACTCTCAGTTTTCTAGAAGTAGGTAGTATTTAAGGTAAAATTTTGTAAATAGTAGGAGTAGGTAGAGAATAACTAGAAACCAGAGACGAATAAAGTACTCAACAAAAGTGACAGTTATTTTTTCTCGAATAAAGACGTCCATCTCAAAGCGTCCAATTCGATTGCAACAACCCAGTAAAATACAGCATACAAAAGGGTTACAGTCCTAAACAAGTGGCTCTGCAGAAAGAATGGGCTCAAATACCTCAAGATTACATTACCACTCTCATTCAAAACATTCCAAAACGTTTAAGAGACGTTATAAGAGCTCGTGGTGGTAACACCCGTTATTAATGTTGAATTAGTAATGTTATTTTAGGTCTTCATTACATGTTAATTGTTTTTAACCCTCCACCACCCGGCGGCACGGCAATTTTGCCGGAGTACATACACTATTACGGATAATACTATCAAGTAATAGTGCAGTGCTTATCAACATAATTACCGGCGTCTCGCCTCCACATTTTGACTTTGTTGTGTATTATGTTCTGTGTCAATGTTAAGGAACTTCCTCACGATGTGACATGAGTATAATAATATACCTTTTTGAATTTCAACTACCAATTTTTTATCTAAATCCAGAGTTTTTAAATTTTTAAAAAGAGATTGCGGTACTATTCCCGTTGCTGAAATTACAAGTGCTAAAATCGAAATTTTTTCTAAACACCAAAGATTTCTCATAGCAACGGAGAGTTCTAAATATTTATTAATTTTTGTGTTATATGTCTGTGTTATATTGTGTGAATTTGGAACAGCTATATCTAAAAGATATGCTTGCTTTTGTTGTTTATTTAAAATAATAATGTCTGGTCTGTTATGCTGAATATGAATGTCAGTTAAAACTGTATGATCAAAATATAATTTGTAATTGTCATTTTCCAAACAACTTTCTGATTTATAAATATAATGTGGTTGTGTATCCTTTAATAAGTTGAATTTAACTGCTAAATTCATTTATTAAATATTCCATTATTTTTGTTAATTTATCTTTTCTGCATTTTGTTTTTTCATTCCATCATTCCAAAGATGGAGTTCCTTATTTAAGCATAATTTAGGAGATTTCATGATTTTTCATGTATCACAAGTTGTTGAAACATGAAAAATTCCGGACACCTACAAAACTGTTGAGTTTTGTAGGTGTCCGGAATTTTTTACCACGCTCCTCAGACAATTTGCGTTCATTCCTCACTTGTAATTTATAAGCGCGATATACAGTGTGGAAATTACTTATGGAATAAATTCAGTCATTTCAAAACTAATGACATTTGCCGAAAACGCTGAAATAGGTCAATCTTTGTTTTTAATAATGCTTATTTTAAGTTGAGGTGTACTCGATAATTTTGAAATTAACTGTACTTATTTTTTTTTCTATGTGGTTATTTAAAATCGAGGGTTTACTTTAATAGACCAAACCTGACATTATTGAGCGCGGTGCACAGTGCCAAAAGTTGGCGGGGGGTAATTTCAACATTTACGTTACATTTTGTTGTTAACCTTAGATGTTTGTTTCTTCCTGTTTAAGGTCAATTAAAATTTTTACATTAAAAGTTAAATTAAAATTTTGAAGTAAAATACCAAGTACCAATTTTTTTCATTAATCGTTTAGGTAGTAGTAAGGTCTATCAGAAGAAGAAGAAAAAAGTCAGTGTTGTCGTTTAAAAAAAAATGGTGATGACGTCATAGCTTAAAAATGGATGACGTCATGAACGAGTGAAGCAACTTAAAATAAGCACCATGAGAAATAAAAATCGACCTGTTTCAGCGTTTTTGACAAATGTCATTAGTTTTGAAATTACTGAATTTATTCCATAAGTGGTTTCCACACTGTATAAGGTTATACTTTGATTTTTAAACTTGCTTTTATACAACAGTAAGTATAAATGTCATCTTTACATTGTTTCTTGTTAATTGTTACAGTTGGTTACAATACAATTTGAGATATTTTTTTGTTCCGTGGATGAATATTACATAGACACTAAAAAACTATTCAGATGCCCAAAAGAATAAAACCAAATGTGATAGGAAATAATATTTTGCTGTTAAATTTCCAAAAACTTAAGCGATAAATAAGGATTTAAGGAGGAGGGTCATTTTCAGTGACAGGACAAATTTAGCTTAAAGATAAGATTTGACTCTAAAGGTTATCATCGTTTACTAAAAAGTCCTTTCCTTTAGGTAACGTAAGTTATAGACTGCAAACATGAATCTCCCGCTAGACCTGTACTTATATTGTAAAATTGCATCTAATTTGGTAAAAACACATTTTTTATATCTCATCTAATAATTGGAACATAAAACGATCCAATTTGAATTATATTATAAACTTTGTAAGAGAATTTTATGGATGGCCGAACAAACAGTTTAGTAAAATTAGTCCGTAGTTGAGTACGCTAATCCACTGTTATTTTAATACGTTTTTATTGCATGAGCGGCCCTTTCATTGATTTATGAAAAGAGCGAAAATTTCATTTTCCAGCACTACCCATGCCATTTTAAATCTCTATCATCCACTTTATTATTTTGTAACAATTGAGATATATTGAAAGGTTTTAATTTGACCCTTACAAATCGACTGTTTTTATGACGTCACTGTGTAATTTATCGGTGTCTAACACGCCGTGTAATTCTGCGGAAGTTTATAGAACTGCCTGGACGCAAATTTATCTGGGTGGTTTGTAGAATTGCCACCCTTAGAGCTTAACGCACGTGTCAGCTACAGCCCTCTATGTAAACAGGCTCTATTGTGCTCTCTTCTACACTAATTACCCCTCAATCAACCAATATCACGGTCGGTGGAGGTGTTTCTAGTTGTAAGATTTAGATGAATTACTAACTATCTGTTCTCAACTACCTAATAACGTTAAATGACACTAAAACTTGATTTTTAAAAGTTTAGGGTTCGTTTTTTAAAGCTTTTTAAATAATAATATTTATAACAAATATTTATCACAGCCAAATAGTTAGTGAGATGTAGAATGTTGTTTTTCTAAACACATTTGTTGTCATTTTATTGATTCAATTAAAGAGCAGGAATTATTGTAGATAAATGGAAGCTCATCCAGAAAATGTCCATAATGCTATATTTTGTTAAGAAAAAATTAGGATTTCATAAATTTCCAAAAAAGTAAAATACATATGTATCTAATTTTTGGTTTTGACTTTTAACTGGTCTCCTAAGTTAATGATAGGTAGTAGAAAGATTAATGCTAATTGATTTATCTTTTGAAATTTTATTAATAAATTTTTCCTAATAATTTAATTTTAAAGAGACAATAGTATTGCATAAAATTCTGTATGTAACTTGTGTATGAACCACTTTTTTACGCGTGGGATTGCAACACTCGTGTGTGTATACTTCTCCTTTGAAAAATATGTAGTACTTGATAGGCATGTTACTTAAATAACTATTTTCTGGAAAAAATAATATATACACTTGCTTTCAAAACTTTCGCGTACACCCATTTTTCGCTGTATTAAATCAGGGTTGTAATTAATCAACTCTGACATTTAAACTTTTGAAAAGTCAAAATGCCTCGACTGACAGGACAAGACAAAGTTTTGATGCTTTCCAAATTAGAAGAGGAGTGGTCCATAAGATAGGTACTCATAATGGGCAAAATAAAAGTAATGTATCACAAGTAATAAGTAAAGAAGAGGTGGGAACAAGAAGGGACCGTGAGTAGAAGACCGATCATAATTTTTTTAATTGCTGTCAATGTTATCTTTAACCTAATCTCAAAATTACCCGTTCACACAGCTTAAATTTTGCAAAATCTGGATTCTATATGACCATAACAAATATAGGTGACAAAGATAGATTTCCTAAGCATTATTCAAAATCACGAAAGCATCAAAATAAAAGACGGTCCTGCAATAACATTTTTTTAATCTTGCTGAAACAAGTACAGTTGCGGAATTAAAATTTCGGGCACTGTCAATGTCATGATATAAACTCTAAAACAACCTTTACATTAATAACCTTATTTTTTACTCTTGTCATGTTTTTGTCTTTTTGGCATTCAAAAATTGTTATTTGTGGCATAATAACGGGTAGGCAACATATCAAAGCGATGATTTAATGTTAGTCATGATGACAGTAGAAGGTGCTTTACAGAGATTTTGTTGAAGTGACAGAAAAATAGTGCCCGAAATTTTAATTCCGCAACTGTACAGCCGACAGGAACTTATTATCTAAAAAATGAAGATGACGGATATATTAATTTAGTGTACAAAATAGTTAGCCTATAAAATTTAATTGTATCTACAATACTCACCCAAATTGTCAGCGCCCTATTTCCATTTTTTTACACATCTGGATTACTTCTTCAAATAAAAATTTTATTTCTTCAGTCAGGTATTTGCACTATTGTTCAAAAATGGAAATAAATTTATTTCAACTTAGTTTGCCACGACCGTAATTTATTATGGATCAAACTATAGTCGGAACGTTATAGATGTGGATTGGGGACTTGTCGTTAAGTTGGCACTACCAGGAAAAGTAATTAGGCGCTTATAAAGTATTTAAAATTCATGACAGATTTCTCGCTAACGTACAGTTCTTATAAAATTTTAAGCAACCTTGAGTTTGACAATCCACATCTAAAATGTTTTTAAAATAATATTATTTGTTATTAAGTGAGGCAGAATAATTTCTAACTTAAATGGATCTACCTAGTGTAAAATCCTACGTGAATCACAATATCTAAAAAGTTACCATAATTACTGAAAAGTGAAGCAGAAATCAATACCCTTTAGAATTTCTGGAGGGATCGATACTTTCAAAATTATTATGAACTGGATCGACTTCGAGTAAGACATCTTTTAATTCGCCTCTGAGATTCAGAATTAAACTTTACGGATCATTAACCCTCCACTTAAAGTTTTTGAGATATAAGCGTTAACTTCTGGAAAAATCATTGGATAATGTTTCGCAAGTAATTAATCCGATATGAAATTATCGGAGTTTAATTGCACAACTTGAAGGAAGCTGTAAACAATGGCGTTAACACTTTTATCTTTTTATATCAATAACAGTAACATGAAGTTTTGTTGTGTTCTTGCGCCACTATATTTTATTTTTAAGCTTAACTAATTAAAACTCTTATTTGAATTTTGTTTTGTGGTCCTATAAATCGAACCTCGTTCTCTAATTTTTGACATTCACTGTAAACATTTTTTTAAACAAAACAAACACAATATTACGTACGTTTTTTGCCAGTTTCCGTTGCTTTTAAGAAATTAGATTTTAAACGTATTTATCCTTACGTTCAAAGCAAATCTGGAATACAAAGCAAAATTACCATAACATAACATGATTGAGTTCTGGGTCAAATGTAATAGCAAAGGGACCTTAGTTTATCGTTTCGTGTTCAATAATTTGAATTTTATTGCATGGTAGAGCTGTTTTAGAAGCCACGTTTAACGTGATACTCCAATAAAACCATAATGTAACAATGGCGCATTAAAGAAATTAAAATAAGGTGTTCTAAATCTAAACTAAACAACAACTGTAATCGAGTTTTAATGCTTTGGTGTTGTACCTTCACGAAAAATTTGCGTGCTCCACATAACTCGATTGGATTAAATTTTTTACTGACGTGAGGTTGATTCAAACTAGGTATTTCAAAACTTTGTTGGTTGGACATGCGAACGTTTTTAATTTGCATGTATAAATTAACATTTAAATTATTCATGATTACCTAGTTATGATTAAAGCAAAAGTAACAAAAAATGGATTTAAATGTTTCATACATTTTAAAATTTAGGAACTTTTATTCGCTTTATTATTACACGATTTAGAAGGTAATGGTAAAAAATGTCCATATATTTTTTTTACGTTGATTATACAAATTAAGCGTAAAAAATCCCCTCTCCTCTTATGTTTTGAATCAGGCAAGTTAGAAACATCGGATAAAAACTGGAACAAACTGTTTAACGTAACATTGAGGTGTATATTTGCAAAAATAGGGCTGGGGTCCCTATGAACTGAAACATTTCAAATTGTTATAAAGGTCATGTGACACTTAATTTAATTCTCTATCCGACATTGGTCGTTTTTTTTTAATACCATCAATTCGTTCTGAAATTATGAGAATGTGGTTTCATAGGAATGTGGAATAAATTGTTCCATCTTTATATTTACTTAAAGAAAGAAAAGTCATTCAGGATTCTAATGAGCGAATAGGAATAATGAATAGATAAGGAACCAATAATAACATTATATTTATGGAAAGGAAAAATGAAAATGTAAATAAATGTGGTCACTTCAACAAATCTTCAAAATGTTCTCCATGCACCTCCTGTGAATGAACAGTCTACTTTGCTTTGACATTCCACATGCATAGTTTCAAATATTTCTATGGTAGTGGTCGCACACATCCGTGTATCTTCCAACGATTCGGGTTGGGTAATGTAAACCTGTGATTTTAATCATCTTCATAAAGATAACCGAGAGGAGTTAAATCGGATGACCAAGCTAGCTATTCGGTTATGTTTGATCTAATAATTAATCTTGTGCAGTCCTAAAATACCGCAAGGAATCTCCAGTGTTGGAAAATGATGTCCTTCTCAATTACGTTCCCGAATGACTTTTTTGCTCATCCATGCACCTGGGCGACTCGTGTTACACCACAATGACACCGGTTAAATATTGGATAATAATTTTGTTATTTCGCTTTTTTAGAGCAATTGTTTAATAAGGATAATTTAATTATTAAAATTATTGATAAATAAATCGTGAGAAATGCTTCAAATGACCTTACATTTGACCCTAGGATTTGAAGTGTTTCAAGTCCGGTTACAAAAAAAAGTCATTTCAAACGTTTCTATATCGCAAGTTAAAATATTTACCCGACCTCTTCAATCAGCCTCGATCCGGCCCCGATGCAATGTCCTCTTTTTTATAATAATACAAATATATGGTGGATGACCAGTAGTCAACCTGGACTGGGATTGGGAATTTTCATTACTTCACATAATTATTTATTAATTTGCTCGCCATTACTTGGTAGGAATACTCGTAAAGACGACGTTCAGTCTGAATGCCAGTTAACTGCCGGGTCAGTGGTGAGAATGGATAATAACAATAACGAAACAGCCTAGGAATCGATTTCCAACCAGGCCCATCGGGCCTCCAGCATTTGATGGATGCGCTCAACACAAGTTGGCCCGGTTGATCAAAATTCCGCTCTAGGTGGATATCGGGATTGAGGCAGCAACACCTTGCCTCAGCAGTACTGATGTGATTAGGAGGAGCTGGAGTGTGAAGCGCACTTGGAGCTGACATTAACGAAGAAGCAGAATTTCCGCGACCAAGTGGTGTAGTGGTTGTTCCTGTTGAAGAGAAAAGTGGTGGACAGATTTTGAGCACACTCTCTAGCACAGAAGAGGTCGAGCTCGAAGTGTTAAGAAAAACAAGCAGTTTCTTCTCAACTCATTTAACTCTTTAGAGCAGTTTCTGAAATTGAGGCTCTTTGGAGAGAACTGAATGGAACTGTAACCATAACAGCTTATTAAAACTTCAAGTTTAACCCGGTTAAAATAATTCTGTGACGGCGTTCTTGTGAGGTGGGTGGGGCTGATGGACATCGCGGAGGATGAGGTGAAGGAAGTCTTGAAGAGAGAATCTTGGCTGCGATTGGTCCCGTATGGCAGGGAATTTAGGAACACCGGGGTTCAAGAAAAGGTGCTTTCTAAGCATAATCTGTCTACGGCTAGGTGGATTATAAGAAAGCTTTTTACTGCTTTTTCTATGCGCTTATTCTTCATCTTTTCGAGATGGTGTAGTACTCTGGTTTGTTCCTTTTCGTAGGAGTTTGTTTTAGGAAATTTTTGAGCCTTGTCTTGCCTTGCCTTGGTGCTTGTCTGCATGTCACTTCTACCTCTTTCCGTTGATCTGAGGAATGCCTTAAACTGTCTATGCGGCCCACCTGACTAAAATAAAGATTAAACTAACACAACTCTTGTACATGGATGACCTTAAGCTGCTCTCGTGTGACGAGAAGGAGCTCCGAGCTGAACTGGGCACTTTCAAGTACGGTCTCAGGTGGTCGGCATGGCATTCATTTGGAGAGTATTAGTGAGCTGGAGAACTGACATGCTTGAAGAACCTACAGGATACCGTCGTACTAGGATCCTGAGGGATCGAGATTCTCTGATTCGTCCGGTTGCGGTACAGAAGTGGGAAGGGATCGAAGCTTTCCAATTACGGACTCCACGTAGAAATGCAAATAGTCTCGAGTTGCAACATATTTTGTAGAGATTGACAGAAAGTCTGAACTGCTTCCAGATCCAGACTGACCAAATAATAGGCATTTTCAGTTAATAGAGTTTGAATTTTCTTTCTAAAATTCAGATATAGTAAGTACATAGATCTTTATATGATTTAGAATAGCACTGTGAAATAATAATGCAATAATCTCTCAATTTACTCTTGATATGAGAAAAATTTTCAATTTTAAAATGATATAAATCTTCATTTATGGTATTATATACAGGGTGATTCTGAAATAAGTTTGGAAAAAAAAAACGGTAATTGGTGATGATGAGAAGAAGTCATAGACAAAAAATTTTTCCTATAAAAGTTTTTTCGTTTTCGAGATTCAAATGATTGAAAATTTGGTCAACATTGCTAGTACGCTGCCGTTAAATGTGATTACCTGATTATCTTGGTAATTTAGCAACAATAATAATCAAAGGTGCCCGTCAGCCACAAACGTAACCTTACTCCTCTCGATCGTTTCCATAGAAACATTTACAAAGCAGTGTGCTTGCAGCTACAACTTTATTGTGAAGTTGATGTAACAATGGTTGCTAATGAAGTGAACAAATTCGGACAAATTTTCCCTATTCATAGGCGTTGGAAATACAAGGATATAAGGTAATTTCCATCCTTTTAATTTCACCTCCAAAAGTTATTTTGTGTCAAGGATACTCCACATTTTTTTCCAAACTTATTTCAGAATCACCCTGTATTCATGATCATGATTACATTTTGAAAAATATATACTTGTATGATGTACACTTCTATTTTAAAAAAAAGCGTACACGTATTAAGGGCTACTGTAAATGGGACAATTAATGTAATCGTTTCAAGAAAACGTATTACTGACATTTTGTGTGTCAAATGTGTGAAAACTGCTTTTATAAACTCTGTAAATCTTTAAATTGTAGTTGTTAAATTGCTGAGAGTTGTCTTTTTCTATAAATTTATTAATAAAAGTTTGAGTTGTGTTTGTAGTATTTGGTAATGCTTGCCTGATAAATTAGGCAAAAAATTTACACGCTTTAAAATCTCTGAAAAATACATCGATAAAATTCAGATATCAGCAGATGTTTAGTTTCAGGTTTCTAAGTAACAACAATTAAAAGATAGGTTTACAATATGACAATTTAGCGAAAATTGGGCTCACTACTTGTACGCTTTTTTTTAATACTGTATGTAAAATATAGTACTTAATAATTTCAAGATTATTAAAGTCCTCGCCACAATGATTATGGTACAACAAATGTGTCATGATTCGAATACACTTTCTTTGAACTGAAAATGATTTGGAGAGATTACAAGAATGACCCCAAGTAAGTATTATCCTACAAAAATTACTGTAAATTAATCTACAATAACAAAACTTTCTCTTGAAATTATAATTGTGAATGAAGTAAATTTTATTGTAGATTTTTTTGCCAGGTTGGTAATATGCTATTCTCAAGTCAATTTTGCTGTCCGGGTTAACGGTTGAAATTTTTATAGAATCAGAATTCTCACTCAGATCTTTTACACCAAAATTGATCATTTGTGTTTTATCTTATACCAACTCGTAAACACAACCTCTTACAAATAAACCAGTTCTTCACATACGATTTTGCATCTATAACATATTTGATCATTATTTCTGGTATAATATCACTTTCCACAAACGGAAGCAGCAGATAAATATGTACGACTATGTTAAAAATAATTGGGCTCATCTCATCGCAAGTGCATTAAGCATTAAGATAAGATTTTACTATTTAAGTTTTACAATTAAAAGCTCGTGAGAAATCCAATCAATTCATTAAACTCAGAGACGTGGCTCAAATTTATTACCTGTTTTATATTTTTGATAATGTTCGTCACACCTTCTGATTCCATACATTTAAGTAGTTAAGCATCTCTGTTAATAGAAGATACGAGGTCATGAAATATTTTGGATCGTTTTGAGAATTATTATACGAGTACAGTGTGAATATAAAATTTGGAACAAAATTCGTACTCGTAATAGCGTTATGTGATGTTTTTTAGAAAATCGCTTAGACAGATCGTTTTTATTTCGAAAAGTGTTATCTTGTGACGTGCAATTTGTTTAAATGACATCATTGGTTTTGCGTCAAATTTTTCTATTAAAATTGTTGGGTTGTGCAAAAAATAGAATATGCACCTCGGGAGTGCATGTTACCCCCAGCGCTTTTTTTCACAGTGGTGAAAGTAATGGGCAATATTGAGGTTTCCACAAATCATTGAATACCCTGTGTGTTCACTAATTTATCGAATAACTTGCCTCTTATTTTTAGATATTTGGTTTTAATTAGTGTTTGTACATATTTAGAGTCAAAACAAGGCTTTTTGCAATGAAATTTTTTGTGTTCTAAGTTTACAGTTTCTCGCAACCACCCTAATATATCTTGCAACCCCTCTCACACTTGCCATTAAACAAAGCAACTAAAGCAACAAGTCGTAAACATGTTATAACTCATATCGTACCAATGTTATGTTTATGTCGCACTTTGCTATTAACTGTTATAAAATATAATAAAAATTTATTTCCTCTTTGTTATCCTTTGTAATTAATTTCTAACCATTTTATGGAAGTTGTTTAAGATTTAAAAAATATAATCTTCTCAACACTTTCCTGAAGAATGTAATTCTTTTTTATTATACATTTCTTTTAATTTATTCAATTTTCAGATTTGTATTTACATACTTACTAACTTTAATATATAAAAAATATGTACCTATATGACAGAAGCAACTTTTTTTAAAAGTATGTAGTTGAAAACAATTTAATTTTGTTTAAACAAAATCTTTAATGTTCATTTTCTAGTGAGGCATTTAAGAAAATAGATTTTTTTGCATATCGTAATGAAAGTGGCACCTTTTTACACGCAAAGTCGTAGGGAAGGTAGCACTTTTTTACACGAAAAATCGTAGTGAAAATAGTAATTTTTTGGACAAAATCGTCCCCGACAGTCGACCTGTACAACTTTGCGTAATATTCCTCTCACATATAAACACGATTCAGTTGGTTCGCTTTAAATAACAGACGAACCAGCTGAATCGTGTTTATGTGTGAGCAAGGGATTACGCAAAGTTGTACTGGTCGACTTGTCCGGTACTATTTTGTCCTAAAACTGATCATTTTATTCCATTTCCTTGGAGATGACTGTCAAAGCATACCTATTTTTTTTTTGTAATTTGTAACGGTTGGATGTGTTTATTGTACCTACGCCAGATATACAGGCTGTTTGATAAAAAATGTCTCAACCCATAACTTTTTTATTTGTTATCCGATTTCAATGAACAAAAAAAACAAAGATATGGTTTTTCATGCGCTACGAAGCAGCCATATTTTTTTTTGGCGTTATTTTCAATGGCTAACGATAGTCAACTTTTTTTTTAAATGGACACGTAGTTTTTTAGGCTCAGTCTGGTAGAGTTTTTTTTCTAAATCTAATGATGTATTAAAAGTTATCATGTGGTCCATAGCTAATTGAAAAAAAAATTAAACAATTTTTAATTGTGGTTCAGCTTATTATAAAATTTTCAAGTAAGCCGTGAAAAACAATTGGAATATAAAAATAGCAACAAATGTCAAGTGTCAGTTTAAAAATTTTCAGGTGCAATCGTGAGGTGTTTTATTATTATTTTCTTGGAAAACATGAATTATAAAAAAAAATTATAATTTAAAACATGAATTATTATTATTATTATTATTTTTCTATTAAATTTTTGTTTTTGACTAATTAAGTACAATTTTTATTATACTCGAATATAAAATAATAGTCAAATGACTGCTATCCTGCATGATTGGCAATGTTGTTATTTTATACTTAAATAAAAAAAATTTAAAAAAGCAGATGAAAATTTCAAAGTTGACGTTTGGATGACATTTACCGCACTTTGTATCCCGATTCTTTTTCACGGGACTCTTACAAATTTCACAATAAGCTGAACCACAAGAAAACATTTTAATTTTTTTTTTCAGTCATCTATGGATCAAATGATAACTTTCAATACATCATTAGATTCAGAAAAAGAACCTTACCAGACTGAGCCTAAAAAAACTACATGTACCCATTAAAAAAAAAAAAAAAAATTGACTATCGTTAGCTATTGAAGACAACACCAAAAACATATATTTTATGGCTGTTTTGTAGCGCATGAAAAACCATATCTTTGGTTTTTTGTTCATTGAAATCGGGTAATAAATAAAAAAGTTATGGGTTGAGGCGTTTTTTATCAAACAGCCTGTATACAATAATAATAATTGATGTGTTCGTAAGTTGGTTCAAAGATAGGTAAAAATATGACAAGTGACACTTCACCAACGACCCAGACAGAAGAGATCGAAGTGACCAAGATGGCAATCTCGAGAGCACAGGCGGAGCAAAAGGAAACGTGATAAGGTTGGGACGTTGGAAAGCGTCCTCTATGGGTCGTCTCGTTACACGCCTTCGGTGTCTTTAATACTTACCACTTGCACTCACAATAAATAATATATCTAATTATAATAATTAGATAGCGGATTTTATGCAAAATGCATATCGCTTATTTTTAATAGTTCGGTACGTAGTTTCCTTCAGTTTTCAGACGAATGGCACTAAAAGTGATAATTTGGTGTTAATTAATTTTTGCATATTTGACATATTTAATGAAATATCAAATAATGCACATATTGATTTTTCATGCATATTCATATTTTTTCCATGATGGGATCTGTTTTAGTAAAAACAAACGTGCGTTTTCCACCTTGGTGCAAAACTAAGTCTAGAGATAAAAACCTATTTAGGACTCCAACATCTGGCCGCCACACGGAAAAGGCGTCACAAACCCTGCAATAAACAATTTATCCATCGACAGTATTGCAAAATGTTCTTGCACAAAATTTAAGCTTTTATTCGAAAACAATAATCTGAATAAGAAATGTAGATTTGAAGTTTTTCTAACGTCAAGCTGCCGAAAGTGAAAAACAATTTGGTTGCGGTGTGGATCAAAGATGTAAACGCGCTCCCTATGGTCGACGAAAGGTGGAAAAATGGTAAATTACGTTACGTTATTGTTTTTTTTTTGTTCGACACTGTCAGAATTTGAGAATTTTCTCTTGTGTGAACGGATTTTGATGAATTTGACAACTTGTCAAAACGAAACGTCAAGCTAATTTTAAAGATTTTCAGTCATTTGGAGCCTTTGGGAGGGCTCGTCGAACAAAAAAACGTTGTGTTCAACTCGTTCTTGTGTAATTTGCGCTTTTTTGGCACTCGTGGACCTTTAAAACTCTCGTTTCACTCGAGTTTTAAACTGGCCTACTTATGCCAAAAAAAGGCCAAATTACACACGAACTCGTTAAATAAATAACTATTAATGGTTTTCATAAAAATTTAAAATGATAATGAAGTCGTATTTTTTTGAATGTTCAAATTTTTTTAGAAGATATGTGAACGAAAATCTCAAATCACGCAGCACATAACGAAAATTAGAAACCTTGGGAAAACCAAACTTTCTTTATTTGGGGAAACCTTTAGAAAAAAATGAACAAGAAGAATTCAATATTTCATTATGTAAAGCTAATATTCCGCTTAAAAAACTTCAAAATCTTAGTTTTAGATATGTACTTGCATATTTTGGATTTATAGTGCATATTGCTGCATATTTCAAAGATTCGAATGCATATTTCAAAGGATTTAACTGCATATTTATGCGCATATTTTAACATTTTATACTGCATAAAATCCGCTCTCTTATAATAATTAATAACAGATCAAACACACAAAGCAGAAACAGAAGACGATTAATTAAACGGTTAGGAGCAGACGAGCATTTGAAATTAAATACCTAAACTACGCAAACGCAAAATCTCAAACTCAGTCTAGCAGCGCCACAGCGCTACAACGGCCCTCGGCCAAATTAACTTTTGCCGGGGTTGTGTGAAACGAGCTAAGCTATCCGTTACAAGTTACAACAACATTATTTAAGATTGGTGGACGTACTTCTGAATGTCGCAGTCGGCAATTCCGTCACGGGCCGACCCTTCCTTGGCCGACTAATTTCTTCAAAAGCCTTTAAGAACATTTCTCAAATAAATCGTAAATGTATTTATTATTTAATAAACACTTTCCGCAGAAGCCTAGGAACGGCTTTGGCAATTATTGTCGTAGTTTTGTAAATGTAAATGTAAATTCAAGTGTATTTAATTATTGTAATAATGAAAAAATAACTTTAACTTCAATAACTAATTTAAATTGGTCTTTAGCTTTACCGAGGCAATTAAAAAAAAACGATGAAAGCGAACGGACATCATAATTTATGTTTAGAAGAATTTTACTTTTATTAAGTGCATTTTTATTTACACACACATTTTTTTTCAAAACTATCCTTGATGCATTTATAGTTATTTATTTAACGAGTTCGTGTGTAATTTTGGCTTTTTTGGCATGAGTGGACCAGTTTAAAACTCGAGTGCAACGAGAGTTTTAAAGGTCCACGAGTGCCAAAAAAAGCCCAAATTACACAAAAACGAGTTGAATACAACGTTTTTTTGTTCGACGAGCCCCTTAAAGGCTCCAAATCGCTAAAAATCTTTAAAATTAGCTTGACGTTTCGTTTTGACAAGTTGTCAAATTTATCAAAATCCGTTCAAACAGGAGAAAATTCTCAAATTTTGACAGTGTAGAACAAAAAAGTATTTATCTAATATGTGTAGGTATTTACAGAGCATACAGAGTATAATGTAATGAGGTACTAGACAAAAGTGTAAAACAGAACACTTTTAAGTACCGGTATATTTAATTGTAATATTTAGATTTTTTTTAAACAGAAAATTGTTACTGTTCATTTCGTATTCGTACACTTTCTACAAATTTTGAAGTAGCTGTGCTTATCCTTTACCGGCGATTTTAAAATTATGAATTGTTGGTTACCTACTCTAAAATATTTAAATCATTTCTGAAATTTTACGACTTAATCCAGTAGATCCATTTCCTATTTATTTTTTACATTGTCTTAGACCTTATTATATTGTATTACTATACACCTTAATTAAAGACATAAATATCGTATCGTATTTTATCGTCTGCAGACCATCATTTAATTTAGGTGCGCAATAAAGTAATGGTTCATACACTTTATTTTATCATTTTGTTAGTGGGCATGTTCACGTTCTCATTATCAATCAGTAGTACCATGCATCATCTCGCTTGTATACAATTCGCATGATGTCCCTCTCCGGCCACCCTAGTTACAGTAGCACTGTGCTACGCTGTGCTATAATTGCATTGTCACCGGTTATTGTTAATTAACCGCGGATTCCACAATTGACTTAATTGACGAGTTACTGGTAGCTTCCAGGATAATCATTGCATTTAAATAAATTTCCGATAATTAGAGACAAGTCGACATTATGTAGTAAATTTTATTAAACTATCGTTGTAACTAAAATTATGACGTTAAAACTTGGTACAGTTATTTAAATGATTTCACGACCCATCGGTATTGTTAACCTTCAAGTTCGATTAACAGTTGAAAATTCAATCATCTGTAAGTTTAGTAGGTCGCCGAGCTCCATTTCAAGATGCATACATTTCCTTCGTAAAGTAAACGCCGGTGTAACTTATGCAATCAAGTGCAAAACAGAGTAATCACCTACTGTGCACTGCAGTAAGATTACGTGCTCCTCATATTACCTGGTACTCTAATAAGCATTAATAATTCCTGCTCCTGCCTTCCAAGAAAACTGCCATTAGTTTCACACTTCATTGTGCAACATGATTCTGGATGGTTGCTAACAACATATTTCCCGGAATAACTTTGAAAATTATTTGATCTAAATTGAAGATATGCATTGTAAATTATAACCGCATTCCACAATTAAGTAGTAGATAATATTCCAAGTTACTATTTGCAACAAAAAGATATCGAATGCGTTTAACTGATTACTTTACAACCATGTATTATAAGTTGCATACTCAAGTTAACCAATGTTTTACAAAACAACGAGAAAAATTGGAAAGGCGTGAATAATGTCTCATCAACGATAATTAGGTAACGTCAATAACATCGACCCTTACGTAGGTAGATATTCATTTGTCTGACTTTTTCAAATGCTTACCTAATAAAAATTTTGGAATAGAAATTTGCTAATTAAAAAATTATGAAGTGAGTATCATTTGGCGAGGTGTAGGTAAGTTTTCCTCATATTTATTTATTTTATATTTTTTTAACGTTGGACGCGCTGTTTGATTTCCGTCACTAAAGTGCCTATTAAAATGAACATAACATGTTGCTGCATTTCGCGCGATGTCAGAGTGTTCTTCTATTGCAAACTAGTAAAACCGACAATGCACTAGACATTGAGGCAATTATAACCTTTATAAAAATATAACCTAATTCAACAGACAGCTTTACTATCAAATTAAATGCAAAATTTCCATGGCCTTTCATTATGCCAAAAACAATCTGAATGCATTTTAGTCTTAGGACTATACTAGGTGCTGGTCCCGATATAACCTGCCAAAAAAATTATGGGTCATTAGAAGGATCTAACAAGTCCAAAAAACCCCCCTTCGTTAGGTCCAAAATAATGGGGATAAATTAACCCCTATCCACACCCATTTGACGCTGCTGACCACAAAAATACGTACCTACTCAGGAATTAATTGTTGGTGTTTGTAAGGATGACAGTATCTAAGCAACCTGTATCGTTTATGACAAATCTCAAATTTGACAAACTAAATCAAATTAATGACATTTATTGAAAACGCTGTACACTGCGTGCGTTAATTCACCAGCTTATTTAGGTACAAAAGCTGATTTTGTAGACTGAGATAAATGAGTAATAAATAAAGTGGTGTTGCTCAATGTGTAAATAAATGTAGAGGTAGTGTGTGCAAAATTGTGGAAGAACTGTGTAATAAGAGTATCGTCTTAATTGTGGTTGAATAGCCAAAATAATGTATTGAATAAATTTATTTACATTTTACATATTCGTACTTTCAACTCTAACTGAGAATATCTACTAACTAATGAAAGGTAAACTAGACTAGAAACATTATTTTATAATAAATGTTCTGTGTCCTTCCGTTGGCATTTAAGCACATTTGAGTACGCTGGTACCAATTTTCATAAACAGAATTCAGCTTTTCGGGGTTTTTACGAATCTGGTTCGCGGCGTCTGTTACGCGTTTCTGGAGTTGGCCTTTTGTATTTATTTCAACTTCGTATACCAAATCTTTCGTGTGGCCCCAAAAATTAAAATCCAGAGGGGTTAAATGGAGGATCGGGGACGCCATCGTATTGGAATCAGTCAGAACCAACCTCACATAAATGCAGATGTAGCTCCACAAAAGTACAACGAGACGGAAGGACTCCTTCAGGAAAACGCTCGCCGTATGGTAGCTTGCCGGTCTTGAATTACCACGTGTTTCGCCATAGAGTAAATGCAAATGGACGTATTTTTGTTTCGTGAATTTCATAACTTTTTGAAGGATTCGCAAATTAAAAATTAAACTTGACAAATGTCATAGGTGTTGCAGGTACCGTTGCTAAAGAAATCGCAGCTAAGTAACCAGAATTACCTTTTTAAAACCGATTAACTCATTAGCGTACAGCAAATTTTGACCAAATTTTCAATTATTTTTATCTCGAAAACGAAAAGACTTTTATTAGAAACTTTTTTGTGTATGAGTTCTACTCATCGTCACCTATTACTGAATTTCTTCTGGCAGGTTATATCGGGACCACCCTGTATTTTAGTATAATTAATATCTTTTTTTTTATTAGTACAGTTTTCATAAATAAGTGAAAAATGCAAAAGGATGCTTCCCTGCTAAAATTATCTTAAAATAGCCACATTTTAATAGAATAATTTTTTTCGAGGTGAAACTTTTTTTTTCGCTGTTATTTGCTTGTTGTTGCATTCGATTTGTGAGTTGCCAATTTCATTGCCGAACGGATTGGAATAAGGAGACTATTTATTGATAGATAGTAAAATGTTATTCAATAATATTTTAAGTACTTATATTTTTTTACCAATATTATAAGATCAAGAAAAATATTACGATTAACCGATGGTAAGTTCCAAAAAATATGTTTTTAAACTTTGAATTATGATTAAATTATGACTAACAATGATAAAGATTTTTAGCCTTCAAAACCAATTTGTTGTTAAATTGTCAAATTCAGTATGTAGAACCGTAAACTAAAAAAGCCAATTTTATAAGGGTACATAATTTATTGACATTCATTTCCAATAACCACGACCCATCTGTCGGCCAACGAAAGGACTACATCAAAGACGACTTGAGGCATCTCTAGTTTCACGAGAGACGACCAAGTTAAAACGGCTGGCAGAGGTCTGATAAAATGAGAGAAACTTCTTACATCTTCTTATTTACTACTGAGATTCATTAGTTAAGTGGTTAGTACGCATTTCAGGTAAAGTTAGTTACCTCGCTCAACTTCACTGAGATAACTTTCGAAGTTAACACCGGAAAACGCTTATTTTACTTATAAACTCAGATCTGATAATTACGAATAGTTGCCGCATAACGGAAACGATTTTACCCAACTTCGATGTGGATAGGGGAAAAAACCATAAAAGAGGAAAGCTTGTAAAATTATTGTTAAAGTGGGAAAGGCTTTTGAAAAGTTTGAAATCGATGAAACGTTGATTCAAATACAATAAAGTTAAAATTTTATGCTAGTTTTGTTTGAATTTCCGCGAAATGTAAACAGGGCTGATGGGGAGATATTTCAACCCCTTCATAGCGAGACGTCGACTAGTCTGTACGATACCATTACTGATGCCATAACTTCCTATACTTTATGAGGCTTTTAATCGTAACACGCGTCTGGATATTTGCGAGCATTAAATAACACTTTATAAAGCATTTGCAAATGAAATGAAAATGCGTTTACATCGGGTCGGGGGTGAATAAATGCCCACCGACGCCGAGAACTTTTAACGAAATTGTCGTTATGGTTGTTAACGAATTTTCAACCACCGATGGTGACATATTTATCACCGAGAACGACGAAACTGACGACGGTATTAAGAAAATAAAAAAAAGGATGTAATTACGCAAATTAAATATCAACTACGCACACAATTACGGCCAACGATTTGATGGCAGGAAGCATTTACCGAATAAGTCAACAAGAACAAATTAATTGTGTTAATGACTGTAATTTAAATGCTTTTACCAAAATTCATTTAAATAGTGAAAACCTAATTATAAATTATGTTGAAAACCAGTGAATAAGAGTAGCATTTAATAACATAATAACAATATGTATTTAGAAAAAAAAACTGGAACCAACTTAGATTCGTTACTGAATCACGATTTACCAAAATACACAATATGTAATATATCAGAATTCAATTATGTATTACTTATTTTTAAGAGAAAACTCACACGCACTCAGAAATTATGACATTTTAAAATAATTATGACATATGAATATTGCGTTTTGTCATAACAACAGATAGTCTGTGTGAATAATTTTCAAATTCAATTTTCATACTGGTCACTATATTGTAGTTTCAATTTGGTTGTAGGTCGTAAAATTTTATTGGATATTATGAGCGATTAACGGGCACAATGGTTGGGTTTGAAAAGGTTGGGAAGCGGCGCGTGCCGTTTGCCGTACAATGCAAATATACCAAATGTACAATACAGCCCTGCTTAAAATATTAGCTGCTAGTGGTAAACTAGGATTTATAAGCCCCGCAAGATCTTTAACTTAAAGTACCATAAAATTTTACGACCTACAACCAAATTGAAACTACTATACTAAGGACAACGTAACATTTTATCTGCCCTGCCCATTTCATTTTCTTAGTTACCAATCAAATAGGTTCTTAAGACGATCTGATTTACACAGTAAAAATTTCTGACATTCGAATTGTCTTAATGACATTTTATTTTTTAGAACCTAAAACAATAATTGTGAACTTGACAGCAAAATTCTAACCTTAACTTTTTTACGTGGCAAATGTGATGAAAAGTTGTACAGATTGAACCTGGCTTTGATTCTGATTGGTCAATTTTAGTGGGCGGAGCAGATAAAAAGTTATAACGGCAATACTATAACCGTACAATAATGTGTCATTAGTCATTACTGACGATTGTGAACAATGAATAGCATTACTTAACAGTTAGTGCATAGATAATAATGAATGGATTATTATTTAAGAGGAGTAGGAAGATTCTTTGTCAATATTCTCAAAATATTTCTGGTACTGCTATTACGTGAGCCACACTAATAATTTTACAACTAAAAGGAAGAAGTATTTAAACCTTATTTTTTAGTTCTTATACTCTTTTAGCCATTTCTTTAGTAACGAATAATTTACTTACAGACAATTTAAGGGTTTGAAAGTTTATATTCTGTCTTTTCTAAGACAATTCCACCCGCAATTCTGACGTAAGTTTGCGTCCTGATATAATAGGAAATTCGGAAATGTGTTTTTTTCACTTTTAGGGGAAAAATCATGATCAGTGGATGAAATGAATTCCATGAAGGTGATGTTTATAATCTGGTATAATGGATTCATCACGTTAAACAATCCTACAAAAAAAGTAATTTTAATATTCAAATTAACGCTCTATTCTTGTCATTATGAATTTATGACACACTAGCAAATAAAAAAATTAAAGTAAATTAATCCACTTTAAATGAAACCGTTGACAGTTATTTAAAAATATTTCTAGTCTATCCAACAACAAGAATATCAGTGACGATAAAACACACAACTACCAGATAACAATTACAAATCACCGACATCATCAATTAACACCTGCGTAAATCTGTTGTCACTTTTAAACATCTTACAACATATTGATGTGAGTAGTTGCTTTATATTAATCTTACGTAAATTCGATAAGATTAATGCTTTTAATTAAAAATAATTCATAAATAAATTAATTTAAAAAAAATGTTTTTTTCTAATTTTGACATATAAAGTGACACTTTTCAAAATTAATTGACGTTTGGAAACGTCACACTTTTCGTAACTGGTTACGAAAAGTAAAATCTTTCCTAACTGGTTAGGAAAAATGTATTGTATCACCAGTTGACACTGTCATATTTTTTGTTTTTAAGCAAAATAACCGTGCCTACTCACCTACTTGGTATTTTAACACAATAATAATTTATTATTAATGAAATTCATTACTTCGTTTAACGTTTGAAGAAACTTTTTTTTTGTCAAAATTAGAAAAAATCTTGTATGTAACACGTTAGGAAATGCAATTTTGTGTAACTCGTGTGATTTTGGGGGATCTCGCTGCGCTCGTCCCGCAAATATTCCACTCGTTACACAAAATAACGCATTTCCTAACTGCTTACATAAATAGCTATTATATATTAAAACAAAAAAGAATATGTATCAATAAATTTTAACACGTCGGTTTAAACAAAAATATTTCATCCAATTAAATTCTTAAAATAAGCTCCACCGCTTAACATACATAATTAGTTATATGGAATTCAAATTAATTGAGAACATTTACTTAAATTTTTAATGTTTGCAGTGACTCGTAGTGCGTTGTTGTTACGTGACCACTGCATTTCGCGACACTTTAAATTCAAAACTTACAATTGTTCCTCTATTTACCAGCGTTACCAACCCTTATATTTACCAAATATAATTTTCCTAGCATTATGTTGTGAACTTTTTTAAATTTAAGGGGCAAAATAGAAAAAATATTGTATTATACTCGTTTTATAAGCCATTTTGTCGCACTTGCGTGTCTTATAAAACTCGTATAATAAATTACATACTATGCAAAAAATAACGTTTGATTTCTGTTGCCATTTAAAATACTAGTTGCCCCTCTTTGTGGTGCTACTGGATAGAATATTAAAGTGTGATTTATGGACTTCATCTATCGGAGAATTTTACTAGAAATAATAGACGTAGGTCCATTGGTATATACAGGTGTCCCAGAACAACCTCCCCAGAAAAAAAGAGAGTATTTGGGCAAATGTGTGAATTTGAATTTTAAACAAAAAAACTCCTATCTCAACCGATAATCCAGAAAAGACATCCTAAACTTGACCAAGCAGGGTTGAGAACCACCACTACAAATTTTCGTTGCCGCGGATTTGAAGTCAAAATTTCAGGTAAACATTTCGCTGATCGCGATATCAATAATTATTTTTGCTGTGTAGCAACCTTTCCGATTCTTTTAGTAAAACCCAAGGACCAGCTTCCGGGATTGGTAAAATTGAAAACATTATGTGATCTAAACATTATGTGATCTACACGAAAATTTATTTTAGTCATCTTGGAGTCTCTTTTGCTGTCAGCACATGCCTGTTTTCTATGGGGAGGTAGTTCTGCGACAGGCTGTATAATATGTAAAGTGTATACTTCTGTTCACTGAAAAAGCATACAGGTACATTTTGCTTGTGTAAATCAGATTTACGAGTAAATGATGTCACTGTCATTGTCAGTGGCAGATAATTGAAATATGTAATTCGATTTCAGTCGAAATAAAAGTGTACTTAATGCCCCCTCAATTAAGTATTATTCTTTATTTTCAAGATATGTTCTGGGTTCTTTAATTCTCCTATAATCAAAACTCGTTTGTAAATTTTTACCTGATAACTTAATATGGGTAAGCATGGAAACATATATCAAGTAAATTTACAAAGCTAAAAAATAGCAAAATCTCTCTCAAGACTTGTATGCTTTTTCCATTAACAGAAGTGTATATTGTTAAGGAATCTTATTCGTTAGTGCTTGTTCACAATGGACATAAGACGTAAGAAATACATAAGAGATACCTAACAATAATTTGTAAATTTGGGCAATAGGAAAATAATAATTTATGTGTTCATATAACTCGAATATGATTCTTCATGCCTTTTTGTACACAACAATAATGTTCACTGAGGTCACTTCTAATAAGTTACGTAAAAATTAATAGTATATCTACTGCATGTATCATGAATTTCTTATGGCTTATGTCAAGCTTATGTCCATTGTGAATAAGCACTTACTTTACATAATTATGTACTGTGTAATTAATATACAGTGAACGGCAAAAGTATGGAATAAATTCCTTAAACATTAAACAAATTTTTTTTCAAAAATATCTTTGGACAGGTCAATTTTAGTTTATAAAAATACATGTTCTGGTATCAAATAAAAAAAAGCAGTCATTTGTTTTCGATTGATCACGTCATCGATTTTTTTTTTTTAATGGAAACTCCCTATTTTTTTTTCTTGATTCTGATAGCCCTTTTAATTGTCTAAACGAAAGTATAAAAAATTTGTTATCTTACATAAGGAAATTTTTGAGAAAAAAAAAATAAAAAAGTTGGAAAAAATAAATTTTATAACGAACAAAAACAAGTCAAAAAATCAAATAGGTAAATCAAACAGTCAAATGTTACTGTCAATTTCATTCGTGTGTGTTATTTGTTTTACAAAACGTTTTCGAAAATGACTCATTTAACAGAAACACAACGTATACAAATTTTAATTTTCATTGGGGGCGGGGATAAATCTTAAACAGGGTGAATTTCTTCATAAACTTGGTTATTGTCAACAAGCTGGGGGATGGCAATTCGAACATTTAATTCCATAATTTTAAGTACTTGGTAACACAGTTTTTGACTTGTTTTTGTTAGTTGTAAAATTTATTTTTTCCACCTTTTTTATTTTTCTTTTCAAAAATTTCCTTATGTAAGAAATCAAAATTTTTATACTATTGTTTCGACAATTAAAAGGGCTATCAGAATCAAGAAAAAAATAGGGGGTGTCATTTAAAAAAAATATCGATGACGTCATCACTCTAAAACAAATGACTGCTTGGAATTTTATTTGGTACTAAGACATGTATTTTTATAAACTAAAATCGACCCGTGCAAAAAAAATTTTGAAAAATTTTTTTTTAATTTTTAATGAATTTATTCCATACTTTTGCCGCTCACTGTATGTACAAAATGGGTGGTAATGGTATACTTGGGCCAACCAACAGATACAGTAATACAAAAAAGGGGATGTGGCCTAGTTGCGTAGAACGATATACGCCGAAGCCTGTTTCACAATGAGGCAGGTTCTTTGCCATTTGTCAATCTTATAAGTCTTGAAAAAAAAACTATTTTTTTGTTCGACACTGTCAGAATTTGAGAATTTTCTCCTATGTGAACGGATTTTGATAAATGTCACAACTTGTCAAAACGAAACGTCAAGCTAATTTTACAGGTTTTAAGCGATTTGGAGTCTTTAAGGGGCTCGTCGAACAAAAAAACGTTGTATTCAACTCGTTCGTGTGTAAATTGGGCCTTTTTTGGCACTCATGGGCCTTTAAAACGCTCGTTTCACTCGCGTTTTAAAATGGCCCACGCGTGCCAAAAAAGGCCCAATTTACACATAAACTCGTCAAATAAACTACTATTGTAATACAAATCGAAAAATGCTAAGGAAAACAAACAAACATAAACACGTGGTCACACTCCCGAAGCGAGGTTAAAACGAATGAGATGCCGGATGCCGTCAAGTAATTTTTGTGGATGTAGATCAGGCTTTCGAAAATCTGCGCACGTTTTGAATAAGCCAATTGGAAGTTGCTATTTAAATACGCGGGTACTAGGGGGCGGTTTTATTACTATATCTGTTGGTTGGCCCAAATATAGTTGAGTTATTTCTGTGAATTTAGAGGAACGAAAACCAAAACTGTATTATCTTTTTTGCTGATTGCATCGGTTGAATTTTCCATGCAAATTCTGACATCCACTTGACAAAAATAAATGAATCTTGTGATCTTTGCTTCAATTTAAATCGCAGTAGAAATTACTGAGACACATTGTTCTATGTAATCAGATTAAATCTGATGAAGGAGAATTCTGACAATGTTACAATCTACAATCTTAATAATCAATTACACCATTCATTTTTAATGACGTTGAATAGCACTTTTGACGAAATAAAATGTGGGAGATTAAAAACTTTGGGAATAAAAAACTCGTTATCAACTATTGTATTTTAATTGTATAAATATAATTTATAATATTCTAAGGGCGTATTGGTGTTTATATTAAAAAAAAAAAACAAGATTAGATCAGTGTCTGACATCTAGTGATTATAAATCTTCTCAGTTTGACAACTAGTTGTCACGAACATTTTGAGTTTATGATTTACGAATATTATTATCGTTCAAATAGAAAATGAAGAAGTTTTTCCGTTAACTACACTCATTTTCAAAATTATCGAACCACCCACAAGGAGGAAAGTTGCAAAGCTGAAATTTTAGTAGAACGAGTTTCGTGCATGAAAGATGAATTGTTGTGGTTTTTATAAGTAAAAACAAATGAAAATTTTTTATAACAAATTATATCGCCTCTGGGTCTTATGCAGGTATTAACATGTCGTAGCATGCTAATTGAAGCCGAGGTTCAAAGTCTTGTAAGTTATCAGGTGGGTTAGGGAGAGCTCTTAAACTTTAACCCATAAAATTCCACAAATGTTCAATGGGTGACAAGAGTGGAGATTGAGCGGGCCAAGGTTAGACATCTTACCTCGGTTTAAAAAAATGTCTTCTCTACCTTGGCGTATAACATACTATTATGAGAATATAGACAGTAGATGTAGAAACTCTATGATTTTCTAAGCATATGCTAATTAAGTACTAGCATCTCCTTAAATTCTGCAAAATTATTTACTTACATTTTATGAATTATAAGTATAAATATGTTCTATTTTTTATGAATATCACCCATTCCCATTATGTACCTATTCATTTTTTAAATTTTTTAATTTTGTTAATAAATTGTTGGGATTAAATTTTATCTAATATTGTTTATTTAAACCTGCTTGGAAAGTGATGTTTTTTAAAAAATAATTTTTGGTAAACTACTATTCTGTACTTTATTTCTAGCTCCGACGCCATACTGTATCAAAAATTTTGCTAAAATCACACATTGCGATTTGTATCTCTTGTCTCCCATCAAATGCTATTAGGTATACTGTTTTATTTAGATTACTTACTATAATTGGTTCAAAGCAATCACCAAGTGAAAAATGTAAACGTATTCTAAATAATAATAATGAAGATTTTACAGTTGCGTCATCTGTAACATTATTATAGGCTGTCAATAAATATAATATGTATACCGATTGGTAATTAAAAATCCTGACAAATTTTGCATTTGTTTAGTTTACAACTAATTTTGACTGGCTTGAAAACTATAATCCAATGTGACATTTTGATAAAAGAAAGATAAAAGAAAGGTAAGTTTGAAATCAAGGTGATTTTGGGTACGTGTGCAACACGTAGATTATTAAAATGCATAACAATACATAAACATACTTATCTCAATCTGATTTCTGCCTAAATGCGACATTTTTATTTTTCTGCGAAATCGCAGTAAAATCTGATGAGGTCAACTTTTACAATGTTAACTATCTACAATCTCAGTTTCTATAACAATGACACTATACATTTAATGACGATGGAAAGCACTTGATCCTTGACGAAATAAGATATATAAAATAAATATAAAAGATTGGAGATTTTGATGGGATATCTAAAAGTAAACAGCAACAAGGGGAAACTTCATAATATCACAATTAAAAAAATCTACGTATTAAAAATATAACTCATCTTTTATGTTTTGAAATTAATTAGAAGTAGTGTAAGAATTAAACTTGCAATGGGCATAACTGTCTTTGCACATAGATATCGACATCACAATGGAAAGTTTTCACACACGCCAAAACTTTATAAAAAATTCAAGTCAATAAGAACCTGGCTGGGTTTTGGTGGAATTATCTCATAGATAAGATATCTCATCCTTTTCTTTTGTTTAACGTCATATTTAAAAACAATTCCAAGTTTATTATTTATAGAAAAATTCTGAAACAATAACAAGTGTGCAACAATAACAAATCTGTTATTGCCACAGCCAGGCGTATGGATTGGAGCAACAAAATATGATTTTTTTGTGCGCGGTATTGAACCGTTAGCATTCGAAAGAGATTTTTCGATAAGGGAAAATTTGTAGCGCTCTTGATTAGAGTTTGAGTTTATTAAAAATAAAAACACGTTCCAGAGAGATTGCAATGGATGAATTCGGCATTAAACAGCACGTGTGCCCTTTCAAAATTTTCTTGTCCAAATGATATTAAAACCAATAAATCACTCAATGAAGCAAAACAAATAAAATTAAGTTAGAGTTGTGGGAAAGTTAAGGAGCGAGGTTAGAGTAATTAATTCGTTGACAGGGAATAAATCAAAAGTTGAAATGTACTAATTTAATTTAATTAATATCTCCCGACCGGCGGTTATGTAGATTATAAATAACGGGGGAAATTGGGAGAAGAACTTCTGTTCAATCTTTAATAATTTTTAATTGCTTCTTGTTCCATAATGAATTTAATTAATTCGTGTCAACTAAATAATGCAGTTGGCACAACAAATTAATGATAATATCGGTATTAAACGGGACGGATGCCTGTTGGATATTTGTCCGATGAACTGTTCGATGTTAATTGGAATCGAATAATTATTTAACCAATTTGTATTAATTAATTCCATTATAAATTGTGAAATTATGAAACCGTACCTCCCACCGAATAAATTTATATTGTCACATGAATTTAATATTTTCTAAATAAACGTCATTCTTCCATCCAGTAAATTTCATTTTGATGACAAAATTCCTATCGCAATAAAAATCCTCCAGCGATTTCGAGGCCTGATTATAAGAAGCATTGCAATTTTATTGATCGCCCCGAGTGCGAATAAATTTATCCCCGTACCTAGACGAAAATAAAGGGACCGTCCGACATTAAAAAGTCGACAACAATTAGAAAGAATGAATGAATTAATAGAAGTGGTCCAGTTTTATTGTTTTCCGTAAGGAATTCTAAAGTGGAGAGGCCGAACAATAAGGGTGAATTGAAGAACACGGCCACATTCTGTACAATGGATGCTGCTGCGTAATTAAGTATGCAAATTTTATTTTGGCTTCTGCATGTGAATCTGAGGAACAAAGAAGCGTTCAATTGTGGAAATGCGAGGGTCGGATTGGCAAAGTCTTCGCTTCAAAGCGAATTAAATGAACGTCTACTTCAAGATGCGGTTCCACGTTGTTTAGATTCTCTAATAGCTTCGATGTGTTTGAAATAAATTACTGAATGCACGGTTTGTCAAACCGTCCCACCCCTAGACACGCGTTTATGGTTACGTAACCCATCACTGAAAAATATGGCGTGCATTTTGCAATCATTATTTTTTGCATTATTTGATGTTCTGCACAGCTGCATCTGAAAAATCAAGATTTATGGTACAGAACAATTTACGTAATGCAAAATGTCAAGAGCTGTTCGAATCTGAACATAATCATTTTTAAACAAGCTTGTCCACTCCCTGCTTAATAGTGTTTCATAATTCTTTCTGTTTCAAGTTTAATTTATTTCAGTTGTTCATTAATACTTCGTCAAAAAATGTTATGTGCGGTTAAATTTTTTGTTATCTCAGAAATCCTGTGGAACTAGAAATGTCTTTAATAAAATCACAAATATAAATTTTGGTTTAAACTTCTCAATCAGCTATTTAACAATATTATACTGAGAAAGAGAGATATCCTAGCAGAGTTTGTCAATATGAAAGAATTCCAGAGAGATATACTCGTGAGTTCGATACAGTTTCCGACTTTGTTAAAGAAGAAGCAACCAATTACAAAAGCAATATTACAGGACTTGAGTGTGAAGATTGCAGATGACGAGTTTCCTGTAATATGCTTTAGCCCACGTGTTATGTACAATAACACATACAAATTTAAAAAAAAAAGGTAAATCTTATTGATTTTCGTTATTGAGTTTCATTACCGCACTCAGTGGGATAAGAATTTACTTATCCCACTGAGTGAGGTAATGAAAATGCGTGCGATAACGAAGTTCTTATCCCACTCAAAATTAGTGGGATAACTATCATTTATCCCACGGGATTAGTTAAAATATAATATAATCTCAAATATAAAAGAGCCACTAAATACGACTTATCAAAAAAGTTATAGCAAAAAAAACAATCTTCATGTCAGGAAGATTAGAGTTAAGAGTAAAAACTTCTCGTCAAAATAAAATCTCAGCTAAATGTTCGTTCTTCATTACGTGTGTGTTGCGCTAACAACTCTTAAATCTAAGAGATCATTAAAAAAGTTGTTATGGAATGTTAATAAGAAGGTAATATGTCAGATTCTTTCATTACTGGAAGCAGTTTTATACAAAATATGTAGTTATTTGTGTATCAAGGCATCGTTTTCGTTCGAGTCCGAGTCCGAGTCCGAGTCCGAGTCTTGAAAACAGGCACTTTTTGGCAGAGGTGCAGATTATCAGATTAAATTTTTTGGGCGATCTTATAAACTACAAAGCAAGAACATCATTGGAAAAATTAGAAGTTTATTTTGTGTCGACGTTTTTCGAATAGATACATTTATTAATACATATTCAGATTTTTTTTTATAATATTTTTTAACAGCTTGCCAACTAAACGAGAAATTTACTATTTGCAATATGATTACTTATTTACATAATTTATGGGACAGGACAATAATTATCGGTTTTGTCGGTTTCGTTGTTTTAACTTACGAAACAGACCTACAGATGACGCCACGGTCAGCGTCCGAAAAAGTGGGTCCGAAAAAGAGTTACTTTTCGTCCGCTTGCGAGTACGTAAAATTATCGTTTCCATTCAGGGTGCCTAAAACCATTCTTATAAGAACTTGTTAAAAAGAGGTGGATGTCCTTCATTGTTCGGCGACATGTTCTGTTTTCATCGGACATCAGTTTTATATGCAGATTACGTCAGAAAAGTTATTGATGAATTGAACATCAGAAATATTGTTTACTTGAATAAAAAAAACCGCACCAAATGTTTACCAGCCCAGAGAACTATTAAAAGATTACTAAGCAACTAAAATTAAACAAATTCGTTACTATTCAATAAATTGTGTACTAGCATAAAAATTGGTTACAAATTTAGAGTTGTCTCGGGAGAAGATTTATGTTTATTGCAAAATGCTGTTTACCATAAATTTAGAAAACTTTCTCATATTTTGACTACAACTGAAGGGTTAATTATAAGAAGTGCCTAGTACATATCTATTTTAGGATAACAATCGTAGGCAAAACATCAATCATTTTACCAAAATACGTTGTTTTAAAATAGGTAAGTATATTACCACGCACGGAATTTATATCATCACTCCTATTAGGTATGTGTTCTGTTAGACACGTTAAAAGTTACCACCTACCCTGTTTTTCAAGCAAACACTAGCGCGAAGGTAAGAACGTTGTTATACTTCAATAACAAATCAAGGATAAATAAATTGGTCTTTATCTTTGTTCATGCAAGCAATACATTGTTTTTACTTAAATATTCTTTTTTTTTCAGTCGTAAACGAGCAGTCAGTTGCGTGTAATAGTTTTTAAATGATAAATTAACTGATACGAGTCAAGTTTATGTGACTTTAACTAAATGGGCAATAAATATATTAGCAAAGACAGGAAATGGCAATAAACGTTCTTAAAGAAAATAAAACACCAGTAAATAATATTTACAACTATAGTTTAAAATAACGTTGTCATGTTTGGCAACTTTGTGCCGAAATTGAATCTACTTATATTTTAACTACTTCCACTTTTATTTCATTTAACGAATGAATAAAGAAAGATACGTTGCACTAAGCATTTTAAATGTAGCAATTTGTATGCAATTTAAATCGAAATATTTATTTACGTGATGAATGCATATAATAATAAAATTTTGGTCCAATTAAATCTATTTCACAATCATCAGAAACAACGACAATAACATTGTTTTACATTGTTTATGCAATACTTAGAGATAATGCCATTTGTTCAAGGAAGATAATGGTTATCTTCTTTTTATAATTTCTGAAAAAATAGAATAATAATATTTATTTTTCACTTTAGTATAATTGCATGATAACTCCTAGGATACGAAATACGTAAACATGTCCATAACAACCGGGGAATAAAACAGGGCGTAATAAGAATAAGCGGGCGTAATGAATTCATAACGCCCTCATCAATTCATAATTGGAAAGATGCCATTTTTTTTTTTTTAAAGAACACGTATAGTGAAAAATAAAATCTTGTATGCACCACGGCGTCACCGAATGATTACGCCCATCGAACGATATCCATCTCTCGGGCTAAAGCCCTCGAGCTGGATTCATCGTTCTCCGGGCGTAATCATCGTTGTAACGCCCTTGGTGCATAAATAGCTATATAAGATTGATTTCAGGATAAGCCTGCAATTGTTAAGTATACTTGATGGTTCATTTCATTGGCTTATCAGCTTATTGCTCAATCTTTAGTTCAAGTGTAACCACTCATTTTTAAGCAAATGTTGATCATGACTGACTGATATAACTAAAATATTGTTACTTAGAAGTTTTAACAAAATCCAAGATAGGAGATGCATGAATTTAAGTATTTTGTTAATACGAGTATTATTTTTTATTCAACATTTAGGTGAGAATTTAATGCGCGTGTCAAAGAACCAATGAATATAAGAACAACAGCCAATTACTAGCGAGCTTGTTTGATTATTCTGTAGGTACAAAATAAATTGATTAATTAAAAAAAAAAAAATAAAATTCTCATCATTGAACTTTTTTACCTAAAAAATGACAGTGACAGCAAGAAAAATTAACAGTTCACATGAAAGCGGCAAAATTTTTTTGCTTTGACATCAATCATTTATAATAACCCTGTATAATTCTTGTAGCTGTAATTTTACCAAACCTGTTGAAAATGTCATCTACAGTCTTTAGTTTAATTTGATTAGAGAAGCTTGTTTGAACTTTTTTGGAAATAATTTTTTATTATAATTCAATAACAAGTTGAAAAATTATTTGTATCGTATTATTATTTTTATTCTTGATGATTAAGTGACAAACAAATTATTTGGTAAAATCTGTCTAAAAGCTTTACCCAAACGTGTAATGAGTATAAATTTAGCCTTAAGAAATCCTATAGAGATTAGTGGTGCTTTCAATAACAGTGATATTATTTCGTTTACAGCTTCCGTAAGCTTATCAACCGCCTGAAGTGTGAAGTCTCTGCGCTTTTCAGGAGATAACAGGATACGCGGCGGGTGAGTTAGCGTCGCACTAAATCAAGACAACCGAGAGGATCCTGTCATCATACTGAACTGCAGGTCGAGTCGTTAATCACCGGGTCTTGAGTATTTGTGACCACGATATAAACCACTCGGTATGCCGTCCAGGTGTGCCGAATTCAGCAAAGTCTCATTATTAACCGTTTTAATAAAACAACTGATGGGAAAATTAGTCTTTGTTTGTATTATAGTAGTTCGTATTTCGGCGGTGCACCTGCTTGGAATAATTATTTCGAGGGCAGATGAATCTTTTATTGCGACAATGGCAAGCAGAAGTAATAAAAAGAAGAGATTTCCCAAAAACAATGACTATCGACGTTTCTGTCTTAGTTTTACACACGTATAAGGCCGTTTGTTTAATATAAGTACGTAGGTGAAGTTTCAATTGATCGAAGGAAAATCGTAGAGAGCAAGTTTCTTTTTATGTCACGCGTCCGACACAAATAATGTGATCTTGACATTTGCTCATCTCTGCAGAGCCATAAAAATACTGAAATTGTAGCTTTTATTGATATATATGCTGAAATAGATACTTTTACACACATGGCTCCATCTTGCGCTTTTCTGTTTTCCTCAAAAATATGTTGGAGCGACCGACATTAAGGAAAGTTGTTTTCGCTAATCATTTCAATTGATTTTCGATAATAGATGTACATATTTAAATGATTTTCCATGCATAACGCATACATTATTCAAGAATGGTTATTAAAAATAAACAATTCTCTTAATTTTTAATTATTTAATACTACAAATTTTGTCTTTCAGTTGTAAAAACTACACACCTAAAATGCTTATTCTGTTAGGGAGTATGAACAGCAAAAGAAAATAAATGTTTAATGACCAAACCGATTTTCCATTTGCAATATAAACGTTGCTTTTTTAAAACAAACACTTTTTTCATTCAGAAAATAAAGAAAATCTGATTTTTTATTTCTGACTCAATAATTAATAATTTACCCTCAATTTGCTTTAGCTGCTCTAACAAAAAAAATCTTGTCTTATTATTGAAGCTAAAACGTCAAATTAGTTTTAAGTTCTTCTGAAAAGATATAATTATGTATAATTATGTAATTGAATTAAAAATAATTAACTATATTTTTTGATAAAAATCAAATAATGATAAGTGAAATAATTTATTAGTCACAAACGGTGATATAAAATGAAAAATAAATACCCATACAAAATATATTGCTCTCGCATCTATTACACATTTCATTTTAACATAAATAATAATTTACAGAAATTGATATCAACACATTTTTTTTATTGTTAATATAACACCACCGGTTCTATCATTTGTAACTCATAAAAGAGTAATGTTTGTGTGCACAACATAAATTGGATTTGCAAAAAGATTATTAAACAACAAACAAATAGACAAACAATTGGCAGTTTATTTCACAATCACAACGTTTTATTCATTTTCAGCTAATCAGCAAAAATTATAAGTTGGGTATTCAGTGATTAATACAAAATTATACATTTATAATCACCCTGAAAACGTAAAACGTATTGTAGGGTTCATAGTTTACGCAAAAATATGACTTTTACAAATATTTTAGTGCCGATTTAAATAAATTAACTATTTTAGATTATGTATGTATGAATACTTACATTAAAACTTCTATTAAAAATTAAATAGTACATAAATAACAATGAATGAAAAATGATACATAGAATAATAGTTGTTTATAGTAAGAGTGTGTTATGTTGTGTTATACAAAATTGTATCTAACAATTGTAAATAAATGTAAATGTAACTAAATGGTAACTTACAGTTATAATTCACACGTGAGTTATAGTTATGAGTTATAATAACACACGATTGACTGTATGTAAATAATTCACATGTGAGTTATGATTTATAAGTTTATAATCACTTTACTAGTCTGAAATGAGTACAATTATGTTATGAGTATGACTCTATAAGTGGCAGGCGTTGGATAAAGAACTATTTTTGTATCTTTAAGAAGTCCGAATAGCAATCTGAATAATTCACTAGTTGCATTTTTTTTCTTAAAGACATATATTTTAACAGAAAATATTACTAAATAGGTACACTGATTTATCGAAATATGATAACAAAACATTTTAGTTACAAATAGTTCTTATATGAGCTTAAAAAAAGACAATATTTAGCACGCCCAACGGCGCAGAAATCTTTCGCTATCTGTAATAAAATAAGTTAAGATGAAGAATGGATTAAAAACCTAACAGAAACCTTTTTGTAGATCAGGTACATTGCGAACAAAAACTGATGATAAGTTATTATTTCCGCTTGAAAAAATCGTCAGCTCTGAAGTCTTATTGCATTATGAATGGATAGCTCCATTGATCCCTTTTTAAAGATATTCGATAAAAAACTCAAGTATAGGAAACATAACTTTTCTAATAGTTGGGGAGATTCGACCCAAAATGGATGCCGGGGTCAATTCGGAAATCCGAGGAATTTCTCATCAAAAAATTATTCACAATTAAGAATAAAATTTACTGGGTTTCTTTAATATACAGGTTAGAAACTTTAACTGGAATTTTAAAATTCATAACTTGGAAATAGGCAATTTTTGTAAAAAATCCCGAAACGGGTCGATTTTTATTTTTCCTTGCCCACATTTTGACGCATATGGTTTTTGCATATCTGCTCCCGGAAGTGCGCAACCACCCCCAATTTTTTTTTTCTAATGGAAGGATATGTTAAGTGACACCTCGTTTGAAATACCACTTCGCAAGGAATACAACGCACTATTTGTTTCCTAGATATTTTCAAAGCCTACGTGCTAAAAATAAAAACCAATTTTATAAGTTTAACATCATTTAATGCAAAAAATGTTCAAAATGGCCACCATTTCTCTCTTGGCAAATTACAAATCGATAGTAATCCCATGCATCCCTTACGTTTGATAAAATTTCCAGTGTGATTTGCCTAACTTCATGCCTAAAACCGAAGAATATTGAGGACGTATTAGGCATGAACCATAAAATTAGCCAAATCACACCGGAAATGTTACAAAACCTAAGGGATGCATGTTACTATCGATTTGTAATTTGCCAAGAGAGAAACGGTGCCCATTTTGAACATTTGTTGCATTAAATAGTGTTGAACTTATAGAAGTGGTTTTTATTTTTTAGCACGTAGGCTTTGAAAATGTTCAAGAAACAAATAGTGCGTTGTATTTCTTACAAATTGGCCTTTCAAACGAGGTGTCACTTGATATACCTTTACGTTTGAAAAAAAAAGTTGGGGGTGGTTGCGCACTTCCGGGAGCAGACATGCAAAAACCATATGCGTCATAATGTGGGCAAGGAAAAATAGAAATTGACCTGTTTCGGTATTTTTTACAAAAATCGCCTATTTCCAAGTTATGAATTTTATTCCAATTAAAGTTTACACCCTGTATACATTGAATGTTCATCAATTTTTTCAACTGAAACGATAACAACTATTATCACTTTTTGTTTAAAATTCATGTTTTTCAAAAAATGTTTGTTGGATGTTAATGATCAAAATTTTGGAACCACGTGTTTGATAAGGAGTTTTCTAATAAATTTGTGGTCAAGCAGGCAGTGATTTTCTCAATTGAAGTTTTCGATTAATTTTATATTTTTTCCTTAATTTTTTAACTATTGTAATTTCTTATTTCTTAAAACTTTGAGAGCTGATTAAACTAAGACATAGGTACGTTAACGGAAGCAAGCACTAGGCCGCTTGGCAACAATTTTTCTTTTTTTAACACATAAACTGATTGAAAAAAGTTAGGGATATTGATATTATAATTTTCTTTATACCATACTGTTATTAGGATTTATCAGTACTCAATGCTTGATTGATATGATACCCATAACAGACTAGGCCGTTATTCAAAATTATCAGACCGAGGCCGTTATTTTTGCTACCGTTGCTACGGTTACGGCACAGATGACAACTAAATTTTTTGACAAACGATAGCCAATTTTGTTTTTTCAAATTACACTGTATTTTTTTTATTTGTTCTTCTGAATATCCGTACATTAAAAGAAAGAACAAAAAATTTATTTTAATTGAAAAAAATTGAAAATCAAAAATCAAGTAATCTAAGTCTGGGGATCTAGTGGGCTATGGAATAGGTTCGTGAGTACCCATTCATCGATCACCAAAATGATTTAAATGATTTAAAATACAAAATTAATGCGTGCATTATGTGGTATGGCGCCATTCTGATGAAACACGACTCTGTTCAATACTGCTAATGGCATCTCATTCAGAAGGTTGCTTATTTCGTTTGATAATAAATAATAATGTGATATTTTGTTTGATTAAGACTGCTATCAATAAAAAAGGAACCCACTTGTCCAATCTATCTCCAAAAATGCCACACCACACGTTAACACTAAATCGTCTTTGGAATTTTTTTTCCACAACATAATTATTATTATTATTTTATATTTAGAACATTTAGAACAAACTTTTCTCTTGTTTATTTTGGTCACTTCATTTTTAAATTTTGTATATTTACTCTTTAATTTCTTGACTTTTGTTTAATGAATGGGTATAGTTCTTTGCATTTTTATATTCAGAAAACAAATCTCTGCAATACAGAATTAAAAAAATATACAGTGCTATATATTTGAAAAAAGGAAGTTGATGTTCATCTGTCAAAAACTGGAGGCAAGAATTGTTTTTATTTAATGATGTGCCATTTATTCAAATTGGATAAAAAATAAGCAAGATACAGCATCAAAGGTTTTTCGTCACTCACCCGGTATAAGGTAACCATTTTTTTCACTCATCGTTTAGTTAGTAGGAAGGTCAATGAGAAAGAAAAGAAAAAAGTAGGGGTTGTCATTTAAAAAAATTGGTGATGACGTCATTGCGCAAAAACCAATGACGTTAATTGGCATTTTTCGAAATAAAATCGACCTGTCCGAGCGATTTTCTTAAAAATATCAGATAACGCTATTATAAATATTGTTCCTTACTTTATCACCAGACTGTATACGCATATTTACTAATCAAAACCACTTTCGCATGTTTGGGAAGATGGGTAAAAGTTTCACACAGGCTCTTCACAACTTAACATCTCAAATGGACGAAAGACTCGTAGTCAGGTGATTGTCAAACCGAATGGCGATACATTCTTAAAGTGCAACGGAAATGATGATAATAAATGATTCTTTATGACAACCCAGAAAAAAGAGAAGCTATAGGTCAACAAAAACTGACCTAAAAAGTACAAAGTAGAGCTCCCACCTAACATATTGTCCAGATCTTGTTTTTCCTGATTATCATTTCTTTCGGTCAATGGCATATTTTCTACAAGGACGATATTTTAAAACCGAGTACAGGTGAGGAATCGGGAGTAGTATGAAATAGTTTTTGGAACGATGGATTTAAACAATTGATCAGAACGAATTAAAATTTATATTAGTGGTCGTCATAAACCTATAAAAGCAACAAATATGTTTTAGACACCCTTATAATTACACCATTCCATTCTTAGCGTTTCAGTGACACATTGTCTCTCACTAAATTAGCTACCCAAATTTGTTAATTTAGCTTGTATCTGGTGTTTTTTTTTTAATTTCACCTCAAAGTTGGCGTTGAAGAGTCTATTGTGTTTAAATCTTAAATTTTTACACGAATGGTGCGTTCACAATTGACTTTTCAAGACCAAATTTGAGGTGAAATAAAAAAAAAAAACACCGGATATATGTCACGTGTGGTCTCAACTATACACAGCTTTCACAATTGAGAACACCAAGGGCCAGTTTACAGAAGTGAAATTAAGTGAATAGTAATCAAATGCCAGATTAACTGAACACATGATCAGATTGAACCAATCGAAGTTTCGGATTCATGGGTTAATTGCGCATTAAAAGTTAATTCGAATTAAATATATATTTAATTCTCTTTCTATAAACTGACCCTAACTATTTTTATATACCTAAGTAAGAGTGTTTATAATTTTCTTAGTGTTCTTAATCATAAAGTCTGGCAATATTGGGTTTTATATTCGGAAGAAATATAAAAAAAAATATATGGTTTATATTGTCACCTCACTTTGTTAAATACTATACAGGTGTCCCACAATGAACCAGTATAATTTTAAGACAAGATTCAGGACCTAATTTGGAAACATGTTTGCTTAAAAATATATGACTTATTTTAATGTGTACTAAATGAATTACAGAAAAATTAAAAACTACTATGATTTCTGGGACAGACTAAATTCTATGTAAATGTAACAATCGTAACCACTGGGAGAAAAGTAATGCATTGTTTGCTGCTACGATATTGCTAAAATGTCAGTATTGTTAAATTAACTTGACAAGTAGTGAAAGTGTTGTCAAATATGCGCTTTTCCAATGAAGTAAATTCCTATAGCCTAGAGTAAATTCATTTTTGTAATGACGAACTAGCTGTTAGATTTTTTTACAAAATAAATAAAAATTAGTAGACAGGTGGTGAAGATTTAAATTGTCATATTATTGTCGTTGCCAAAATGAATGAATTTCCAAAACGGAGTAGGCCATCAATACTCGTAAGCAAACAGACGAAGCAGCTCATGTTAAAGGTTTTCAACAAAATAAAAGAAATTACTCATGGAGATAATGGAAACGTAATGGAAAAGTACAAAATTGTAGAAACAAGTGACCTGACCCATAACCTAACTTTTTAAAAGCCCAAATTCGCGGTAAAAAGGTCACTTTGACAAAAACACCAATCTTAACCTCAATTTAAATCACAAATGTCTTTCACCAACCTGGAGAAAACTGATATGGTTTTTGATCTATAGCGAAGCACGTGGACACTCAGAGCTTGCACGGCAAATCTACGGTGAAAGGTTGTCTCAAAGGATACTTCCCAATGCACGAACCTTTGCAGCATCTTCGCGATTTCGGGGGTTTCGAAATAAATAAGCGTGATCTTGACCGCTAACGAGAAGATTGCATTTTAGTTGCAGAAGAAAACATTCCTGACGAAATCCAAGCGCGACATTTCTAGGAGTCATTTTAATTAAGGTGGGGGTTGGGATTGTTGAAAATCACCTCGCAGGTAGCTATGTTTTACCTCGCCGTCTAAATGTTTTATGTTTTTAAACGAAGTTTTGCCCGAATTAGTCGAGGAAATTCCCCTAGCAATTGGACGAAAAATGTGGTACAGTCGCGAGCAATACATTTTAGTCGTCAAGGTCATTCTTTGACGCAATCGAAAATGCTCCATTGTAAAACAGTCGTAAATATCATAACCTATCATCATGTTGTATGACATTAATTGTATTTTTTTTTGACATTTTGTCAATTCTGACAATTTGTAAATTCTGAATCTCGATTCGGTTTTCTTGGACATCGTACTGAAGCTTGCATTGCAAACGATGGCCGGCATTTTGAGCAACTTCGATGTTTCATTTCATGCTTTTACTCACAATGACAGTATTTTTACTTTATTGGTTTAGCCTTTGTTGTCTTCTGAATCAGTTACAGGCACTATTTTATCATCACTTTACATTTTTTAACAAAGATTCACCATGAAACTCAAAAAAAGTAAACGATAAAAGTCAAACATAACCTTGAGTGACATAAAAACTTGACTTTTTAGGTTGGTCGTACGTCAAAACTGCCCGCCAAATTTGAAATTTTTCAGCGTTTCCCAAACAAAGTGATTTCTTTGATTTTCTTGTAAACCATTAACATTTCTATAAAGGGTTATTTTCAACTTTCAAAGTCAGACTGTATATTCACTACATTTACGGTTTTTGTACTGGAAATTCTGTGGCGGCACAAGCGGAATACTCGCGTAATCCAAGGTAAGTAAGGTTCCCTAACCGGCGACGACCTAATCGAGAGATATTTATAAATGTTCATAGGAACTTGAGAGAACGGGGTATTTTCTGTCAAAAGCCTGCTGGTCGTATTAGGAATGTTGATGTTCAATATCGCATCTACTACAAATCTGCCAAGAGCAGAACTCCAACTTGGAAGATCTTCTTTTCAAAGAAGTTTGAAATGAGGTAGGCAGCATCCATACAAATTTCATGGAGCACAAGGTTTGCAACCGGAGGATGAAGTGAGACGCATTGATTATTGCAACTGGATCTTCGAAAGGATAGAAAACAATAATCATTTCCTTCAAAATGTGTTATGAACTAATAAAGTTCAATTTACACGGTCTGGTGTAATTTTCATAATCTCCACATTTGGATTCAGGAAAATGCTCATATTCGTCGACCTCGAAACTTACAATACACGATTTCCGTAAATGTGTGGGCCGGCATTTTGGCGATCGCTTGATTGGTCCCTATTTTCTTCGAAATCAGTTAACAGGTGAACATTTAGACTATTTAAAGCATTCTTAAATGAAAATGTATTTAATCTTCTTGATGAAGCAAACTGCTGGTTCCAGTTGGACTATACCCCTCCACACTTTGCTTTAGCTAGCCGGGAATGGTTTGATGATCACTTTCCCACTCAGTGGATAGATCGAGATGAACCTGTAGCGTGGCCACCCCGGTCCCCTGACCTAACGCCATGTGACTTTTACATCCGGGGCTACATGAAGAACATGGTTTACAGTACACCAGTAAACAACAGATACGTATTAATTCAACGAATTGACAATGCTTCAGCAGCAATACGTCGGAATAGGCCTCAACTGTCACAGTCGGTAGAGCGACGATGTGGTACTTGTAGTGAAACTGGGAGGCTGTATTTTGAGTAATTGTTATGATTCTATTTTTTCTTTCTTCTACTTTGAATTGAGTTGCTTATTTGCAATAAATTAATCCATTTTATCACAGAACTTTTTTATTTTTTTTGTTCTAGTAATTAAAAATTGAAGCACATAATACATATTTTTGTTTCACAATACAAAAATTTCGGATAATAATTTAGATTAACAAATCAAGATCAAGAAACAAGAAGTATTATTATATAATTTATTTATAAATACTGCTGTTTTTACCAATAAAACACAATTTGTACCATTTTCCAGTTGTGATGGTAAAAAAAATTCTGTTCTCATTTCGGTCTTAGGTAAGTATGCTTGAGCAACTACCTACAACTTCGACATGTTAAATAAAAATCAAGAGATAAGTTTTATCACCAATCTTCTTGTAAAGAATTTACTCATAATTCGAGTTTAGATGAAACTTGTAATGACAAAGATTAATTACGTTTGAAAGCCAACAATAGTGACATTTTTTCATATCGATAGTTACCACTAAAGATTTTGTTAAAATTATTATTGCAATAGAAACTATATTTACAGTCTGTCTCATAAATATTACTCGTTTTTAATTTGTCTATAAGTCAATTACACATTAGAATAGACCATATATTTTTAAGCAAAAATGTTTCAAAATTAGATCCAGAATCTTGTCTTGAAATTATGCTGGTTCATTCTGCGACACCTGTATAACAAAGATTGAACATTTAATTTTATTCATTTCCTTCTTTTTTTTTTATTCAGTATTTTCTAAGTTTGTATTTTTGGTTATTAGATATGTTTCTCATAATTATGATCACAAAGAACGGATGACAAAAATTAAAAAGGATAACGATAAAAAATTGTTTATAGTTTCATAAAGACGGCAGATGTTTAATGGTTATTTTAAACAGATTGGATCTTTAATAAAAGTTGTAAAGTCGTAGCAGACATAATGTATATCATAGCTTTTTTTTTAGTATTTTTTTTGTACAATCAATTATTTGCCATTAGTTATGAATAGGGTAGGAATAAATAACAAACATGTCTTGTGTACAAATTAAAATTTTTTAATAAGTTTCAGTTTATTATTGAAAATGTGTATTTTTTGATTAATGATTTTTTTTTGTTTAACGCAATAATAAATCAAAGAATGACATGATGTGCTGGAACATTTGAAGGATATGCAAACTGAACGTCGGGTCGCAGGTAGGGCGTCTCGACGCCAGTCCGGCCGGCGCCTGCTTCAGCTGATGGCGGGTCGATCGGGGCGCTTTGTGGCTAACTACTATGTCTGCGTCGCTCACAGCACAATACAATGCTGCGACTACATCAACATAATTATCAAATAAAACATTTATTACCCTCACCGACAAAACGATCCTATCAATAAGCCTCGCGTCTTACATTATACGGCTTTATTGCTTTTGATTTATCGGGAAAACAGAACAATCATTATTGTTTTGATTGCATCGAAAGGGTTTAGCAAAGAGGATCGTAAAGGTGGAAAGCAACCTCTATCGGAGTAAAATCCGGAATCATAACATTCCAATCAAGACGTAAGTGGTCTGGCATTGGAGGAACATGCGGAAAGTGAGTCCGAGGAGTGGAAGAACATCTGCAATATGGCAAGAAATTCGGGCCAAGTGTACGTATCTGGTCCATAAAGACAAGATGTCACACAATCGATTGGACAAAGAAACAAGCCGCGCTGATATTGTGAGGGACACCGCGACATAGAGTACACAAACAAGGCAATTTGATCTGCCGGGTCACTCCAGAACCGGACTTTGGAAATTTTTCACATTTTTGTCATTTCAATTAAACACGCAACCTGACCGTAATACGTTCCGTCTGATACAAAAGAGTTTCAGTTAGTCGATGAGATGCCCTACTCATACAGTTGCTGAAAGCTCGCCCACTTTATCAGTTATCACCAAATTTGCATTATACAATTATTATCGCGTTCGTGTATTAATTTTTTAACAAACAGGGTCAGCGAAAATCTCTTTTAAGCTGCACGATCTAGGTCGGATTAAAAGATTCTATCAGAAAATATCCAGTACATCCCTGGTGTGCTTCACCAATTGAGTTGCTATTAGGACAAGGAAAGCACTTTGCCGGATTCCTTTAGTCTCTAATATAGGTCTTATTTGGAAAAGTGGGTAGCCTTTTACATGTTGAATTCTTGAACACTTACGTCACTATTTACCTTCCACTTTAATTAATATTTTCGATTTTTTCCAAGTACGCTCTCCCTTTCAGCAGATTGGCCGCGTCAGACTCTTGCGAACTTATTAGAAGAAACTTTTTTAATATTTTGTGGGCAAATGTATCGTCGTACATATTCCTGACACATAAACTGAAACCGAGCAAACATTACTGATAACCTCAATATATCCGAAGCCTCAGTATTAGGTAGAAATTGAAGCCATCTTACCAAAGATAAACTTTGTGTATCTAGATCTTGATTGATTTCCAATTCCTGTAGTAATAACCTGGTGATGGGGCAAGCCAGAAATATTGCCACAGTTTGCTTGATGGTTCAATCAGAAAGTTATAGCCTCGTCCGATTGCCTGGGTCAGACAGTTCGGACTTTAGCAGTTTTGATAATGAAATCTTCTAACAGTTTGTCCAGTTTTTCATCGAATTCGACGCAATCCTATTATGGTGGATTCGATTTATAAATCGATGTCAGTAATTCCAAATATGATTTTACGTGTCGTGCTTAGGAATCCGACTCATTTTCTTAGAAAAAAAATATTTGGCGTGTTATTAAAATCATTACGCCATGTAATTACGAAATTAACACACATAAGATTAAATTAGTAAGTATGTAATTGGAATACATAAAACTAAAACTAGTATCGATGCAACCAAATTGCTGTAATAATTTATTTTAATACGATGTAAAAGCAGTAAGACCATCTACGGTACGTGCAAACACCAAGCAAAAAACAGATTCACAACATAGCCTCACTTGCCTCCGTGTACGCCAATAAGTGAAAGATGCAATAAATTTTTTACATAGAATGTTAGTAAACTCTGTCCACTCATAGATTGCTTGACATAAATGTTACTAAAAGTGTTCGCTCTACGCAACAACAAATAGTTTCGGCGCGAAATTTAAAAAATGGAAAGAGCAGGTTTACACGTGATGTTTTATTATTATTCTGCATGTTTGCGTTTAGGAAAGACGAAAGAAAACTTCAGTATAGTAGGAGTAATATATTGGGTTTTATTAATACAGGGTATTTCACGAGTGACAATGTGCCCGACGGAATTAAAAATGTAAGGCACAATTCATTTCCGAAAAAAGCTGGCTACTGAAATTAAAATATCCAGCTTTTTTCGGAAATGGCTAAACACAAACAAAAGTTTTATTTAATGCATGAACAAAAATTACCTCTGAATCATTTTCGATGTTTGTAATGTCACTTAAAGTGTTCATTATGCTAGATTCTTGAGGCACGCACTCACTTCACAAATTCAAAAAAATCAACAAAAATCGCAACGGAACAGATCAAAACAGCAGCACGGTCAAAACTAATAACTTTTAAAACCAGAGGAACGCAAAACATAGCTCTAAAGATGAAAAATCGCAAATCTAAATGCTTAAACCACTTGACAGCACTGACAGTTTCAAATTTGAAATGTCATATAATTTATTTTTCGCGTGGGTTTTATAAGAACCAATGAGAATCAGTGGCGCGAATGTTTCAAGGTATTACCAACACAATCTACGATAGTTGGATAATATTTTAATGTTATGGTTTGGGGATTTTGTTATCTAAGGATATTTAAAAAAGTGCAATCTATCAGTGGACGGAGTCTAGCTGTCAGTTTGCATGCATTTATTCATTTCTTATTGGAATTCTTGCATCACGTTCTTGATGAAAATCTCCGTTAGAAGTCAAATGCAAGTGTAGATTTAATTAAAAATTATTCATCAACATGTCTGCTGTTGAAATACTTTAATATTATAAAATTAGTAGTTACAAAAAATACTTAGGGCCGGTTTCACCGACGCCAGTTAAAGTTAACTGTAGGTTAAAATGCTTCTTTACTTTAGTTACCTATTGTTATAACAATTTTTTCGTATATTTTAATCTGTAGTTAAATTTAACTCAAGTTGGTGAAACTGGCTCTTAGACATTTTAAACAATTTATTAATACAAATAGTTTCAACAGCTGAATACCTTTAATACCTATTAATCAATATTCAAAAATAGTTAGAGTACGGTAGGGCTGTTTTACAGCCCGAAAACTAAGTTTCAGGCACGAGGCGAAGTCTTGTGTATGCTTAGTTGGAGGGTTGTAAATTACCTACCTGCCAACCCGATAGGTAGTATTTTTCCTATTATGATTATGATGATTTATTAGTCAACAAAAATGAAAAAAAAAACACTTTTAGGAAAAATGATACATGTAAATGTGTTTTTTTTACACTAAATTAAAGTAACGTATATTTGGGACTTTTATAATTAATAAAATTGCACACGTATTTTGAAGTTATATTTACTAATAATAGTTTTTATTTAACTTCAATTTATGTAAATAGTTAATGATAGTGATTGTCCTAGCTTGGCCCAAGTAAATTTCTTAATTCCATTCACGGATATAGTTTTTACGTTTGTAAATTCTATCGGGTGTTCACTTAAATTTATCCTCAAAGTTGGCGTTGAAGAGTCGATTGTAAACACACCACTCGTCTGTCTGCAGAGTAAAAACCCAACAACGCAAAAAGTGACGTTAGATTTAAACAGCTAATCCGTGATCTGTCATCCGTGGTGCGTTCACAATCCACTCTTCAACGCAAACCATGAAGATACATTTAAATGAACCCCCGATATTTCCAATACATAATGCAGTTTAGTATACCATTGGCAATTGTTTTGCGGCCCTGTAATCATACGCGTCCGTAATTTACTTGGTGAATTGATTTATCTAAACGGATTTTCACTACATACAAGTGTTATTATTATACTGTTCTACTTTAATCGCGTAGCATCCGTGCAGCTAAGTGTGGTTACGTGTCTGTCAAAAAAAAGTTTAATCTATCTGGAATGAAGTTTATCTGCTCTGAATATGTAACTTTGAAAGAATACATTTGTTATCTGTTCAGCGAAATATCGAAGCTGGGTCAGCAGTTATTATTTAAATAATAGTAGTTTATTTAACGAGTTCGTGTGTAAATTGGGCTTTTTTGGCATGAGTGGGCCAGCCTAAAACGCGAGTGAAACTCATATATCAGTTACTTTTTAAGACTATTTTTGAAATTTTTAAATTTAGATTCCACCTTTGTCATAGAATGTTATAATAAGAATATGTCCTTTTAAATAGGAATTCTCGGTTGTTGTGGTTTAGTTTTAGCTTTGATCTGGCTATCCGACTTATTCACCAGTTCTATTAAAACGTGCAACGTCCCTCGAGATCGTACATTGTAGGCTTAATGAACGAGCGACTTCTTTGAAACCATCTAGTATCAAACTAACAGCTTTAACAGCTTCATCATGGATGAGTATACTTTCATTGAAGTAGAAGATATTAGTAAATTACTTAATGGGACATTATAAATACCACTGCAAACTATCCAATGAAAATCGAATCTTATCAGCGTTGTGATTTACTACAAGTTGTGTTTCAATTTAACGTGATATTACATGTTTACGTCATTTATACAATAGACGTCACCAAAACTGAATGGGAGTGTTATATCTTTTTTTCCCATTGCTAAGAACTAAGCCCTTATAAAGTGGTATTATTAAACTTCATAATATACAGGGTGGTCCCGATATAACCTGCCAAAAAAATTCTGAGCCATTAGAAGGATTTAACAAGTCCGGAAAACGCCTTTTTATTAGGTCCAAAATAATGGGGATAAATTAACCCCTATCCACACCCATTCGACGCTGCTGACCACAAAAATACGTACCTAGTCAGGAATTAATTGTTGGTGACAGTATCTAAGCAACATTCCTGAAAAAACTGACAAATTGAATCAAATTAATGACGTTTATTGAAAACGCTGTACGCTGTGTTCGTTAATTCACCAGGATAAATGAATAATAAATAAAGTGTTGTTGCTCAAAGTGGAAATAAATGTAGAGTGCAAAATTGTGGAAGAACTGTGTAATAAGAGTATCGTCTTAATTGTGGTTAAACAACCAAAATAATGTATTGAATAAATTATGTATTTACATTTTACATACTGGTACTTTCAACTTTAACTAAGAATAATAATTAATAAAAGGTACGCTAGATTTGAAAAATTATTTTATAATAAAATGTTCTATGTGCCTTCCCTTGGCATTTATACACATTTTAGTATACCGCTACCAATTTTCATAAACACTTCTGGGTTATTACGAATCTGGTTCGCAGCATCTACTATGCGTTCCCAGAGCTGGTCTTCCGTATTTATTTCAACTTCCTACACCAAATCTTTCGTGTGGTCCCAAAAATTAAAATCCAAAGGGGTTAAAACTCCTTCGTATTGGAACTAGTCAGAACCAGCCTCACCTAAACGCAGATGTAGCTCCACAAAAGTACAACGGAACGGAAGGACTTCTTCAGGAAAACGCTCGTCGTATAGTCGCCTTGCCGCTCTTGAATTACCACGTACTTCGCCATAAAGTAAATGCAAATTGGCGTATTCTTGTTTTTGAACTTCATAACTTTTTGTAGGATTCGCAAATTTAAAATTAAACTTGACAAATGTCATAGGTGTTAACTCATTAGCGTACAGCAAATTTTGACCAAATTTTCAATTATTTTTATCTCGAAAACGAAAAGACTTTTATTAGAAACATTTTTTGTGTATGAGTTCTACTCATCGTCACCTGTTACTGGATTTCTTCTGACAGGTTATATCGGGACCAATCTGTATTAAGTGAAGAACTAAAAAATCGCTGTTTTGTTTGCGAATATGCTAGCAACAAGTAACGCAAAGATATCATAACAGTTATGTTATGGTACTATCTCAAATTCTGCAAGCCATTGAAGATGAGTCAAATTTGACCATAAGAAGACTTGTTTTATGTGAATGTGTTTCAATATTTATGACCATATGAATGCGGTTTTAAAAAATTGTTGGAAATTGTGCAATTAGACCTTATATTTTCTTTATCCTTTTCGAAGATGTGCTCCTGGGTTCTTGGGTATACAACACGTTACATGTTATTTAGGTACACGACGCAGATTCATCACACTGTGCAAGAGACACCACGAATTGATCGAACAATTTTTAAAAATGGATAAGTCGCTACCGACTCTTTTAGTGGCCAGCTTGGTCACCGGATTTACGTCCGTGTGATTTTTTTCTTATGACTCTACGCATCTTCGATGAGCACGATCAAAAACTAACCACTCGTGGGTCGCAAGTGACCAAAACTATTTGCGAAAACCGAGTGAAGATAATGCAAACATACAAGTTTCTTTTAAGGGTGCAATCTTGTATCGAGAATGAACCACTTATTGTCACCTACTTAACGCAAACGGTCTTGACAATATGTAAGTTTTATTGGCTTATTTTTTTATTGTTTATAATTTGAGTATTCGAGTATCTAATTTGAAAAAATGATAAATAAAAATATTGCTTATTTTAACGAGTTCTATTGGTGGATAAATTTTCTACATAAACTTCCATAATACCTGTATACAATAGTAATTAACGTTATAAGTCCGGGAACTCATAGTTTACAGTACGAGTTAGACGTTTAAGGACGAGGCGACGAAGGAGCCGAGTCTTGAAACTCGAAACGAGTACTGTAAAAAGAGTTCACGGACGAATGTCGTTATGTATTTTATTTCATCCTGCCTCAAATTTCGTTTGAAAGAAACATTGAAATTAATTTCAAAATAATTCAACAAAAGCTCCAAATCTAGTCACATTTTTGGCACATAATTAGCAACGGCTGTTTGGCAATTGTTTATTTTGTTGAAATAATTTTGTGCGTCAAAATGACTTCTAAAGCAAATCCTCCAGAAATTGTAAGAAAATCTGCAGAAACCTGTGCTGAATTAATACCTAGCAAGCCTGGTGAAAGGTATCAAAAACAATTCAGCCATTTTTGTAAATGGAAATCAGAAAATAATGTGAAGAAAATTACGGAAGAGGTTATGCTGGCTGGCCTATTTTTTAGATTTGGTTTAAATGGTTGTATTATTTTATTTGTGAACTAACGTTTTTATCTGAGAAAGTAAGTGCATCTTCTTTGTGGCCGAAATAGTTAAATTATTAATTTGCATTTAGATGTAGGTAGTTTTGATAAAACATTTCTTAAACCTGAATAATTGTTATTGCGATTGTTACTTTTATGTTTCCAATAGCAACACTTAACCGGCGTCCGGCCGTTTTTTGCGTTTTCCCGGATTCAAACTGATGACGTAAAGTATTGAAATTTGACACAGGATGAAATAATATTATTTTAAGTAATTTAAAAACATTTTGTTCAAATATACCTAATCCTTAAATTACATAATGGAAGATTCTTCATGATGTTTAATAACCAGTCTTAGGACAAAATCGTACCGACAAGTTGACCAGTACAACTTCGCGTAATCCCTCGCTCACACATAAACACGATTCAGCTGGTTCGCCTGTTATTTAAAGCGGACGAGCTGAATCGTGTTTATACGTGAGCGGGGTATTACGCAAAGCTATACTGGTCGACTTGTCCGGGACTATTCTGTCCAGACTGTTAATAACAAAAGAAAGTTTATAAAAAATTCCTTATAAAATGTATTAAATACAGGGTGTCTCAAAATTCGCGAATTCTGAATTCAGAGCGTTGTAGAGGATCACTTCCGTAGTCCAAATATGGAAATTAAAAAAAAAATCGGGACTCCCCTCACAAAGATACATTGGTTTGAAGGTGCACTCTTTGAAGTGCGTCTTCTTCAAATACAGGCTGAAAAGTTCAGGGTTTATTGCTATTTATGGTGTAGATGATTGTAGAAAATAATAACGTAAAACATTTTTTTGGAAAATAGCTTTACTTTGGAGTAAAAAAATCTTAAATTTTTGTAATTTTTCTTAAAAATGGAACGGGAACGTAGCTAGTATTTTGTCACTGTGGATATGAAGGCTGCTCTGTATTGAACAAAATTAAAGTGCTTATATCTTCTTCGGGAAAAGCGAATTGTTTTTTCTCAGTATTTTTCGAGCTCCACTGGATCCTTCCCTACCACACTCTGAATTCGGAATTCTCGAATTTTGAGTCACCCTGTATTTAATCCTTTTCGTGACCGTTAGGGTTCACCCTACAAACACACCCAGAAGACTGGTTCAATTGTATCACCAATAGATAGATCCAAGGGCTTCGCCACACATTTATATTTTTCGGAGGATATTACGGAGAAAAAGTTTGGAAAGCACTGCTAATAATGTAAATGTTACCAATAAAATTTGCAGAAAAATGAAAAAGTTATTGAGGAAGATTAAGAGTAGCTACAATGAATTACTAATTGATCAATTCATTTTATTCTTAAAATTTTACTCTTATGAAATTAATATTTCTTTATAATTTGAATGTCAAAACTAGGGAATACAAGCGAAATATCACATACAGGTGTCTCAAAAATGGCGTACTAACGGTGCACTACGGTGTAGAAGAGAGAAGTAAACGTCAGAAAAATGTTATATAAATATTCTATTGTACTTACTCGTATTTGCTGATTTGGCGGTCTTTGAAAGTGGCACTTAACAGGTCAATTATTTCGAAATATGTATTAAATTGTCATGACAGCTACCTCTAATTGTACATATTACCACAAAGTACAAGATCACTCACTACCAATATCAAATCCTGCATAATAGAGAATTTAGAAGCTTTGGAAATCGAAAAAATTCTTAAATCCACTACGACAACATTGCAAGGTAATGATGTACGAGTATATCTTTGTTTACATTGTATTACCGTTAATGATTCGGAAGTCACGTTAAGCCATTGGTCCCGGTCTATTGAGTTGGTCATCATGCCCCTCATAGATTTGTAAACCAGTCCTAGACTGTGCAACAATATTTATATTTTATTGATTTTGTTTTTACTGAAAATTTTTTTCCATATTTTTTTCATATACCGGGTGATCAAGAAGGACTGTTTAAGTTGGCAGTACAATTAAGGAAATTTTTTAATTTGGTTATTTATAACACTGCAACTGGATATGTTTTGTTGGTTTATTTGACAAATATCTGATATAGGTATAGCATTAACAACGACAAGCCACCAACAACCGGAAGTTACTCCTGTTATACGATTTAAAATACGATCCAGTGTTACCAACTTAAACAGTCCTTCTTGATCACCCCGTACTATCGGTGGACATTTAAAGCTGGGACATCCAAAATTTGCTCATTGTGTACCAGACTTTTGAATTGTCACTCAAAATAAAAATTGTCATTAAAGAACTGAACTTTAACTTGATGTTTCTGACAGTGCGTCATTGGTATGTCATAATTTTTATAACCTTATTTGTAAAAAGTCAAATTTACACGATGTATATTTGTGATTTTTGACTTTATACAAATTTGATGTTTGTCCCAGTTTTTTATGTCCACCAATAGTACATTTTGATATGAGTAGCGCTGTCACATTACTTTTCAGGTATGAGGCCGAAATTTGAAGCACGAGGCGTCAGCCAAGTGCTCCAAAACAGGCCGAATACCTGAAAAGTGACTGCGCACGAAGTTTGAATAACGTTTTTCATAGGTATACAGGGTCTATCAGAACTGGTGGACCAAAATAATATGGTGAATTCATCATCTTCTGGGAATAATAGGAAAAATGTTAAAAAAAATTTATCTTAAATAGTGATTAGGAAAGAAGCAATTTAAACTGACCAATCCTGTTGTTGATGTTAAGTTACCTATAAATTAGTTTTCCTGCTTTATTTGTAACTATGGATGTATTTCAAATGATGCATTATGCATTGTTGGGTATCCGCATTGTTTGTGTAATGACGGACGTTTTTAGGTTACAATATTTTTCAGGTTATAGTATTTCTGCTAGGATGTTCCCTATTGGGAAAACGAACTGCGTACTCCTGAGCAGCAACTGTGGCACTCATCACACTGTCCATATAAGACAGGCATACCGGAACATTTTTTTAACTCTGAACATAGTCCTTACTTATTCCCTATGTTCAATTTTAAAAAACACAGATCAAATGCATTGTGAGTTGCTATGCAACCAACTATACCGATCACCAGAGATTTTGAAATAATGTTAAAAATTGTTCCGATTGATGGAACTGGTCTATCATGTGTTGCACTGGAAATGTCACGCACATTTCTAATGCTCTGATTGGCATAGAATAACGGCATTATGTGTATTTCTTCTTCAAACAACTTGACCATTTTGTTAATCTGTCAAGTACTTATTTTCGTTACCTTAGTTACGTGATTACATACATGCATTGACCTGTGTTTTTTAAAACTGAACATAGGGAATAAGTATGGGCTATGTTCAATGTTAAACAAATGTCCCGGTATAAAAATATTCTGAAGAAGTAAACATTAAGCGTTTTTAATGACTTTTGTAATTGTCAGAAATAATTTATTGTGACATAATATTCAATTATTATGTCTTTGCAACAATCAAATTTGTTTCGATAGTTAGTAATATAATTTTTTAAGGTAATTTTATATCTACACGCGATTGGTCAATTAACAACGTTGTTACTTTAAAATCCAATGAGGATGGATTTTTAAAAATATTTTTCCTATTATTCCCAGAAGATGATGATTTCACCGTATTATTTTGGTCCGCCAGTTCTGATAGACCCTGTATAACCGGGAAAGTTTATATATTTAGTTATATTATTATTAATGATGCGATCGGGCAGAGGCGATGCCTGTTATGCTCGCGCTAAATCATGCAATGAATGGGGACTCTAAAACTCAGTTGCTGTTTCCCAATTTATAGGCGTCGTAGCTAGATTTAAATACCACTTTCCCAGTTATGTATCTCAGGAAACGAACATGAAAAAGCCTTTTGTACTCATTGCCTCAAAATTGGTATTTCCCGGTTGTCCTCAGAGTGCGGAAACAACGATTTCCCGCACGCGGTGTTTTTTACTTTGCAGCGGAAACTAGGGGAAATTGCATTGTAAAATTGGTGTTTAATGATGTAGACAGACCGAAACGTCAATTCTCTTTAAAGAAAGACACTTCGTCACATTTTCAATTGTAAAATGAATTCTCAACAACACAAGAAATAAGTAAATTTATTATAAAACAAATAAGAATACAATTCAAAAAGTAAGAGTAATAACAGGGCCTGGAAAATGTTAAATTATTTACTTTCTTATGCTGTTTTTAAATATTTTTAAGTTATTCGTTACAGAAAATATTGTATCCAACTTTTGCGGGAAGAAATTTCCCGCGTTCGCACTAAACAAAATTCTCACGCGGGAAATTTCACTTCCCGCATACGTCGTATTTAACATATTACCGGTGTAAATGAATAAGAATTATTAAACTGGGAATAAATAAATATTTTCTTACTCTAAACAATCATTCGAGAGGTAATGCTATTTGAGACTTTGTGTAAGACTTGATTTTTGCCCAAGGGCGTTATCCCTCAATATTTGATAATTAATCGATCAGACTCATCGGTACACATTAAATTAGACAATCTCAGCTACAGTCATACGATAATCTACAATCGGACTCACCTCCACCTCATTCAGTCATTCAAAGGGTAAAGCACAGGTCCGGACTCGGGTTTGCTCAATGGGACGGTACAAACATGTAAATGATAAACACCTGACACATCTGTCGCGAATCAAGGTCATACAGTGACTCACCCGGGGGATTCCTCCCCCTAGCTTCTATCATGATGAGGGGCTCGAACCACGGGCGTCGTCTTCAGAGCGCTACGTTCCGGGATTGCGTTGGATGTTCTAGTAGCACCTGTAATAGCCCCGTGTGCAGTTTGGGGTGCACAGCCCGCCCGCAGTCTCCATAGAGGAAGACCGCCACGGCCAGAGTATGAGCCTACAACCCACTTCCATACGTCACTATGCCCCCTCAGTACCTGGGAACCGGGATGACCTCATAACCTTTTGACCAGCAACGTATGATCGGTGCATTTGGTTGCCACCACCAGCCATCTCTACGAGACGCGCCCGGTCAACGGCCTAGCCGTGTCATGAGCCAAAGGTGCCCCACCCGGACATCCGGTGCTCAGGAATCATACCATGGTATAGGGAGGTTTTACGCATTAAGGTACTGATCTATAGCCCAGGTTGCCCAAACCTGCTATCACCCAGTTACCAACACACCTGGTAACTGTATCTCTCTTCACTACACCACTTCCGGATCACAATTATTCACCTGCCGTCACTCTCGTACTCGTACCTTGGACAGCCCGTCGGTTGCAGCTGCCAAGCCCACCCTGACTCTGTCTCGCCTGTGGAACTCTTAAAAATCACCCCCGAGTCAAGGACCTTTCAGAACATAATTTATGAGCCACATGTTTGGGGTGGAAGAGGTAGTTTTTCTGTTGCGTTTTTAAAATTCTCTTACATTTGTAAAGGAATTTATTGTAATTTCTTCTTATTGCTTGTTATATAAATAATAATAAATGAATTTAATGAACCACCACAGTAAATGATGTGAAACCAATCCTAAACCGGTCTAATAGTCAGTATTGTGAGAATTTGAATTTACTAATAGATGTTGACAATGTACTGTAATAAGTCCGTATTCCGCATTGGATTGAGCGTATTGTGTAATTCACACATGATCGGGACCCTTTATCCCTGTAGCGGCCTAATCTATTTTGGCAGTTCACTGCACTGTTGAGATATAATCATTGGAGGCTTAGAATTATCCCTCTTCAGACCTCAATCGCTGTTACGGGACACCATTCATTACATGAATTATAGAGCTCTCTTATCAAATGTCATCAGCGCTTTCGACGTTAAAGATAAACTCATCGTGATGCCCTCGAATTTATTTCAACGTTTCGTATTTTATGAGATCATGCACTGTAATTACTAAAGCCATAATTATAACTGCCGTCCTAATGCGAGATAATATCCTTATCGATCTTCAGTGCGTTTACCTTCTCGTCGTCGGTTTTTAAGACAATTCGTCGCGACGGCGACGTCGATTTGATTAATGACTATAGCCGAATCGAACAATTTTTACATTTTAAAAAATGAAAAGGTAACATTATTTTGTTTAACTCATAAAATTATTTTGTAGCACAAAGTCGTTTTTAGTTGTAAAATATGTACATTTCTTCTATCTTTTTAAAGTGATCCGGAAGATTCTTTTATTTTCATTTCATTTGCCTTGAAAAACTGCTCACCATTCAAGGTCAACTGCAACTCTCAGTAAATTGCGGGAAATAAAACGATATTTAATTTAAAAATGCATTCATTTTATCTGACTACAACTGATAAGTGTCGACACATCTTGACACTTTTGTTGTTAATCAGATCACTCTCGGATGCCTTTAGCTTAACAACAAGCTAACCTAAATCTTTATATTTTAATAATTATCAATATTATTATTATCATTAAATCCAACCTGCCTAAAATTATCTTCTTTCATAACTGGTACCTAATATTATTTAAAACTCCTTAATTATGACAGCTCTATCTAGAACTTTATCGGAAATAACATAATGAAAAATGAAGAAAACTTTTTTCTATTTAAGCTCATAATTTGACATTTTGTCAACGTTCAAATGTAGTTTATTAATTATACCTAGACCAGTGCTGCATACGAGCGATACTTTTCTGTCGAAGAAGGCAATCATGCGTGTGACAAATATTTATATTACATCGTAGATTGTTTGTATAAAGTAGAAAATCTATGTTATTCACACATTATAGACATTACTTCCAAAGATATTAAAAAGTAGGGCTCCCAAGATAGCTCACTGTAAAGAACACCAGATTTTTACTCAAAGGGATAATCGGTTTCTAAGATATGTTAAAAGATAAATTATTATTATTGAAGTATATGTAGAGGTCAAATAACTTTAGTTTATGTACAAAATAGTTGTTGTTAAGGCGATGAGAGCTCTACCTGACTAGACCTGTCAAATACCTCACATAAAAATTGGGTAGCAGTAAGTTTCTAATTGTAAATCAATTTCTAAAATATCATGGTTATTCTAAAATAAGATGTCGTTGTATAGAAAAGCCGAATAAAACTTTGTTTAAAATGAATTCAAAAATGAAGGACCCTGGTCATTTCTCATAATGGAAAACGAATCCAATTGTTATGGAAATTGAGTATAAATAATAACCAATTCGTTAAAAGTTTGAAATTAAAGGATCCGAATTACTTACGATTTTTTCAAATCTGGTGAAAATTTGAACTTGTTTTGGAAAAGGTTATAATGCACGGACATTTTTGATGACATATTGAAAACATTATCAGATCAATATTCAGCCTATTTTAAGAAAGTGGGTTGAAACATTGATGTCAATGATGATTTTGTAATATCGACGTGTCGGTTTAAAATGAATATCAGAGACTTTGAACTTCTCATATGAGCGTGTTTTTCACATCATTTGTAACGATTTAATGAATTGGAAATGAGAAAATTATCAATAAAGTGGACACCCAATCCCTGAATGTTGATCAACACCGAATGAAGATGAAAACATCCAGATCGATTTGCAGCCAATTTGAAGATAATTGGAAGATTAGTTCAATGGATGAAACATATCATTATGAACCACAGATGAAAGAAATGTCAAATGGGTACAAACATGTTGGTTCTCAGCTTAAAACATTTACCGAAGAACTCCTCGTTTCCGTTTTTTTTAAGGCGAAAACGGGAAAATTTTTACTGATTATGTACTATGGCGGCCAAAAAATTTTGGCCGTCACTTTCTTGACATTCAAGTAAAGTGTAAATAAACCTTTAGGAATCGTAACCCCACTTTCGATTCTTGTCAGATTGACAATCAATTTAAACTGTTTGAAGCTCAGATATTCCAAAAATCCGACATGAATGAACAAAATTAGGGCAATCGTACATAGATAACCTGAGGTAAACGTTCTGTGCAGTAGAAATGACAAAATAATTTTGAGTTTTGAAATTTACCACCCAAAAAATAACGTTCATAATCAAGACGGTAATCATGATGACAATAAAGTACGGATTACAATTTTTTTTTTTTTTGAATTGACAGACAATGACGGCCAAAATTTTGTGGCCGGCATAGTACAATGGCCGGCAAAAAAAGTTAGCCATCATTTAAATGTCAGTGTCAAAAAAGCATTAATTACACATTTGGATTTTGACGTGACACAAAAGTGATGGCAAATTTTTTTTGCCGGCCATTGTACCTATATCTACGAGGAAGTATTATCGATCATGGGAAAATATTCCTGTTTTTTTTAACGAAAATTCAGGCGAAAATTGTAGAATTACGTATTGGCAAACTTTTTAAAGGTGTTGCCTGCTGTTGTTGTCCTGCAAATAATGAATAAAATCTGTTTAAATGTGTCATCCACCCAGCATATTCTTCTGATTTAATTCTTTCGGATTATTATTTACTATCCACCTGCCAAAATTCAAGAATGTTTTAAAGGAATGAAAATTTAGGTCAAAAAATGTTGTGGTGGTCGATGCTCTAGATACCTGGGATTGGAGTTTCTTTATGAAAGTGAGGTTAAGTCCATAGAATTGGTGATTGATTATGTTTAATTTTTATTAATATTACTTCGCAACTATGTAGTTTTTCTTTTACAATAGGCTCGAGTTGAGGCTTATCAATACCTCTTCTAATTTGAAACTCCATTAGAACACCAACACACCGTCCCACATACAAACGAGAACCCAGGCAGGATCCACAGAAAGTCTTAATTTAAATGATTTTAGAATACTAAGTAACCCATGAAATGATTCGCAAAATAAATGACAAAAAAATTGTTGGAGTTTATAGAGTTAGATGAGAATAAGACCGTAAAACTTGTAAGATCTTTCGAATAGATCATACGCATCTCATTAAAATATATTATTTCGGAAGTAGATCTAGAAGCTAGAAGATATTATACTTGTTTTTAATTTAGTTCAGTCTGTCTAAAGTGTGCACCGATATGTATAGTTTTCTAAACGTCTGATAGTTTATCAAACTACAAAATGGATTATCAGGATCAAGGAGGTTAAATCTAGTTGGTTATTACTTATTAAAACAAATTACATACAGACTGATTCACATAACTTTACGAACTTAACAAAATTTAAATGCAACCAGTAATACGTTATTCAGTGATAACTTGATACCTTCATTTACTAAGAAATCTGGACACTTTTGGCATTATTAACAACCACTTGACAGTTCCTTTTTATATAATTCTTAAAAAATGTTGTTAATTAAAATGTGCTCCATTGACGAAAGGATCGATATGATATTGATATAAGAGGAGTCAGTTTCTTAATTAAAAAGAAATATTGTCGATTATTGCCATTTTAAAATTTTTATAATTGAGACTTTTGTGAGCGATGTCTAGACCATATAAAAGTTAAAAAAAAATGATGTTTTTGGATCAACTAATGAATGAAAAACGTATTGCTGGCTGTATTTAAATTTCGTTAGGGTTGGAAAGTTATGTGAATCAGTCTGTATTTATTTGTTTTTTAAATACTAGTACAAAAAACCTGGGTCATCTGGAGATTCTAAAGAGTCCAGTAAAAATTTTTTTTTAATCTAAAACGGTAGGGATAAACTAACCCTGTCCATGCACATTCTACGCCATAGACACAACAATAGTAAACAATAACTTAAACCATAGCACCCCGATAATGCTATGAACAAAAATACAACAAAATTATTATTGTTGCTTGACAATCCCAATTACGTTTTCAATTACTTAATTCAGTAGCGTACTGACAATTTTAACCAAAATTTAATTTATTTTTATCTCGAAAACGAAAAGACTTTTATTAGTTAATTTTTTTGTGTATGAGTTCTACTCATCCTCACCTATTACCACTATTTTTTTGTACTACTATTTAAAAAACAGTCTGTATAAACTTGAATTTGAATGAATTTGACGGTGATTTATATTTCATTTATTTTGATACCATTGTATGGTTTTAAAAAGTACTTTAGAATCTTATCTCAAATATGTAGTGTAATTTCTTAATAATTTTAGTAATTTTATTTAATTTTAATCTTATCAAATATAATTGTTTATAGGGGTGTCAATTAAACGTTAGACAAACTAGTAGACAGATTTCCACTACCGCCAGCAGCGCCACCTATCGGCGATATTAGTCTCACTCATGTTATGAAGCTTGTGGCACATTCAACTAAGCCACCAACGCCTACTACGATGGTACAATCATTTTTTATAAGTAAAAGAATTCTTTTTTTGGGTTAATAGTGAAATGATTAATTAAATAATTAAGCTTTATTCCCACATTTTGGTAAATACCTTTGTGAATAAAAGTTTGTAGAACTAATTTTTATTTCTATAGCAATTACACAAATTGTTTTTTCGCGTGTAACATATAACCACGACCCTCTAACTTTGCTCCTGTTAAACAAATTGGCACAAAAATTGCAAACAAGTTGTGTATTGGCAAAATCGCTGAATAATGATATTCAATTTTCTACACCTACTCAAGATGCAGTATGGTCATTTGTCATAATGGTTATAATCATAGTTTGGCAAAGGAAAATATCAGTACCTCATCGTCAACACTGATTTTTATTTTACAGATTTTAGTAATTAACTGGAACGAGGACGGAACAATTTGTTGAGCAAGTGTGTCAAGTATACCTTGATTTGCCACTTCAAATTTGAAAAATAACACTGATATAGATTTATCGAGCGATCAAATTAATTTGTAATCGAGTCATCCATGGATTTGAATCCGTATGTCTTTTCCGATTGATACGTCGTATTTCAAACTGTGTTTATTGGAACGTGGAGTTCAAGTAATGACATACGATTTCGGATTCATGGATTAAAATGTAATCAACAGTACAATAATCTATCAGACTATAGTGCAAGGGCAAAATCAAAACAAAAATATGTCTGAAATACTCCACCTTAAAATTGGTATTTTATATAAAAATTTATGTTTGCACAAACATTAATGTTTAAAGAGTTGAAATATGCTGTGATTAATACAATCGTAGTCACCCATCAACATGACACTGCAGGAAAAGCATGAGCTGCTAATGGAATGTCTCTCTTCACTCTTTTGAAACATTAATTAATCGTTTTGTCACACTGATAAACTCAGAACTTTTCAGCGAAATTTGACATTTATTAAAGCAAAACCACCAGAATGTTCATATTTGACCACAAATTAATGTTTTCGGCTAATTTAAATTGTATTGCAAAAATATGTTTATTAGAAAAACAATGACATAATTCTGGTTACCGATTTTAAACTGATTCATTAATAACATTTGTAATTTTTTTTAATCAAATAAAACCAACGATCTGCTAACAACACCAAGATATCTGTGAATACAAATGAAACTCTATTAACTATCTATTAACTAAACTTACATCTTCACAATAAATAAAGTTATATCTAAATGCACTTTATGACACAATACAAATGTCGTACGGTAGGTTAAAATACCCCTACCGTAAATAACTACAGGTCCTTATAAATGATTGTCCCATCACAGTTGGCGTTGAAAACTCACACAAATTTTGGATGTGCCTATAGCCTCGCAACGTTAGACAAACTACTCGTAGTAGACAGATTTCCACTACCACCGGTAGCGCCACCTATCAGCGATACTAGTCTCACTCATGTTATGAGGCTTGCAGCACATTCAACTACGTCACCAACGCCTACTGCGATAGGACAATCATTTAAAATGATGTATTTGCGTGATGTATTTTAATTGTAAGATTTTTTTCAATTTTACGGTTATGGAACTAAGAGTTACTGAACTTACTCTTGCAGCTTATTTTGATAGATCTCCAATTTAATAGAAATTTAAAATAATCGATATAAAATATTTTTTTTTTACTATCGGTAAATTATATTAGGCTACTCTAAATAATAGACAAAGTTAGTAGAAAGCACATTTGTATGGTAACCAGTTATCTCAAGTAATTTGTTTCGATTTACACTTCTTTGTGCTGTCGAGACACTATAGTGGATTCCGTGAAATACTGTGCTATAAAGTAGTTGCATAGCGTCTGCAGCCCTTAAGCCATTAAGTGCTTTAAATACAAATTGTCCATCAAAATTTGCATTGAGACCACTTGATACTACCGTAAGCGCCATCCAGTGACCCTATTTGCGACAATCAGTTAATAACGAATAGAGTTAGGTCAGGTTACTGGAACTATTTTCTGGTTTTTAAAGGTGATTTTAAAATACATAATTTTGTTTCTAGGTTTTATTATTAGTTAGTGATTTATGTAAATTTCTAAAGTTACAAATAATGAAGGTGTATCTATCATTTTCAAATAAAACAATATCATATGAAGAGCAATACATCCGGTGTTGATTGAAATTTATCCTCAATGTAGGCGTTGAAAAATCGATTGTGAAAGCACCACGGATTATAGATCACGGATCACGGTTTAAATCTAACCTTACTTTTTGCGTTGTTTGTGTTTTTACTCCGCAGATTGACGACTGGTGCGTTCACAAACAGGAACGTGAGATACAGAATTATTCAAAATAAAATACAAAGCAACAATAAGAGAAGATCACTGAAAGTATAGAAGAACAGAAAATATCTAATATCATTTTAAAATTAATTGCCGATGCATTTTTTGTGATTGAAACGAAACAAGATGGAAACTTATATTTACTTCACTAATAACTTTTATATTCTTTAAATTGAACCTAACTATGTTTGTGTGGTAAAAGACGAATTGTACAATAAAAAACTCCAGAACTGAAACTTAGGTTTATAAATATTTTAGCAGAAACTTCAGAAATGATAAGGAATCTAATACAGCAAGATAACTATGATGACTATGATTATGGTAAATATTATAGAACAACGATCTTATGATGATTCAGTTGGAAAAATTTATACCTCTTTTATAAAATGATATTCATATTTGTAGGTGAAATAATAGTTCTTCGGTACATTAAAGTTTCATTTTCCCTTTTTGTCATAACTTAACTATCAAACATCGTCTAAAATTACAAAAACCAAAATAAAATAAAATCTCATCCAATAGGATGACGTAAAATGCACAATAGTGTATAGATCTCATGTTCAACATGTGTACGACAATTAGTTACTTAAGTTACATAAAAAAATCAATGTAATTCCCTAAGATTTAGGCATTTGGCGCCACTTTATTACATACAGCTATCTGCTTTTTGTACATACTAGTATAGAAAAAAATACTAACAAAAAAAAAATGTATTTTAGTGTTGCTAACTTTCCATAATAAAAACACAGAACTCTTATTCCCTTTGCAAAGAACTACTTCTGTCATCTGTTATTCGTGTTTTTATAATACCCATTCCTTACTTTTCCGCCTTCACCCTGCCCAATAAATTATAAAATTGTTTTAAAAAGATTATGCATTTCATGAAATATGCGAAAATTTTGATTTAAAAACGAATTATATAATAAATAACAAAAGCAAGCATATCTTTTAGATATAGCTGTTCCAAATTCACATAATATAACACAGACATATAATACAAAAATTAATAAATATTTAGAGCTCTCCGTTGCTATGAGAAATCTTTGGTGTTTAGAAAAAATTTCGATTTTACCACTTGTAATTTCAGCAACGGGAATAGTACCGCAATCTCTTTTTAAAAATTTTAAAATTCTGGATTTAGGGAATACATTGGTAGTTGAAATTCAAAAAGGTATATTATTATACTCATGTCACATCGTAAGGAAGTTCCTTAACATTGACACAGACCATAATAAAACACAACAAAGTCAAAATGTGGAGGCGAGATGCCGGTAATTATGTTGACTAGCACTGCACTATTACTTGATAGTAATATCCGTAATAGTGTATGTACTCCGGCAAAATTGCCGTGCCGCCGGGTGGTGAAGTGTTCAATAGTTATTTATCATTCTATATATTTAAAAATTTGTTCAAAACATTTATTTCACTGTTTTCTTTCCAATTACGAACTTTTTATCCGCAAGTCAGATTCCTGAATAATTTGTTTTATTTTTCTTCCAATTCTCATGGTCTTTATTTCTCTTTGCAAATTCTTTATTCTTTCTTTCATTTTTAGAATTCATATTTACAATTAAGAAAAAAAAATAGTCAACATAATAATTACAAAATATTTTCTGATCTATGATTGCAGTCCACCATAATTATTGTATTTAATTTATTTAAAAAGACTATTTTAAAATAAATAAGTATTCAACTGGTCTGTACACCATATACCAACCTCAGCACTAATTCGTTCAGAGTTCTATTAAATTCATCTTCAATTTGTTCTTTAAAATTTTGATGGTAGTAAAAATTTTGATTAATAACATGTATATCATTATAACTCAAGTCTAAATTATTTATGTCGTTTTGTATCGTGTTGTTTGGTGTTGAATTATTTTGATAACCGAAAGAGTCATTATGATTTGGTAAACTTTGTAAACTTTGCGGTTCAACAGAATTTTCAACTAAATTATTAGAAACTTCATTATTGTCAGAATAATTAATTGACAATTCTAACTTTACATCATTTTTGATCTTTTCTAAAATTGCCGAAGGGATATAGTTTTTCTTCATAATGGCTCTCCTCTGGTCAGCTAAATTTTGAATAGTAACAGGAAACTGGGGGTACTTACTTTGGAACGCTTTAAATAAATCAAGCCTGTAAGTACTCACAACATCCTGCAGTTTTGTGATCCGAAAATATTCCCGTATAATGAAAATATTCATTTCCATAATAATTATATTAAGAATTCATAGCAAGAAAATAAAATCTAGAAAAAATTATAGATAGGAGATTTAATTGGAAATTTTCAATTTTTGAATTAATTTGGGGGAATTACAAAATAGTCGATAATGGTCAAGGTAAATTTGGAATGTACATCGCCACCAATAAAGTTTTGTCGAAACTACTAAGCCGAAATTTACTAACTTTTGCCTAGTACAACGAAACTAAATTTACTGTCACTTAAAGTTATGTTACGCGTAGTTCATCCGAAATACCAACTTCAACTGATGCAAACCATCATAAATTTAATAAAAACGTTGCTTTTTTTCCAAATGAAAACATCCAGCAATATTTGTTGTTCTATCCCTAAATCCTCCACCGTCTTTTTACAAAAAGTTGTAGTTCTTTAAAATGCTCATAGGATTAAGATTTCCACCTTCATAACGTCACTTGTATTCTAAATACAAGTGAATTACTGTATTATCAGGGGAAATGGAATGACGAACTTCAGCCCTGGAAGCCAGTGGTGTAGGAACTAGGGTGTCAACTTATGTGAAAAGAATGAATGGGTCTGATAACTGATAAGTTGTTGATTTCAGCCAGTAGCTCTATCGTCGGATAGATTTCCAATTACTGGTCGCTCCTTAGTTTAAATAAATAGGTTAGCCTCTCTCAAAACTGAAAGTTTGTAGTGATAGTTTCTAAGGAACCAGTCACCACTCTTGGGACGAGCATTTTATTTTGACAAGCAGAACATCTTCCATGCTGTCATTGTAGTACAACCTACATCAAAATCATAACGCAAAACCTGAAAGCTGCAATTGAACGGCTTTAATCGTTCAAAATGTGCCAGTTGTGGAACTCTAACGTAACTTTTTACCCCCTAGCTCCTACACCACTGACTCCTAGGTTCCAAAGATTCAAAAAATTTAGTCCTTTTTATTTTCTAAAAATTATATCCTACTATATGCTAAAAATATAGGTCATTGTTCACTTTAACTACTTCTGGAATTTTCCCGTTTTTTCTGGCTAGACAGCCTCAGGCGTCCTCCTGCATCGTTTTCCATCACTCAAACCTTGTGCAAATGAATTTTCCTTACCCTTTAGTTATACTAAGATATTGGCGCGACCTTGACACGATCTTGAAACACAACAAGAGAGAAAAAAAGGCATTTGCACAAGGTTTGAATGGTGGGAAACGATCTAGGAGGACGCCCTGAGGCTGTCTAGCCAGAAAAAACGCGAAAATTCCAGAAGTAGTTAAAGTGAACAATTACCAAAATATAATCGACAAATACGTGTTTCTGTATAAATAGCACCTACATCTTTCGTGTCTTGGAACGCCTATTGATTAAGTTATTGCAACGACCCTTGTCATTTGGTCCCTCGGACACCGTTTCGACGAGTCGACCGGCTTAGAGCGATGTGTTGGAGGTTGCGATTAAGTGGGTAGACTAAAGATAGTTAATAATGCATAGTCCCTGTAAATAGGTAGTGAAGATGTCTGAATCGTCAGCAGTAAGAAGTCGGTGGTGTGGGCGAGGGGTGAATCAATTGCGGACACATAGCGGGTCGAGCACTCACGCAAACACATAAAGCACACGTCGTGCGTCACATGGGAGGAATTAGAGGTCGCAAGGGCCGTAAGAAAGACCGAATTTACGAGCGGGTATGCCGCCGCGTCTGTTTGAGCGCTCCGCTAACCGCACCGTTGCCTGCCTTATCCCTCACCGCTTCCTTGTTTATTACGGCGAACTGTCTATCCGGCTCTGCTTCCACCTACCTACACTCTCTCGCATACTTTCTGCTAAATACATTACACACGAGAAGTATACTATGTACGAATAATTCACTGGCGCACTTTTCCAACCGTCCCACTTTAAATCATAAACTTGAAGAACGAAAAATCCCTTCTCTACGTAAATTTTCACGTGTTGATGTACGGTGGCCCTACGGCTAAGCAATAATGCTGGTTACTCTGCTCTTTAGCTCAAATTTGCTGAGAAATATGACTCTTGAGCCTGCTTCAAAGCTGAAATGTGTGTTGCCAAACAGACATAAAAGATTTCAATTAGATGGATTCAGAAAGGGACAAATTTTGCGCCACGCATTTTCTGCCCACCGGGAAAACAAGGATCACGTATTTAAGTGGCTTAAAATGCGCTCAGTTAATAGGCGATCAGTTCATTTCTTGGAAAAAATGTTCACGAATGAAGTAAATTTTACCACAAATAAGGGTTTATTTTACAAAAAAAAAATTCCGTCTTCATGTCCTACAAACAATATTTCGACCTCGACGTTATAGCTAGTAACCATGAAAATTTAACTCTTCTCAACCAAGAATTGTTGTTTTTGATTTGGCAGCATTTTTTAGAAATTAATTTAACATAACATTCTCTTTTAGCAGGACAAATGGTCAAAATAACCCGATCAGAATCCTAGAAAACAAAGCCTTCTCAGAGTCAAACATTTAAATTCATTGCAGTAGTTGTAAACAGTTCTTTTAGACGGGTTTTTATTGCCAAAAGCTGAACACGGCCCTTAGATGCATAGTTTCAGTGTGCCAGTGTAACAAATCATAACTCTAAATTTTCTCTCCTCGCAGTTCTTACAACTACAACCTGTAGTTATTAAAACCATAGAAAATAGGAGATGATAGTCGAATGAGTCAGTTTATTGTACAATTTATGGAAAATAGTAATAATGTACTTCTTTATTTAATTACGTAAGCATTTTAATCAAAATACTTGAATTGGTTCACATTTTATTTTAAAAGTACGTTTACTTATACCTTGACAGATAAATTAGACATTACAGAAAAGTTGATTAATTGATTTCAACTGGGGTGCAGCTTTTATCAAAATTGACAATTGCATTGAAGTCTTGTTAGGCACGATGATGACACGCGATAATTTGGAATAGACCCTCTTGTGGAGAACGCAAACCCGCACAAACCCTTCATAATTCACAATTTCTGTAATGGGAACGATGATGACTCGTTTGACTCATGTGTGTAGCTGAAATTATTAACATGCGGTGTTTTCAGCAGCGGAAACAGAATTACTCGATGATTCCATTTATATAATTTGATTTTCTGACTGATTTGTTAATCCAATAATGGAACATCATTGTCCCAATCATAAAATTAATTGTTTGTGCAGTTAACAATAAATGCATAATATGTACAGGCTGTCTTAAAAAAACGGCCCACGCTATAACTTTGCTATTGATGACCCAAATGAAAAAAATTATACAGGAAACCAAATGACTCTAAAAACACTACAAACCTGAGTGAGCATATAATTTTTTTTTGTTCGAGAATTTTCTCCTGTATGAACAGATTTTGATAAATGTCACAACTTGTTAAAACGAAACGTCAAGCTAATTTTAAATGACAAGCGTTCCAACGGTGTAGGGTTTGTATAGCTATAGTCGAATGTGAAAATCTAGGGTGCTATCCTAAAACCACTAAATTGGGAGCAACTTTTCCACTAAAGACAAGCTTGTCAAAAAAGCTTTCGACCAGTGTAATAATAAATACGGGGTGCCACTTGAAAAAAATGAGTTTTTGATATTTTTAGTTTGTTATGTTAAAAAAATCGCATATGCGACCGAGCAGGTTGTTGAGTAAACACTCAACAAATGCAGCAAACATTCAGGAATCAAACATAGTCAATTATTTTAATTTATGTGCAACTATTTGGAAGGTACGAATTTTCGAACGGACCCCTGCAATTCGAAATTCTGGTAGAAAAAGCGCCACAAATCAAAAACGATGGCAGATGGCAGATATAGTCTGTTTTTTAATCAAAGAACCACAACACGGCAATTTATATCCCAAAATAGAGCTGACAACATTGTACACTTTTGACCTAGAGTGAAAAATCTCTACATATAAAAATTGAGGTTATTAGAGATATTAGTAGCGCAGCAAGTTAAAAAAGTTAGTAACAAGTAATAGCAACTAATTTGAGAGTTTAATAAATATCTTACTTTGTGAGGCATTTTTAATAACATGTTCAAATTTTAGATGTGAGTTTGCGTACTTTCGAGGACATTAAAATGACAGCGGTTGGCTGGTATAGCCAATAGATATCATTATATTCCCTAAATTTAGTAAAATTTTATATTTGCAAACCTAAATCAACAAGTGGTGGTTCTTTATTAAAAAACAGACTATAAGTAAAAACGACCTGTATAGATTTGATTCATCATTTAAAAAAAACACAACTTTAGTGATTTTATAAAATTGGGACACTTGCATATATACCGCAATATTTTCCGAATGTGCAGTAGAAACGCAGCTATCATCTAAAAATATAAGTTGATTTCTTTAATAACAAACAAGTTATGGAGCTTTTTCGCAACTCTGGGACACCCTATACCCTATATATTTCTTGTAAAATTTTCATCAGATGAAAGAGGAGAACTCGTGGTTAACGGCTGATACGCGAGTTCTGGGACACCCTATATAATAAAAATAAAAAATGCAATCTTTTCTGTTTTATGCAGTTAATATTCCACTCGCAAAACGATCGATGAAAGATCAACATTTCGTCCGTTTTGCTAATGTAAAATGTATTAAGTATCCAAAGACAGCCATACGTAAGAGTTAATCTTCTGAAGGACCAAGACACTTATATTCTTTCTATGTTTTGATAGCATTTTTATCGATTTTAATTAAAACTTTTGTTTGGAAAGTAAATGAACTGCCGGACTGGCTAATTAATAACGATTTCACGAGCTAGGGTCAACTTTTTTAGAGCTTAGTCTTTGTGTATTTCAAATTGTTATTAAAAGTATTAATCTAACTGTTACCAGTGTATACACAACACGTGTCTACCGTTTCGTTATTAAAATAACACGCCTGTGGTTGCGTTTGCTCATCACGGCTTTAAAAAGTTTATAAATTAAGCTTTAATGCCTGATAAGTTGAGTTCCTGCAATTGTTTGAGCTCACAGATAAAGGAAAATAAATAGGAAAACTTCGTCCATATTTCGGTTTTAATAGAATTTGCAGAAACAGTTAACATAAGTCTAAATAAAGTTGCATCTGAGCCGTTGTGTGAAGCTGGCGACAAACAGACGACCCTGCGATACACGTCCACATAGCAACAACTACGTTAGCTAATACACCTGAAGTTCACATTTACTGCAACCTGCAATTGCAGTTTATGATTATTATCTGATATTCTGTGCACTCTTGTACTATCTAGATTGAGGCAACCGTCGATACAATATACACTATAGCAGCCGTATAACGTACCTACCTACCTAATTTATTTCGCTTTGTTTAGCACAAACGCCATCAACTTAAGTTATTTCTTGCAAAGTGCACACCTACAGATAAAACGAGAGTCGAGACGTAATGAACAATGGGTATTAAAATTTTATTTTGTTGTATTATTGTTGTTTTGGAGCTTCATTTATCATGCTGATACAGTTATCTTATTCGTTTAAACTGCAAAGGTGTTCCCGTAATATCAAGTTTTACTTTCTTCCCTCACAAAATTGATGCAAACATTTTTATTACGTTTCATTCCAGTGATCTACACACGTTCTCGACATATGCTAATATTTTTAGATAAATGTGTTTGACGTTGTTATTTGAACTGGTGGTGCTTTATGGAGATATAAATATTGTGTTGTTTATTTAGGTTTTGGTCAAATAAATTTTTAGAAAGCGTTGTAAATCACTTATTTCGCTTTTGTGTAAGACCTCCTATTGCTTTGGCAGACTTCTTCTGGACCATAAATACGAATATAATAGCTATTATATTCCTGGTTTTATTTTCTAAAATAAACTTGTATGAGTAATATTTTTTATGTCTTTGGATAATTATTCTGTTTCAAGATACAAATTCATATTGGGCCTTTAATCGTAAAAAAGTGCCATGTAAATCATCCAAATTAAACAACTTAATTTGTTTGCGATTATAAAAATTTATATTAAATTTTCCAGTGGGTTTATTCCTTTACTCGCTGTTTCTAAATAATAAAAATGCATTATTCCGTAAACTCATATATCTTTTTTGTAAAGGGATTAATGTCTTCATATCGAACTCGTTCTTTTCTCTACCCGACTGCTTCTTTTATCTTTCCTAACGCCAGATTTGTCAAATGGTTTGTATTTCTTTAGTTAACACGAAAAATATTCGCCTGGTTTTTCTTGTAATTATAAAACTTTTTTCGCACTTATGACGCCCAAAACTGTTTATACTTTACTGCTATTACAAATAAATAATGATTTTACGCCACATATAATAAAGAAAACATAGCTGCTTTAGTCTGATGAAATATTATGTTGGTTATATTCTGACTCTATTGTTTAGATTCAAGTTTCCAAACGAATCTCTTAAGGCTTTCTTGCGATCTCTTTGGAGGTCAGCCAAATTCTTGTCAGCTGTACATATTCATACAAAAAATGTAACTGTTTTTCAGTAATATATTAATTTTTGATATTATTGTCTTATTACAAATACAAGTTTTATAAATATCTGGAGGATGTTGTAATTTTTAGACTGTCGATCAAAGTTCGTTAAAATCCGTTAGTCATAAGGAAATGTAGAAGTGTATTTGGTTATCAGTGAATGCTAATAGATTGTTTGGAACGAATTAGTTTTAACAGAAAAATTGTTTGGTTGGGACAGCCTCAGATCTCAACGGATTGTTTCTAAATCTGAACATTGTTGTTGGATTAGTAATTTTGGCTGTTGAAGCTAAAGCGAATATGAGTGTTTGAATGAAATGGGGATGTATGAATAAAAAAGTAAGAAAGTTGCAGTAAGTTGAGGAGAGAGAGTGTGAATCAAAGACTGAGTAGAGTTAGAACTTATAGTCAACAGTAATCCGAGTGAATGGAAATTATAAATCATCGTTTACATTAAAGTTAATGATATAAATTCAGTGTTCGAAATTTATTAAACATCCTGACAAGAGAAAATTTGTAACAATTTTTCAGAAGTGGGATCGAAAGAAAAATTTGTCACAATTAAATCAGAAGTGGGATTGAAAGAAGAAATTAATTTGTAACATGGGGATTAACTAAATTCATGCCGAACCCTAAACTTTGCCACAAATTTGCTCGAATAGAAAATTAAGTGAAACGTTGAAACTAGTTCGATAAACGTTATTTCAAAGGGGTGGGAAGTTTTTTTTTTGCTCAATTTTTGCGGGCCTCCGATTTTGACATTCTAATACTTAGAACAAATCTTGAACAAATTTTTAATTAGTACTCGTACATAGATAATTGATCAAATATTTTACCAAACTTGTCGGTATACAAATTATGGTTGAATGTCAAGTAGGTAATAAAAAAAAAAATTGCAATTCGAATACATCAGTGATTTCCATTTAATAGACTCCCACAAATCCGTGCGGCCAATTTAAGGTATTACGGTCACTTTTGGAAATGTGCACCGTTTTTCCAATCTTCATAATAAGAAATATTTATTGAGTGGTCATAACAAAAAACAGTGTATTTTAACGTGAACTATTTAAACAACCTGAAAAATATTCTCAGTCGCTAACTAATATGTTTTGATATTGTTGATTCTGAGATAATCTAGTGTCAACAGATACGTCTACTCGTGTTAAATCTCTCTTACAGAAACATCTAAATACGTAAGCACAACGATGATTGTCTCAATATGCGTTTCTTTTGTTCTTCTTAAACTTATTTTAGGACTTTGTCTTGTTATCTAAGAATTTTTCATTTTTCATTTACATATCTAACTACGAGTAAGTATTCTTTCGAGGAATAATAATAATATTTGGTTTGTTATCCATTGATTCCTCAACCAACCTTGTTCGACGCTCTATCATATTTAGTATGTTTATTTCGATTGTTTGTTGTGTCATTGGTGTATTTAGCTTAGTTTTTGTTACCTTAGGATGTTGTAGGCAGGTTTTACTTTTCTTTTATAGATTCTTGCTCTCGCTTCGTGAGTATTTGTTATTCAGAAAGCGAAAGCAAAAATCTATAAAAGAATTTAAGTTTACATACAGTTGAAGCATCTGATATGAAGCTAATACCCATCTGTGATTTATGTTATGAAATTCAGACAAATTAAACCATGAAACCTCTTTAATTGCAAATTAATATATTGTTTCGAGATTAGAATTACATAAAGGACAAAAGAATCATAAAATATGAGTTGTAAGTACACACCATAGTGAAACTTTCTCAAAATTGATATATGAGCGTGTTGCTATTAATTTTAATGTCACAATATGAAAAGTTGAACAGGACCAACAAAAACTTTCAAAGTAAAGTTGTGAATATTTTTTACGCTGAGAATAATGTTGAAGAATGAATTAAAATGTTATTACAGCCACCAAATTAATTTGAAGACTATAGCTTCACTGGAGACATCTTTGGCGTCCTCTAACGAACAATTTTTGCCACATATAATATTATTGAGGAGCTGAAAATAAAACTATTAAAAATTAGTTTCAATGTTCTTTCCGACAACAAATCCTGAATCATGAATCCTTTACTATTTGTTGTCTCTGTAAAACAACAAATGCATTTGATGTAGGCTGTGATGGTTTATCTAACATTTTGCACAGAATATAAAATGGACCTACCAGTAAAAACCTTTTTTACCATGCTAGTAATGTTAAATACTATAGTTATACTAAGGTTAGTGTGTAACATTAAACCGCACTATGCTCTTGTAACTAATACATTTACTGAACTAACTCAAAATGCTTGATTCTCTTGAGTTTTTTCACAAAATTGGAAGCTGGATAGCCTCGGCGTTCACGTGTTGGAGCAGTCGTTGTTAATGACTATTGGCAAATTTAATTATGGTCTTGTCGCAGTATATTTACCCATTCAGTAGGGACAGCTAGGGTCGGCACCTTTGATGTTTCGTCAGCCAGATTTTTTAATTACATGGCGGTATTGGCGGTCCTTGCTAGAAAATGCCATAGATGGCAACACCATCGTTCGCGGCAATTTCATTCATTGCACTCAGCCAGACTTGAGTTCTGAGAGAAAACGCCATATGCATTGAGTTGGTGAACGACAAAGATGGACAATTGGAAAGATGCAAAAGTGCGCTACGGAGATTTTTCTATTTCTATGCGTCCGTTTTCACCATCGGTTCTACATGGTTGGTTTGCGGCAAATAGAAAGGAACTTAAGAAACGGAAAGAAATTTTCTTTCTATCAAGATACATGGTTCCAGTACTGATCTCTAAAGGTGTTTTTTTTTTTTTAATTTGGCGTCGAAGTTGTTGTTGGAGAGGCGGTTGAGTCCGCACCACTCATATCATGTAAAGGCGTAAGATTTAAACAGCTGATCCGTGATCCGTATAGCGCATTCACAATCGAGTCTTCAACGCCAACTTCGACGCCAAATTTTAAAAAACACCCGTTGTAATATAGAAATCAGGGCGTGAAGGCGCCAAAAACAGCAGCGCCACGCTACGAGCATCTTGTAAAGGACCGCCTCTGCGAAGACATGCGTATTCGAATTTGGCGATAACCGAAACAGCTCCGTGTCCCTACTGAATGGGTAAATCTACTGTGGTCTTGTCAACAGTCTTGGCATTAAGGCCCTTCTGGAGGTCAGCGTTGAAGCAGAACCAAGGTGCATCAACGATGTCCCTAGTACTTTATTTTGTAACCGCTGAATAATTTTACTGATACAGCCCCAAAACTGGATACCATAGGTCCAAACGGGTTTCAATATCTGCTTATATAGGAGCGGTCTATTACATGTTGACAAAAGGGAGTTGCGATAGTATCATGTTCAAGGTTAGGAATGTCAGTGCTATGCAGTAAGTGGAGTACTGGATCTACCACAGTACTTGAGGTACTCCTGCCGTAATTTCTTTCAAGTCAGAATAGACTTCTTCTTGTTTTATTCTGAAACATCTGTCTGATAAATAGGATTTTCTAATAGTTGTGAGTATTGATGCGCCAGAAGCATATTAAGCTTGTGAAACAGGCGTTTATGCCACACTTTATCAAAGGCCAGGGCCACATCTAAGAAGATGGTGGCGCACACTTTCTTTTCTTCTAAAGACTTCTCAATAATATCTGTGTTTCTATGAACTTGAGTTGAGTGTCTTTTTCTGAAGCCAAACTGATGGGAGGGAATCAGGTTCTCTTATTCTATTCTTGGCTTCAGTCTCTTAAGAAGCAAATTTTCCCAGAATTTCGAAATGACAGGAAGTAAAGAGGTGGGTTTTGTACGATTTAACATCATGGGGAAGTTTGTCTGGTTTAGGTATCATCGTGACCTCTACTATTTCCCACATCTCTTCGCTTCCAAGATTTAATTATTTTTTGTTTTTTTTTTTTTTGGTTCTTTATGGTTTTGTTTTCGATTTTATTTATTTTATTTTATTTAAAAGAAAATCATAGAAATCGATATACATGCCTAATATTGACTAAGATTTGAGATTACGACTTAAGTCTTCTTCCATTTCAATCATTTGTCTCCACAGTACAGATATAAGTAAGAATCCGCAGTAAATACTTTACTAAAAATGCATCACTGTCGTATATCATTATTTCCACGATTATAACTTCTGTATATTGTCCAACTTTTCAAAAGCTATAAGAAACGTGTCAAAAACTGTACCTAAAAGGTTTTTCATCAAACCTGTACGGAGTTATTTTCTAGCAAATTCATATATACTATGATACTACGAGTCGACTATTTTCCGATAAAGCAAGAATATCAATAAATAGACCGCATCTGATTCAAAGTTGATTTTTGTTTTATTTTACATCGAGTTATTTATTTTGAGTTCCAATTTATATTTTTCCATTTTCTATATACCTACTCAGATAAACTAATAGTTTATTACTCAACGAGCGTATAATGAAGATAACATCCATACCTGCGAGTAGAATACCTACTATACTTTTTCAATGACAAACGAATTTTTTAATTTTAATTTTTTTTTTTTCAATTTTGGTTTCTTTTCAATTCTTAACTTTTTACGTTGTAAGATTAGCATTTGTTTTGAACTGTCTGATAGAATGAATATACACATTTAAAGATTAACTCAAACTTTATAGCGAAATCTAATACCATCACATTTCGTTGTATTAAAAATAAACAAAACATTTAAGCAAATGCATTTTTTTATTAATTCTTGCCATGAATTGACTAAAGTGACAGCAAATCTGCAATTTTAAATCGATTTTAAAATGTTTCATTAGTGTCATGTTAGCTACGAGTATATTTATTTTTTTCAGCATTTTTAAATTAAAGCATATATGTAATAAATGCAAAATAGAAAAAATAGTAGGTATATTATACATACTCATTTATTAAGCCATGAAACATAAGACTCCTCGCTACAAATCGTGCAACAATATAACGTATAGACTTTTACTCGATTATTTAAAACATATGGCCTTTTTAAACTGTCTTTTAACGTTTTCCATATAATTTGTTTGTCAACCTAGTACTTTATTTAAAAAATTATAATAAATAAAGTATGCAGATTTTAATGTTGTGTAGCTAAATAACTATACTCTAGGGGACGACGACTCGAAAAACAAAATATATTATCCGGCCCTCCATCATATATAAGATTCTGCTTTCTAATATGGAGCTAAATTGTTCTGAAGTAAAGTTATTACAGGATTGGCAAATTATCTCTGGATTGCTCGGTTTCCCGCAAACTTTGGGAATTTGTGAGAGTCGTTGGGCTCCAATGAAATCCATTTGGCGCTACGCTACACTCTTTCTTGAAAGGAGTAACTATCTGACACCCTCCATATCTTTATGTCCGCCTTCACTTCATATGCGAAATTTAAACGCGAGCTTAACAAATGAGATTTTTTTATCGCTCGTTACCACACAGTCGATATTCCGTTTAATTATGTGAAACATGTTGTGCAGTTCTCTCGCTAATAACAATAAAATCTAATGCGTGCAATATAGGGCGGAAGTGCCGGACACGTTATTGCCTTAGTATTGACAAGTGAAACGATAACAAGGCTGGATATAAGGGAAACATGCGTGCAAAAACATACCCCTTTGCGTGTTCCGTACGCGTATATGCGAATTGTCATGAACATTGCGGAAAATATAGGGGATTATGTTGATGGGGTGAATACGTAATTTCCCAAATTGACGGTTTGTTTGTCTATACATGCAAATTCTCAGTGATTACGTCGAAAATGAATTTTACTATAACCATCATTAATTAATGACAGAATTATACCGGTAATACCCTTACAAAGATCGTTTCTGATGACATTTTGCCCCGTCAAAGGGCACAGAATTGTGCGACGCTTCGCTACGCTTTTAATGCAAACAAATAATTTGGTTTGTGTGCTCTCGTACGGTTGAAAATCGACTGAAAAAAGCAATATTTGTGCCCATCAGATAGTGCAACCGAAAACTCGAACGTGCATCGTAACATACAACGTTCTCGTGAGAATATGCATTTTGCGTGGTCGAAACAATATTTAGCAGGGGGAAAACTGCAATGTCTGTTATTTCGCGGCCATTTGTGAATTTTAATGTCAGACCGCACATACAAATTTAATTGTCTGCCAGTATGGTTTATCTTAACTTTTATAACGTGTTTATTGCTCACTTCACAAAATACAAAAGGATCTAACAAAAACGACGAAACGGTTTCCGGAATGGAGCAAGAATGCAGGAAATTATCATCGCGTTATTTCTGATGACCTTGTTTTGTGCCGAATGCAAGATAAACAGCCTGCAATAATAATATATTTAAGGCGTAAACACTTTAATATTCTAGGAGCCGTAAAACGTTTGCAAAGGAAATTTATTACGGCTTGGATATAATTATGCATATCATTTGTAATCACGGCACCAGGGACAGTTTCGCTATCTATAAAATTATTATAATACACTATTTAAACGTAAATAAGGATAATTTTCGTTTAAAATTATGTCAAATACTAATTATCATAGAACTCCATTTATCTAGGTTAACGTTATTTCAGCAGTGGGATTGTTTTAAATCTCTATTGTAGTGCACACGATCGACAAAAAATACATTGTAAAATATTTTGACCACGTAAATTTAAAATTACTACGAAAGATGTAACATTCAATAAGATCGAAAGGAAAAAACGGAAACTGGTTGTAGTTATTTAAAACATTCAAAGGAATTAAAAAAATATCTGATACGATCAGTTTATTTTGGTTATTTCTCATAGTGATATATGTCGGGTGTTTATTTAAATTGCCCGTCAAAGTTGGCGTTGAAGAGTCGATTGTGAACGCACCACTCGTCAGTCTGCAGTGTAAAAACACAAACAACGCAAAAAGTGAGGTTAGATTCAAAGAGCTATTCAGTGATCCGTAATGCGTGGTGCGTTCACAATCGACTCTTCAAGGCTATCTTTGACGGGAAATTTAAATGAACACCCGATATAAATAAGAATAAATTCAAAATGTCTACAAGTGATGGTTAAAATATTACCTTCATTGGAAAACATAACATTTTGCTACTACTATGGATACGTTCACGACAGATTTAAAATAAAAGGCTTCAGTTTCTTCCGTGCGCAAAAGATTGTAAATTAAAAATATGAACCTACAGTAAGTAGTTTTTCCAATTTCTATAATAATATGAGCAAAATGTGTGTTTTTTATTCGAATTTTACGTAAGTAAATAAATCATCGGCAAATATTTTCTTAATTTAATTTGTTACGTTATTTTACATTTTTAAAAACAATTTGGGAAACTTGATTTTGCTCCTTCAAGTTTCATAATTAATATCAGTAAAACTCATCAAATTAGTTATTAGGTTTCAAGAAGAATTACTACATCTACCTAAAATATATCCCGTCAGAAATATGTTTCAGGCACTTTCTTCGGGAAGTGTAGAAGGTTTAATTAATTAACAAAGTTGTAGTAATACGCATTAAATCATTCCACTTATTAAGAACGCAGGCTTGTGAAATTTTTCCTTCGTCTTTGCAAATGCAAAAAATAATTTTTAATAACAACACAATTTTTATGGTCGATTTATAACATGTAGATTTCTGATAATCACCAATAAAGGAAGTATAAAAGCATGTTTACTAGGCCATAAAATATTTAAGTTATGATCAAATCAGTAGGAAAGTAGCGATGCCGTAAAAGATACAATCAAACAAAACACATTCAATTTGCAAAAACAACCCTCTTTATAAAACAGCCCTCGAAACCGCGCAGTTCGGATAGGGTTACAATGATTCATTACTTCCCAGTATTTGATGAATCATGGAGTTGATATCTAATGACAAATTGATTTCAGGATCGTTTCAACATTTGGCAAAGCACAAATAAAGTCGAATATAATGATGTCAAGGGAAATCTATGCATTAATCCTGGAAGGATTGATTAAAAATTATTTTCTTTAAGGTCTGCGGTTATTCTAATTAAAGTTATTTAAATAAATGTGTGCGGACTTTAATTTTGTTTTTTGTTACCATTGTCAAAAGGTATTACTTGTAATCGATAGATATTATGAATTAACAAAAAACTAGCAGTTATTGAAAAACTCAATTAGAAGTTACAAAGACAAAAATGTGCTTTAACACTTTACCTTACTTTATAATGTTCACTAAATATTGAAGGAATTGTGTTTTCTGAAAGTTTTATATTTTCAATGATGAAAAGTAAATTGCAAAATACATACATATATTTTGTTTCGCAGGAGAAAAAACGTGTCGTTTTTTTTTTAATACAAAACAGCAAAGCTAATAAACAAGAGTTTTATATTTTCAATAGAAAAATTAAATTGCAAAAGAAATATATGTACTTTGTTTCGCAAGAGAAAAAAAGTCCTTTTCTGTGACTAGCTATTGGTTCTTGTTCTCATTTAAATGTGTCTTAAACACACAATTGTGTCTTTGAGAAATTTCTTAAACAAGGAATATTGATAACATTTTCTAAAAAAACTACGAAAGAGCCAAAACATTCGTAACATCATTGTAAAAACTAACATTGGACAGATTTAAAAAACAATGATTGCATCAGCTCTTCCAAATAGAAGTCAAAAAATCGAAAAATGAAATGAAGTAATTTAAACTTTAACTAATGAAATGGACCCACTGGGGTGTGGCCTTATGAAGGAACTGTCTGAAACCCATATTATGTTGATTTTATTTGAGTAGTATTGGCAGAGCAACTAAAAGAAAACCATATTGCTTCAAGGATGTGAGATGAATATCTAATATTTATTGTGCAAGAAGATATAGAAGATATTCAAAAAGGAGTTCTACATTTTATTGTTATTGAACTATTATTATTCCTAAAATAATTAAACTGAAGCATCACATCACATCACATAGGAATCTTGTGACAAATTATAAAAAAAACTTTTGTTATAAACTGTTATTACCTTGTTGAGTAGGGTCAATCTATTTATTAGGATCTTTGAATTATAAAATACTTAAAATAAATGACGTTTAAGTTGAAGGCAGAGTAGATCAGTTGGGTATTTAAAAATAAAGTATGAAATGTTTTTATAAATACGTGTTATCAAAGTGTTAAGACATGAACAGAACAAGTAGGTCAACAAAAGTATTTTTCATAATCCAATGAACTGCTGGCTAACTTAATGTATTAAGCAAATTTTAATTTCTAATGAGACAACATATTTTGCAGCAGACTGCGGTGAGCATATTTTAAGTGAAAACGTGAAATGTAGCATGCTTTCAATTTTATGAAAAAATATTTCCTACTTCCTACTATAAATCAAACCTCTACAAAAAAAACTATGTATTTTTACAAATTTGCATAAAACTTGAATGTTTCAGTAAATATTTCGCTAGTTGCTAGCCAATATTTCGCACAAAAGTGTCTGTGACTGAATTTTTTATGCAAAAACATTTATGGCAAAATAAAGCAAAATGAAAACGCTGGATTAAAAGTATTTCCGATTATTCTAGATACGATCTGGCATAAAAATTTGCTTACTTTTTTCACACACGTGACTGATATTAATATCGCTAAAATGAATCGTTTAATTTTGAATTTATGTCTTTATCGTCTCTTAATTATCCTTAAACACGAGGGTTCTAAATTGCAAGCCGCCCCATATTTTTGTTTATTTTGCTTAAGCATTAATTAATGCAGCACACGCTAAGATAACAAAATTTCTAATTATTACCAACATTGTATCTATGCATAGGTACATGCTAATAATATCTGTTAATACATCGGTTGACACTTTCTGATACATTACATAAAATTAATTAAATATCAATAGGAGTGCTCTTTTTACAAGTAGGGCCTGTTTAGTAATGCTTCGTTGTCTCCACATTCCTCATTAAATTATGAGCAACACGTTAAAATAATATGACGGATGTTCGTTTCCGTGGACCACCTGTATATTATTTGAAATATACACATGTTTACAGTGTAAGGTTGAAAGTACTGGTTGAAGCACTGGAGCACAGTTTTTGACGGAATCCGTTTTTAGATCTCTCTGCTAGGACTGCTGATGTTTGTGAAGAGTAAAACAGATTATTATGAAAGTTACATTTTTTTGCAATTTCAGTCAAACCAAGAGGTCGATTATATTTTTATGTGCTTTTTAGTAGCTGCAGACAAAAGCTGGAACTAGATTTACAAACAAATAAAAAATTAAATGTTACGTAAATAAATAAAGAAACAAAAAATATATAATTTGTGTTTAAATGATATGTAGTCTGTTTCCCCGCCTGGAGGATTTGAATTTTTATCTATTTATCAAAGAGATGTTACAAATGTTGCAGTATCGGTTTTACATTTTTGCCCTTGGAGGTGTTCTGCATAATTTAATGAAAAAAATTGTAGAACGTGTTTTAGTGAGGGTGACACAAGATGTTTTATTGGGCGTAAAGAGTAACGTCGTACAAAAAGACGAATGGCTGTACTAAAATAATCGTATACGTCAAAACGAACGTAGTAGAAAATAATAAAATATCTACCAACAAATAAACCGCGTTTGATATCGGAGCCCTGAGAAATAAATGAATACGAATGGGTCATGTAAGCTAAACAACTTTTCTTATACTTCTAGTGGCCGGCGTAGCGTTAGTTCAATGGTATTGCCAAATTTATATCACCTCTATTTTTTACGACGCTGTTATGCGACCTTAGTACAGCGAAGCCATGAAAAAAACATGAGAGTGACTCTATCTTATAAAAGTTACGTAATTTCCTTTACTCTTGATGCCGGGGTACTTTTATTAGGTCTTTGGTGACTCAACTTACAACTCTATTATAATTTCACGTTGTACCAAGTATGAAATATGCAGCAAACGACGCTGCATAATATGCATTACTTCCATTCAAATCGTCGCTGTTCCCCGTTCTTCGACAATAAAAATTGCACACCTGTATAAATTATGCCAGTATCTAAGGTTACATGTCGGTCCCTAATGTCTTATACAGCAATTTAATTTTGTCGGCGACGAAATTTAACCGTCTTACATTTTGTTAGAGTTCTCTCAGTTGAATCATTTAATTCCAATATCACAAACGTAAAAAAATGTTTACTTTATTCATTACATATCATATTTTTTAAAAGTTGTTATTGTTCTATACACTAAATAATGTAAGAAGTTCCATGTCAAACGTGACAGTGGCGGTAATGCACGTGTAATTTCATTAATAATAAAAATTTTGAGCTAATACAAATTTCGATTTGCAACACAAATGAAAAGTGGATGCCAAATAATAGTAAGTATATTATGTTATGAGGAGCAAAAATGAAGTTTTATTTGCTGTGGCTGGTAGATTGGCTGCCGAACGCAGTGAGGCAGACAAACCAGCCAAAGCACATAAAACCATTTTTGCTTCGAATAACATATACTATTTTTTCTTTAAACCTTCATAACAAATTATTTAAGACATGTTAAGAAGCCAGGTAGGAATTTCAAATGATTTAGCTAGTTTACTTTACAGCCGCTCATCAGCGGAGATAATAACTTCACGGACGCCCTCAGCGGAGATAATAACTTCACGGACGCTCCTCAGCGGAGATAATAACTTCACGGACGCTGGTCAGCTCTTTAGATGCCATGACAATGAACTGACACTTTAGCATTATCAATGCAGCAGTGCAATGTCATATTTTACGGACGTTTGAAGAAAAACTAGTTTTGAATGTTCCTACTTTAAATTTTTTACCATAAATGTCCATTAGTTTATATTTTTGCGCGTGGGACTTCTTATATTATTTTGAGTATAATTAATAACAAATATTAACAACAAGAGCTAATTTGTTAATTATATATAAAAATACAGTAAAAACCATATAAAATGTTTTTGTATTAGTTTTACCTACTGTATGTTTTGAGTCAGTGTGCTATGTCAAGAAGAAATAAATTCCAATTAATAAAAAAAATTAAAAGAATTGCCTAAAATACCCTAAATAATTTTATATTATTTTTTTTATTATTATAATTAATTATAATAGTCTCTAGCAAGTGCATCTCTCTGAATCTATACAGGGTGGTCCCGATATAACCTGCCAAAAAAATTCTGGGTCATTAGAAGGATCAAACAAGTCTAAAAAACCCCCCTTCGTTAGGTCCAAAATAATGGGGATAAATTAACCCCTATCCACACCCATTCGACGCTGCTGACCACAAAAATACGTACCTACTCAGGAATTAATTGTTGGTGTTTGTAAGGATGACAGTATCTAAGCAACATAGGTACCTGAATCGTTTATGACAAATGTCAAATCTGACAAACTAAATCAAATTAATGACATTTATTGAAAACGCTGTACACTGTGTGCGTTAATTCACCAGCTTATTTAGGTACAAAAGCTGATTTTGTAGACTGAGATGAATGAGTAATAAATAAAGTGGTGTTCCTCAATGTGTAAATAAATGTAGAGGTAGTGTGTGCAAAATTGTGGAAGAACTGTGTAATAAGTAGAGAGCGGATTTATATGCACAAAAAAATAAAAATTAAGCGCTTAAATAAGCATAACATACTGAATAAAAAAGTTTTATTTTAAACAAAAAAGCATTAAAAAGCATAAAAACAAGATAATAAAACACAATTCCTAAAAATGAAAATATAACATTTTTGTATTGCTTATACAACAAAAAACAACTCCTTATGGTTAGAAAACACTACTTGAACTTCAATCTTCTTCTTTGAAACAATGAATGATAAGGAGTTGTTCTAAATGATTAATTGTAAGATTTCTTCGTCGATCATTCAATATATTTTTAAAGTTGGAGAAACTGCGCTCCACATCTACACTTGTAGTTGGCGCAAATTTGAATTTGGGGATAATTGTAGAATCGATGTTTAAGTTTTCCACATATTCGCCTTGTAAAACTCGCGCTATGTCACACAAAATACCAAAACCTGTGTTTTTGTTTAAAACATTGTCGAGTTTCTCAGATACGACACGCCCAACTGCTCCTCTCACAGAGTTAGTTTCTTCTTTAAATTTTTGAACCATATTCACTGAGTCAACCAATGGAACACCTTGTTTTTCTAGTTTTGTTATAGTCTCACATACAAATTCATAATTACTTTTTAGAAAAGCTAAATTCTGTCGCAACTCTTTATTTTTGAAAATATCTATGCAGTTTCTTATTGACTGCGACGGAGCGTCGACAAATTCGGTAACTACTTCTTCAAATTGATTAATATATTGACTATAATAAAATGCGGCCTCTAACCAAGTTCCCCATCTGGTCAAAATTGGTTCTGGTGGTAAAGGTATGGTTGGAAATGTTTCCTTAAAATATTGCACTCTTAGTGGGGCTTTAACAAAAATTTTTTTACCATTTGAAATTAACTTATTTACCACAGGAAATTCTAATCGTATAGTTTCAGCTATTCTGTTTAGTCCGTGCGCAACACATGTACAGTGAATTAATTTTTCGTAAAATATTTTTAAGTTTGTTCCAGCTTTAATCATGTATGCAGCGGCATCCGAAATCATTAGCAAAATTTTGTCCGTTGGTACGGCATTTGGAAGAAAAAAAGACGTAAGACTTTCATTAACAAATCTGGTAATCGAATTACTGTTTGTTTTGGACAATTCTTTGCAACTGACAACATATCCTTTAGTAGGAATATCTTCCTTTAAAATACCGAGAATTAAACTTGCCACGTACCTTCCACAACTGTCTGTTGTTTCATCGACTGCAAACCACATGTAGTTACTTCCGATGCGTTGTTTAATTTTGTTACACACTTCTCGAAATACTGGCTCTAAATAATTTTTACGAAGAGTGCTCTCAGCCGGAACGTGTCTATTGCAATGGGTTTGTAGAAACTGTTGAAATGGGCCTTTATCTAACTTTTTGAATGGTATATTGGACTGAACCATCATCCTACATAAGTCGAAGTTAAACTGAAATTGTTCGTTTTGCCGTGATGTGCTTGCAACAGATTCTTGTAGAGTTTGTTGTTTAAATTTTGAAATCTCGAATTTTTTTCTTCGTTCAACATGAGTGTTGCTTTTCATATGTTGAATAACATTATATTTTTTTTCGCTTTGAATCTAAAATAATATTTTCTGAATACTAGAGAATTAGGTAACTACACAAAAAATACTTACGGTTTTAACGCAAACTCGACAAAATATTTTATTATTTTCAATTATAAATTCTGGAAAATTTTTTATCCACTCATCAGGCGTAGATTTTGGTTTTGGCATTTTTGAATTAAATTTTAAATGAAATGAAACAATGACCTGCACTCTAAGAAGGAATACGAGGGAATCGGTAAATATGGAGCAAATAATTCGCCTAGTGTTATCGTGTTAAACCGGTTTTTCGCAACAACAAAGTGAGAGATGAGTTCCTATAAACCTGGCTGCCACCACATTTCATCAACGACAAACGAGAAATTAATTTTTTTCATTTCTTGCGGCAACGGAATGTTTTCCGTGTTAAAACAATAAAAATTCTAATAAGTAAAGAATGAAAAAATACCTATAAATAAGGAAAAAGGCAGTAAATAAGCATATACATTTTAATATGCATAAAACTGCAAAAAAAGCAAAAAAAGCATAACAAAATAGGGCTCAAATGACTCAAAATTTTAAGTCTGTTACACATCTCAAAAAGTATTGAGCTACTTATAACCCCCACAAAAAGCATAAAAACTAGAAATCCGCTCTCTAGTAATAAGAGTATCGTCTTAATTGTGGTTAAATAGCCAAAATAATGTATTGAATAAATTTATTTACACTTTACATATTCGTACTTTCAACTCTAACTAGAATATCTACTAACTAATGAAAGGTAAACTAGACTAGAAAAATTATTTTATAACAAATGTTTTGTGTGCCTTCCGTTGGCACATTTGAGTACGCTGGTACCAATTTTTATAAACAGAATTCGGCATTTCTGGGTTTTTACGAATCTGGTTTGCGGCGTCTGTTACGCGTTTCTGGAGTTGGCTTTTTGTATTTATTTCAACTTCGTATACCAAATCTTTCGTGTGGTTCCAAAAATTAAAATCCAGAGGGGTTAAATGGAGGATGGGGGACGCCATCGTATTGGAATCAGTCAGAACTAATCTCACATAAATGCAGATGTAGCTCCACAAAAGTACAACGAGACGGAAGGACTCCTTCAGGAAAACGCTCGCCGTATGGTCGCTTTGCCGGTCTTGAATTACCACGTGTTTCGCCATAGAGTAAATGCAAATCGGCGTATTCTTGTTTTGTGAATTTCATAACTTTTTGAAGGATTCGCAAATTTAAAATTAAACTTGACAAATGTCATAGGTGTTGCAGGTACCGTTGCTAAAGAAATTGCAGCCAAGTAACCAGAATTACCTTTTTAAAACCGATTAACTCATTAGCGTACAGCAAATTTCGACCAAATTTTCAATTATTTTTATCTCGAAAACGAAAAGACTTTTATTAGAAACTTTTTTTGTGTATGAGTTCTACTCATCGTCACCTACTACTGGATTTCTTCTGGCAGGTTATATCGGGACCACCTGTATGCATCACTAAATATTTTATGACCAATGTTGTCAAAGGGGGACCATTTTATTAGAACTTTTCATTTTTGTTACGCAGTAATTACAGAAATTGTCACTGTAAAAGGAAACTGTCAAGAAGTGTCGACATATTAAAAATGAGTCTGTTTGTCCAGAGAGAAGACCGAGACAAACTCGAGGTCGGCAACTGGGCGAAGCACAAAAAGACTCATTTTTAATATGTCGACACTTTTTGACAGTTTCCTTTTTCAGTGACAATTTCTGTAATTACTGCATAACAAAAATAAAAAGTTCTAATAAAATGGTCTTTCTTAGACGACATTGGTCATAAAATATTTAGTGATGCAGACAGATTCAGACAGATGCACTTGTTAGAGACTATTATAATAAATTATATGTAATAAAAAAAAAATTATATAAAATTATTTAGGCTATTTTAGGCAATTTATTAATTGGAATGATATACAGTGTGAACATAAAGTTTGGAACAAAATTCATAATAACGTTATGCGATGTTTTTAAGAAAATCGCTCGGACAAATCGATTTTACTTCAAAAAATGCCATCCTGTGACGTGTAATTTGTTTAAGTGACATCATCAGTTTTTGCTCAATGACGTCACTATCAATTTTTTTAAATGACAACCCCCATTTTTTTCTTCTATTTTTGATAGACCTTCCTACTACCTAAACGATGAATGAAAAAAATTGATACCGTACATAACAATTTTTTTGAGAAAAGGGCAAATTTTACTTCAAAAATTTAATTTAATTTTTAATGTAAAATTTTTAATTGATCTCAAATAAATTCAAACAAACATCTAAGGTCAACAATAAAATTTAACGCAAATGTTGAAATTAATCCCCGCCAACTATTTGGCACTTACCGACATTTTGTACACTGCGCTCAATAATGTCAGGGCTTTTCGTTTCATTTCAGCGCGAATTTTCTGCCGTAAATCTTCTAAATTGTTTGGTCGATTAAAATAAATTTGCTATTTTAAATAATCCCAAATAAAGAAAAAATTAAATTTTTAAAATAAAAGTTGTCATTTTCTTAACAAAATTGTAATGTAAGGTACCAATTTTTTTCATTCATCGTTTAGGCAGGAGAAAGATCTACCAAAAAGAGAAGAAAAAAGTGGGGGTTGTCATTTAAAAAAATTGTTGATGACGTCATTGCGGAAAAACCAGTGACGTCATTTAAACAAGTTGCACGTCACAGGTTGGAATTTTTCAAAATAAAATCGACCTGTCCGAGCGATTTTCCTGAAAACATTACATAATGCCATTATTAATTTTGTTCCCAAACTTTATGTTCACACTGTACTATTTTATCTTCAAGCAGATCATAAAAAACAAATTGAATGTGAACTCATTCATTTTCTTTTGCTGCAGTTACAGTAAAATGACAATTTCCAAATACATAATATGTATTAGTATAACTACTAAAGTCTAAAATTTACTTTTTAACATTGAACGGCAACTGCAATTCTAACAATTAGTTTATCAATTTTAATGGTAGAAAGAAATTCGCAAATTACTTTTTTTACACGAGGTTTACAAAAAAGACTCCTTAAAATGGACAAAGAAGATTAAAATGATTAGAACATTTATAGATCTGGAGGCTACTTTTCAATTTAACCTTTGTTGATTTTCAGATTCGGTAGATGTATATTTGACAACTCACACAAAACAAGATGCGGTTTTATCGAAATATCCAATAAAAATTTTAAATGATGCCGGTTTCCAATTATGTGAAACTAATGTCCGTTGCGGTTTGCCAGCGCCATCTCTGGAAATGCTTGGAGCTTTATGGGCGGTTTGATGGTAGCAGGCGGTCGGTGACGCGCCGTGACACACTCATTTGCATTGAAATGGTCCCCAATTCATGCAGTCTGCTCCCGGTGTCCCGAAGCCCGCTGAGAACTTATGTTACTGCTATTTCTGTATCCGCAATATAAAGTCATCCAGGCTATGTCTTTGGTATCATTCGCAAATGAAACATTATCTAATTATCAACGAAAGCTCACACTTATTTATATTCATAAACTTAAGTGTTCCCAGAAGACTATTAAAAATACCAACGTACACTTCGCAACAACTGATTGTATTAACCAAAGCTTGTATCTCTTTTGCCGAAACACTGCATTTCTGAACAATTCATGCAATTGTTGTTTATCAACGTAAGCGAAATTATGTAATTTGAAAATGCTGGAGCCAACTCCAATGGGAACAGAATTTCTTATTTCCAGAGCTTCCCAAGCGTCGGGCATCCATCCCAACATCAGTTTCGTTTTTAATTTGAAACCATTATGTCTCTACTATATCTACATATTATCTCTATAAGTATTGGCTAATTACAACTTTTCTCCATCATTAATCAGACTCGTGAATTATGATCCTCTCGATATTGTCAAAAACTCGAGTCTGTTCACGGAGTGATCACAATCTGTTAATTCGTAGTAAACAGAAATAATAATGTATCTATTATTAAGGAACGTGTAATGATGGCCATTATGCACTAGGGTGAAAGTTTGCGACACGAGCTGTAGGCGGATGTGTTGTATCCGTTATTACAAGCGAGTAGAATAGTATGCTTTTTATGACGTACAAGTTTTTCTACCTGAACGCATTTATTATTATTCTTTAATAAAAGAAATTCATGGCTCTCATTATTTTCTGTTCTTCTTGTTCCTTGGTTTAGCAACATCAAATTTAAAATAATGCAAATATAAAACTTATACGAGATAAAAATTGTTACTTCAATTCCTTTCTAAATGATGTAGATTAATTTATTATTAACGGAGGTGTAAAACAGATCGACAAAAAAAAATCAATACTTCAACTTGTCAAATATTGATCTTCAACTCTAAGACTGATCGATCGATATCCCGAATTGAATTGCAACTTATTATTAGTGATATTGAACCACTTAATACTATATCTTATCAAAATATTACCATTATTATAAATGCTAAAATCCGTGAAGTTAAAAATAAGAAACAAGTATATATTTATGTAGCCGTTTTAATAAATTGATATTTAGAGTAGAAATAAGGTTTTACATATTTTCACATCTTCACATAATGTTAATCAACAGACATTTCTGATTTATCAGTTCTGTGATTTAAACATGATTTTTAGTTTTTTTAAACATTATTTTAATGACAATATAATTCATGTATTACGTGATCATGAATGATCCAATGAAAACGCGTAGTCCTTAGTTGCATGGCTATCACAGCGATAATAAAAAATAAAAAAAATATTATCTTATTTACTTTCGTCGTTACGATTTTTGATAGAAATATATTTGTCAGTTTGATAAATAAATGAATAATTTTGTATTTCATTCATTATATTGTCTCATCGAATATAACACGTGGTATGATTAATCATCGATGATATTAAATTTGTAAAATTGAAGCAGGACATTTCACTCATTCTTCGGACTCGTGAAATCTCCAGCTCAATTTCACTCATAATATCATCGATAATAATCATACCACTAGTTATATTACAGTCGATTAGGTATATTTATTTTTCATACACAAATCTTTAATCATTGTCACTAACTTTTATGTTTATTGAAACATAATTTCAACAAGTAACATTTTTAACACAATACAATAAAAACTAAATGTAAGTTTTGGATTAATGTTTCCAGTTTCTAAGCTTCTCCTAGAGGATTTCCCTTCCATGGATATACTTCAGGACATGGCACGCAACTCTTCATATACCTTAGCTCACCATCTATGTTTGTAAGAGCGCAGCTTACTGCCGTACAATCTTTTGTTCTGTCATCGTGAACTGAAGTTGCGTAGGCTGTGGCTGGTACAGGATTTTCAATCCAATCTACAACATCTTGAACAGATACCAAGAAAACGTCGTCCTGTGTGCCCACTTCCTCCAAGAATTTTGTAAACCCTTCATAACTATTCTTTGTGAACGAGAACCAATAAGAGTCCAATCGCAAGATGAGTGGTGCACGAGTGTCATTTTTAACCAGAGCCACTTGATCGAGAAGCCACGTAGAGATTTCATCAGCAGTGCCCCTGCAATTTTTATTTTGTTAGAAAACAAACCAGAAATATGGTAGTTACAAACTTACTCTACAAGACAAGTAGCAAGTGAATTGCATTCAATATCGTTGGCACCTTTAATATTGGTGATGGGGGCAATCCAGAAGTGAGGGTGAGATTCGGTGGGACATGTCATAGTAACCGTGCATCTTTGGGTCGAGGCATAATCTAGTGTGTACGGGAGAAAAAGTTCTGTTGACATCGTCGGCCAGGAGTTGTCATATTTGAACTCAGAATTTACGTAGGCATCAATAGAGACATCTCCCTCCAACTGAAGTTGAGGTGTTCGTACTCCCACAATATCTTCGGCTGGAATTTTGGCGAATGTACTTATGATGGTTTTTTGTCCTCCAAATTCCTCTTCGAGATCTTCTAAAGTTGCCTGTCGCCAGTATTCTTGGGATCCATTTTTTCTGTAGATAAACAGCGGTGCTAAATTAAAAATGTATTTATTTTGGTTGGAAACTTACGTTATTGAATGATCGCCAATTTCATATCCACGAACGTACAAGTCTTGGACCAAGGTGTAATCGGTGTACTCGTGGGGTACATAAAATGTCAAGCCTATCGGGTTGCCATCAGGATTTTTTCGGTCGAAAAAGAGAGGTGCCAAATAGTCGTCGTACAATGTTTGTACAACTGATTCACTAACAGTGATTGCTATTAACTAGAAAATATAAATAAGTGTTACGTAGATTGTAGACATTTAAAATGGAATAGATAAATACTTACTTGGGGTGCAGGATTGTCTTTGTCGGCAATAGGATTGTTTCCGGACGAACATCGACAGTCATCTTCAATTTTACAGTTATTTGTATTACACCTGTCAGCTGCTTTTTCTGACGTGGGAAGACCCCAAACACAGACAGAGCAAAAAGCTATGAACAACGCTACTTTCATCATCATGTTTTTCGTTGATTCTAGAACAAACGACCGGCTTTTATAGTGCTATATGCTAGATAAAATCAATTCTTAATTATTCAAGAGATTAGTTGTTATCTACGAGTATTACAGTCGGTTCCATAAATGAGCTGATAAAGGTCCCTTTATCCAAAGCTTAAAGTCTATCTTGTTGCAGCTTTAACAAACCGTTTGCATAGAATGTTGGGTTGGCGAACATGCCTAAAATTTTTAACCAATGGACGTCTTTAAATTGTATACTAAACTGTGAAAATTTGACACTTTTTTGTATGGCTATATGGCTATATCCTATTATTATCTTCTGAACTGATTGGTTTATTGTTTGTGGCGATAATTATTATTTAAAAAAAACAGAAGATGAAGAAGTTGTTTACGTCCCGAGACAAAAACTGTATAGAAATAGACAGGACGTTTTGAAAAATTTGACAAATTGAATTCTTTGAAAGATTTCGGCTGGGCAAAGCAACAGTAGTGGCTTTGTTGGATCTTATTGAGAAACAAATATTATCTCCAACAAACAGGCAAACTTTCTAGTTTAAAATAAATTTGTCAATGGTATTCAAATGAAAACTTTTTAAGGGGGGACCGATGACACAGTTGTTGCTGACATTGAGATTTTATGCAACAGGTACTATGTCAGCAATAGTGAAGAGAGTGTCTTCAGCAATAGCTTCTTTGCGTCAACAGTTCATTTGTACATACTATAACCATAATGAGATGCAAGAACTGCCCAAGAGTTTTATAACATTGCGAGTTTTTCAAGAACAATTGGTGCTATTGATTGCACATTACTATTAGTGCAAATGGAATCTCCTCGAGAAGAGGACGCAGAAATCTTTAGGTGCAGGAAAGGATATTTTGCCCTTAACGTCCAAACAATTTCTAATGCTATTCTGAAAATAAAAAAAATCGGAACTCGCTGGATCTACCCATGACTAAAAAGGGTTAAAAGAGAATTTTGTGATGGTGGATATGGGCAATATTATGCTCATTGGTGACAGTAGCTGTGCCATAGAGCCGTTTCTTATGAGAAAATTGCAATAAGCTCAAACTCCTGTTGATAATTTATATAACGAATCAATTTTGCAGACAAGAAATGTTGTAGAGGACAGTTCGTTGGGAATGCGGGTTAAATTGCTCGCAATTCGTAAATACACTTGGTTTTCTGTGCTTCTGATTCATTTTCACTACATTCATTAGGTATTATTTTGACACATAGATTTGAGGTGAGAGATAATTTTCTGATTGGCTGTATCGAATGTAATTTTATTAAAGATCCGAAATCGGAACTTTAACTTTAGCCTACTAATAAGGTCTACTTATACTTTAAATGTTGTTTATGGACCACATTTTTTTAACAAAAGTGTACTTTTTCGGTTAAAGGTGACTTAATTTTTATTATGGAAGCGGCTGTTAGGTTTTATCTAAGATTTGCTCATGGATAATTTACTTAAGCTGCAAAGACTCAAAACAAGAATTTCAAAGGAAAAACTTTTTGTTTTGTTCACTCTGACTTTATATCTTTGTATCTTACTATATTCTCAGTTTACCAAGTAATATGCGAAAAACCCTTACAAAGATCTAAATACTTTGTATTAAGTTCAATAATTTGTTGAATTGCGATAGATACATTTTTGTTATGACACTTTATGCATTAGTCCATATCTTAAGATTAGAAGGAAGGATGTTGATTTGAATTCAATTTATCATTAAACTAATCTCATTTCTACATCAAACATATATTTCCTGTGATAACGGCGCAGTAGTTTTCTTACTGAACATTGAGCCAAAATGACTAGAAATATGTCCCTTGCTTTGAAAATGACGAAAAAAAAGTTTGACTTTTCACAATGAACCATGAGGTTCACTATTTAAAAAAATGTTGTTCGTTTGATTATTATTTATTAGATATTTTTATTTTTTGTTTTACATAACAGCGTTAGTGGTGTTTTATAACTGTATTGATCTTGTTTTGTTTTGTTGTAGATCTTATTGTTTCATAGGAACCAGCCACTGTTTTGTAAATGCAACTTACGTGATCTACCAATAAGGCTGGTAGGTAGGTATGTGAAAAAAATACGATGGTGCAAAAAAATTGCATCCTTCACATCCTATCTTGTCAACGATTCAAAACAAAGATCAAGTACTATCAAGCGTTATTGAAAGTGAACACTTCAATTGCTTACAGATAGTAAGACGACAAGTATAGATACAATATAAGTATGTTTCTTCGAAATAAGATTACATGAGTATTGTTTTTTTACCTTAACAGATTTTGCTGTGATTTCAACGAAAATTGCATTGTAGCAAGTGCCATAGTAATAGAACTGTGACATTAATGACTGATTGCCAATCTTGTTTGGAAGTTCTGATGAAGTCCTTCATACACCAAGAAGTCGCACGGAAATTATCTGGGCTCGGGGAGCACTCCCGCACGCTTCACCATACATCAGCACAATATCTGTTTACTTACTATTCGAAAATAAACGTGCTATTTTCAACAAATTTTAGCTCAAATCACAGATTCAACACGTAAACATCTGTCTTTTAGAATCGGATAAAACTAACTAAAAATTCTCTACAAAAAAAAAACTATTATTTCATGTTTTCTATCATGGACTCAAATCTAGGATTAAATTGCATTTAGAAATGTTGAATATTTTACAAACGCAGATGGTTATAAAAATTGTGAATATAATGTAGATAAATAACATCGCAATAAGTGAATGTTTTTTTACAATTGGAGTTAAGTTTATGTATTGTATACTTACTTGAACAATTCAAATAAAGCGCCCAAGAGTAATTTCAATTGTAATATAATTTCATCAAGAATGAAAATATTAATTAAATTAAATGCTGAACTTACGTCAAGAACGAATAATTACTACCGGCTTTTAATTTACATATCATTTTAATCCCCAAATATTGTTCATAATTTCATAAAGATTCACCTGAATGGAAATATTGGTAAACCTGGTTGGGAAAAATTCTGGAATTTGATTTGAATAATCAGTTTGCAATTAAATCTTGATTTGATATATGTATTTTATTTGTTTGTGTAAGATGATTGTGTAAGATGAAAATAAATCACTAACCACTGAGTGCAACTCCTTCTCAGCATGTGACGTAGAGTACGTACAACATGTTTAAGTAAACTTAGCATACTATCTTTTTTTAATTGTAGAGGTACGGCTTAAGAAATAGCAGGCTGGTTGATTGACCAAATAGATACTTCTTATAGGGGTTACCGACAGCCGTTGATCTTACGGTTGGATTCATACTGGTTCCAATTTATCCATAATAGCTAAGAAGGTTTTGTTTTGTTTTTGGATGAAATGTCAAAAAGAAACGATCTTTTCTTTGTGTCAGTGGAAGATATTATAAATTGGATGAAAAATCCAGTTACAGCTGTACAGTCCACTGTACACGAAAGATAACGGGTGTTTTTTTAAATTTGGCGTCGAAGCAGGCGTTGAACTGTCGATTGTGAACGCACTATACAGGTTACGGATCACAGATCAGCTGTTTAAATCTTACACTTTTACACGAGTGGTGCGATGTCAATCGACTCTCCAACGCCTACTTCGACGCCAAATTAAAAAAAACAGCGCTTATAGTGAATGTGACGCCTCTAATAAGTGCTCATTGAAGTTTTTGGATGGGAGTGAACCGTGCACTTAACTACCCATGGAAAGGAAATCCGATGGGCAAATAATTTTACCGGTTAAATAACTGAAAACTTCTATAAAATAAACTTTATGTTTATTTACTTGTTGTTATGAAGTGTTAATAAAATATAAACTAATTTGAAGCATTAACAACACTATTACTACTACCACTGCCGCACTGATCCTACTTACTGATTCGTCGTTCAATACTGACCACGAAAAATAGCTTTGACGAAATTACCAAAATACACTGCTCACAGAAATTAACGCATCACTTTGGAAAATGTGAAAATAGTTGATACTTGTAATCACAACAACAATCACAACAAATTGCAGTAAGGGTTTTATAAAAAAATCAAAATTTATTCAATAATAAAAAAAAAAGAAAAATTGTCACTGTGGTATCGGTGCCTGCAATTTATAGTTATCTGAAGGACATAGAAATACGTGCGCCTTCTCGTGGAAAGCCTAGAGTGATAACTGTCACTCCTGGCAATAACAACAGAAGTGGGTTTAGTTCTACCTTCCGCCGCTTGTCGCGTGGTCGCTAGCGTCGCCACGGTCTCGCAAAACCGGGTCAATTTAATTTTTGTTTCAATTTATTTCAATGAATTATTGAATTTTATCATATCAAAATAAAACAAAGAAAACAAAGAATTGTAGACAATAATTTGTATTGCTATAAACAGGGTGTTAGGGAATGGTCTCCCAAGAATTTCGGGGTGAGTTTATCAGGGAAAATGTGCTCGAAAACCTTTATACGGTTTTTGGATAAATTAAACCGTTTTCTGAAAATAAAATTGTTCCCTGCTGTTTTGGGACTGCTGAAATATTGCTTTGTGCACGAAAATAGTATATAACGGTATTAGGCCGATATGGGTTATGTAACAGGTTGAGATATTGTAAAATCGAGGCAGAGCCGAGATTTTATAATCAACCGAGTCTGTTATATCCATATCGGCCGTATGTTGTTTTATAGTTTTCTTTATATCAATAATACTTAACATTTAACGATGATTTATTTGTAAGACTGACATTTCTCTTTACTTCAAAAATTAAATTTAGTTGTCATCTGTGCCGTAACCGTAGCAACAGTAGCAAAAATAACGGCCTCGGTCTGATAATTTTGAATAACGGCCTAGTCTGTCTAGTTCGTCAAATTTGCTGCTCTGTGATCGTTCTTCGCTTTTCCAAATTTCAAAAGTATTTCTACTTTCTACGTTACCTGCATCAAAAGTTTCCTGATGGCATTGTTTGTACGGATGATAATTATAGCTGTCAATATGACATTACACAATAATATATTTCATAGCAACTCATATATTATTTTAATATGTGTAATGTGCCTATGGCCAGGTTTGGTGGTTGATACCCGGTATAATGTACGGTCGGTGGACAAATAAAACTGGGACACTTAAAATTTAATCTATGTAGATCAGACCATTGAATATATTTGTCAGTGTCTATATAATATGTTAACCTGTTTGTGATAAAGCCGTAATTAAATGATGCAAATTTGTAAATTTTGACTTATGTGATTGTCATTTTTGTCCCAGTTTTATTTGTCCATCAACTGTACAATTAATATAAAATACGTTGGAAGACTTGCTTTTCGCCCAAGGGCTTTACCCACTCAATATTTGGCAATTAATATATCGGTCTCGTCGGTACACATTTTAAATCGGATTCATCTCTCCTTCATTCAGTGAGTTAAACGGCAAAGGACAGGACAGGAGATTTGGATTTTTCATCGAAGTGTATCTCAAAACCCGAAAATATTTTTGGGCTGTGATAATTTTAGCCATCAGCTCTTCTCTAGCGATAGCAACGCACTATTTTCTATAGATTTATAACATAGAAAATTTGCAGCTCTAGTTGACTCAAGTTGCAAAAAACCACTTTGCCTTTGCAACAGCACTTTAATGGCATTAGTCATTTGAAAGTACTTGAAAACTGTAGGTGGGTACTGTTACGATTTAAATTTTCCAGCAAATCGTAATTCTAGAACCTTCTAGAACATCTGCACGGCCCGCGGTGTTTCCGTATTCGCCAGAGTGAAAAACCTTCCGAGAGGGGGTATTAAGTGTGTAGCAGGTGCTGGTGTGATCGTGATGGAGTCGAAACAGGCTGGAGGAGCAGGAATCCTACCCCCGCGGTTATTAAGTATTTTTATCAATTTCATTTTTAGTCCGCCATCTTGGCCACCATTTTTATAAACGTTTGCATTATATCTGATCGCTAGTGACCTCGTTAGCATTGGCGTATCACTCGCATTCATAATTTTTTTATTGGAGTTTTTTCTCCGGGTCTCTCCAAGATAAATTAATTGTTTAATTTTTGGGACGAGGGAGGACTTCGATCAGTACTGGATCAGTACTTTACAGCCAACAGGATTACCGAAGGGAAAATTCAGGTAACCACATTAATTAGCTTGGTGGGTGCACCGACCTACAAGTTGTTGAAAGATTTATGCTATCCTGATCTTCCAAAAAGTAAGACATACGCTGAGTTGTGTCAATTGTTAGCGAAATAATACAGCCCGCAAGTCTCGGAATGGCGAGAACGGATTAAAAATTTTTCGACCTTCAACAAGAAGTCAACGAGTCAATAAGCGAGTAGTCTTTTTTTTTTCAGAGCTAGAACGATTACACCGTCCTCCGGTGAGGGTACGATGTCGACTTCTTCCTCCTTCCCTTCAGCAAGTCCCGGATTTACTGCCGGTCGACAACTGGAGTCGTTGAACTTTATCAGCCCGATGAAGAAACGTCGCAAGAAGTTGTGGTGCTCGCCGATAGCTCGATGCTGACGAAGTCACTCCCAGCTGATACGGTAAAGCCGTGTATAAAAAGTGTCCGCCCTTGACAAAAAATTTAAAAATTGATTCAATAATGTCAATGAGACAGTGATGAAATGATCAATAAAATGTTTTCAATGAGTCGGTCATTGGATGTAAATGAAATGAAATGCAAAAAAAAATGGGAGGTGATAGAGAACGTGGAAAGTTAATCTATCCGTTAAATAATGAATAAAATGTGGAATCCACTGCTTGGGAGAAAAGGAGTTGTCATCACTACTCCGGACTTGTTTGGTGGGTAGATCCGGGATCTTCCGGTGAGTCCGGGGACGACCTGGACTGGCAGGACTCGACGAGATCTTGATCCGCAAAAGCGTTCGGTCTGGAAACCTTCCGTAATGAAGTTCTTGATCCGCTTGGCGATTTGGGGCGGTGGTACTTGGACGAATCCTCTTCAACGACCCTCGTGAACTTCACTACGACGTATCGTCAGCCCTGCAAATTCACTGGATCACTGTCCCCTTGACTCTCCCCAGGCACTAACAACACTGCGAACAGCCGTAACTTCCCCTTTTTGTCTCTGGTTCCCCCGATTTATAGCCTTCGCCCCCTCTTTAGGCAGATTTTTCGGCGGAAGCCCGTGTACGTTTTTGTCGCGATGGGTTCTAGAACATTCTAGAGCAATCGCGAAGATTTACAAGCGCGCGGCGATTTAAATCGTAACAGTAAATTAGTTAGATAGGCTGCAGGAATAAAATTTTGTAAACTATTACGTATAGGTAACAATTCTCATAAAATAGTTATTTACGAAATGAGTGTGAGAACACATTTTTCGCACATGAACGCATTATTTGAGGCATGAGCGACGAAGGAGCAAGTGCTTCATTTGCGCGAATGTACCGAATACGTCTTCTCGCATCGAAGTTCCTGTAATATTTTTTGTGAGTTAAAAAAATAAATTAAAGAACCCGCTTTTGGAAAATGGGATTTTTACAGATGAAACATCGTTTAGCAACAATGGGGGTGAAAACAAACATAAATGTCACTATTATGCCCGGAATAACCTTCGCTGAATTCGCGAACGCGAAAGACACTTGCAGACGATTTATTCTACAAAGGTTTGATGTGGAATATTGGAGAACAAAATTATAGGACCATATTTTTTTCGCGAAAGATTAAACGGTCTAGTATATTTCAATTTTCTGCAAAACATTCTGTCAATTTTGTTGGAAGAGATAGATTTACACAGAAGGCAAAACATGCTCAGACGTTAAAAACAATTGTAGTCAAGCCGAAAAATATTGCTCAATCAGCTGCTAAAACAAAAACGGATATATTATCCAACTTAAATCCTATCATTGATTCCGAACTTGATGTTGGTAAGTTAAATCAATAAAAGATGGAGGCGTATTACTGAAGTGCTCAGACCCTAAGGAGGAATTCAAGAAATTAGTTTCTAAGGAAAATATGAAAGAGAATTATATGATGTTAAAGTTATTCAGCCACGTCTGCGTATTTCTGGTATATCGAGAGACATCCAGGAAGATCATATCCCGTCGCTTCTGGTTAAACAGAATAAACATATTTTCTCCACTACTTCCCACTGTAAACTAATTAAGTACTCGCCCATTAAGAAACGAAACGACGTCTACCAAATTGTGTTGGAGGTGGATATACTTACTAATAATATGGCTTTGAAGAGTGGGCACTGTATGATTGGATTGGATGGGTGTACCATTTATGATGCGTTAGATGTTACAAGATGCTACAGATGTAATGGGTATAACAATTCGATAAAAAATTGTAAGAATCAAGTTAGTTGTCCAAGATGTGCTGGTAAACATGAGATTAAAGAGTGTAAAGCCACTGATGACATGTTAAAATGTGTTAACTGCCTAACTCACAACACCATGAATAGGGAGAAAACCGACTCTGGGGAAGTTGCTCATGCAGCTTGGGATCACGATCGTTGCCGATGTTACAAGAGGAATGTTCAGAAATTAAAGGATGACATTTTTGGTGATCTAATAAAATAGCAATTAAAAGTTTCTTACTCAAATAGGGTAGGTAATACTTCCCTGGGGACTAAAAATTTACACATCTATTATCAGGATGTAAGAGGTTTGAATTCTAAATTGCAAGAGTTGTCCCTATCTAACTCATCCCTCTATGACTCTATGACACCTGGCTGTCTCAGTCTGTAATGGATGGTGAAGTATTTGACATAAATTCCTACAATGTATTCAGATATCTAATTCAACTTATTGCGTCTTATCTTAGTGACAGGGCCCTGTTCGTTCAGTACAGAGGTTTTAGTTCCGGGCTGTTTCAGCAACTTTCTGGAGTTCCTCAGGGATCTGTCCTTGGTCCTTTGTTCTTTGTTATATTTAGCAACGACATGACTGACCTCCTGGATGTGCCTTTTCAACTATACGCAGATGATCTAAAAATTTATAATGTCATAGAAACCGACGAAGACTGTCTTAAACTACAGCGCAATATTGATCTGATTCAAAACTGGGCAAGAACTAACAACCTTCTTCTTAATATTAATAAGTGTAATGTAGTAAGTTACTCGAGGAGGGACACTATTATCAGGTTCAAGTACTCGATTGAAAATTCGGCATTACAGCGTGTTAATGGGTTTAAAGATCTGGGAGTTGTGTTCGATTCCAAACTTACATTTCGGAGTCACGTTGAATATGTTCTGTCTAAAGCGTATAAATCTCTGGGCTTCGTCATACGAAATGGGAAATTATTTGATAATCCACAAACTCTCGTTTGTCTCTATAAAACGTATGTAAGATCTACACTTGAGTACGCCAGTATTGTTTGGTCACCCTGTTACAAAGTTCATATTTGGTCTCTTGAAAAAGTCCAGAGACGGTTTGCCAAATCTTTCATGTATTTTTCTTCTGGTGAGTATCCACAGAGAGGTGTGCCACACGAGACCCTTTTAGAGCAGGTGCAGATTCCATCCCTAGCTTCTAGGCGTAAATTAGCCAGCATTAAGTTTCTCTCAGACGTTTTTAATTGCTCAGTTGATTGCCCCTACTTGTTATCTCAGTTTTCCATCAGAGTTCCCTCTTTTAGTTGTCGTAAACATGGTACCTTCTATCTAGATACTGCAAGAACCAATCTGCTACAATATTCTAGCCTATATCAGATGGTTAAGAATTACATACTCTGATGTGGAGGGAAAGTTAGACGTTTTTTGTACCAACAGGCAAGAGATCAGAGCACTAAGTTCGTATACAACCTAATCGAGTTTCCATAGTCTTCTCGCCATGAGAATCAGTAGTATTAATAGCTGATCTTTTTCAGTTGACTCGTAATTGGGTTTATACACCTGTGAGTCAGCTTTACAATAATAATAATAATAATGTGGCTCCAACAGGATGGCGCGCCCCCTCATTTCCACAGAGATGTGAAACGCTATTTAGACACTGTGTATGCGAATAAGTGGATAGGTAGGGGTTCGATTAATCCTTGGCCCCCGAGAAGTTTTGACGCCACTAGATTTTATGGAGAATTGTCAAAGAGCGTGTTTACCCAAACACCTATCAACAGTAGAGAAGACCTCGAACATCGAATAACTGTCACTTATAGATCTGTAACGCCAGCGATGCTTATGAGAGTGAGAGGATCTTTCCGGAACCGCATTGACGCATGTACAAGAAGTGGTGGGCAGCATTTTTAACATCTCCCTAATTGATTCACCTAATTTTTATGATCTGTTCATTATTAAAACATCTTTTACGTTGGTATTTCAGTGATTTCTGTCTATGTCAAAAAATGACAATGATATAATGATTGATAGGCATTGTGGATCCAAATTGTATAATTTTTCAAACAGTTTCGCAAAGTAAGTTGCAAAAATTTTATGTTGGTTGCATCGAGAATTTGATCCGGCGTGAACATACCGGGTGTTATGCAAGTCTACGTAATAAATTTAATCACCAAATTCTTGTTTTAATTCAAACGACTTGAGAATTTTTTTAATCGTCAAGTAGGGAGCTATTTTGAGGTAACATTGGTTTCATCAAGGCGATCTTCATTTACCAGGACATGACACTGACCAAAGACAGTGTGCTATGGAATGGCCTACCACAGTCTGGCAACATTGCTTCACCAACATTTAGTGAAAAAATTCGAAATCCACTAAACCTGTCATTGTATTTGCATTTGTCAAATATGAGTGATCTAATTTTACGACAGTTCAAAAATGCGTTATCGCATTGTAATATCGTGGATCCATTGAATTTGTTATTAGAGTTGGCGCTGGAACTGTCAACGCATGTCTAATTTTGAACTCTCGCGGGAAACGTCACATTTAATGACAATTGTAAAACAGAAAATGGTTTCATTTCGTCTTCATTGATATCTGTTCCCCTAAAATGTTTAGCACAAGCATGACTACTTTTGCGAATTCTTCATTCTTCGATTTTGAAGATCTCTTTCCAAATTGGCTTTATTTCCTCGTTGGATGGAAACTTAAATATAGGTACTGTTACGATTTAAATTTCGCGGCAAATCGTAAATTTTAGAAGGTTCGCGAACATTCCAGAACGGGCTCTCGAGAGTAGGGGCAAAAGGTATAAAAGGTGGAACCGACGCCATTTTAGAGGTTCTCGGCTCTCGGTTCTCGGTTCACGGTTCACGACCGATTCCGTGTGTGTGTGTTTGTGCTCAAAGGGGGGAGATTAGGGGGTGTTTTCCCAGTGCAACAGGTGTTGGCGAACCCGTGGAGGAAGACCGAAGCGGCTGGAAAAATCGTCCAGACGGAGCTCCAACCGTACGCTGCGGCGGATCTAGGCTTCTTCCACGAGGGTCAACGACCCTACGCTTCAGCGGATCACATTTCGCCACCCTGTTGGGCCGTCGTCATTCCCTAGGATCCCACCAGGAAACAGGACCTCACACCGGACAGTCCCTTGGCCGAGGATCCCGAAGTCCAGGAACCGTATCTATCTGGCAAGGTCCTTCAGCGTCATCTTATCTAGTCCGCCATTTTGTCAATTTTCTTTTACGTAGTTTACGTTATCGGACCTGAAGTGACCTCGCCAGAGAAGACATGTCAGCTGGTACTCGGCAAGTTTTTGTTCTGTTTTGTCACCTTTTTTTTTACATCGGGGCTATCTTCTTACTTTGTTTCATTTCATCCCTAGGAAGGGTCGAGGAGAGGAAGGACCCCGAGGATTTTCCGAGGATACGGACGGCGTAATAGGCTAGCGGCGGAAGAGGGACTCGGAGGACCTTCCTTCAGCTCACTCTTCCCAGGACCCATCTAGATTGATTTCACGCCCTAGATCCGGTGTAAGGAATTTATTTCGTGTTCAAATTCAACAATTTTTCAATTACTTACCTAATTATCGCCTGGTTTGAACCGGCACTGTTTGTAAATTTCAATTTGTATTTTACGCGCCTTCTGCGCTTTTCAAATTTCCAATTTTTTTACTTTGTTTTGTCGACTATTTCTCTTACTTAAGGACTTTGAAAATTTGTTTATCATTTTACCTTAGGAGTCACTTATTTTTACTTTGATTATTTGTATCATTTTGGGATTCAGTTTTCTACTCCTCAACTCATTTAGGTTACAGTGTATCGCCCGAAGTGGCATCTAGGTTGTCTTTTACTTTAACGCGAATTGTCACACTGTATGACCGGTAGTAGAGAATTAAACTTTTGTAATCTACATCCGAGTTTCTATCCAACACCTGGTATATTACCGTGCTTGTTATTCGTCACCTGTTTTCATTAATCGTCTCGCTCTCGAGACGTTTGTGTGTGTGTACCGGACTTAGGAGACAATCAGTAACACAAAAGCGTTATTTAAATTTTCCCCAGTGTAAGTTGGAAAATTTATTTTACTCAAGGTAAAGAATAGTAATTAACGTTATAAGTACGGGATCTCATAGTTTACAGTACGAGTTAGACGTTTAAGGACGAGGCGACGAAGGAGCCGAGTCTTGAAACTCGAAACGAGTACTGTAAAAAGAGTTCACGGACGAATGTCGTTATGTATTTTATTTCATCCTGCCTCAAATTTCGTTTGACAGAAACATTGAAATTAATTTCAAAATAATTCAACAAAAGCTCCAAATCTAGTCACATTTTTGGAACATGATTAGCAACGGCTGTTTGGCAATTGTTTATTTTGTTGATTTTGTTGAAATAATTTGGTGCGTCAAAATGACTTGTAAAGCAAATCCTCCAGAAATTGTAAGAAAATCTGCAGAAGCCTGTGCCGACTTAATACCTAGCAAGTCTGGTGAAAGGTATCAAAAACAATTCAGCCATTTTTGTAAATGGAAATCAGAAAATAATGTGAAGAAAATTACGGAAGAGGTTATGCTGGCTGGCCTATTTTTTAGATTTGGTTTAAATGGTTGTATTATTTTATTTGTGAACTAACGTTTTTAGTCTGAGAAAGTAAGTGCAGCGTCTTCTTTGTGGCCGAAATAGTTAAATTGTTAATTTGTATTTAGATGTAGTTTTGAATAAAACATTTCTTAAACCTGAATAGTTGTTATTGCGATTGTTACTTTTGTGTTTCCAATAGCAACACTTAACCGGCGTCCGGCCGTTTTTTGCGTTTTCCCGGATTCAAAGTGATGATGTAAAGTATTGAAATTTGACACAGGATGAAATAAAATTAATAACGTAACAGTACCTACGTAATTTGAAGAAGACGACGCATAATTTGAGTTGCAATTTGGTACGCAACACTTAAATGACATTTTTAATTCAATTTGACGACTTTGACCAAGGACTCGTAGTTTCAAAACTTTAGGAATATCGTAGGTTATGGAATGGCCTACCAGGGAATGTGGCAACACAGCCAGTGTCCTGGCCTGTTTTTATTGACCTGCGTTTTTTAAATTGAACAAAGGGACTGAGTATGAACTATGTTCAAAGCTAAAAATATGTCTCGGTGTAGGAAAAACCTTTGACCGTGCATCTTGCTTGTTTTTCTCCGATTTGAATAAATGACACATTAAATGAAATAATTCGAAAAACATTTCAACATTATCTAATTCTATATTTTTTCGAAATCTATTTTCTGGTAGACGGTAGTCAACTTTTATGTCAAATTAGATTGTATATTTTTTTTATTTGCTCTCATCGAGAATTTTCTTCTGAATATCAGCCCATTATAAGAAAAAACAAAAAATTATTTCAATTGAAAAAAAAATTAAAAATCAAAAATCAAGTAAGTAAACTGTTTATTGTACACTGTTTTACAGGTATACAAATGGTAACGGTTAGGTAAATACCTATCTATCACCGTTCCACGATTAAACAAAATAAAAGAAAATAACAAAGTATGGCAAAAAAAGGAAAAAAAAAAAGGAAAAAAAAAAAGAAAAATCAAACTTAAATCTAGCTACAAAGCAAGAACTTAACATTCGTATCGAGAAACCGCACACATTAGAACAAATAACAATACATAACCAAATCTATAAAACTGGTCACAAAAATCGTTTTATGACTCAATCAGGTAACCAACACATAGTTTTTCTATTTTAGTTCTAAATTGCCCCTCTGGCAGATTTAAATATTCAAGAAATTTATTTAATATTGTAGGAGCCATATAAGAAAAACTACCTTCAAATTTTTTGGAAGAATGTTGTGGTATCGTAAATGTATCGAATCTTATATTCCTACAATGTTCCTCAGACCTTCTAAGCAGCAGCTGATGTAAATAACTCGGAACTTTGGTTAACAAGAGCTTATGCAAAAAGACTGCTGCTTCGAATAAAGTTCGCAATCTGAAATTCAACTCATTGAGTCGCACAAGATGTGGTGTGATATGATGTCTACGCGGTACACAGCACACAAACCGTATGCAAGCATTCTGTATTTTTTGCAACTTAAGGCAGTTTTCATTTGTTAAGAAATAATAGTATACCAAAGAACAATAATCGGAAAGTGGATAAATAGTAGTTTTGACTAACTGGAGCTTCGTTTGCTGATCAAGCTGAAATTTGAGATCATATACACTTCTCAATTTTTGCATAGACTTCCTATATATATTGTTAATATGTTCTTCAACCGATAATGATCCATTAATAACCAATCCTAAACTTTTTACACTTTGAACCCACTTGACATTTTCATTATTAAGTTTAATGGTAAAATTACATTCAATGGTTATGCGTTGCCTCTCTGATCCTACTGTTAAAGCCAAAGTCTTCCCCGAATTAAGTCGCAAGCCATGGTCCGTTGTATAAGCAGCAATGTTAGCCAAATCAGAATTTAGATGATTTATAGCATCATATGCGTGGTCAATATGAAATGAATATTGCAATTGAATATCATCTGCATACATGTGTAATTTGCAATACTGTAAGTATTTTGGCAGATCATAAGTGTATATCGAGAACAAAATGGGTCCGAGGACACTGCCTTGAGGGACACCCGATGTGGTTGCTTTTAACAACGACTGCATCGTATCATCTAAAAGTGATCAAATTTATAAGCAATGAATATTTATTTGTATCACAAGGCCAAAAAATGCTATTTTGCAAGTGCAAGCACAGTTTGTGGAGCAGAGGCGCCAGCCGAGGCGGCACTAGTGCGAGCACTTGCAAAACATTTTCTAGCCGTGTAATACACAGCATTTTTTCGGCCGACAATTTATTTAAAGCAAAATATAATAATTTTTGTTAAAAAATTACCGAATGGGGAATTTATTTTTCTTTCATTGGCAACATAAATGATCCAAGAAGCGACAGTTACGACCAAAGTCAATCAATTCTTCAAATATTCAAAACCGTCGTCGTCCTCTCTGTTATTACCAGTGTCCGGACGAAATAGTACCGAACAAGTCGACCAGTACAACTTTGCGTAATCCCTCGCTCGCACATAAACACGATTCAGCTGGTTCCCTGTTATTGAAAACGAACCAGCTGAATCGTGTTTATATGTGAGTGGGGGGTTATTACGCAAAGTTGTACTGGTCGACTTGTCCGGTACTATTTCGTCCGGACACTGGTTATTACTAAGACGTCGCTTGGTATCCCCTCGGCCTCTAGTGCTATAAACAATGTATAGCTTGCGATAAAGGATACAAATTTGTCCGACATCAATATTTTACACTTAAAAAATTGTACAAAAATTCCACATAACATTGACATTTTGTGCTACCAACCTAAAATCTTTCATTAAAAATTCCTGTTTCGATTTTCTTGCCTAGGCAGGGAAATGCTAGTTTCCAGACGATTTAGACGAATGAAAAAAAAATCTATTTTAGTTGCTCAAAATTGCCTTCATACTTTTGGAGACATTGTCGACACCTTCTAGAAGTAAAATTAGTATATTAAAGAGAGTTGGCTCCATCCTGGTTGCTAGGGGCGTTTTTCGATGATAATTGGCTGCACTTTTATTGTCAAAATTATCATTATCTGCGTTTAAATAAAATTGCTCGTTAACAAAATGTTTCTAGAGTGAAAATAAAATATAAATATTAAGTTAACTATTTAAATTTGTTTGAATTACCTTCACAAATTTTGTGAAAACCAGGTTGCCAACTCAAATTTAACTCTCAAACACCCCTAGGAACCACGATCGAGCCTACTTTCTCTTATATACCACTCTATCTAAAAGAAGAGTCAGATAAAACTGTAAAATTTACCAAACAGATACAATGGGAAGTAATGTAAAGAAGAAAGAGAAGAAAAAATTGTATACCAATCTATTAAAATTCTCGTTTGGTTAAAATTGGGGGGCAAAAACCCTGAAAAACTTTTACGAATTTTGCAAAATGTCATAGAGAAAAGTTTCATAAATTGGTGAGTTTTCTACTGGTTAAAATTAAAAAACGTATTTCAGATTCGCCCTGCAGTAATTTAGTAAAGTGCTATTTGGAGTAGAAGTTACAGATTTACATATTTTCATATTTTCACATAATGTTAATTGATATATTCGATAGCCATTTCTACTCGTAATTTAACCGTTCTCTGATTTTTTAAGTTAAGATTATGTTTTCTTTTTAACTTTATTTTAGTGATTGTACGTATTTATTTTTCATATACTCGTACAAACCTTTAATCCTTGTTACTAATTTTTTGCGTTTATTGAAATATAAATCTAAACAAGTTACATTTTTAACAGGATAGAATAAAAACTAAATGTAAGTCTTGCATTAATGTTTCCAGTTTCTAGGCTTCTCCTAGAGGATTTCCCTTCCATGGATACACTTCAGGACATGGCACGCAACTCTTCATATACCTTAGCTCACCATCTATGTTTGTAAGAGCGCAGCTTACTGTCATCGTGAACTGGAGTTGCGTAGGCTGTGGCTAGTACAGTATTTTTAATCCAATCTACAACATCTTGAACAGATACCAAGAAAACTTCGTCCAATTTGCCAACTTCATTCAAGAATTTTGTAAACCTTTCATAACCATTCTTTGTGAACGAGAACCAATAAGAGTTCAATCTCAAGGTGAGTGGTGCACGATTGTTGTTTTTAACCAAAGCCACTTGTTCGAGAAGCCACGTGGAGATTTCATCAGCAGTGCCCCTATAATTTTTATTCTGTCAGAAAACAAACCAGAAGTATGGTATTGACAAACTTACTCTACAAAACAAGTAGTAAATGCACTGCATTCAATATTGTTGGCACCTTTAATATTGATGACGGGTGCAACCCAGAAATGAGGGTGAGATTCGATGGGACATGCAAAACCCATGCATTCTTGGGTCGAGGCATAGTCTAGTGTACGGAAGCATAGGTTCTCTTGACAATGTCGGCCAGGAGTTGTCATATTTAAGGTCAGAATTTACGAAGGCATTAATCGAGACATCTCCGTTCATGAATTGAAGTGGGTTCGTTCGTACTCCCACAATGTCTTCGGCTGGAATGTTAGCGAATGTAGTTGAGATGATTTTTTGTCCACCAAATTCCTCTTCGATATCTTCTAAAGTTGCCTCTTGCCAGTACTCTTGCGACCCATTATTTCTGTAGATAAACAGGGGTGCTACATTAAAAATGTATGTATTTATTTAGTTAACTTACGTGATGGATCGAACGTCAATTTCACATCCACGACTAAGCTGTAATCAGTCTATTCGTGGGGTACATAAAATGTCAAGCTTATGGGGTTACCATCAGGATTTTTTCGGTCGAAAAAGAAAGGTGCCAAATCGTTGTCGTACAGTGTTTGTACAACTGGTGCACTAACATTGATTGCTATTAACTAGAAAATAAAAATAAGTGTTACATATATTGTAGACATTTAAAATGGAATAGATAATTACTTACTTGGAGTGCAGGATTATCTTTGTCGGTAATAGGATTGTCTATGGACGAACATCGACAGTCATCTTCAATTTTACAGTTATTTGCAGTACACTTTTCAACTGCTTTGTCTGACGTGGGAAGAGACCCAACACAGACACAGCAAAAAGCTATGAACAGTGCTACTTTCATCATCATGTTTTTCACTGATTCTACAACAAACGACCGGTTTTTTATAATGCTGTATACTAGATAAAATCAATTCTTAATTATTCAAGAGATAATAGATTACGTTTTATCTAAGATTTACTCATGGATAATTTATTTAAACTGCAAGGACTCAAAACAAGAATTTTAAACAAAAAACTTTTTGTTTTTAAATTCATCAACCAACGTTTTAAAATTTAACATTTTTATTTTAATGTTAATTTAAAACATGGCGATTTTTAGATATGACATGCCATGATTTTCAAATTGGACGGCATATTTATTCTATGTTCGAGATCTTCTCTACCGTGTGTTTGGTAGACACGCTCTTTGACCATCCCCCTTAAAATCTGGGCGATTCGAAACTCCTCACGGATGCAGGTAAAGGGATTAAAGGTGCACGAATCTCCGCACGTTCCAAAAAATTGCCCTTTTTGAGTGCACTAAACTCCGTACGAAGGAGAGGACATGTGAAAATTTTCCCGAAGAGAATATTCTTTCATTTCCTTCACCAACAGTAAGTATAAACGCTTTGCAGGTTTTATTTATACACCTCCAGCGCGATTCACTTGAACCAAGCACATGATGGAAACTAAACATGTAATTTTCACACACAATTTGAATTTTATATCGTTGACTAGGGGTTTCACGTATGGGATACATCTTTTAAAACAAACAGCTCACTTAATATTAGGGAGAAAAGTTTAATAAACTTCAAATCTTATCATTTTTTCAAAAACCCTACTAAGGATTACCTACCGGGTGCCGCGCCGCCCGTCCAGATTAATCGAACCCCTACCTTGCCCCTTATTCGCATACACAGTGACTAAATAGCGTCTCACATCTCTTTGGAAATGAGGGGGCCCGCCATCTTGCGCCTCCAACAAATTTGTCAGAATGTTTTGTAAAAAATTGAAATACACTAGACCGTTTAGTCTTTCGCGAAAAAAATATGGTCCTATAATTTTGTTCCCCAATATTCCATATCAAAACTTTGTCGAATAAACCGTCTGCAAGTGTCCTTCGCGAAACCAGCGAGGGTTATTCTGAGCATCATAGTGTCAATTATGTTTGTTTGCACCTTCATTGTTGCTAAAAGATGTTTCATCTATGAAAAGTCCATTTTCTAAAAAATTATGATCTAAAATGATTTGTTCTCGAACGAATTAACAAAAATTCAGTCTTTTAGGGTAATCTGCTTCTTTAAGCCTTTGGACCAAGATGATATGATAAAGTTGCCACGATTCAGATGGGCCAGAGGCCACAATATTTGGCTAGCTCGGTTTCAGAGCGCCACTTGCGGCAAAGTCGAGGGTTCTTTGGCAGTAGGTTCCGCAAGCAACCTACCTGCCCAGGAAAGATCTTAATTTTTTTAAGGCAAGGTAACGCTACTCAAAAAGCAAGAACAAAGTAAACGTCAGGACCCAGGCTTTATTCAGGTGAACAAAGGTGAATGACAGAGCTGACGGGTCATATACATATTGGGTCATATGCATAAACCATTAGCAAATGCTTTTACTTGTATTAGTGAGAGATAGAACTACATGGACTCCATTAGATAGAAAAAGACAAATATATAGTATAACCAAATGCTTATTCTTATGCATACTACCTATTGAAACGTTTCGACTTCTTGACTCTTCCTAGATGAAACCTTCCTCCCTCATTTGGTGTATTGTTGGTTGCCACATTTCCTCGGATGATATTTTTGCGGCAAAATACGAAACAAAAATAATGAGAAAAGAAATGTTTATGGATTCTACGTTGTGTTTTGTTTATAATTTTGTTTAATTAGGTTCTAACGAGAGCACACTTCACTTAAATTTTATTTAACAAATAATCGTGTGTGGTTATGTTTGGCCCTCACAAACGATATAAAAAAAGAACGACGCGAGTGCCCTGGAATCTCGTAGGTCAGCCTAGTCTACTCCGGTGGTTGAAAATAAAAGGGAACAAGGTACTAACAGGCCCAAGGGGTGCCTCTCCTCATGTGTCAGCTGGCCTAGTTTGGTCACTGTCCCGTTTACGGGTGACGTGGCTGTTTGTGCTGTGACGTTCACTTCTGGTGGTGACGTCACGGGATGCGATTTGACGCCGGTCGGTCGCGGTATGCCTCGAGCGCCAGTCCCTTTTTTCGGCTGTGGTGGGACGCCACACGGCCGGGGTAGCTCTGCGGAGTGACGGCGTCCAGGGTTCAGCTGTCAGAGTGCGGGGTAAGGGGGGAAACAAACAAACAGAAAATTCTCGATTACTCGACGTGTTGCCGGGAACACCACTCGATCTCCGATTTCGTGGTGTTTCCGGGCAACACGTCTCGTATAATCGAGAATTTTCAATCCTCTAGTTGTGTAATATATGATTATTTTTTGGTCGTCTCTATTCGAAATCTTCATGTTAGGCATGTGTTTGCCTTTGAATTGCTTAATATGTTTTAATCCGTCAGGTAACGTGGTCGAACTCCCATACCCCCGGAAAAATGCCCTTAAATGAATCTCAGGGAGCCCAAAGAGTGGTACTGGCGCAAGAGGGATATACTCAGCGACAACTTGCTGAAAGGTTTCAAACTCGCAGTCAGGTGTGTATAGAGTTCTTCAAAGGTATGAGGAGACAGGAACGTACACTAGACGAACTGGACAAGGTCGCAAAAGAAAACGTCGAGATGAGAAGATCGCTTTTTGTCTTTACAAGCTAGAAGAAAGCCTCCGAAACGATCTTCAGTTGACTACAGGGGCTGTTATTTCCAGCAGAACTGTTTTAAGACGCTTGAGAGAGAGTAATTTAACGCCAAGAAGACCTGGAACAGGTCCACGATTAAACCCAGGATATCGTATGGCTCGTCTAAATTTTGCTAGAGAACACAGAAATTGGGACCGCGAATGGCACAACGTTCTCTTTTACTGACGGGTCGCGATTTTGTTTAACTAACAATGATCGATGTAATCGTGTGTTTAGGGGACCAGACGAACGCTATAGTTAATGTGCGATTCATCAAATTGACAATTTTGGTGGAGGTTTAGTTATGGTAAGGGGTGGTATAAATTGGACGGGCCGTACGAAACTTGTAGTTGTTGCTTGACCGGCCAGAGATATAGAGATGGCATTGTTATTCCCAATATTGAAGAATATGTTTCCAATTTTGGTCCAGATTTTGTGCTCATGCACGATAATGCACGACTTCATTTTGCCAGCATAGTAACAGACTCGAAATCCGGATCTTAATCGCATTGAAGTCATTGAACACATATGGGATAACCTTGGACGACGAGTAAGAAGATCACCAGTGCCCTCGCTGACTCTGCAAGAACTGTCTAATTTGCTAATTGCAGAATGGCAGCTAACACCACAAAAGTACATACAAAACTTAATTTCTAGTTTACCAAGGCGGATGGAAGCTTGTATTACCGCCAGAGGTGGTAACACAAGATATTACACTGTTTTTTAACTTACCCGTGGGTAAGTTATTGTGATCGGTCCAAAATTTCGAATTGCTAATTTCATCAGATCTTTACGTTTTGAGATCCCCTGAACACGTTTATGAAGTTTTTAGAATGATGTCTGTCTGTGCGTCTGTCTGTCCCTCTTTTTGTTCTCCCACGATTACTCAAAAACGCTTTGACCGATTGCTTTCAAATTTGAGCAACACAAACTTACCCGTGGTCTCTCGAGTTGAAAAGCTTTTGGTGTCAATCGGACCACGGGGGTGGAAGAGGGTGGGGGTAGGCGAAAAAATAATAAGGGAACATGGAAATTTGACTCTACCGTTTGAAAGGGCATGTATTTTTATGTCGGAAACGATGTTTACCATTTGCGGATTTTTCCAATATGGCGGACTTATACAGTCATTTACGTCTTCATAGATCGACGGCGATAACTGCTGAAACTTTTAACAAAATAATCTCGGATCTTGTCATTGGAAATAACTCTGTAATTGTGACCACCGAATAGAGTTTGGTGTCAATCCGACAACGAAGGGTGGAAGAGGGTGGGGGTTGCTCGAAAAAATTATGAGGTGACATAAAAATTTGACATTACCAGTTGAAAGGGCATGTGTTTTTATGTTGGAAATGATATTTACTATTTGCGAGAATTAGAAGACGACTTATGTGGGTTAACACGGACAAGGTAGGTATCTCGGTTGCGGGTGAATTCAGATTGGTTTAAATTGATGTCGGGTAAGTTACTACGCCGGGTCTTCGACTCGGCTTCATCGCAATTTTTAAAAATTGTTTTGAATTCAAGTTTTATCGTTTTTTGTGTTACAAGTTATTTTATCTTTTAGTCCCGTTTGGATTTTTAAAATAAAATCTATGCTAAGATCTAAACACTTGTATTAAATTCAATAATTCGTTGAATTGCGATAGGCACATTTCTGTTATATGACACTTTATGTATTAGTCAATATCTTAAGATTAGAAGTAAGGATGATCATTTTAATTCAGTACGTTATCATTAAGAAATCAGTTATCTCATTTATACATCAAATATTATGCGATCAACAATTATTTAGATAAGGAGCGGCTATGACTTTGACAGTGTCAAATTTTTTGTATCTTTACTAACTCAGCTAATAAAAGTCAGATTAATGTCACTATTAATCAAATTTTAACGCAAAAATGGTTTTTACTGCAGAATGGAAAAGATTTATCATTGAATCTTACTTTAGTAATGGTGTTTTCAATAACGAAGAATGGACATACAACGCTGTTGCCTGTTTGGCCAAGTTTCGGCAAAAATTTCCAAATTTAAATTGAAAGAGCTGTATGCAATCAAAAATCAAAAATACTTTTATGCCTTCCAGAGCTTGTGAACGTCTGAACCTCGAGAAGATTTGGACGTATGTCAAAGGCTTTATTGATCTAAATAATTTTTAATCGCACGGTATACAGTGCATTTTTTTTAACTGTTGCCATAGGGAATTGCATGGTAAAATTTATACCCCCTGTTAACTTTTGTTCTGATGAAAATATTCAAACCATTTTTGGAACAAAGTTGGAAGATTTTTTAAACTATCGGATAGAAAACAATTCAATATCCTAAACTGTCGAAAAAGTTGTGAAAAAAATATTTTCTAGCGCGCCGGAATCATAGTATGTCGAGCGGCCGCCAGAATAGCGTTGCTGTCGGCTCAACCGCACCTGACCACTTTTGACTTTTGTCACTTTCATTTAAAAAATAAATAGCGAGATCTCCTCGACGCTATGATTAAATTAGCTTTTAGAAGGCAGAACATCTAAACATTTATTTATTTAAAAAAAAACAAAACATAAAAACGTTAACGCACAAAATAACTCAACAAATTAACAGAAATTGTCAAAGGAATTGTTCAAAGTGTTTTCCTTCGACTGCTAGACAATGTCCCAAGGGATCTTGAAAATTTCTTCGCGTGTTTTGTAAATGTCGCACTGTAATGGAATTACAAGCTTCAGTTATTCTTGCCCTTAATTCCTCCAAAGTTTCTGGTTGACCTCTTATGCGTTTTTTTTTTAACTGTTGCATGGTAAAAATTATACCCTCTGTTGACTTATGATCCACTGTAGATTTGGTGCTAATTTTTATTTTTGTAATAAATCATTAATAAGACTACGTAATGCACACTGCTTTAACAACGACAAGCAGTTTTATTTTACTAATTTTACTCTTCAAAGTTGAAACTAATGAACGTAAATAATTTGACAAAAACGTAGTAAGCGATATGGGAACAAAAATTAAGTTTTATATTTTATTTTATTATTTATTTTAATCATAGCCTCGAGGAGATCTCGCTATTTATTTTTTAAATGAAAGTGACAAAAGTCAAAAGTGGAGATGGTCAAGTGCTGGTTGAGCCCACAGGGAGGCTATTCTGGCGACCGCTCGACGTACTATCATTCCGGCGCGCAAGAAAATATTTTTTTCACAACTTTTTCGACAGTTTAGGATATTGAATTGTTTTCTATCCGATAGTTTAAAAAATCTTCAACTTTGTTCCAAAAATGGTTTGAATATTTTCATCAGAACAAAAGTTAACAGGGGGTATAAGTTTTACCATGCAATTCCCTATGGCAACAGTTAAAAAAAATGCACTGTATATTTCTTCTGTTATAAACACATCAACGTAGTGATAGAATTTCTCGTGTGATCGAGTGTATGTAGAAAAAGATGGAAAAAATGGAGTTTTCAAAAAGAACTATGAGGTTGATTATACCGGGTGTCCACTCTCAAAGTCGAACATACGCAATTAACATTTATAGGTATTATGCCATTATTTCAAAACCTAAAGAATCAATAATAATAATATTATTGTATATTAAGTACAAAGAATGGTAAGAACAATGTACCGATCGAAGACAATTGTTTGGAGGAGGAGAGCAGCGACGACTCCAAATATTGTCTGAGATTGTGTCGAAAACAAGATTCAATTTGCAAGAAAATTTCCTAAACGCGATGGCGTCACAAATAAAGAATTTTCGAAACCAATGACCTCAACGTGTAATCAAGAATAGAAAGAAAATATGAGGTATGAAAATTTTGACAATGCTAATGTCCCGGCAAGTCCGCTAATGTTATTTCATTGCAGCGGCAAGGAAGACCGACTACAAGAGCTGTATCAGTTTCCAGAAAGTGTCCCAACAACTTGTCTTCAACTTCTGTCTACATAAAAATTATTATAATTGATTAATTTTGAATAAATTTACTTACCGTTCTAGAACACCAAAAATTACTTACCATCGAGTTTATCGTTAGCAACGTGTAAACACAGCTTACCGTCTTGGAAACAGATGTGGTAAACAAGCAAATAGAGTACATCGCGCAAAAAAGTAATTAACAGTTTCAGAAGTTTTTATTAAGTACAAATTCTCTGAAAAAAAAGAATAGTCCTAAAGAAAGATAAAACAACAATAAAAATTCAAATAACCCCACCGTTTTGAAATAAGCAAGATCCCAATCTGTTATAAAAAATATTTCTTACATTGGCCAACTGCTCGTAAGGTGACCCCAGAAGAAAAAGTCGCAAGGTGATAAATCAGGAGATCCTGCTGGCCAAGCACCATTAAAAAAATGTAAACCGAAATGCACGGGCACTACTACCTACTAATAAATCTAAATAAGTTGCTGTATTTCAATTTACCTCTATTTTAAATAGACCAATAATATTGTTTACCGGTTTCAGTATAGTAAGCCTTGGTTTACATTCACAAAATTTGGATGGTAGGTCATAACTGTACTAGTACAGTTATGCTGTAGGGAGTGTAGGGTAATATTGCCATAGTGACATGTCAACAACAATCAACAAATGAAGACAATATCTAACTTTATTCATTTATTAATTCAAACAGACGGAACTAAAAACAACAATAATTACTTAAATAGACGGAACTCTGCCATAGTAAAAATGAACTGCACTTCATAGCATGGGGCATCGGGTAGTACTTACGTCCATAATGATGAGGGGCAGAGGGGGTATATTTCTTCGACTCTATAAACAAAAAGATAAATACGCTACGGAACTAACACTACGAGCACTTACCAGTTGATGAAAATACGCCAACATCACTCTCATTTACACTTGTAACCTTATTTGGATCCTGTCCTTGTTTGAGTGTCTCTATGATTTCAGATAAGTACCTCCTGCCTTTCGATTTTTCCGGTATTAAGCTATTTAAAGCTTGTTCTTCTTCATTTAAGACGTTTTCCGGCAAAACACTATCATTCAAACTCATTTTGCAAAATGTCTGTTTGTATAAACAACCAAATGTAATTATGACACTCGAACATATCATGCAAACGCGATCAACTCAATCTATTTTAAGACGATTGTTGGGATTTAATTGTTTTAAATTCTCTTCGGCTTATTCTGAAACCGGTAAACTATTGAACAAACCGCGGATGTTATGAATGATAACAACCTTAGATGTCTTAAAATCCTCGCTCTACGAGCTTGGATTTCAAACCGACATCTGCGGTAGTTATGATGGTCATAACATCGCTAGGTATGTTAATAGCTATAAAAATCCCAGCTCAGATATTTATTTTTTGAGAATACCGAGTTCTAGTAGGAATGATTTTCCTGAGCCCAATATCGCGTGTTTTGGCTCGTTATTTAGCTTAAAAGTGCATTCGTCTGTGAAGCAAATTGCCAACAGAAAGCGACGATCATAGGCTCTTGGATTTCATAATACTCCTACTTCCTTCGTCAACAGCAAAAAACTCTTGATGACACTGTGCCTTTCCTGAGAATATTCCGAACATGGCACTGAAGCTTAACTCGACAGTTAAAAACAATTTACAAACTTTCGGCTTTTTTCAATAATTAAAATCCTTGGGTCGTGCAAAAAATGATATATGCATACACCTCCGGAGTGCATGATTTTTACCCTCGGTGCTTTGTAGAAACCTCGGGGTACAAAGTGCACCTCGAGTAAAAATCATGCACTTCACTCCCTCGGTGCCTAATCTACTATTCTTCGAAATAGATATACATGAGTATGGTTTTTTTACCTCAACAGATTTTACTGTGATTTCAAAGAAAATTGCATTGTAGGAAGTGCCATGGTGATACAATTGTGACATTAATGACTGATTGCAAAACTTGTTTAGAAATAAGCTGATAAAGTGGTAACTCACATCCATAATCCGTTAACTCATTTATCCGTAAATCATTTTGATCTATAAATCTGCAGCATTATAATTTAAATTTACTGATTTATATCATATTCAAGCTTTTAAGAATATTACCGAACACTCTTAAATAAAATTCAACAAGTTCATATTGTTACGCAGGCGATGGTGACTTTACACAGATATTAATCCATGACGTCAGAGATTTGTATATCATATTTTTTAAAACGTACACCAATGCGGTGTCCTTGTTTTAAAGCATATTTCCTATAGGTTATTTCGCATTGGCGTACATTTTATAAAACACAATATACAGGGTGTATTTTTAAAATGTGCCGAAATTTTACCTACGAGGTTGTTTGACAACGTAAATGACTAAAAGCAATTTAAAAAAATCGTAGCTCAAAAAATAAATGTCATTTTATCTTTTGACATAGAATTTTTTAGATATTTTTTCCGAGTTCTACATGAAGCCAGTAGCTCGTGGTTAAATTATCTGTACAACTTTCAATAACACCCTGTACCTGTGTTTTTTAAACTGAATATAGGGACTAAGTATGGACTATGTTCAGAGTTAAAAATATGTTCCGGTATACCGGGCAACTCGGGTACCCAATGACGTAAAATAAATATTGTGTCTTGTCTCGAATGTAACCCTGTAGAAAGAAATCCAATGGATTCAAATTTAGGGATCTAATGATAATTTATAAATGCAACATTCATGTGTGCATCATGTGGTGTGGCGCCGTCTTGATGAAACACTGGTAGTGGTATTTCAGAATGAAAGAAAGTTGCTTATTTCGTTTGATAATAGAGCAGGATATTTTGCCTGATTAATACTGCCATGAGTAAAATGGGGATCCACTACTCTATCTCCAAAAATACCACATCACACATTAACACTAAAGCGTCTTTGGAAATTTTGTTCCACAAAAACATGATTATTTCCTTGACTCCAGTGATGATGGTTGTTTCGATTAAATACGAGACGGTAGAAAATAGAACCTTCTCTTAATTTCTCGTATCCCACCTCCACCCGGCGGCACGGCAATTTTGCCGGAGTACATACACTATTACGGATAATACTATCAAGTAATAGTGCAGTGCTTATCAACATAATTACCGGCGTCTCGCCTCCGCATTTTGACTTTTTTGTGTTTTATGTTTTGGGTCAATGTTAAGGAATTTCCTCACGATGTGACATGAGTATAATAATATACCTTTTTGAATTTCAATCACCAATGTGTTCTCTAAGTCCAAAATTTTTAAATTTTTAAAAAGAGATTGGGGTACTATTCCTGTTGCTGAAATTATAAATGGTAAAATCGAAATTTTTTCTAAACACCAAAGATTTCTCATAGCAACGGAGAGTTCTAAATATTTATTAATTTTTGTATTATATGTCTGTGTTATATTGTGTGAATTTGGAACAGCTATATCTAAAAGATATGCTTGCTTTTAATTTTTTATTATTATTATTATTATTATTAGATTGAGAGCCAACAGGCTGAAAGCCCAATTACAAGCCCCTATCAGTAGGCAGAGTTATATCTTCACAGCTATAAATCACTGTGTTCTCATCTGAGAGGTCACTCTGTCAGACCCTGAAAAAGCTCTTAACTTGGTTCAACCTGCAAGCAAATATATCCACGTTCATCTCTACGACTTCGTGGCCACGCAACATTTGGGTAACAGGAGACCGAAGACCGGCGTCCGTACGATATGGTGTAATGAGGAATGTATTGGTTGATCGAGAACCCGAACGAGGAACCCTAAGATTGACTCTTGAGAGTAGAGCAGGGCAATGTAGAGATACATGAAGCAGTTTATACAAAAAAATGACAGAGTGCTCCAATCGTCGGTTTGACAAAGACTGCAAGCAAACCCCTGGGGGGATACAAACCGTCCGACATCAAAATTACGCTCTTGAGAAATCTACGTTGGACACGCTCTAATTGAGCAATATAGATATTGTGTATAGGCGACCATACCAAAGATGCATATTCGAGTTTCGACCTTACGTAAGTGATGTACAGCAGTTTTAGGGTCACAACGTCGCCAAATTCTTTGGCACTACGTAAAACAAAGCCCAGAGACTTAAAAGCTGCACTTGTGATGGATAGAACGTGATCACAAAAAGAAAGTTTCTAGTCGAAGAGCACACCTAGATCCTGAACACTACTACGTCTTAATAAGATCTTATTGTTGAGTGTGTAGTCGAACAGCAAAGGTTTAACTTTTTTGGTAAAGGTGACAACGCTGCATTTGGGAATATTAAGAATGAGACCACTTTTTCTGCATCTGTCAGCGATCTCATCGATACCCCTCTGAAGCCGAAGTGAGTCACCAACAGTGTTAATAATGGTGTAGATCTTTATATCGTCGGCATAAAGGAGGCAGGAGACGTCTAAAGAGGCCACTAGATCGTTGATAAAGATGTTAAAAAAGAGGGGTCCAAGGACTGATCCTTGTGGGACGCCCGTCTCCTGTTTAAAAGACCTCGATTCATCATCCGAAAACCCAAACGACTCAAGTTTATTCAAAAGCAGATTGTGATCAATCATGTCGAAAGCCTTCGAGAAATCCGTATAAACCACATCCACTTGTGAGTGATTATCTAATGCCTCATACAGAAACTGAGAGATAATAACAAGATTTGTCTCAGTGGACCGGCCCCCCACAAAATCATGCTGGCAAGGAGATAGCACACTAGAAACGTGATTAATAGTGAGGTCATAGAAAAGGTACTCAAAGAGTTTGGAAAAATTATTTATTAAGGCGATTGGTCTATAGTTTGTAATTTCAGATGGAGAACCTTTCTTGAAAATCGGCCGTATTGTTGACAATTTCCATTTAGTCGGATAGCAGTTGTTCCTCAATATTAAATTAAATAGCATCTGCAACGGTTTGGCAAAGACAGAGGCACAGTCTCTAATGACAAAGGCTGGTATTTGATCTGGACCGCTAGTCATACGCTTTAGACGTTTGAGCGCCTTCAGTACATCGTCATAAGTAACAGAAGTTAAGTTGAAGACATTGTAAGAATATGGGGCAGATGGTATATCAACAGATGGGTTCCTCCCGAAAGACTAAGAAAAGTAATCAGCAAAGCTCTCCACAATGGTCTGGGGATCCGTAATTGTCGTGTTATTGAAAACCATGGACGCTGGGACAGAATTAAAATTCTTTTTTGAATTGATGAACGACCAAAATTTTTTCGGATCTGTCTTTATAATATTGTTAATCTGATATTGCTTATAGGTACTATCAGCTGTAGATTTAAACTTTACTCTTAAGGATTTTAATCTTTCATAGCTATTTACTGACTTTAAGACTTTATGTTTCCTCCAAGCAGTATCCTTAGCCTTTAGCAGTGTAATTAATTCTTTGTTGAACCATTGCGGATAAGTTGCAGAACTAGATTTTTTAACTGGTACATGACACCGAAATATATCATCTAAGGAAGAATAAAAATCAGAAACTGCGCCATCAACATCAACACACACAGAAAGAAATGTCCAATCAACTTCAAACAGTGCTTCATATAGTGCATTAAAATTGCATTTACGAAAATTATATGAAACGATCTGTTTGGATGGGAATGTTTTGGAGCGATTTCTGATGCCAATCTCGACCTGAAGGGGCGGGTGGTGTCTATCGACATCGACAAAAGATTGGTGAGCATCAATTACGGAACAATCTAGATACTGATTAACAAGAATCAGATCCAACATTCTATCATGAGAGTTCAATATATTATTGCATTGCTTCAAATCATAAAATCCGATGATTATAGATGATGCTACTGGTGATGGACGTTCCTGTCTCATCAGATGTACTCAAAACGAACTGCGGGACATTGAAATCACCCATAATAAACAAACTGGCTTCATACAAAAAGTCCAGGGATATCAAAAAATCGTAAAGAACACTATACACGGCGTGATCGCAAGTAGGTGGTATGTAAATAAGTAAGACATACAAAGTACGAAAATTAATATCAATCTTAACAATCAATAAATCATTAATAAAGTAATAAGTGCAAAATTCACTCCCACGCGGGAGATTATTTCCTTTCATTGTATATAGGGAAAAAAATGTTGTTTCTTGAGAATATGTTGAACTGTTTGTTGAGATACTTGCAGAGGGTGACCAATTTCTCGGATAGATGTATTTAAGTTTTCTTCAACATGAAACAAGAAAAACATTTAATTCCAAATCTTCATCTTGGATTTCACAAGCAGTTTTTTCTAGGTTTTTTGAATGACCCAAAATTTCTTAAATTCCGAACCAGTTTTTGAAATTTATCCGCACTTGACTATACCCGATTAGGAAAAGGAAAACGGGTTTCTATAGAGTCGCAAAGCTCTTGCACTGCTACTTCAGCATTCAAAATAGGTTTTTATCATGGCCATGCATTCTCCGTTGTCCATTGTAATGGTGAAACATTAAAAATTGTTGCAGTTTACTCTACCAAAAAATGTGTTAATAAAATGTCCTGAGCTCACATAGTCATTTTGAACATTTAGAATAAACTGATCGCTTGATTTGTAAATTTTTGTAATGTTATTAAATCCTTAATTTCTTGACTTTGACTTTTGTTATTATTCAAATCGGATAAAAAATATGCAAGATACAGTATAACAGGTTTTTCGTCAGTCATTCGGTGTACATCAACATAGATTTTGATTGATAATTTCCATAACTTATTTTTAGATGCAAAATATTTGACTAGAATTAATAGATTTAACTAATCTTAATTTAACATTAGCACAGGTATTTATTTTCAAAAACGTTTAACCCGTTTTGACAAGTTTAATCCTGTTAGTCAAGTCTAGTCAATTTAATCTTTTGTGGCTAACAATTTAAAAACAAATAAATTGAGTACCCACTTTCAGTGATCTTTGGCTTTGAGTTAATTTTGTGAAACAGACAAAAATAATACATATTTTAGAATATGTATTAAACATAAATGTAAATAACTATGTGACAAAGAGACAACAAAATTATGTAGTGCTACTTCCAATTAATTAATTACTTAAGTGGTTTACACACTTAAACACATTTTTACACAAATCATGTAATTTATTATGACATTTTAATTGAGAATGAAAATAATAATGACGACAATGTGAAAGGAAAGAAGAATGTATAAAAGTGTATTAAGAAATAATTTCCGGTAATACCAATTGAAATCACTGATAAAACGATGAAATCGGATGTTGGCGTTTATATTAGTCATTATATTAATATTTTATAATCCTTTTATCGCATGAAATAGATCACAAATAGTAACTTTTTTAAGAATATATAATCTTACTATTCTTGTGAAGATTGATGAGTTGTTATCACGTCAGCTCTTACATCATTAAATTATTTTATCTCTTTTGTCTTAGAGGATATATAAACTCAAAAAAAGACGATCCTAACCAGTGTCCTGATCAACTGACAAGCTACACAATATGAAAGTAATCCTTTATTTGGCATTTGTAGCTTCTTTTGCATGGGGTTACCCATCTCTAAAAGATGCCAGCGTGTGCAAGACTGCAGCATGTATGATTGAAAATGATTGTCGCTGTTCATCTACGACTAATCCGATCAGTGCTACAGATGCACCACAAGTAAGTATTTATGATCAAAATTACGATTATTTAAATTGCAATATGTTTTTGGTTTAGCTTATAGCCATAACTGTTAGTGAATCAGTTGTCGCTACACTTTACGAAGACTATTTGAAACCTATACTTTTCGACCGTACTAATCCAGATGGCAAACCTATCGGAGCCACTTTCTACGTCAACCATGAGTACACAGATTATACGTTAGTTCAAGATTTGTATCTTCGTGGATATGAAATCGGGGTACATTCTGTTACGTAAGTAAAAAATTCAGTTTTCTTTTAAATAAGTATTCCAAAATCAAATTATCACTTATTTTTATTAGTTAGGTATTTATGTTATAAGAACAAAAAAGAAAATATTTCGGACGATTTGCTGGAAATTGCTGGACGAGGTAAAGCCGAGTCCACAACAGCCAATGACTCCAAAATATTGTTTTCGTCCATGTATCATACACAATATTTTAGTCGTAAAAATTCTCATTCAATTGTCAAAGTATAATAATTTTGAAAAAATGAGGGCTGTTAAAAACTTCTTTAACAACTCTGCGCGTTGCCAAGGTGTTATTGACAACTTAGCTGTTGCCGATTGTTTTTTATTTATTGCTTAACAACATAGCGGACCAAAAATGGTTTTCGGCCTTGGACGAAAAATAATGCTTTGACGAAAAGACGACGTTCTCGTCCAGATATTCAAACCGAAAAATACTACTTTATGGTATAATTGACTAAAAAATAAATTCTATAACTACGTTTTATTCTAAAAAGTTGCCATGACACCTAAACACTGACGAATGTGTTCCTATTACAGAAAAAATTCGTCACAAGAATATTGGAGACATGCTACCTTGGAAGACCTGGTTGAAGAGTTTTATGGCCAACGACAAATTATTTCTCATTTTGCCAACATTCCAATTGAAGATATTGTAGGAGGCAGAACACCACAACTGCAATTGGAAGGAGACCTCTCAATTGAAGCTTACGTCCAGTCAGGTTTAACATATGATAACTCCTGGCCAACAAGTTCCTCTATACGCTTGTTTCCCTATACACTGGATTATAAATCAACTCAAGAATGTCTTGTTACAATGACTTGTCCAACACAACCCCACGAACACTTCTGGATTGCTCCTCTAACCAATATACAAGGAAACGACAGCATTCAGTGCAACTCCCTGGCAACATGTAACATACAGTAAGTACCATATTTTTAAGTAAACTTAGGATATTATATTTTTTAATTGTAGAGGTTCGGCTCAAGAAATAGCAGACTGGTTGATTGACCAAGTAGATAGTGCTCATCAGGGTACCCGAGCACCGTTGATCTTACGTTTGGATTCATACTGGTTCCAATTTACCCATAATAGCTATGAAGGTTTTGTTTTGTTTTTGGATGAAATGTCAAGAAGAAACGATCTTTTCTTTGTGTCAGTGGAAGACATAGTAAATTGGATGAAAAATCCAGTTTCAGCTGCGAATTTTCAGTCCACTGTACACGAAAGATATGGTGATTGTGCCCCAATTAGTTGCTCATTGAAGTTTTTGGATGGAAGTGAACGGTGGATGAAGTCTTGTGTATCGTGTCCACTTAGCTATCCATGGAAAGGAAATCCGATGGGCAAATAATTTTACCGGTTAATTGAAATCTTCTATATAATAAACTTCATGTTTATTATTACTCGTTGTTATGAACTGTTAATAAAATATAAACTAATTTGAAATATTAACTACTACTGATTCATCGTTCAATACCGTTCAATACAGTTATTATTAAATAAAAGTAAATTAAAACCTTAGATTAACTGGAAAAAAAATGAAAAATCATAGTTGGCCGATGATTTTCAAAATTGTCTAGGAGCCTAGATGTTGATTCTAAACATCTTTTCTTAATAACTTTTTGTCGTATTTACCACATAAAAGGCACTTTATTCTACAGAAAAATTGGTTTTTTGAAAATTTTCAAGGCATACTTGACTTTTCAAAACTAAAATTTTGTTAAAAATTAGTCTTTAACCAAGCTGGGTTAAACCCCAAAAAAAGAAAATTTAGATCGATTTTTTTTTATCTTTTACAAGAGTCGTTTCACCTATCCAGGGACACACTCTATAATAATACTCCAAAAATAACTTCATGGCTAAATTATCATTTAAACACATCAAAGAACCTGCTCACAGTCGTTGTCAACACAATAGCAGCTATATGAAATTTACAAAATTTTACAGTATTGTCATTTTGCTAAACTATGAATAAAAGCTTTATCTATTTATCAAATCGGCCACAACATTTTTCATTTTTCTGATTTTACAAAGCGCTATCTGAGGCCACAACTTTTCACGTGGAGTTAAAATATCGCATACCAAAAAATACCAGCTTTTGACTTGACAGGGTCATGTAGATATAGTGTATTACCAACGAGTGCGGAAAAGTGGCAATTTCTCACGAATGTGGAGATGTTCTGGTACGTGACAAAGTCGACTTAACCTCCTCAGCGTTCTGTATGTTGTCACTTTCCAAAGGCACCTCAATTTCTCACCCTCAACTTGACTTCACGTCCAATCAATTCTATTCAAAATTTGAAATTTACGTAGGTAATCGTACCTATAACGGGTGTTTTTTTAAATTTGGCGTCGAAGTAGGCGTTGAACTGTCGATTGTGAACGCAATATACAAGTTACGGATCACGGATCAGCTGTTTAAATCTTACGCTTTTACACGAGTGGTGCTCTCTCAATCGACTCTCCAACGCCTACTTCGACGCCAAATTTAAAAAAACAGCCTTTATCATTTTGCAGCGCAATATTTTTACAACTGAACATAACCCTATAATGAATTTTGTTCCAAATTTATATTCACACTGTTTTAGCAATCGAATTTATTAATTTCTATGGTAAAATAATTGAACGATTAATCACTGTTGGGTGGTGATATTAGCCGTTCAAATGATATAGTCGTCTTTGTATAACTACTTAAAAACTTTATTGTATGACAAAATGTTGATGTACAAGTGTTAAGTACCAAGGATAGTGGTAGACTCTCGTTTTTACCAATTCAATTCAATTCAACTTCATTTATTTCCTTGCTTATTTATTACATTTCATTCGTTCTTAGGGCTATGGCAAATTTTTACAAGGGGGCGCTGCTGAGGCTTAAGGCCTTTTCAGCGCTGGGATTATTCTAATTACAATGTTATACTTAATGTTAGACAATGATATGGTTATAATACAATAATGATACAATAGAACGAAGAAAAAAAAAACAAAGCTGAATACAATGGAAGTTAAATAACGTTTGATGGTAACAGTGAACTTATGCTAGGTGAAACAAAAACTTATATACTAGGTGAGGCAGATGGGGCTGGGGGGTACAATGGTGTCCTGGGCGTCCTTGAGGTTCCTGTGGGTGGATGGTTCTGCTACTGGATTGTTCTTTTTATCTTCTGGGTCCTGTTGTTCAGTATCTGGAATGGGGAAAGAAGAGCAGAAAGAGAACAAGGGGGGTTAGAAGGGCTTACCGGGGTAGATGTCCTGAGTCCCGGTAGTCCTGGCGTCGTCGACGGCTACCGCATGGTCAAGGGGGTTGAGTCCACAAGCTCCTGGAGGTCATCTGGTAGGTCGGTGTAGGCTGGTGAGAGGAGAGCTGTTGGGGGGTGTTTTAGCTTGCGCTTTGGAATTTTCGGGATTCTGTTGAGGAGGCGGCCGTCTCTTGACGGGTATTTAAACGAGGTGGACAGGGTTTGGATGGCGAGGGCGTTGTTGGAGTTTAGGGTGCGTGTCACGTAGCGGCTCTGGAGTTCTTTGAGGCGGGATTGGATCGGGATTGTGTTGATTTCCTGGTGGAGGTTGTCGGAGGGAAACCTGTCGGGGAGTCGAAAGATCCTGCGGAGCATTCTTCTCTCGCAGGCGGAGATTTGGTGGAGGAGGGCCGGGTATAGGGTGGCGTAGATGGGGGCGCGGTATTCGATGACGGGACGGATGTAGGATTTGTAGGTGTGGTACAGGGTTTTCGAATCGCACCCACGGATGCGCCCTCGAATCCTGTACAGGAGGTTGGCTCGGTTGCGGGATTTTTTGAGGGTTTCTTTGACGTCCTGGTTGAGGGTGCAATTTTTGGAAAAGGTGACGCCGAGGTAGCGGATGTGTTGAAGTTTGGGGATGGCCTGGTTGTTGAGTAGGAGATGGGGGGCTTGGTGGCGGGACCTGGCTCCGGAGTAGGACATTAAGATGGACTGGGATTTGAGCGGGTTTGGCTTGATTCTCCAGGTGTTTGTCCAGGTGGTGATATTATTCAGGTGGCCCTGTAGGATCCTGGCGGCGATCGCGGGGTTTCTCTGGCTTGTCCACACGGCGGTGTCGTCGGCGAAGAGTCTGGTCTTCGTCCGGGGGGCATCTGTAACAGGAAAATCTCTGCAGTATACAATGTAGAGAAGGGGGGAAAGGATGGAGCCCTGAGGGACCCCTGCTTGAAGAGCGATTGGGCGGGACTTAATGTTTTGGATTTTGACGCTGCAGGTACGATTTGAGAGAAAGGAGTCGATGAGTTGGATGAAGTTGGGGTTTATTGGGATTTTTATGAGTTTCTGGACCAGCCCGTCGTGCCAGACCCGGTCGAAGGCCCTCTCTATGTCCAAAAAGACGGCAAGAGTGTGCTCCTTCAGATTGGCATGTCGTTTTTACCGCTATATCCCGACTTAAATAAGGGTGGGTGATTTCACCCCTCTCACAAAGAAAGTAGGCAGGACTACCTGCTACAGTACCTGTTTCTAACAATAATGTTCAAAATTACATTATTTTGTACATATACCGCCCCCCTTGAAGGCACGGACTTCAAAAATATTGGAATTAACAAAGATCGAACATGGTTATTAGAAAAAGGATTGTTACATAATAAACATGACACAAAAACATTAAAAATACAAACATTGAAGTCAATTGTAAAAAAGGGTTAATACATAATTATAACAAATATTTACACGATACAAACATAGTCTATTCATTCGCTGGCAGAACGCACACCTTTCGCGTGGCTCTTTTGAAGATGCCATTGACAGTCTTTACGGACACTACGCGCACAACACCGTCACTTCCGGGATGAAGTTCTACGATGCGTCCCAATTTCCATTGTAGTGGCGGCGTGTTGTCCTCAACTAGAATCACCATGGAACCAACTTCCAAGGCGGGGGTGGACGGTCTGGAACCGGAACCACGGAGCTGCTTGGAACGATTGATGTTTTGAACAAGGTACTCCCTTTGCCAGCGGTGCCAAAAGTGCTGCCTCATCCGTTCCACTCTTTGCCATTGCGTCAATCGGTTGATCCTCGTCGTCGTAAGATCTCTTTCGCTTATAGAAGTTAATGGCTCTCCGATGAGGAAGTGACCAGGGGTTATGGGATTAAGGTCATTAGGATCGTTACTCAGGGGGCACAAAGGTCTGGAGTTTAGGACTGCTTCAATTCTTGTTAACAGGGTATACAATTCTTCGTAGGAAAGCACGACTTCTCCAATTGTTCTCTTTAAATGACCTTTAATGGATTTTACGTTTATTTCCCAAATACCGCCCATGTGCGGGGATCTGGGGGGAATGAAATGCCACGAGATACCCTTATTAGCCAGATTTTCTGTAATTTGACTAAATGAAGCTGACTTTAGAAATGTTCTTAGTTCCAGTAATTCTCTATTGGCGCCAACGAAATTTGTAGCATTGTCCGAATAAAGATGGTACACATGACCACGTCTTGATATGAAGCGTTTTAGCGCATTCAAAAAGGTTTGAGTCGTTAAGTCACCAACTAGTTCTAAATGAAAGGCTTTAGTTGAAAAACAGACAAAGATGCAAATATATGCCTTCACAGTACGCTTACTGCGACCACGACATTCCTTGATGTAAATAGGCCCGGCATAATCTACGCCACTGGTTGAAAATGGTCTGGTTGGTTCGACACGGGATTTGGGCAAATTACCCATAATAGGATACATAACGCTTGGTTTGACTTTAAAACATTGCAAACACTGGTGCAAAATCTTGCGTACCACACTGCGTGGAGAAATTATCCAAAAATTTTGACGTAACGCGGCTAAAGTTCCCTGAACACCAGCGTGCAGTTGCTCAATGTGCACGTGTTTGACTAATGCCTTAATCAAATGGTGATCGTTTGGTAGCACGATGGGATGTTTGACATCGTAAGTTAAGGATGAGTTTTGCAACCTACCTCCCGCGCGAATTAAATTATCATTCTTGTCGAGAAAAATATTTAAGCACAGTAAACGTGATTTCTTGTTAATCGGTTTGTTTTGTTTAAGGCAAGCTAATTCATCGTTGAATGCAACTTCTTGAATTAAACGCATGATGGCCTTCATGGAATCTTTTAATTCTTCACATGTTAAAGAACTAGAGATTTGCCTTTGGTTTGGCTTCCTACAATTGTTGATGAACCGTAATACCCATGACATTACGCGTTCAGTTTTTTTGTAATTTGAAAATTTTGTAAGAAGCGGTAGTTGTCTTTCGCGAGAATGAATATTGGTCAGAGTGACAGTTCGCCGTTCTGGAATTTCAATATCCGAAAGATTTACGTTAGATACGGGCCAAGTGTCGTTGTTTTCTGACAACCAATCAGGACCGTTCCACCACAGTTTATTAGTTTTGAGTTGACCAGGTAAAGCACCTCGGCTTAGTACATCCGCAGGGTTACTTTTGCTTTTGACATGATACCAATCTTTCGCGTCCGTTAGCGTTTGAATTTCGGAAACTCGATTTCCTACAAATGTTTGTAAGTTTGAAGATGTAGCGTTTATCCATGCCAGAACGACTGTGGAATCTGTCCAGAGAAATTGCTGATCAATTTTGACATCTATCGTTCGTAAAACTGTATTAAATAATCGCGACAACGTTAAGGCGGCACACAGCTCCAAGCGTGGTAACGTAACAGCGCGAAGAGGAGCCACACGAGATTTAGCGCAAATTAAATGAACTTGATGATTGCCACTATGATCGGTTGTTCTTAGATAGACAGCAGCGCCATATGCGATTTGTGATGCGTCACCAAAACCATGTAGTTGCACCTGTACGGGATTTGATTTTATTATGTTTCTGGGAATTTCGATTTCGTTTAAGTGAGCGAGTTCTTGCAAGATCTTAACCCATGCACAATAAATACTTTCAGGTAATAGATCGTCCCATCCAATTTTCAAACTCCAGCATTGTTGAAGGATTATTTTTGCTTTTACTACTACTGGCGCCACAAGACCCAATGGATCGAATACCTGGGCAGTTTTAGACAGGATTTCGCGTTTTGTTAGTCTTTTCGGAATGTCGCACTGTTTTACCTGATACCGTAACGAATCGTGATTAGGATTCCAAAAAAGCCCTAACGTTTTAGTGTAAGCATCCTTATCGAAACTGACGTTGAGATTAGGCTCGTGACTATCTGGAATTAATGCCGGATGATTGGCGGCCCATTTACGTAATAAAAAACCACCATGAGCTAAAATTTGAATTATTTGATCTCGTAAAGTGATTAGGTTTTCAAGTGAGTCTCCTCCCGTCAGAAGATCGTCTACGTAAAAATCCTGTTGAATTGCTTTAGCGGCTTCCGGGTACTGATTTACGTTTTGAAGAGCTAGTTCCTTAAAACATCTTGTTGCTAGAAAACTGGCCGGTTTTGTACCGTAGGTTAGAGTGGTTAATCTATACGTTTTTAGCGGATCTTCGGTGTTCTCGCGCCAAACAATTCGTTGATAGTCACTGTGATCGGGATGTATTTCTATCATACGGTACATTTTAGCTATGTCCCCGTTTACGACGTATTTAAAAGTTCTGAATCTCAACAAAATTGCAAAAAGCTCTGGCTGGATTGTAGGTCCCGCCATGAGATTGTCATTTAGACTTAATGCATCAGCTGAGCGAAATGACGCGTTAAAAACAACTCTTAACTTGGTCGATGTAGAATCCTTGAGTACCGCGTGATGAGGCAAATATGTACAGTTCGGTTTATTTAATTCGCAACCCGGAACTTCCTCCATGTGACCCAAAGAGACGTAATCCCGCATGAATTGCACATAATCTGATTTTAGTGTAGGCCTTTTGTTTAGGTTTCGTTCCAGATTGTTAAAAAACTTTACAGCACTATCGCGGTTTGACTTGAGAATTGGAGGATCATTCTTTAATGGCAGTTTAACAAGAAACTTTCCGTTTGTTTGTCTGCACGTATTTTGAATAAAATGTTGCTCGCACATAATCTCTTCATTTGAAAAGCATTTTTGTTCGGAAGGGTTGCTGCATTGTTCTAGTTCGAAGAATTTTTGCATCTGGTTCTCTAAAATGTCGCTTACCGACGTTAGAGAAAGCGAGCAGGTGCTTGAGCTATTGTTATTGTTCATACTTAGTGACCCACCCGCAATGAAACCTAAATGGGTATTTTGGAGCATTAGTTTGTTATGGTTCTCAAGTGTTATTTCTTTGCGGTCTTGACATAAAAGGTTCCAAAACAAATCAGCCCCGATAAGTAAGTCTACTGGTGCAGTTTCTAAGAATTTCGGATCGGCTAGCTGTAATTCCTTTGGAATATTTATTGCAGACATGTTTATGGTCACCAGGGGAAGATTTTCGGTTATTTTTTCCAGAACAAAACAACTTAAGTTCGCCGAAAACTTATTGTACCGAGATTTGATGTTTACCTGGACGGCCTGTTTGATGTTCGTCGAAATTTGACCAATTCCGCCAACGGTTATATTTACGGCTTTCTGTTGTAGACGTAGTTTTTTGGAAAATGATGACGTAATATAACTGTTCATGGACCCTGCATCCAGGAGAGCTCTACATTTATGTGACTTATTATTACGATCTTCTATGAGAACGATCGCGGTTGATAACAAGATAATTGATGATTGGGACCTCATAGAATGAGCGTTTAAACTTTCTACCTGTGCTGGTGTTTCATTGGTTTGCGTGATTTGTCTTTCTTTGTGAAGCAGCGTATTGTGGCTTTGATTGCATTTACGGCATTTGAATTTGGACTGACAGTTGTTAACAAAATGATTGGTTCTTAGACAATTAAGACATAACTTCAGGTTTCGAGCTTGAGCGTTTCTTTCCTCTACATTTAATTTTGTAAATTCATTGCATTGAAGATTGTATGATCATCATTTTTACAAAATGTACAATGTAGTTTGTTTGTGGCAACATAAGATGTAGTGCTTCGTTTTTGTGACATATTGTTTTTTGCATTATTGTGATTCGGATTGACGTTCGATTTGGGGTGCAATAGATTTAAGGATTCCAATAACTGACATTTCCTTTCTAAAAATTCGACCGTTTGACCGTAAGTTGGAACCTCGTCGGTTAATGTAGCCTGCCATTCTCTTGCAAGATTGTCGTCTAATTTGTCCACAATTATTACGACTAGAAGAGCGTGCCAAGTATCAATCGGTACTTCTAGCTGTCTTAACGCGGCAACATTTGAATTCAACGTATCTAAGAAACACCTAAGTGACGAATGCGAGGCTTTAGTTACTTGGGGTGCCTTTGTGATGGCTATTATGTGATCGTGGACGATCAGCCGTTTGTTGCAGAACCGTTTCTTTAAGATATCCCACGCTACATTATAATTTTCTGATGACACCGTTAATGACTCGACTGATCGCAAAGCTTCACCAGATAAACATGATCGCAAATATTGGAAACGTTGACAGTTGTTTAGCATGTTGTTTTCGTCTTCAATAATGGATTTAAATGAATTTTGAAATGACAACCATTCCTTATAGCAACCAGTGAAAGATTTTAAATTTAGAGTTGGCAGATTCAATTTGATTGATTGATCACGATTAGAACAATGTGAATTAGCGCTGGAACAACTACCGTTACCGTTCGTTGTGGCCGCAGTGTGCGGTGGAGGCGTCATTTGTTCAATTTTTGTTTGAATTGATGATAATACATCGAAATATTTTGACTCAATTTCGACGCGGTCCTGAGTCTGCGTTTCAACAGCTGTCGTTGAAGAATCAAGTAATTCAATTTCAGTTTGTACCTCTTCATAATCTTTGAATGTCTGTTCGATGAATGTTTTTCTAAATTTTAGTGGATTTACATCGTTATCATTTGATTGAAAGTTAGCAACAAAGTTTTGAATTCGCGTAATTTTTGTTTTTAATGAGGTTCTTTTCTTTTTTAAAGCCTCTAATTTGGCAATTGATTCATCTAATAAGGATGTCTCGGGCATAATGATTGATTTGATTTACGTGGTCGAGATGAAAATTTGCGAAATTAAGAACAATAGAAAAGGTCGTACGTAGTAATGTAGTTTGGAAGGGAAATTGAAAGGATGGAGAGCCACTAACCTTTGTTGATGTCTTGAGTGATGACCGCTTCGCTGCTACCCAATTCGGTGACTATTCGTGCTGCCCTTTTGCCCTTGCTGAAGGTGACGAAATCGTTGCTGCCCTCTGGGTGTCGAAACTGCTTTGTTGGATTGTTGTTGTATTACACTTGTTGTTACACTAGACGACCGTCGTGTGATATGGATTTAATCATCCGGCTCGAAGGACCAAAATTATGAACGATTAATCACTGTTGGGTGGTGATATTAGCCGTTCAAATGATATAGTCGTCTTTGTATAACTACTTAAAAACTTTATTGTATGACAAAATGTTGATGTACAAGTGTTAAGTACCAAGGATAGTGGTAGACTCTCGTTTTTACCGCTATATCCCGACTTAAATAAGGGTGGGTGATTTCACCCCTCTCACAAAGAAAGTAGGCAGGACTACCTGCTACAGTACCTGTTTCTAACAATAATGTTCAAAATTACATTATTTTGTACAATAATAATTTGTTTTTAATTGGAAACCTAAAGAGCAAGAACTGCTAATGAATAATTCTTGCTTCTTAACTTCATATTTGATAATTTTTGTCAGTTTGACACCGAAAAATTGGGCTTCCTTTTTGGGTTAAAAAAAATACACCTATTGATTCTTTATTATACAATAATTAATTCTTTCAACAAGTGATTTAGTACATATTGCTAAATAGAACTTGAACCACGGTCTAGCTCACTCGTATCTTACCCAAGGCCTCATATTGTCAACTGCAGCTACTCCACTGTAACGTAGCCTTGACCTACCAGTCCCTGAGATGTCCTTTACCTCGTACCGATCGTTCCCCAAAACTTTGGCCACTCGGAACGGTGCTCGCCATTTTGGCAGTAACTTTAGGCTGGAGCCGGTCGCCGGGGTGCTACTTATGCGAATAAGCACGAGGTCACCTTCCTGATACAAACGGGGAGTAGATCGGGGATGATCGAAACGGTTCTTCTGGGACGCTTGATACCGTTCAGTTTGAGCGACCATGCGAGCACGAATTTCAGTTACATCCAAAGGGAAACCCCCACGGCTTTGTTCAAGGTTCCATTTAAGCCCAACTGTACATTATGAACATTTTCATCCCAACAGTCATCATCTAAATCGGCACCCATAGTTGCGAGGGAATCAAGTACAGTCCGATTATACCTCTCTACCTGGCCATTACCACGGGGCGTGGCAACAGCATTGAAATGAATTTTGGTTTGGATGTGGTCGCAAAACTCTGGGAACTCTTCGCTAGTGAATGATCTACCATGATCACAAATAATCCGGCGAGGAACTCCGAAGACCTTAATCATATCTTGCAAACACTTAATAGCTAACTTAGACTTAGTACTCTTGACTGGATAGAGTAGTATAAATTTGGTGAAAGCGTCTATAATGAGAAATAATTGGGTATTGCCCGCTTTTGTTTTCACGAAAGGACCCAGATGGTCGATATGCACCGTGTGGGAGTTTTAGGTATAGGATGAAGACTACCTGGTCGTTTCCCTCCGGGTAATTTAAAATATAGACAATCCAGACAATTATTGGCGTATTTTCGAACAAACAGGCGCATGCCCTTAAACCAATATTGACTCGATACCAGATCGTAAGTTTTATCAAATCCAAAGTGACCAGAATCTTGTATACCTTTCCACCTTTTAGTGCATAATTACAGAAAAGATTGCTATTGCCGTCGCGGTCACCAGACTCTAGCAATTGTTTTATGTGTTGAATGGAATCATCTGACTGCTGAATAGATAACAACCAATCGATTTCGTCGATTACGGCAAGATGGACACCATGTTCGCTAATAGGTAGGTTCCGACTCAAGGCATCGACATGCCGCATTTGGAGATTACTGCGATGAACAATCGTGAACCGATACTCACTTAGTTCGAGAACCCATCTGCCTATACGTGCATTCACCTCGCCCTTAGGGAAAGCGTTTCTGACCGCGGCACAATCTGTGACAATCGTAAAGGACCTACCCAAAAGGTAGGTATTGCCGAAACCGTCGTACCGAAGACTATAGCCAAAGCTTCTAGCTCGAAGGAATGGAATTTCCGTTCGTTCGCGGTGGTATGTTTACTGAAATATGAAATCACATTTTCCTTTTTGCCGTTGACCTGTATCAAAATTCCGGCTACACCCAAGCAACTAGCGTCAGTGTATAACCGTATCTCTAAATTAGGATTGAAAAGTGTCAGAACCGGGTCAGAAATCAAATGAGTTTTCAGGGCTTCGAATGAAGTGTTCTGGGCTTGACCCCATACCCATGGAGCTTCTTTCTGGAGGAGTGAAGTGAGGGGTCGTGATACCGCGGCGTAATCGTTGATGAACTTTCGGAAATAACCTGTCAAGCCAAGGAATTGGCGGACTCGATGAACGTCAGTCGGGACAGGGAAATCACGCACTGCCTTTGTTTTGTGAGAAGTTGGTCGAATTTCGGACCCACTAATTTCATACCCTAAATATTCAATGCTGGTTTGTAAAAATGAACACTTCGATAGTTTTAATGTTAATCCATTAGCTCTAAATATCTCGAGTACGCGTCGCAAAATAGACATAGTTTCATCGACACTCCGTGCCGGAATTAGGATATCGTCTAAGTAGCATAACACCTTTGTAAATCTCAACTGCCCCAACACAGAATTGACCATTCTCATAAAGACTGCAGGAGCATTGGTCAGTCCAAAGGGCATTCGCAAAAACTCATAATGCCCATCCTGTGTAATAAAAGCGGTTAGCGGAACCGACTCCGGAGCCATTGGGATATGATAATACCCTGAGAATAAGTCAAGCGTCGTAAAGTAACGAAATCCCGAAAGTCGTCTTAATTGTTCCTCGATAAGAGGAAGTGGGTATTTGTCCTTGACAGTTATCTTGTTAAAAGTGGCCTGTAGTCAATACATAGACGATATTCACCTGTTTTTTTTTTACTAATAGGACACTCCTCGCATATGGCGAATTTGATTCGCGAATAATATTATTTTGTAACAATTCTTCGACAAGATCCCTGATCTGGGCGCGCTCGCAATCGGAATATTGTCGCGCTCGACGAGAGGTTGGTTCAGCGTTTGTCAATTGTATAGTCATTTGGACCGTCGGATTAACACCTATTTGTGAAATATTGCTGGCCCTACAATCGGAATATTCGTTTAGAAGTCCTATCAACCCTTTAACGACTTTATCGTTGTCAATCCCCACATTTACAATAGCTTCTGAAATCGAATTTACATTCAAAGTGCTGAGTTGGGAAAACTTAAGAAGGTTCCCACTCTTTGAGTAATTCACGTCGGGAAGTTCTGTGAAATTTTGACCCACTAAAATTTCAACTCCCGTAACACATTTGTTAATTACATAAAATTCTATCTGTTTGTTTATTTCATCGATAACTATGTCAAGCAGCACCGAGCCAGTAGGAATGACTCGGTGCCCACCCAAAGCAGATAAGGTAACGCCGGTCTTCAATGGAACTGGTGTTGCTGACAACAGCTGTACCGCTGTTTAACTAATCAAGGAACATTCGCTTCCGAAATCCGCAAAGCATTTCATTTGTCTCCTCTCAATAGTGATTGTTTTGAAAAACTTACTATTAGCGCTTGGACCTATGAAATTGACGTGTTTCGGTTCAATCGTCAACAAAGGGCGTTTAGCAGTTGATCGCTGGTCATTATTGTTGTTACTGGGGCAGAACCTACGAAAATGGCCCCTGCCACCACATTTAAAGCAAGTTGGCTGAAAGGACTTGGTACTGTCTTTAGCTTTGTCCGGCTTTTTTGGAAATCGTGCGGATGAGGACCAGGCTTTATATTTTTCCGCACCTGTTGCCCTTTGAGTGTTCGTGTACGTTTTAGGTTTAGATATCGTAGGGGAGACCGTTGGTGAGTCATTTGACGTCTCAGGTTTCGATCTGTCAAGTCTTTGTTCGTCAAGGACTCGAAAATGGGCGGCCAACACTTCAGGAGTATTAATGTTTGATGTTTCGATGGCGATTTTGATTCGCTCATCTTCGAGTCCACCCATAACGAGATTGACTTGATCGCCTTGGCTGATCGGGAGTTTCAATTTATGTATTAACGCTAATTTGGCAAAGTGATACTCGTAGTATGTGTCGTATTTATTTGTGGTACAGTCTATCATTGCTTTCATGCTTCCATGTAAATATCGTTTCTTTTGGAAATTATTTAAAATAATTTCCCTCCACTGCTCCCAAGTGAATAAATGAGACGGTAAAACCCTATACCAAACTTCAGCAGCGCCCCTTAATTTACTTAAGGCCAGGTGACTAGTCGTCTTACTGTCCCACCCGTAAATAATGACATATTCATCCACTTCGTGTATCCAACTAGTTACATCAGTTTCAATGGGATTAAATTCGGCCACAATATTTTTAATAAGAGAGGTATGCATACTTACGCTACGACCTTCATTGGCTTTTTGTAACTTACCTGCGACTTCCTGCATACCTCTTACAATTGCCTCGGAGATGCTAGCCATCGGTACGCTCGTGGTGGAAGTCCCGCATCGTGGAGTGTCCACCAGTACTTGCATCTCACTGTCGGGATGATAACCAGACCCCTGAAAGCCATCGTTCGTGGGAACTCCATCAACACCGTCGGGGTGCTGGGGAAGGTCATGTGGAAGTTCATCACCATTCCCTACGGCGACGATGCGGTGACCGGTGTCGTTCATAACGTCGGCGTCACGAGCTATGTTTTTCGTCGTGGTACCGGCGAAAATGCGATCTGCCTTTTGGCATTTTGGCTTTCGATTCGAGCACTACACGCACCAGTTCGATGCCACTTCTGATGTTAAAATTGAAACTCGCCAGTCACAACAAATACAATAGATATACAGGGTGCGTCTGCTTAAACTTTATATTTGAATATCTTCGTTATTTTAAATGACTGCTCAACGGTATTTAGTCTTAATAAAGGCTGCATTGCCCTCTTTACATAGGCACTACAAAAATTAACAAGGATCTGGACAGAAGAGGAATATTCAAGAAAAAAATTAATGAAAAAAAATTATTTTCAGCATATCCTAACATTATAACTTTTAACATGCATATCAAATGTTTCTGTGTAGATTTTCTGCCTAATAATCATCCTAGTGCTTATTATTGACCAATAAATTAATGTTAAATAAAGACAATTTTCAGACTTCATTCACCAGTGTGTATTTACGTAAAAAAGTACTTCACGGCTTACTGATTTACAAAAAAAAAAAAAACATAATTAATGTATTATTTGACAACGTCAAAGTAAAAAAGTTCGTGCAATCCTTGAAATAATATTTTATACAAGATGTTGTTCTTACAGCAAGAGGAAATTAATATTATTTTTACGTATGGAGAGTGTCACCGGTGCTATCGAGCCGCAGCAAGAATTCTTCAGGCCCGTCAAGAAAATGATAAATTTTCCGAAATGAATATCAGATGAATTGTAAAGCTGTTTGAAGATACTGGCAGTGTTAAAGAATTTCCACGAGTAAGGGATGCACTCCCCAAAAATATTAACTTTCAAAATGCCGTTGTTGATTAGGTAACTGAAATTCCACACACAAGCACAAGAGTAGTAGCGGCTACACTGAATGTCTCACAAAGCACGATTATTAGAACTTTAAAGTCTTTGAAATTTCATCCATATCAAATGATCCTGCAACAAGAACTTCACGGAGTTTTTATTCCAGAATTGAAAGGTGTGTGGAAGTTAATGGTCGAAATAAATTTTGAGCATCTTATTTAGTTATAATTATTTTGAGTACATTTTTAAAATTTTCTTTGCTGCTAATTGTGTTACATTGTTGAATTTTGTCGGGGCGTAGAGCCACCCCCCTCCTTCAGAACGAGAACCACCCCTGCGTCAGAATGACAGAGATTTGAGACGACAGTACCGAGATGGTCTCAGGGTAGAACAGTCACAGTCAGAAGTCACTAAGTCATTTATCCAACATCTCGAGTACGGTTGTACGGTCTAAACAATTGTACATAAATGTAAATAAACGTTTTACACAAAACGATACGGTGTGTCAGTTCACGCGCGCCTACAATCAAACCAGTGAAGCCTCCATTAGGCTGAGCAAACCCAGGAGCCCCATTTGGTTCCGAACAATTCCTGGAGCCCCCATTAGGCCCCAAACAAATTTATTGCAGATATTTTAATTGTTATTATTTAGTATGTGCTTAAATTATTTATTCACCTTCACCCCCTCTTTAAGCTTGACCTCCATAATAGCCACTTTTATAAATAAAAACAAAAAAATTAGGAGGGTACCGGGTACCCCATGATTCATTGTTTAAAAAATAAAATTAATAACATTTAAATTCGTTTTATTGAAAACTTACTTTAAAATAGTTTAGTAAATTTTTCCAGAGAAGACTGATCCCTAGGATGCAGACGTACCTACACCGGGGTTTGTACATACATACCTATTTGAATTTTTATTGTATTTTACCGAATAGTTCAGTAATAAAAGAATTTTAAATAAGATAACAATGCCCCGTCAAATTGACGTATCTAAATTATTTGCTGAAAAATGAGTAATCTGTGAAACAAATTCGTAACAACTTTTTACGCATAAACTCTGTTTTGAACATAGCTGGAAAATTAGTTCTTTTTAACACTAATTTATTGCGTAGTCATCAGTAAAAGTGTAATAAAAACACTACAGGGAGATACAGAGGCCACAGCTGAATATGTTATACTCCGTAATCTGAGAAAAAGCTAAAAAAAAATTTTTTTACTGCGGTTATTTTTCAAATAACTCTGTATCCTTGCAGGTTTCGTTAACTTTTGTTAAGCACATGTCAAGAGGTCATTGAGATATATAATATTGCTAAATATTGTTTACCTTAATTGATAATTAAAAAAGATATTCGGATATAAAGTTTTAGTAGACGCACCCTGTATTGGTCTTGTCTTTTATTACCATTTTGTAATTGAAAATTGATAGATTGTTATTCTGGCGTATCTCAGCAACGCAATGTTCAAATATTTCCTCTCGGTATCTCGGATGCTGACTCCGGCCTTTTGTCCCAGTGGCGTCTGTTGTTTCGTGCGGTCTCGGCAGGGCTCGGATCGGGAACCCCAGAATGTTAACATAAGATTCGTTAATTTTTGTGTAACTTTATTTATTTGTATTGAAAAAAATCATAATAAATGTCCTCCGTTTGCCCTAATACAAGCATTAGCATACCTTCGGACACCAGCAGTAGCCTTTCCGCCATATTCCCCATACACAAAATACATATCTGCATACTCCTCGATAGAATATTCAGGCATTGTAAACGATTGTAGTCTTTGCAGGCGACGGATAAAAGATAGATCAAATCCTAGGATCAAATTAAAATGTAAACTTTGACAGTAGCCAATCATTTTTAAGTCGAAACATACAAGATTTTTTTTCGTGCACAAAGCAATTTTTCAGCAGTCCCAAAACAGCAGGGAACAATTTTATTTTCGGTGTAATTTATCCAAAAACGGTATAAAGGTTTTCGACCACATTTTCCCTGATAAATTCACCCTGAAATTCAGGGGAGACCATTCCCTAACACCCTGTATAAATGTAACGAAAATAAAGCAAATCTTTTTATAATAATACTACGATGAATACCTATTATTATTTTGTAAATAAAAAAAATAAAATTGTCTATCCTTCTATACAGGGTGTTTTCGGAGTTGAGGGGTTCCTCGTAACACGAGATACTATACATTATTCTTAAGAATTTTAGCCTAAATCTTCTTAGTAAAATGTTTGTATTAACGGAGATAATTGATTGTATATTTTTATTGTTTTCTAAAATTTTGAGTCCGGTCCTGTCTATTTCTCCGCTGTACTAGATTAATAACTGACGTGGCCCAGGACGGTGTTTTTCTGGAAATCGCTCTGCGTACTCTCTGGACGCCTCAGCTGCATTCTGATAACGTGATAATATTGCCCATACATTAGCAACATATCTGTGAGCTCATAATTTTTCTAATAATAAAGTCATTCCGACTAATTAGATGACAACTCTGACAGTATTTTTGATTAACGTCCATGCTCATTTGATTTTTTTTTTCAATTCTAATTTCTAACAAATCAGCGCAAATTTGAGCAGGACCCGTTTCAGAAATTTCAAAAAAATTAACTTATTGTATCTTCATTGCCGTAGGTACACATTTTACTAAGGTGACTTTGGCTAAAGCTCTTTAGAACAACGCATACTATCACATGTTAAAAGGAACACCTCAACTTCGAAAACACCCTGTATATTTTAAGTAATACAGAGTGATCACAAAAAAACGCCCCAGCTTATATCTCTCTTATTTGACATCCGATTTCAACGAGCAATATATCAAATTAAAGGGTTTGAAAAGTACTATAAAGTGGATATAAAATGTTGCCCTTAGCAATCCTCCCTTGACCCCTTGAGCCTTGACCCTTGCAAGGGAAGATTGCAATATACAAACAGTAAAAATGAAACTGCATCAGATTAATTGTTTATTTGCTAAAAATGTAATGATTCCTAATAAAATAGTATACAAACCTCGGTGGGAATGTGTTTCATTCCTGTCTCGAGCATTAGTTCACCTCGGCTACGCCTTGGTAAACTATCTTAGCTCTCGACAAGAATGAAACACTTCCCACCTTGGTATGTAGTCTACTATTTCAGGTTCGTTTAGGCAAAAATTTTGAAACACATGAAGAGGTAATTTTTGACAGATGTCAAGTTAGGTAATAATAAACTAAAAATTTATATACAGTGAGTTTTTTTTAAGACTGGCCATAGGGTTTTACATGCTAATTTTTCAACCCCCTGTTAACTATTGTCCTCATGAAAATATTCCACCCAGTTTTATAGTAAAGTTGTGGAATATGAAAATGTATTCAAACAATTTCAATTTAATAACCAGAAGTAAGAAAGAAGTTAGCAAAAAGATGTTTTTTTAATTCCGTTTGCTTAAATTTTAAATTTTCAGTAGGCTAAAATTTCACCTGACATTTGTAATTTTGATAGGTAATTGATCGTGTAATTGCTTAACTGCCTATGGAGGCCATTTTGAACATTTCATTTAATTTTTATTGAAGTAAAGAACTTGTTATAACATAAAAAATGAATCTATCGTTATTGAAGTAATGTTCAGACAATTTTTTGCAAATAACATATTGTTTGTAAATTGTCTATTAGAATCATTTTGGTATCACAAAATGAAGTAAATGGTGGTAAATGACTAGATAATATTATTGTTTAATCTAAAAACAGTGCTAAGCTTTTTAATTTTCACAAAAATTAAAGTTAACAGAGACTTGAAAAATTAGCATGTAAAACCCTATGGCCAGTCTTAAAAAAAAACTCACTGTAAATATATTTAATTATTTAATTATATACCTACCACTATTCACGTTATAACGGGTGACTATTAAATTTTTTTACTTGGAGTTGGCTTTGAACGAGTTTTTATTTTTTCTGTTACTTTAGACACACGCAAGAACGAACGACAAATGTCAGTCAGTACAATTGAAACATAACCAAATTAAAAGAAAAAACATTTATTGAAATGTCAAACTTGTCAGTGTCTAAGGTGCAACGGAAAACAAAGAATGATCCATAGCCAACCCTAAGTGACAATTTTAATAGTCACCCGTTATATCTCGGGAAATGAATAGTAATTAACGTTATAAGTCCGGGAACTCATAGTTTACAGTACGAGTTAGACGTTTAAGGACGAGGCGACGAAGGAGCCGAGTCTTGAAACTCGAAACGAGTACTGTAAAAAGAGTTCAGGGACGAATGTCGTTATGTATTTTATTTCATCCTGCCTCAAATTTCGTTTGAAAGAAACATTGAAATTAATTTAGAAAAAAAAAGGTGAAGGTGAATTGAACGAGTGCACACGTGTTCCAAGTCACCGAGCAAAAACACGATCTCGAGAGCGAATAAAAGTAAAACTTTCGACCGAGCCAAGGGAACAGAAACCCTCCGAACCATAACCGTCAAAGGAACCTGGTGAGAGGTCTTCAAATCCCCGAATTTTCAATCATTTACACCAAATAATACTCAAAACCACAACACCGATAAGATATCAGAAGAACAAACAAAAAACACGACAAACCCCGCATTATGCGCCTGAAAAGGCCGCAACCAACAAAACATGGAAGCCAATAACAACACACAAAAAGAAAATAGACCAAACTATGCTCAAATAATCTCACAGCAACCCAACAAATTTCCCAAAAGAGAACAAGCTATCATAATAGATGCCATAGAAGACACTCGCCTAACAGACTATGCCACAAGCATAGGAAAAGTGATCGGACCAAAAAACATAATCTCAATATCAAAAATCTCCAATAACCGCATATGCATTTACCTAAGCAGCAAACAACTAGCCGACGACTTCGTAACCAAGTTCCCAGAAATATCAATAGCAGGAACACGAACGAAAGTCCGAAAATTAATATCTTCAGCCAAAAGGATAATAATATCAAATGTATGCAGCTCGATCCCTCATCACATAATAGAACAAGCACTAAAACAAACAGGACTCAAACTAGTGTCACAAATCACAACCCTAAGAGCAGGCATAGCAGGGGAAGAATACGCCCACATCGAGAGTTTCAGAAGGCAAGTTTACGCTGCCCCTCAACCAGAAGAAACAGAGAATCTACCTACGAGCATAGTCATCTCCTATGAAGACACAACCTACAGAATATTCACAACATATGATGAGATGATCTGCTTCCTATGCAAGAAAACAGGACATGTCGCGGCAAAATGCCCCAACCCAACAGAAAATGCAATGCAACAAGAAGACCTACCCGACACCAGTGACACAGAAGTCATACCTCAAGAAAAAGCACAAACCGAGAACCTCGAAAAAGACAATCAAGGAAAACCCCCAAACAAACGAAAGGCCAAAAACACAGAAAGCACCATCTCCAAACTAACCGACCCGAATAGCATTGAAACAAACACCGAAGAAATAACCTTCAAAGAGCCAAATAACCAACCGAAAACCTACACGGCCCCGGAAAAAACGCCGAAAAGCAAAAGAGTCAAAAGATCACAATCAGCCGAAAACCTACACCGACAACCATCCTCAACAGAATCACTAACCTCAGTGCCAGACAACACAAAGGAAAGCGCGTATCAACAAATCAAAAGAATAATTATGGAAGATCCTACAACACTCCCACTCACCCACGAAAACTTCATTAGTTTCATAGAATCAATATGGCCACAGCAACCCAGAAACCGAACTCCAGCGATTCACAGATGATACTGAAGGCGTCATACAAATGATTATGACAATCCACGCAGCCATTAACAACCAATCTATGAAAAACAGACTCACACGACTCCGAAAGAAACTCGAAAACAAGAGTAAACATAAAACAACACAACAAAACGTGCGACAAGACAGCGACACTGACGACACATACTAGACAAATTCACGGCTATACAATGGAACTGCAGTGGAATATATCCGCGATTTCCCCATCTCAAAAGAATCATCGACAAATACAGACCAACCTGTGTAGCACTACAAGAAACCAACCTGAACGAAAATCACGCCCCTACTCTAACCGGCCACACACACTATTACAAAAACAGAGAAGCAGAAAACGAAAAGAGAGCAAGCGGAGGAGTAGCTATCTTCGTAAACGACTCCTATCACTCAGAACCCGTTCCCCTACACACCGAACTAGAGGCTATAGCCGTAAAAATATGGAGACCCAGCAAGCTCACAATATGTAGTATATATATACCCCCGTCAAGACCAATCGACAAAAACAAAATTCTAAACATCATAAACCAACTACCAAAGCCATACCTACTGGTAGGAGATTTCAATGCACACCACCCAACATGGGACTCCACCCAAATAAACGTAAAAGGAAAAATAATAGAAGACACCATCCTACACGAAGACATAGTGATACTAAACACTGGAGATCCAACACACTTCAGCACACAACACGGCTCATTCAGCACAATAGATCTTAGCTTCACTACACCCGAGAATGCAACGACCTACACATGGGAACCTCTGGATGACCTACACGACAGCGACCACTACCCTATAAAAATAGAAACCCACCCCGAACAAACTATAATCCATCAAACAACACAACAATGGAACTTTAAAAGAGCCAACTGGACAGAATATCAGAACTACATAGATCAGAACTGCTATCCTATCCTAGAATATACAGACCCCGAGACACAAGTACAGCAATTCACCAAGATAATGATCGACGCAGCAGAACTCAATATAGGATACACACAACAACGCCACAGACACAACCCAGTCCCATGGTGGAACGACGAATGCGAAACAACCACACGAGCAAGCAAGAAAGCTCTATACCGCTACAAAAAAACACAAATCCCAACAGAACCTCATAGCACTGAAACAAGCAAGAGCCAAGGCGAGGATAACCATAAAAAAGAGGAAGCAACAAGCATGGGAAGATTACATCTCGACACTAACAACGAACACCCCAACGTCGGAGATATGGAAAACAATCCACAAGATACAAGGCAAAAAAAGATTCTACAAAATAACAGCTCTCAACCAGTCCAACGGCACACTAACGACAGACGAGATACAAATGGCAAACATCCTAGGCGAACAATATCAAAAAGCATCCAGTGATAACCATTATTCAAAAGACTTCCTAAAACACAAACAAAAGAGCGAGAATCTCCCACTTCAATATGACAGCAACGACAACGGGAACCCGATCAACCACGAATTCACGCCAACAGAGATGCAGACAGCTATGAACAGACCAAGGGCATCAAACACGGGACCAGATAACATTCCAGACTTACTAATAAAGAACCTAACACCAAAAGCTCAAGGAGTCGTCCTCAAGATATTCAATAACATATGGCAACAGCAAAAATTCCCAGACATTTGGAGAAAAGCAATCATCATTCCCGTATTCAAACCTGGAAAACAAAAAACCGAAGCAAACAGTTACCGTCCAATATCACTCACGTGCACTTTATGCAAGCTACTCGAGAGAATGGTAAACGCAAGACTAATGTGGTATATGGAAGACAAATCACTACTTCACAATGCTCAAAACGGATTCAGGCCCAACAGATCCACTCTCGACTCCATATTGCTACTACACACAGAGGCATGTCACGCCCTAGCAAACCGACAGGAAATGCTAACAGCATTTATAGACATCGAAAAAGCATTTGACACAGTCTGGAGATATAATGTTCTAAAAAAGCTAACAGACTGGAAAGTAACCGGTAACATGCTCCAGTTTTTACGCAACTTCATGGAAAACAGAACATTACAAGTAAGGATAAACGGCAAGCTGTCCAACACCTTCCATCAAACGAACGGAATACCTCAAGGCTCAGTGTTAAGCAGCACACTATTCCTTGTAGCGATAAACAGCCTCCCTGGAATAATACCCAAACCAGTAGTAGCCTCAATATACGCCGACGACCTGATAGTATTCTGTCGAGGATCACAAATAACCACCACCCAAAAGATAATCCAGAACTCACTACAAATAATAGAGAAATGGTCCGCAGAAACTGGATTTCGCTGCTCTGCAACAAAAACAACCATAATGCGGATCTCCAGAAGACGCAACAAAGAAGCACTAGAGCCGCTGCAACTCTACGGTCAACCACTAACACAGGTACAACATCAAACATACCTAGGCATAACCTTCGACTCGAGACTGACCTTTTCGACACACATCACCACCTTAAAGAACGACTGCCTTCGACGCCTAAATCTGCTGAAAGCCATAGCTCACACCAACTGGGGGAGCGACGAAAGGACCATCCTACGCACTTATCGAGCCACGATAAGATCTAAACTAGACTATGGATCCCCCGCCTACGGATCAGCAACAAGATCCCAACTCTGCAAACTAGACACCATACAAAACACAGCCCTCAGACTAGCACTTGGCGCCTTCAGAACAAGCCCAGCATTAAGCCTTCACCGCGAATCAAATGAGACCCCACTCCCACTCCGCAGAAAGCAACTTACACACACACAGAAACTCAAAGTGCTTACCCTCAGATCACACCCGCTACACAACAAGGTGACCACAAATCCTTACTCAGAAGAATACGCGGCAAATGCTACAACACCAAAACCTTTCTTCCACGACACACAACCAACCACCGACATCCTCAAAAAATTATTTCCCACACCAACAGCGCCATACCCACCCTGGAGATATAAAACACCCAAAACGAACCTAACAATACTGACACACACAAAGAAACCAACCAACCCAGCTCAGATACAAATACAACTAGACACGATACTAGAGGCTCATACACATGACATAGTCATATACACGGATGCATCGAAAACACACGAAGGAGTAGGATGTGCCTTCTACTCCCCACAAAACGCAACTGAGAGAAAGTTCAAGCTATCCAACGAAAGCAGTATCCACACCGCCGAACTTTATGCTATCCACCAGGCCCTATGCTATAGTCAAACATTAGACCAAAAGAACATTATCATCTGCACCGACTCCCTCAGTGCCATTCAAGCAATCCGACGCACATCACCAAAAAACCACCTCCTACACCTCATCCAAAAAACTCTCTACGAAACGGAAAAACAAGACAAGTCAATTCTCTTTGTGTGGATCCCATCTCACTGTAACCTGCAAGGCAACGATAAGGCAGATCAAGCCGCTAGGGACGCAATTCAGGCCGGTCAAGAAACTCAAGAGTCACTCCTTGTCACCGATGCCATAAGCATAATAAAAAGATCAATACACGCCGACTGGGAGACTCAATGGAAAAATACTAACACCAAATTACGCCACATCGCCCCCGACCTTCAACCCAAAAGCCACAAAGAACTGACACGGCGTGAATCGGTCATCCTCAGGAGACTAAGGATCGGCCACACAGCACTAACCCATAAGCACCTACTCGAAAGAAGCAACACACCAACATGCAGAAGATGCAACACACCCACCACAGTCAAACACATATTACTAGACTGCCCAAACCTACAACACCACAGAGAGAAAAACCAACTAGCAAACAACATGACAACCATCCTGAACACGGAACCCGAACACGTCATCCAATACATACGAGATTGTGAAATATACCACTTACTATAAAACCAATAATGTAGAATAACATAGGGCTAATAACCACAGCTGTTGAAGCCCTATAAAACTTTAAATTAAAAAAAAAAAAAAAAAAACTAATTTAAAAATAATTCAACAAAAGCTCCAAATCTAGTCACATTTTTGCAACATGATTAGCAACGGCTGTTTGGCAATTGTTTATTTTGTTGAAATAATTTTGTGCGTCAAAATGACTTCTAAAGCAAATCCTACAGAAATTGTAAGAAAATCTGCAGAAGCCTGTGCTGAATTAAGTCTGATGAAAGGTATCAAAAACAATTCAGCCATTTTTGTAAATGGAAATCAGAAAATAATGTGAAGAAAATTACGGAAGAGGTTGTGCTGGCTGGCCTATTTTTTAGATTTGGTTTAAATAGTTGTATTATTTTATTTGTGAACTAACGTTTTTAGTCTGAGAAAGTAAGTGCATCTTCTTTGTGGCCGAGATAGTTAAATTGTTAATTTGTATTTAGATGTAGTTTTAAATAAAACATTTCTTAAAACTGAATAATTGTTATTGCGATTGTTACTTTTATGTTTCCAATAGCAACACTTAACCGGCGTTCGACCGTTTTTTGCGTTTTCCCGGATTCAAACTGATGACGTAAAGTATTGAAATTTGACACAGCATGAAATAAAATATTTTTTCGTGTTTAAAATGATTAAACGTGGTAATAAAAATAACAATAAAAGTATTGACATCGTTATGGTAGCAGTTACACAATTATTATAAGACTTTATTTTTGCCCAAAGGCCTTATCCGCTCTGTATTTGACAATTTATGGGTCTCCTCAGCACACGTTAAATTAGACAATCTTAGCTACAGTCGTACGATAATCTACAATCGGACTCAACTCCACCTTATTCAGTCAGTCAAAAAACTAAGCACAGGTCCGGACTCGAGTAAGCTCAATTGGGACGGTACAAACATGTAAACGATAACCCCTGACACATATGTCACAAATCAAGAATATACAGTGACTTACCAGGGGGTTTCTTCCCCCTTAACTCGATCATGACGAGGGGCTCCAACCACGGGCGTCGTCTTCAGAGCGCTACATTCCGGGGTTGCGTCGCATGTTCTGGTAGCACCTGCAACAGCCCCAGTGTGCAGTTTGGGATCCACAGCCTGCTCGAAATCTCCGCAGAAGAAGAGCGCCAATGTCAGCGTGTAAGCCTACAGCCCGTGTCCATACGTTACTAATATCACCTCAGTACATGGGAACCGGGATAACCTCCTAACATTTTATTAATCAAACGCATGATCTGTGACGCCACCGGCTATCCCGACATAATGCGCCCGATCAACGGCCCAGTGTCATCAGTCAAAGGTGTCCCACACGAACCTAGTCCAATGCTCAAGAATATACCATGGTATCTATCAGAGGTTTTAAACATTGATATAAACACTGATTTCATAGCCCAGGTTGCCCAAACCTGCCATCATCCAGTTACCAAAACACTTGGTAACTGTATTTCTATCACCGCCTATCATAATCCTAATTCACTGCACACTCCTGTGGTCACAAATGATTCACTTGCCTCACTTTTGCCATTTGATGTGTGGCGAACTTTAAATATGCCTACACATGCGAAAGGTTCGATAACTGAAACCAGAAGAATTTTTCCACACAATTAAATTTTTTCAGTGGTAATTAAAAAGACACGAAAAACCGCATTTTATAGATGAACTACCGACAACAGTAGTTTATGGTGAGAAGGTGATTCTTCAGAACTGCCGGGAGAGATGTATACTAAGGAGTAGACCAGTGTTACGGTGCTCTCGTTCGCCGGATCTTAATTCATGATTTTTTGTGACTTTGAAAGTTGTGCAGATTTTAACTTGAGGTGGTACGTGTTAAAAGGAGGCAAAATAATCCAACTTGCCTTATAGAAATATTAATGGTTTACAAAAGAGTCACAGACATTAGTTTGTTTGAGAACTGCTGAAAATATTCACATTTGGCGGGCAGATTTGACGTACTATCAGGCCTATTCTGTAAGACACTTGGTTAAAAGTTAAACGTTAAAACAACGGTTAAAATATTTTAACCCATTGCGCTATTCTTTAAGCCAAAATTTTAACCAAAAGTCGTTAAAATTTAACTCAAATTGCTAATTTTTAGCGGGTGGTATACCCAGCCGTTAAAAATTAACTTACGTCAAAACGGTCCCAAATCATAATGGCGTTCGCAATGAATATTCTTTTGGTGCATGAACTGGAATGAAGGCGACAAATGTACTCGTAAGTAAATTTTTCGACAAATCAAATCTGTCAATTCCATAAATTTTTCTCAATTCTTAAGGGTAATTTTGTCACCGGTGGTAAAAGATGAATCACCCTGTACAGCTTTCTCATTGTAACTTGAGCTGTAAGAACCGGATGCGCAGTGGTCTTACAGCCCCTTCACTAATTTTGTCGCATTTCTTTGCCGCTTCCAGGGCCTCTTTATCTGACCTTTTTATTCAACTTTGCGCATCCCTCACAGCTCAAGCTACAATGGGCAAGCTGTAACATATTTGAGTTGATACCTAAAGTGCATCTATCGATATTTAAAACGACCTTTTAATTCCTTGAGTGGTTTATTGCCGCTTAACGAGGGTTGTCGTAAAAGTGGTATCAATTACCAATTACTTTCATTTATACAGTGAGGGGCAAAAGTAATGCAACAATTCGATAAATCATAAACTGTTGAGTTTTGAAAAAAGAACAAAAACCGGTAGATTTTTAATTTCAATTTCACGTTTTTGAGTAGTCTGTGCCCATACCAATGTAGTCTGCAACTATTAGTTGAGGTTAGGTATAATTTTGCAAAGAACTATTTGACTGTTGTTCCTCCAGCTGACAGTGATTGCGACGTTGCCATATGTATTTGTACGCTTCCGTGCCTGACTTCATTCTTCAAAATAACCTAGCCGCTAAAATAATGCTTTTTAACCTACCCCTTAATACCCGTTAATAATTTGTCTTACAGAATACATTTTTGGTTATTTGTAGATAACCGGTTGTTAAAAATTAATTTATTAGCGGATGGTTAAAATTAACAGAACAGTTACAGAATAGGCCCGTATGTCTGTCAATTCAAAAAAAAAAAATTGTAATCCGTACTTTATTGTCATCATGATTACCGTCTTGATTATGAACGTTATTTTTTGGGTGGTAAATAGCAAAACTCAAAATTATTTTGTCATTTTTACTATATAGAACGTTTACCTCAGGTTATCTATGTACGATTGCTCTAATTTTGTTCATTCATGTCGAATTTTTGGAATATCTGAGCTTCAAACAGTTTAAATTGATTGTCAAAATGACAAGAATCGAAAGTAGGGTTACGATTCCTAAAGGTTTATTTACACGTTTCTTGAATGTCAAGAAAGTGACGGCCAAAATTTTGTGGCCGCCATAGTACGACCAATATAAAAAGGTCAAGTTTTTATTTATGTCATTCCATGTTATGTTTCATTTTTATCGTTTAAGTTTTTTGAGTTTCTTCATGAATTTCTGATAAAATTTGTAAAGTGATGATAAAATAGTGCCAGCAACTACAACAAACAAAAGCTTAAACAACAAAGTAAAAAGACTGTGGAATTTAGAGTAAAAGATTGAGGTTTTTGTCAAAGTGACTTAATTTTGAACTATAGTTTGTCTCAATTCCAAATTTTCACCACCTGTTGAATAATGTTGGCAAAATAAAAATATTTCTAAACTGGGGATTCTTATAACCCAAGTTGGCAATATAATTATTTTATAAACCTGATTCGAAAACATTAAAATCAGTTCATAAGTTTATTTTGCTTTTAGAATTTGATTTTCTACCTACTTACTTGCTGCATTTTAAAAAAGGTTTTCGTTCTTCTCCTTTATTCTAACATTTTGAGTTGTAAAAATGGAAATTGACAGATAACCTAACAAATACAACTGACGCATTTTTCACCAAACAATGTTGCCGATTGTATTTCCAACGTAGAATGCAGTGTTTGTGGAAATTTAGAATTGAGACACACTTTAAATCACAACAAAAAAAGTCTACTACGTTTTTTATTTTTTACATTTGTATAAGACATTATTGGCTCAATTATTATCTTTTTTGGTGTTCTACCACAGGTTAAACTATCTACGCAACTTGACATATTTTATTCAAAAAATTACATAAAAAAGTAGAAAATATCCAAACATAATCATCAGAACAACAATCGTTGATTTGGGCCGTGCTAAGGCATGTGTGAGAAGAGAACTGAGAAACGGTAGACGTCACTTTGAACAGCCTCTGTAGTTTTAATGTGTTCTAATAAATTTTTCCATGTTTTTGTTTTGGAGTTTAATATAATTTGTTCTTAAGTGTTTAATAGGCAGTATTACGACCCAAAGGGGCCGGTCACAAACAGTTTTCCGGATAGGGTGCCGAATGGGAGTGAAAGACGCATAAATGTGGGGACAATACGAGATTTATTGGGTCCTGGTACAGGAGCGGCTTTGCCAGATTCCGGCACCTCGCAGGGTGCGGTATTGTGGAGTAGGTACCGGTCGCTCCTCGGATTTTTGCGGTCTTCGTCAGATGGTCCAGTGGGGCCGAGAAGTGGACTCGAGGAGGACCGTACAATTTACTAGCAGGTGTTACAGTCGCCTGGCGGAGCTCTTCCGGAGTCGGGGCTCGCCTCCTCCCTGGCCGGCGCGGTGTCCGCTGGTGCCTCCACGAGGTGGTGCGGGATTGATGGTGAGGATGTAGGATGACCTCGAATCGTTGAGCGATTGAATCCTGAATGATACAATCCTGGAGATTGGATGATAGAATCCTGCTGGTAGCCCTGCGTGATAAATTTTCCGGTTGCGAGAGCCGCCATTTTGGTGTTTCGAGGTCGTACTTACTTGCGTTGCGAACCGTACGTAATCCGTCACTTGGACGTGACTTGGACGTCGGGCTCGATCCCTCAGTGGATCGAGGTTCCTGCTTTTCGCCGGTCGGTTAATCGGTTGATGGATTTTCGCCTCCTGGACGCTATTTCACACGAGCGCTCGGACACTGGTTCAACATGGCGAAAACAGTACGTGAGGTGGTTCGCAAGGGCGTAACAATGATTTTTTGCTGGGGTGGGCCAGATTTTAAACCACAGACAGATGATACATAGATATTGCAGATGTATCTTGTTTTTAATGTGTTTTACTTTTATTCTGGGGTGGGCCAGAAGGATTCTGGGGTGGGCCGGGCCCACCTGGCCCCCCCCCTTTGCTACGCCCTTGGTGGTTCGGTCGACTTTTTGGCGAGAAAAGAGAAAGAACTCGTGCCGTTGCGATTTGCGTCGGCAAACGTGGTTGTTTAGTGCTGTTTTCAACAATTTTTAATATATCTGACCTATTAGTTGATATCTAAATAGTTATCAAAAGCATTCTGAAGGGAGCGGTTTTTTGAAAGATAAAATTAAAACGGAAAGAAAGCACGAAAGAACACAATATCTGTCTCATGTTGCCTAAATAAATTTTCAAATATTGGTAGAACCATGCACTGCTGTCAAATGTCGAAAGCAGACGCAGGTCATGTCGACTTCTTGATTCGGACTAAGCTCATCGGACTATAATAAAAAAAATGAACTATAAATGCACTTATTTTTGTTACATCCTATATGTAGTTGAATGTATGGTAGAAAAATAATTTGTTTTGATGAGTTCTATCACTGTTTAAATTTTCTAAACGCATTTTAAAAACAGCTTGTATATCTTATTCGCAGGAGTTGTAGTAAGTTTATATTATACGTAGATTAATTTAAAACTTACATAAATTTTACATTTATATAGGTTAAAAACATATGGATAATATATCAAAATAAAATGTAATTTCAGAATGAGTGTGCGGGTAGTATCAAACGGAGTATCAAGAAAGAATACGCAAGAAGCAGGACAAAAAGCTGCGCACGTTTTTGCAGGATTTACTTTTATAGAACAACTAACAGGCCTCGCTACGAACCTGCGACTCTTGTCGAATACTGAACACTTGCTTTAATGGAAATATACATGAGGATATAAAGAGTGGAGCAGAGGTCGCGTCAATTTACAAATCACTTCGGGGCAAATTAGATCACGCCACCATATTATCAACTTTTACAGCATCAACCTAAGTTTACTTGGTTAAATGTTTCGGGCATACCCTTTTCCACAAAGAAATTATGCTCCGCTTGAAATTTTAGCAATTACACAAAAAGTCGTTTTTTAAATTCGGTACATATATATTTGGTAAGTATTGCTAAATGTAATTAAAATAGCATTTATGCTGCTTCTGGTTGGGCAGTCGTAGTTGCCTCTGTTGTTTCTGTTGTTGTTGTTCCTGGGGTTGTTGTTGATCCTGGGGTTGTTGTTGATCCTGGGGTTGTTGTTGATCCTGGGGTTGTTGTTGTTGTTGATCCTGAGGATGTTGTTGTAGGATTAAGTTCTCCTGTTGGATTTCCCAACCATGGATATGCTTCAGGACAGGGTATGCAACTTTTCATATATCGTATGTTGCCATCAGTCTTTTCTAGAGCACAGTTGACTGGTGAATCACACTCTGCTGTTCTCTCATATACATCTGTTTTAAACTGGCTTGCAGGCACGGGATTCTTCATCCATTCTATTACTTGTTGCTGGCTAACAAGGAAAACATCACTACGACCACCTAGCTCATCTAAAAACTTTTCGAAGCCCTCAAAACTGTTATTGACAGCACGGAACCAACCAGATGGCACCATTAACGTTATGGGTGCTTTACTTGTACCTACGCGATCTACTTGTTGCAACAACCAGGTTGAAATATCATCAGCACTTCCCCTGAAAACACATTTTTAATTTAATTAATACAAATAACTACGACGACATTTTTGCTTACGCGATAAAGCAGGTAGTGAAAGAATTACACTCTATGCTGTTATTTCCTTGGAGATTGTTTATTGGAGCAATCCAGAACCCAGGATGTGACTCTGACGGACAAGTTGTACCCGTACGACATTCTTGAGTTGACAAGTAGTCAAGAGTATATGGAAAAAGTACACGGTTGCTGCGCGATGTCCAGGAACTGTCGTATTGTAGGCCAGCAGCCACATAAGCATTAATTGAAACATCACCTTCTAACTGTAGTTGGGGTGTCCTTGCCCCTATTATATCTTCAGCAGGAATATTTGCAAAAGTAGATATGATAGTTCGTTGTCCTCCAAATTCTTCATTTAATGTTTCTTCTGAAGCACTAGACCAATACTCAGCTAAGCTGTTCTTACTAAAATATTTACAGTTAAAAAAAGTTACGATAGCTTGATTTAAACATACGTTATTGAGTTTACGCCAATCTCAAACCCGCGTAAATAAAGGTCCTGTACTCGTTGATAATCAGTATATTCATGGGGTACAAAGAATGTTGCACCGATATTACCGCCGTCGGGATTTTTTCGGTCAAATAAAAGTGGCGTCCAAAGGTCCTCAAAAATATCGATTACCACAGCTTCGTCAAATGTTAAGCTAATGAGCTATAAATATTTATACAAATTATGTTTTAAACATAACACAATAATAAAAAACATAATAATATTTAAAAAAAAAATTGTTGCCAATTATGAAATCGTTATAGAAAAGGGCGTCCCGAAAATGGCGCACTACCGGTGCATTACAGTACAGTGCAGCAGAGATTACCGTAAACGTCAGAAAATTTTTTTAAAAATTCTATTGAAGTTCTATAGAAGTTTAGGAAATCGTAAAAATTATCTTAAATCCGCTACGACAACACTGCAGGGTAATGATGTACGAGTAGATCTTTGTTTACCTTGTATTATCATTTTTGCAATAAGTAATTGATTTTTTGTCTGCAAACTTTTTTCCATATTTTTTTTATGTACACTCCTGTGCAAAAAATTCGCGTACAGTCCATTCACTTTTATTTTAGACCAGAGTAGGCTTTGGAAATTTGGCGAGTTGTATGGTAAGACTGTGGCTGAATGACAATATACACCATGTAAAATATTACAGGTTAGGCTTTTTTGTCAAAATTCATGAGCATGTAGCCAAGAATTATCATTTTCCAATTAATTACATAGTTTCCAGGACTCAATAATGTATTTATTGATAAATGTAAATATTGCACAAATTTAAAAATAAATTACCTACCTTAATACGGCAATTTATTTTAACTGAAAAGGAACTTATCTGATTTGTGAATCATTCAAAAGTTTATTGTAATTGATTAATATATAATTGTCGCTTCAATAACCTGCTGATTGTCTTGTCGCGGTTGCTGCACTGTGGCGTTTCCAGTTCGGGGTGTTCTTTGGATATTATAGTCAACGCGGTTTGTCTATCTATATCAAGAATTAATTGGGACATAATCATTATAAAACAGGTGAGGCACTTACTTCAAATATATGTATCTCTAATCCTTGCTATGAGTTCATGCCTGGGGGGCGTTAGGCATGGCATAGTAGATATAAAATTGAAGTTTCGGCATTTGGAACACAAAACACGGACAAAAAAAGTCAAATTTGACACTGGCAGCTCGAACGATTTTGATTTTGTTATTTTGACATAGCCCCGATACCAACATTTAAAAAAATTAAAATAGCCTACTCTGGTCTAAAACAAAAATGAATGTATTATACACTTATTTTCAGCTGTGTTAAATCGCTCTAAATAGGCTTTGACTTTTTATTTGTCAGTGTCAAACAACTGTCTCATTTTCCTAATAATAAAAAATAAAATAGTGACAATTTCACTGATAATTTATAACCTATTTACAAATATAATGTCAAAATCCACATTTACAAAGCACAAAATACTCGAAAACTTGATTGCTTGATTTTTGAAGTGTACGGGATTTTTCTGCACAGCACTGTACATTTAAAGATCCTCGATAAGTCAGTAAGTACGCCATATTCGGGACACCTGTATGTATCGGGTGTTTTTTTTTTTTTTAATTTCACCTCGTAGTAGGCGTTGAAGAGTCGATTGTGAACCCACCACTCGTGTAAAACGTAAGATTTAAACAGCTGATCCGTGATCCGTAACCTGTATAGTGCGTTCACAATCGTCTCTTCAACGCCTACTATGAGCTGAAATTTAACACCAGATACAATGAACACGTAATAGAATTTAAAGTATTACCTGTGGAGAATCTTCAACTGCGAGAGGGTTGGCATCGGAGGAACATTGACAGTTGTCAGAAATGGTACAGCCATCGGTTTGACACTTGTCAGCAGCTTTTACAGAAGCCGAATAAACTGTTGTGAAAGCTAAGAATAGCAAAATTATTACAGCTTTCATTGTGACACACATTAATTAACTGCTATCACATTTTTTTGTTACTGTTATATATAACAAAACACTTGTTGATAATATTGTATTATCTTGTTTCAGGTAGTATTTAATAATAAAAAAAGAATTCTTTATCAATCTGATATAATATGGATGATGGCAGATAAATAAATCAATGTATTTAACAATTTATCCGCTGTCAGATTTATCTATAAAAAACATACATTCTCAGAACCACTTTAAAATGTTGATGTTTCTAATGAACTACATACTTGATTGTCTTCTCAAATCGTGCAATAAATAATTTCGTTAGTTCTAAGTTAAATAACTTCTTTGTATAAATTATAAACATTTTTGTATGAAACACGTTAGAAAATCGCATTCATGAAACTACAGAGTGTCTATAAAAGAACATATATCAAGAGTGCTGTGGAACTTGAATATATTTGATTTCTGTCGCTTTGTAGCATATTGTGGTACGGTTGGCTTCAAAAAAAACGGGAATTGTCAGAAAAATTTCTGTCAGATTTTATTAAATTTTTATAGTTTGAAACGGCCTTTTAGAATTTAGGTTAAAAAAACTGCACTTATATGTCAGAAATACTACTGTCAAACAGACACAAATTGACATAAATTGACAAATTAGATTTCCAATTCACATTAGGTCAAATTTCATTTCCCGTTTTTTTTGAAGCCAACTGTACCAAATAGAAAAACAGAGGTTATGTAACTTCATTAATGACAGGTTCTTTGATTTTTACAATAAAAGCAATTAAACGCCTTCGTGAGGCAGCAATCCATACTCCGACCTTTATAGGATGCAATCGGGTTTCTACAAATGCATGTGGATTTTCTGAACTCCATATTCTATAGTTTTGTGCTACGTCAAAAAAAAAACTGATGTGTAATAATAATCTGCAAGCAAAGTTAAAAAATTAAATTGTTTAATTCAAATTCATTATTAGGAACCTGTCATCATTCAAATTGTCCAAAAACCAATTGCAGTATTCTAAGCGCCTCTCAGAATCACCTGGTCGAAGTTCTTGAAGTGTTGTGATTTTGTGTGAATAGAAGTTCAGGTTTTTTCCAGTGGTACATCAGCCTGAAGTGATAACTTCCTGAGGGATTTTTTTGAGCTTTGTTCCATTCGTTGGAGTAAATCTTCAACAATTTCTTCATTCATTGGCGCTCTTCCTACACTTTTACCTTTTTCAACAGATGCCACAAATCTATCCACAATCCTTCTAATGTGTGGAATTAATTTGCTTCCAGAATGTTGTCATTTGGAAATTTTGCGAAAAATTGTTCCTTGCAAGCGTCTATAGAATAAACCCAGTCTCCATTCTGCAGGGTACCATTTCGGTAATACGACATCACAATGAAGGTGTTTTGCTCAAGCGATAAAACCATTGCGGTTCACTAAAAAGACTGCTTATTACTTACTGTAAACATACGAAAATAAATGTCTTACCTTCGCTATTTCCTAAGTTATTTTTGGTATTCACAGTTCACACTTATGCGGAAAAACGTTTTACTCTTGATAAAGACTGTTGAAGAAAATCACAAGCAAAACAACTAAGACGCCGAACTCACAAACTGACGCTAAGATTTAAATATTAATAATTCGACATTTGTCATTTGACATCTAATTTGCCAGCTTCAACGACTCGACATATTTCGGCCAAAAAAAATATAGAGCCGCACAATTCCACAGGACTCTTGATATATTATGTTCTTTTATAGACACTTTGCACTATCCAATGAGAAAGCTACGTTTATTGTTATTACCATGGATACATAAAATATTTCCGGAAATATTTTTCACAACTCTAGATGGAAAGCATAGTTATTTTCATATGAGTAGCGCTGTCAGATCACTTTTCAGGTATGAGACTGAAATTTGAAGCACGAGGTGTCAGCCAAGTACTGCAAAACATGCCGAATACCTGAAAACTGACAGCGCACGAATATTGAATAACATTTTTGGTGTCCGTTTAGGCAAAGTCTTAAAAAACATTAATTTATTGTAAATTTTGAGGTTATCTTTGACATATGTCAAGTTAGGTATATAACTGGGAAAGTGTATATATTTAGTTATATACCACTTTTCCGGTTATATATCCCAGGAAACGAACACGAAAAAATATTTCCAGTATAACAAAAATTACAAAATTTTTATTCAAATTACTACAGTTTTATCAATAAAAGTTCAATTTGTTGAGGAGTTAAAATTCTACCGTCTTGGTATGTATTTTAAAAAACTTTAGATAATTTTTTTTTGTCGTTCACTGATGTATTCATGTGATTTTCTTGCCAAATATCCCTCTGCATAGATTCGTATCCTGAAAATTTTATTTTCGTGCATTGCTGACAAGGATTAATAACTTTGTCAGCAATGCACTCAAAAAAATTTTCACTTATAATATCCCGATGCAATTGAACTTTTTATAAAAATTTTGCAATTTTTGTTATACTGGAAATATTTTTCTTTCCACATAGAGTTGTCAAAAATATTTCCGGAAATGTTTTATGTATCCATGGTAATAACAATAAACGTAGCTTTCTCATTGGATAGTAGATTCATGAATGCGATTTTCGGATAGAATCTACAGGGTGTTTCTGAAATACGTGTGTTATTCCAAGATTTTTTGCCCCACAATTTTTACCAAACGAGTCGTTTTAGGTGATGTGTCTAGCAACCAGTTGCGTGACAAATATTGACCAATCAAAACGAGAAAACAAAAAATAACCCGATAAAATTTCTCTAAAATGCACACCGTGCAATTATCGGATAAAAAATGTCGGTACCTGATTTTTTTTTTAATTATTTTGAATAAAAAGAATTGGAAATAATGCGTTTGTTTTCATTCTATTCAGGAAATAATCAGCCGTATACCCCTCGTGCAAAATTTTAATATCGGAAAATTTTTTGCTAATGAACTCAAACATCCATAAATTATTCGGTTAGAAGACCGAAGCCCTCGACTTCGTCTTGTGCTCTTATTTGCTAATAATTGGTCTTCTGATCTCATTCATGGATGTTTTCGCTCATTAGCAAAAAATTATCCGATAAAAAATTTTGCACTTGGGATATAATATGTGATTAACTAGTTTTTATTTTTTGTAACCATGAGAATCTAAATTTTGAACTTTTTAACAAAGGTCTGTTTCTATCACAACAGAAAATTTTCGCCCTTACCCATAGGCGGGTATAAATTTTGATGGTTAATTTATTCCAAATTTTAAATCAATTTGTATTGCTTTTTCGTAAAAATGTTATAGAGAAAAGTTCCATAATTTGGCGCGTTTTTCCACTGGTTAAATGCATGGGGATATTATAAGTGAAAATACCTAACTTTGTGTGCCTTGTGTATTTTTGCGAAAACTGGCTTTACTCGTCCTGCAAACATCCCACTTATCCCACAAAAATTAGGCATTTCGTAATCGGTTACATACGAGTAAATACCTATTGTCTCAGTGCTGCGCACAGTGACAATCAAAAAGTAGCAGCACGCGCTAACACCCAAGTATTTCGCGTTTCAACATCTGTGTATTTTGGATTTAAACAGCTTTCAAATTGCAACTTTTGATCCGTGGACCACAGGTAAGGTTACCCATTTCTCTGATTTTCTATTGTTGCTCTTTTTGTTCTCATTTCGCTATTTGACCATCTAGCATTTTTTACTTTTACTGGGGAATTTGAAAAACGCTCTAAACCCTGATCCTTCGTGTAGGAACAAATCGCTATTTTCGCTGTTGAAACCTGCAATTCGATCTAAACAAATTAATTTTCTTGCCACATAAAAGTGGTAGCCATGTTCCTAATTTAAAGGTTAGCATATCTTTATATGCACGTACGCAGATCAAAGACCTGTTAGAACTGCATTCTAGACAATTAGGAGACGATTGAAGAAGAAGAAGCTGCTTGTAAGCTACATCCAAGACGAGGAACGAATGATTTCAATCAAGGAAGCAAGAACAGAAACACTGTAGCCTGAGCGAACTAACTTTCATGACCCGGATTCTCAAGATTTCCCTTCACGTTATGATGAAGGAAAGGCTTGGACTCAAAAAAATACGAACAGCAAAAGATTAATCGAGTCAACATAAAGCGCCTCAATCTACTCCGCCGTCATTCTGAACCTGCTGGAATAAACTTTGGTCATCTATGAGAACTGGATGGGTCTTTTGGCTGAACGTGGTGAGCCTAGTTACATTAAGAGTGTACTTGACGACCATAAAATAGTTATTTTTATTTTAAGTGCGCAAAGCAAAGGTTTTTTGAGATTGAGAATGTTAGGTTTTTTGTCGAGACGAAAAATACATTCGAAAGCTCAAAAAACTGACTTTCCCTAAGCAATATAATATCTATAAATGCTAAACTAAAAAATCAGTACAATTTCAAGTTGCCTAAAGTATGTTTTTGGGATTAATTTTTTGCAAATGTCATATGCTGTGTGTAGTAAAATAACCGCAAACGCCCTTAGCGACTCTCGATTTCAGAGTCACTAACATTCAAACAGTACAATTTTTTAAATTTCTGATTGCCTAAAATTCCTTCCCAAAATTCGTCATCACTTCATCAGCTCTCGGACTACTAGGTTCGGCTTCGCCTCGTGCCTGATTAGCGGGTTACACACGAACGTGAACATCTTGATACATGCCCGTGCATATATCAACATACGAGCAAAATTTTTGGCCCAGACAGAAACATCATCGTTGTTATTTTGATTATGCATTCAAAAACGTTTTGCGTCCACATTGACGACGTTGCTTACATGTTCACGTATAAACGTGCATGTCTCAAGGCATCCACGTCTGTGTGTATAAATATTGTGTATATGTATAGTAAGTATATTAAAGAACGAGTTTTATAAGGTTTGATTCTGCGCACGGGTCCCAAGTGTAGAAAACGACTCGTAGGTGAGTTTTCTATGGGACGCGTGCGCCAATGCCCTTATAAAACGAGTTTTTTATGTTATTTTTTAGAATTTGCACCCTTGTTTTAATTTTTAAATAAAAAAATTAAATTTTAAAATTCTTGGGAATTTTGTATTAATTGGTAATTCAAGGTAACGGATGCAACTACATCTGCAACAGATGTGAAAAAGTAGAGTTTGAATATTAATATTGGAAGTTTTTTGTCGTAAATGACAATAATACACTGAAATATTGATAAAAATTTTCTTAGAGATCTATTAAAACACTTGTGGTAGCAATAAACGACTCCAAATTGAATACAATAATATTGTAACGGTTTCCGAGTGTTCAGAAATGTGAAGAAATTTGAGAAAACAATAATTTTAGTGTTAACTAATAATTTACACTAAATTAACATTAATTGGTCGCTTAACACAAATTTATACTCTTGTACCATTACCGTGCTTTTATTCACTGTCTTCTCCAGTAGATAATTCTCTCTCTGGTGTATCGCCTTCTTTCATCCAAACTATCGGAATCTGGAGGCTTGAAGCACCTCACAGAGTTTCTCTGCTCAATGAGTCATTCGATGAGACCTATGACATAACCTCCATTCGCGACATAGGTGAATTCGACAAATTTTCGACAATAGAAAAACTATTTTTCTACAATTGATCAAAAAACGGGTGTTTACGCGTTAATTTCAGTGCACAAAACACGCGTTTTTTTCACCGTTAAAAAAATTTTCTTTTTTTTATTGGTGACCTATTTTGCTTATTTAAAGCACGCCTCAGCGTGTATAAATCCAACTTTCAAAAAACGCACGTTTTTTAAAGCTTCCATGGCAACATCAACAACCCGAGAGGATCTGAGAAACGTGAAGTCTAAATGTTAACTTTTTAAAGATTGATCTGACAGGAGTACTTTCAGCAAATTTCCAAGTAAAACTTTCTCTACTAAGATTAAATTTAATAATTCATTATTATCATCTTACATTATCTATATAAAGTTTAAATACTACCCAAATTAAGATAATTCAAATAATTTATCACTTGCGAAACAACATTATCGACAATGCACATATATATAACAACAATGAGAAAATGCAACCGTAGTTTTCTATGGGTCTTACAATGAAAGCTGAACTAATTTTGCTGTGCTTAATATTCACATCAGTTTATCCTGCTTCTGTAAAAGATGCAGAAAAATGTGTAGCCGATGGCTGTGCCATTTCCAACAACTGTAAATGTGCTTCTACTGAAAATCCTCTGGCAGTTGGAGACGCTCCTCAGGTAAAAATTGTAATTCTTATGTGCACACATTTGTAATGAAGACCACATAACATTGGATAATAAGCTTTTAAATAAATGCTCTATTTCTATTCAACGTATAATCTGTAAAATTGTTTGTAGTTAATTAGCTTAACATTTGATGAAGCTGTGGTAAACGATATTTTCCAAGACGTTTGGATACCAATTTTATTTGAGCGAAAAAATCCCGACGGCAATAATATCGGTGCAATATTTTTCGTACCCTATATACTGAATATACTGATTATGAACCAGTCCACGACCTTTATTTACGTGGGTGTGAGATTGGTTTAAATTCCCTAACGTATGAATTTTTTGCATAGCAGTGTACATGAAAAAAATATGGACAAAATTTTACAGACAAAAAAATCAATTACTTATTGCAAAAATGATAATACAATGTAAACAAAGATATACTCATACATCATTACCTTGCAGTGTTGTCGTCGTGGATTTAAGATAATTTTTACGATTTCCTAAACTTCTATAGATCTTCAATAGAATTTTTTAAACATTTTTCTAACGTTTACGGTAATCTCTTCTGCACCGTAATGCACCGGTAGTGCTCCATTTCTGGGACATTCTGTATAATACACACCTTTTCTATAACGATTTCATAATTGTCAACATTTTTTTTAAATAAGATCTTATGTTTAATACATAATTTGTATAAATATTTATAGCTCATTAGCTTAACATTTGACGAAGCTGTGGTGCCCGATATTTTTGATGACCTTTGGACGCCACTTTTATTTGACCGAAAAAATCCTGACGGCGGTAATATCGGTGCAACATTCTTTGTACCCCATGAATATACTGATTATCAACGAGTCCAGGACCTTTATTTACGCGGGTTTGAGATTGGCGCGAACTCAATAACGTATGTAAATCAAGCTATCATAACTTTTTTAAGTGTAAATATTTTAGTAAGAACAGCTCAGCTGAATATTGGTCTAGTGCTTCAGAAGAAACATTATATGAAGAATTTGGAGGACAACGAACTATCATATCTACTTTTGCAAATATTCCTGCTGAAGATATAATAGGGGCAAGGACACCCCAACTTCAGTTGAATGTGATGTTTCAATTAATGCTTATGTGGCTGCTGGCATACAATACGACAGTTCTTCGACATCGCGCAGCAACCGTGTACTTTTTCCATGTACTTGTCCGACAGAGTCACATCCTGGGTTCTGGATTGCACCAATAAATAATCTCCAAGGAAATAACAGCGTAGAGTGTAATCCTGCTTTATCGAGCAAGCAATCGAAACGTGGTAGTTATTTATATTAAAAACGAATTTTTAGGGGAAGTGCTGATGATATTTCAACCTGGTTGTTGCAACAAGTAGATCGCGTAGGTACAAGTAAAGCGCCATTATCGCTGATGGTGCCATCATCTTGGTTCCGTGTTGTCAATAACAGTTTTGAGGGCTTCGAAAAGTTTTTAGATGAGCTAGGTGGTCGTAGTGATGTTTTCCTTGTTAGCCAGCAACAAGTAATAGAATGGATGAAGAATCCCGTGCCTGTAGATCAGTTTAAAACAGATGTATATGACAGAACAGCAGACTGCAATGCAATTAACTGTCCGCTAATCAATACTAACAATGAAATAAGATATATTAAAAGTTGCATAAGCTGTCCTGAAGTATATCCATGGTTGGAAAATCCAACGGGACAACTTAATCCTACTGAACCACCAGATACAACGACCACAACTGCTCCACCAGAAATATCTTAAATACCATTTTAATTACACTAGAAAATATACGTTCAATAAAAATTTAGTTTTTTTTTAAATATAATTTTTAGAAACTGTGGGTCTAATAGGTCTATTATCGTATTCAATTTGGAGTCGTTTATGGCAATCTCTTAAAGCACTCGTAGTTTAATGGATATCTGAGAAAATTTTTATCAATATTCCAGTGTATTATTGTCATTTACACCAAAAATCTTCCAATATTAATGTTCAAACTCTACTTTTTAACATATGTTGCACATGTAGTTGCATCCGTTACCTTGAATTACCAATTAATACAAAATTCACCAGAATTTGATAATTTAATTTTTTTATTTAAAAATTAAAACAAGGGTGCAAATTCTAAAAAATAACATAAAAACTCGTTTTATAAGAGCATTGGCGCACTCGTCCCATACAAAACTCCCCTACGGGTCGTTTTCTACACTTGCGCCAAATCAACCCTTATAAAACTCGTTCTTTAATATAAACTAGGCAAAAATGGATAGGGAATTCCACAATTTTTCTTGGAAAGCAAAATAATTGCTCCAATCCTCCCACGTATTCTTAAACACAAGATAAATTTAAAATATTACAAGTACTTGAAACATTACATTTAATGTGTATATTAATATATTTTTAACACATTTCATTACAAATTTTAAACGGTATTTATAAAAAATTCAAAAATGGAAAAATTCCCTATTCATTTTTGCCTAGTTTACTATAGTAAAACTAGAATCGGAGCATAATTTGTTCATGTAAAAGGAAATTGATGAAACATTGAATTTAGTGAACCTAGGTTGACGTTAAAGTTAATAATATGATGGCGTGAGCTACATAGGTTGACATAAGATGAGAGGTTTCTGCTA